>NC_030830.1:2312123-2987748 GCF_001704415.2 Capra hircus
GCCCTGGGCGTACAGGGAGGCTGAAGACATGGAGGCGTCCAGCCCAGGGGTGAAAAGAGTCCACGCACCAGGCGGCTGCCCTGAAATCGCCAGGGGCTGTCGGGAGAGGAGAGCAGCCACTGTGATTCCCTGCATTAGCACCGGATGGGCCGGCCTCTGGGGTCTTCCCTTTGTTCTTCTCAGAATCCATAGTTTTACGTGGAAATAGATACTGAGTGTCTTCATGAGTGTTCTAAACAAGGGAGCCAAATAACTCATGGGGAGCATTACAGTAAGTGAAAGATTACTTTAGCAAAGCAAGGGCAGGCAAAGCGGGGAAAGTACAGGAGGGTTCAGGGAATTCAGATTGAAAGGCCAGGCTATGAGGAGCAGGTCTAGAATAGGGGTTTTTACGAGCTGGTATTTACTGATGGGGGCTGACCGCCAAGCTCCCCGCACTGGATTTGAAGGTCAGGAGGGGAGGACTTGAGAAGGAGCATTACAGGCTCTGTCTTCTGAATAGTCGGCCGGAGGCTTGTCCTGAGATCCTGTGCTAAAGGTGGCGGCTTCCAGTGTCAGCGGAACGTCGGAGAGGAACAGGGCCACGGAAAGAGGGCGGGAGGGGAGATGCTCCTCAGGCATCGTGACCCCGGCCTGGCCCATCGGTGCAGAAGGGTCTGTCCCGAGGCCTCCCGTGAGACTTGAGACGGAGCAGGAACCCGGAGTGGGGCTGCGGGGAGGGCAGAGGCGGGTGCATGTTCACGAGTCTGTGGCCCTGGACCCCGGCTGCGCCTGCCCTGAGCCTAGATCCCCTAACCTCCCACACAGCCGAGTCATCCTGGCGCGGCAGCGCCAGAGGACCAGGCCTTGGTAGGCACAAGAAGAGCAGGCGGCCCCTGGTCTCAGGACGCATTTCCCTTGAGTATCGGCAACGAGAGGAGGAAGCCTCTGTGGTCACAGCCTCCACCGGCCGCATGGCGCCCAGCAGGAGCCCGGCCCGCTGGGGGTGTGCAGCATCCGACTGTTCCACCCGGAGCACCCTGCCGCCAGCTCCCCGCAGAGGATGCAGACTGTGGGGTATGCCTCTCCAAGTCCTGTGCCTCATGCCCGGCTGCCTTCTAGACCCTTCCCCAGGCTCCGTCCCTTTAGCCTATTAGGCGGATCACACCTCCTTCCCCCAACCCCGCCGTGGCTGGCGGGCCTGCTTCTGGGTGAGCGTGACCGAGCCTGACAACACCTGCTCACCTGAAGGTGCCTATGGGCCCGTGTCCACCTGTCTTCACTCCCCGCCTGGGCGTTGCCAGCCCAGGGCCTGATTGACTTACACGGTCATTCTCCGCACCCTGGAACTCCTCCCCCAGCTTCTGATGGGAAAACACACAAATTCTTCTGGAGATTTAACTTTTCTTCAGCCCAGAAAGTAGGCCGTAGGGCCGCAGTGCCTCTTAATCTCGTCCGCTCCCTCGCTGGTTATCATGAGGCTTTGTTGTAAAAGCACAGCCAGCCCGGGTAGAGATGGGGAGTCATCTGTAATGAGGCTGTAAAAACCTGTGTGAGCCTGTTGACTGCGGTCTGGCGGGGCCCCGAGTGGCACTGGGTGCTGCTTTAGAGTACGGTTCGCGTCCTGTTGGCTGAAAAGGGTGACTTACCTCACGATGCCGTTCACTCAGAGGGTCAGGTCTTTCAGAGCCCAGATCAGTGATACCTGTGCGGAAATTCAGACTGAGAAGCGAGCAGACCCTGGCGGTGTCTAGATCCTGCCTGAGCTTTGACCTTCACTCGTAAATCAGACGCCAGCAAGCTTGGAGGAGGCTTGAGACCTGCCGTGGGGACACCTTCTACGAGGTGCTCCTTTAAACTTACTGCAGGTTTTTCAAGGACTCTTACCCCCGAGATAAGAAGGTTTCATTTCCCAGTTCTGTGGGGTGTTTTTCTCCCTGGTGGACTTATGCAGGGTTGCTGGTACACTGAAGAATGAGCCCAGGAGAGGTGTAGCGCTTAATGTCCAGAAAGCGTCAGCTTCCCGCTCTGATAGTGAGCGGCCCTGTGAGCAGCAGGAAGGGGTGAAGAGCGTGACTGGGGTCCAGTGGCTGTCGTGCTTGAGCAGGCATGGGGAGCGCCGGAGTGAAAGTGCCCGGGGCAAGGGCAGGGGCCCTCAGGGGAGGCCCCAGAAGCGGGCAGTTCCAAGAGTGGACCACCAGAAGCGTTGACAAAGAGTGTGGGCCTGGATCCCTGCTTTAGAAGCTCAACCGGCCCAGTACGGAGGAGGAACAAGGGGGACAGCGGCGTGGTCAGCGTCCAGTGTCAGGACCAGTCAGGAATCCTGTGGCTCACAGTCTTTGTTGCATTTCCATCTGAGTTCATCCTTGTGCATAGATCTTTCAACCTTTTTCCAGGTATTAGCCTTCAAGACAAGTTTCTGGGAGTGGAATTATTGGAATAAAGGGCATATGGATTAAAACTCAGATCCCTGTCACTCAGCTGCTTTGGGGAAAAGTTGCTACCAGTGTTCAGCCCCATCCACAGCGCGTGAGAGCCAGCTTTCTGTACCACAGCAGCCTTCGCGCTGTGTCGGCTTCTGTACCACAGAAACTGTCAACCTTTCTCATTCTTGCCTCCCTGGAGAGAGAAGAGCTGTTCACTGCTCAGCTATGGGATGGAGCGCACGGGGCTCGACGGCAGTTTGATGGGAGAACTTGCGGAGGTCTGAGCCGGGGCTGAGGGGTGACGTCGCTGTTACACCCCGCCCCGAACCCCAGCTCCATCTCCACGACCTCAGGACATGTCGTCCCAGCCCCGTGTGTGCCCCCCACTCAGACCACATCCAAATGGGTGTTTACTTCTGACCCGTCACTTCATGAAGGGTATTCACAAATAGGAGAGTATTCCAAGATGAGTAGCAACCGGTTCTACCAGCAGAGAACTCCGGAGGGCAGAACTGGGAGGCGCTGGCTGAAGGAGTCAGAACTGTTTGGTTCCAAGGAGAGGAACTTTGGAGAGACGCAGACCTCACCGTGAACTGTCTGAGGAACAGCCCTGCAGCAGAGAAGGCAGCCTGACTTTTGCCCCCGAGGATGGAAGTAGAAGGTTAAAGGAAGGAAGAAAGTTCTGACTCAACACAAGGAAGATGGTTTTAACACTTGGCCTTGTTGAAATGGAGAGTCCTTGTTTCTGGAAGCATTCAGTCAGAACTGAATGGTGGCGCAGGGCTGAGGGACGTTCTGTGCCACGTGGGTGGTTGGACCAGCATCTCACCCCACTTCCAGGCCTGAGGCTCGTGTAGATGGAACTTAGAAATTAGATGAATTAGCCCTTGAAATGAAACCTGGAAGAACAACAGAGCCAGGTCTTCTAAAGAAGAGAAATGGGCATATCCTCCTTGCTCACTGTCCCCTGTTCTGGCCCTGCTCTGCAGGGAAGAGGCCATCGGTGGTTCCCTCTGGCGACTCCCCCCACTTCCTGTGAGCGTCTGGGAGGAAGTGGACGCTCCTGTGACTGCTCCTGCTATTGGAGAGGAGAAAAGGGGTCAGGATAGGAAGAGTCTGCAAGTGCAGATCACATCCAAGTCCAGAAATGCCCCAAATCAAGCTCTTAAGTGCGCCTCCAGAGCTCGCACCGCCCGTCGCTATGAGGACAGGCTGGGAACCCTGTGTCTTGGCCAGTGAGCAGGATTTGGCTGGAGGAGCATGGCTTTGAACCGACGCTCCAGCTGGGTTCACCGAGGGAGCTGGAGCGGCTGCCGTGTTCAGGAGCCTCGTCCTCGCCGCCAAGCCCCGGAGACGACCTTGCCCTTGTCCTGTCCCCCTGCCATCAGCAACAAGTCAGGGCTGGAGGTGGGAGCGTCGAGGCCCAACCTGGAGCCATCCCTTCTCCTGCAGGTTAGAGCTGGGTCGCGACACAGTGGGCCACAGCCACTCAGGGAGGAAGTGTCTGGGGCTCAGAGAAGAGCCCCAAGGTTCCGGCCCGCGCTCTGGAGCGGAGAGGCAGAGGCCCGGCCTTTGAGGCAGTCTGGGAGACAGCACAGACCTTGGCGTTGGCCCTGGCGTGTCAGCCTCTGCACCTCAGCGGCCTCATCTGCGAAATAGATCCTAGGCTAGGTGAGGTTCCTGGCTCCAATTTCCCCTTCTCCCTCTGCTCCCTGAAAACCACCTCCCTCCTGCATCCCAGGAGCTGGGTAATAAAGCACCAATCTCATGACCGTTGGTGTCACATGATAAAAAAGGTGCAGCTTGAGATGAGCTTGTGAACTGCTTGCAGTCGTCAGCTCTGGTTCCCGGTGTTCTCACGGTGATCATGGCCTCGTGTCAGCCGCACCAGTAACCTGTCGGCTGTAGAAAGGGTACTCGTTTTTGAAGTTAATTTTGAGTGATCTGTTGAAACGATGGGTTTGGTGCTAATTTACATCCCTTAATATTATCACACTTCCTCAATTCCTTAGTCAGTTCAGTTCAGTTCAGTCGCTTAGTCGTGTCCGACTCTTTGCAACCCCATGAATCGCAGCTCGCCGGGCCTCCCTGTCCATCACCAACTCCCGGAGTTCACTCAGACTCATGTCCATCGAGTCAGTGATGCCATCCAGCTGTCTCATCCTCTGTCGTCCCCCCTCCTCCTGCCCCCAATCCCTCCCAGCATCAGAGTCTTTTCCAATGAGTCAACTCTTTGCATGAGGTGGCCAAAGTATTGGAGTTTCAGCTTTAGCATCAGTCCTTCCAGTGAACATCCAGGACTGATCTCCTTTAAGATGGACTGGTTGGATCTCATTGCAGTCCAAGGGACTCTCAAGAGTCTTCTCCAACACCACAGTTCAAAAGCATCAATTCTTTGGCGCTCAGCTTTCTTTATAGTGTAACTCTCACATCCATACATGACCACTGGAAAAACCATAGCCTTGACTAGATGGACCTTTGTTGGCAAAGTAATGTCTCTGCTTTTTAATATGCTATCTAGGTTGGTCATAACCTTCCTTCCAAGGAGTAAGCGTCCTCAATTCTTAGATGCCTTAAAAAAAAGTTTTTACACTTCTTAAATTGGAATATGCCATATGGTAAATGTTGAAAGAAACTTGCCAGCCATTTTTTTCTCCGTACACTGATATTAAGTGATGATCTCCCTAACTCTCAGCCGCCTTGAAATAGAAGGGGTGCTTAGAACAAAGCTGTTTGTCTCCCATTAACTCTCTGAAGGCATTAAGGGGCCAAAAAGAATAATAAAGCTTCATTTCCCGATAACCTGAGCAAGG
The DNA here is from genome assembly GCF_001704415.2 of Capra hircus. NCBI lineage: Eukaryota > Metazoa > Chordata > Mammalia > Artiodactyla > Bovidae > Capra > Capra hircus. Next base: position 2,317,342 of record NC_030830.1, read on the forward strand.
GATTGTGTGGGCATGGGCATGACGGTCGTCTGCGATTCTTTTCCATTTTCTCCCACTGGATCTTTCTGACCCACCACACTGAGTCCCCCTAAGAAAGCAGAGGGTCGGCCTGAGCCGCCTTCCCTGAACCCACTCCTCAAAGGTGAGGCCACATCTCACCTGCTGGTGGATGACTGGGCTGGTGCGCTTTGGACAGGGGTTAGTGTGGTCAGGGGCTGCCCCAGGGACCCCTCCACCCCCAAGAACACGTCTGCAGGACCAGAACCAGGGAAGCTCTGGCTCTCACCTCCACACACTCACAGGAGGGAGACTCACAAGGGTCCCTGGAGGCAGAGGTGAAGAACCCAGCCTTCCGGTCGGATCTGTGGCCTGAGAGCCTGAGCTGTTGCTCCTCATGGTTCATGAGCTTCTCAGCCCTTTCCTCCCAAGCCTGTCTCCGGTAAATAAAGTGCAGCAGACAGTGAGCGTGAGCTGAACAGAGCTTCTTTTTAGAAGTGAGACAGGATCATTTATGAAAATGTTGCTGTTTTTTCCCATTCCTGAGAATGTCTCCAGTACAATAATCCCATCAGAGAGTTATTTGTAAAGCGCCGTGGCCACATTCCCACATCTGGCACAGTTTAACCCTGTTTGGAGATGGTGATGCCAGTGATGACTGTCATTAGGAAAAGTCAGCCTCTCATGTCACAAAGTGAGGAAATTGAGACTGACTATCTTTTTGTAATGCTATTCTTTCTTTCCTATAGGTCTTGGGACCTGGTTCCTAGAATGTTTGTTTTAGAACTTGATAATGTGAGGTCACTTAAGTCAGGTCACCCATAACACTCTCCTTTTGGAGCAGGCATGTGCATACTAATATAATCCTTCCTTGTACGTATATTCCTGGTCCTGTAGATGTCAGGGTTGGAACAGGTAACGTAACCATTGTCCCAGCCACTCTCATGATCTGGGAGTTCATGCAAGACCTCGGAGAGCAAGGGCAGGCTTTCAGGTCGGAGGCACTTCAGACATGTGCTGGGTCAGCACTTCTCACATTTGACCCCAGCATGCTTCCAAAGGCAGGAGAGGACACATTCTCCTGGTAGACAGGGACTGGGTTCCAGAGCCACCGAGTGAACTGGTGGTAGTACCTGGGACTCCTTTTGCCTATAGAATTATGTGTCCCCAAATAGTGCAGCTTGTCTGTGTAAGTGGAGCAGGTCGTCAGATGGCTTCCTTTCCTCTCTTTGGTGCCAGCGAAGTTCACGAACATCTCCCAACAGAGAGCAAGGCACTGAGCCACGTTTTTGGCCAGTACTTCGTTGTGAGAGCTTTAAGAGGAGTTCAAGGAGATTATAAGGCTTTTAAAACGAAGTCACTAAATAAATTACACCCCTGTATCTCTTAACTAAGGAAAACTTTTAAGTACCAGTGCCCAAATGGAAGACATTTAAAATAAACCAACCCAGTTTTCTTTTCTAGATCACATTGTGTGTGTGTATGTTCTTTGCAGACACATGAAGATCCACGAGAAGGACCCCAACAGCTCTCCAGCTGCAGCCCCCCCATCCCCACTGAAGCGCAGGCGGCTGTCCTCCAAGAGGAAACTGAGTCACGAAGCGGAGTCGGAGAAGGAAGACCCGGCGCCAGCCAAAAAGGTCCTCCCAACCCTGCCCCCGCACAAATGCGCGTGCAGCCCAGGGGCTCCTGGCTGAAATCCCCCAGCCTTCAGTTTCTCAGTCTGGGGACTTGGCAGACCCCCACTCCCAGGCTTTTCAGCTGTGTTACCTTGCGCTGTTTCATAAGGTACCTGGAGAAAAGTGCGCGTGTCCGTCCTTGCTTTGTGGAGCCCCCGGCTGAGCCCACTGATGATGCAAAGAGCTTGTTCTGTTGTTCCAGGCTGTTTTTGTTTCTCCAGCTAGAACAGGGGCTTCCCCAGCCCTGGGGCCTCTCCTGTCGTCCCCCATTTACTCCCAGCGCCTGGCAGATACTGGGTGCGCCATGGACATCAGTTGAATTGAGGGGGCTGAACAGGAAGGAGTGGGCCGGGGCGTGTTCGGCTGCCTGGTCAGAGCGTGCAGGGGCCCCTCGTGACCCTGTGCTTCTCCTTTCCCCTCAGATGGTGGAGGACGGGCCGCTGGGTGACGCGGAGAGGAAAACCGAGGAGGTGTCTCACTGCCCACTCTGTTTCAAGGAGTTTGTGTGCAAGTACGGGCTGGAGACCCACATGGAGACACACTCGGATAACCCGCTGAGGTAGGAGCAGGCCAGGCAGGCCGTGCTGGTGCAGGGTGCAGCGCCCCTCCCTCCCATCCCTCCAGCCTGTGGCTGAGCCCGTCGCAGTGCTGGGGGCACTGGCAAGGCCACGCAGGTGGCTGCGGCCGCGGGAGGCTTCCCCAGGGTCCCAGTGCCTCCTGCACCCCTTTGAGTCCCTGCACACGGGGAGCCTCCTAGCACAGGGCTCTGGGGAGCAGACACGTTTTCTGCACAGAAGGTGTTGCAGCCCCAGGGCTCATGCGGTGCACCCGTGTGGGTGGTAAGGATGGGGGTGCAGGGCAGGTGCTCATGGGACTGGGCCAATAGCATAGGAAGCCAGGAAAGTGCTGGGGGCAAGGCCGAGCTCTGTCCAGCAGGACAAGGCACCTGAATGAAGCCTGGTGCAGCCGCAGTGACGGGGGGTGTGGATTTTCTGATCCTCAGTGGTCCCAGGCAGGGCAAGCAGGTGGTGATGAAGCCTCTGGCAGAACTTGGGCTGGGCTGGGGACCTCAGCTCTCCTTCCCCACCTTTACCACTGTGTCGTCATCAGGCAGGGAGCCCAGTGATCCTGCTGGGCAGGCCCCTCTGCCTCCAGAAGGGCTACCCTGGGGAGCCCCAGGCCTCACGAGACTTGAAAGTGGCGCGTCCTGAGGGGCCCGGCCGAGGGTCCCCAGCGCAGAGGCCAGGGCGCACGTGGCTGCAGCTTTGGGTCTCAGAATGCAGCTTGGGGGTTCAGAAATGTGGACATCTGTTTGTCTGACTCACCGGCCCATGCACCAGATTTCCTTCCTGGGGGCACGTGTTTGGTTGTATCTGAGGAGTGAAAAGGTCCGAGGCAGTAAAGACGTTTGTGTTCGAGGAAGAAGCCAGCAAGTTAAAGCCGTGTCAGATTCCATTATCCTTCATCACATTAGCTTGACATTTTTCCATTAGAGAGAAAAAAAAAATTATGGGCAGATTAAAGTCTGAGCAGTTGAAGTGCTAGAAAATGTCTCCAAGTGACTGCCCTGTCCGAGGGAATCAAGGAGTGTGACGGGCGGGCACGGCCGGGCAGTAAGGCCCCGGGCCCGTCCCACCGCTGCTCTCGTGGGCCTGGACCAGCGGCGTCAGCGCCACGAAGGGGAGCTGGGCCAGCTCGCCCCGGGTTCCCTTTCAGGCCGGAAATCCTCGGACTCTGAAACCCGCCTCTTCACAGTTGACATTCTGTCTACCAAGAAAAGCCCTGAGCTCTTCCTTTCATAGGCCCTGTCGTCCCAGGAGAGTCAGGAGCTTGACTTCCTGGTTTCCTAAGCATCCATACCACCCCGGGTGTGGGCTGGCAGGGGTGGTGACTGCTGAGAGCATCCTCTGGAGCCAGGACGCACACGCGGAGCCCAGGTTACCAGACCAGCCTCCTGCGCTGCGTCGTGGGCAAAGGCAGGCATCACCCCGGCCCCCGCTGGGGGGTGCCCCTGACCCGGCTCCACGGGGTGCCTGGTCCACTCACTGCTCGTGTCTGCCCTCCCCAGCTTTGCTCTCTCTCTGGGCTTTGGTCTGTGATCAGACACGTCTCTGGAAGTACCCTGTGACTGTCTTCTAGGAGATTCTCTCCGACGGGAAGCAGCCTGGCTCTCGGGAGAGCGTTCTGGGCAGCTGGAGCCTGCACCGCAGTGGGTGGCGGTGACAGGGGGAGGTGAGGTGCCTCCCGTCGGGCGTGGGCGCTTCTGGAGCGGGGCCTGCCGCTCAGAGAGGATGGGGACGGGCACTGCCCCCAACCCTGGCTCAGTGCTCCATGTGATCTGGGACATAGTTCACCCACCGGGACGCCACGGCTGTGACGGTAAACCTCCAGTCCCGCCCATCTCCCTCGCCCGCTTGGTGCTGGCCCCGTTTGATTGGGGAGGGGACCGCAGGAGGCCTGTGGCCAGCGGGCCCCTCCGGCAGAGCTGTGAGAAGAGCCTGCCCCGCATCCACCGCAGGCCCACCAGCTGGCCCAGTCTAGTGGGTGGGGCTTGTGTCTGGAAACCAGAGGAGTCAATTACAGAACAGAGTTAACCTCCCTTCTCCCCTCTCCGCTCTGCCCTCTACGCAGTCCCCTGCTCTCAGGATGCCTGGAGGCAGGCCTGAGCCAGCAGGGCCCAGCCGGGCAGTGAACTGTGACAGTAGCTGGTGGGAGAGACTGCTTGTTAACCCAGAGCTAAAATAGGCGCCCAGTCCATTTGCAAACCCCAAAGGCAGCAGAACCACAGTGGGATGCTACCAGTTTAGACAGAAGTTTATAACTCGAAACAGCTGTTGGCTTCTCTCGCGCTCTCCTGCCCTTACCCCCACCCTCAAAGCTGGCAAGGTGCCCGCTGTTCCTTCATAAAAATCACTGGAAATCCAAATTTGTGTAAACGCCGAGGCTGTTCTCCTGCAGGCCCCTGTGTTTCACATTAACGAAGTGGGCGCTGGAGCAGGAGGAGGACACGAAGCCGCCGTGGCGAGTGTGTCTCCGCGTGCTGGGTTTGCTTTTGCCCTGGCGTGACCAGCAGTGACTCGGCTATGTCCAGCCCCCCAGATGAGGACCAGAGGCTCCTGAGAGCTGGCCCCGGGGACCAGAGGTGATAAGACAGAGTGTTGAAGGAGCAGGTGGATGCAGCGGGGACATCCCTGTGCGAGGCTATGCTGGTGTTGAATATCAGGCCTGCTTATAAGAATAGAACAGTAGCAGGCAGTCCGCCGCCCGAGGAGAGTCAGCGGGAGGGAAGTCCGGGTCAGCAGCGGCCACGAGGGAAGCCGCGAGCGCGAGGGGAGCCGCGGGGGCCACGTTCAGTTTTCTAGGAGCCACGCCCTGAAAAGGAAGAGGAAGTTGTGAAGGAGGCTCGCGCTTTGCTGATGTATCGATACGTCCAAAATGCAACGTCAGTACAAAAGTTGTCAGTGACGTGGTTTACATTCTCACTCTCATCCAGTCTTTGCCAGCCAGTATCGGGAGCAGCCCATCTCTTTGGAACATGCACTTTCCAAGCCCCCAGCAGTCCACACACGTGCACGGGCCTCGGGCAGGCCCACATGCGGCTGGGAGGGCTTTGTCGCAAAAGACACCTTTCAGTGAATGAGTGACCGGTCTCTGGCTGACGGGGGCCTGGCTGGGAGAGGGGACAGCTGGGTGGTCACAGGGGTGTTAGCTGCAGCTGAGGGGGAAGTTTTGCAGAAGTTCTTGTGTAATCTTATATGGCTTCTTAATTAAAGGAGACCAGGTAATAAGTAATTTTTTAATTCCATTAAAACGTATCCAGCAAATGAACGGGTGCTTGTTGTGTGCCAGGCCCGTGACCAGACTTGAGAGCAGCGACGGCAGAGACAAGTGAGAGGGGGTCGTGTGTGGGCCGGCCGGGACTGCCTCCAGGGGCCGAGCAGAGGCGGCTGCGTACTCACGGCGGGGCTGAGGCGCCTCCCGCGCCTGCCCGGGGTGGGCCCCCGTAGTCCCGTGTCAGTGTGGATGCTGGTCGTGAAGAAGACATGCCCTGGGATTACAGGTTAGGAGGTGGGGCCCCGAGGGGGCTCTGCAGGTGCAACTGCACCAGGGGAAGGCGGGCGGCTCCAGAACCTGCCGCTGGGCTCCCAGGACCGGCCGCCTCCCTCACTGCGCTTCTTCCCCCGCACACTCGTCACCTGCATGGGGCCCCTGAGACCGATTCACATGGCGCTGGCCCCACAGTTGCTAAATGTCATCCTAAATATAGGAAAGGGGTATCGCAGAATACACTTCAGCATCTCGTATTCAAGATCCCCGGGGCCCAGGTCCAGCCAGCCAGAGGCAGGTTTGAAACACGCTGCTGGCCGAATGGGGGAAGACCCCTCCCCTGACTGGACGGAAGCTGGAGCGTCTTTGTTGGGGCTGACCCCCACCCTGCCCAGGGGCCTCTCTGTGACTCAGCCCCGTGGGGCGGTGTGGCCGCTGATCCTGGGCTGACCCCAGCCCCTGCTGAGCCGGTCCCTGGACCTGCCCAGCTTCACCCTGCGTTACTTGGGTCGAGCAGGCCTGCAGGGCATCGGGACGGCTTGTGTAGCCCCGCGGATTCCTGGGCGTGGGGAGGGCAGGCTCCTGTCACAGGGCCCTCACCGTTGCTCCCAGCAACTGGGAGAGATTAGTGCAGCTGTTGGATGTCAGTTCTCTGGCCGGGACGCAAGGGAGGGCAGAGAGGGTGGGCAGGAGGGGAGAGGAATGTCTGAGGCGGGTGGAGCCCGGACGAGAGGTTGTTTGCACTCACCCCTTCTCGCCTCTGAAGACCGAACAGGAAAAACGAAGCATGAAATCCTTTTAAAAGAGGAATGTCAGTCCCTCAATTAAAACACTATAATGAGCAAGACATTCAGTATCTCAAGGAAGTGAGCAGGGTGCCTGCCCCTTTCTCAGCAAGGCGTTTCACAGATTCTGATGACGAGGTGTGGGGAGGACTCCCAGAGAAGCCGCTGTGCAGGGGCCCAGGTGGTGAGGATATGACCCGGGGCGTACAGAGCCCAGGGGCACCTGCCATCTCCGTGCTCCGAAAGGCAGCCCCCTGCAGTCTGACCTATGGCCAGCATCTCAGTGACCTTGGGCTCAGCCTCCCCGTCTGGAAGATGGACTTGGGGACTGTTGTGAGGATGAGGAGGCAGCTGCAGTGCTCAGATTGTAATACTCAGTGAACATTTACTTCTGATACTAACGTTTAGAACACGTGTTGTTTTTAATGTTTTAAACCTCACAACACTTACAACAGTTTTGGGTTCCCATCGCTCCCTGGGAATCCCATTCCGGTGACAGAAGACAGCAAATTCCAGGGCTTCTCCAGGTACGGCTGATGTTTACTTGACCGAGAAAAGGCGAGCAATTTGGCCTTTAGTCTTTATCGTAATAAAGAGCCACCTTTATCTCCTTTCGCTTTTGTAAAGATTGGGTAACTGAATGACAATCTAAATTTCGTTTTGCATCCTGCCTCCCAAATGATGTGATCCAACTGTGCAGAACCCCCAGCGGTCAGAAGCTTGAATGGACTTTGTGCCTTCAAACTGGCGCGCATCTCCTCCCTTCGATGACTGGGGAAACCTGAGATTCTAAAGAAATGTGTTTCCTGATGTTTAAAATTTGCCAAAGCAGTCCTTCGAAAATATGCTTAGCAGAGTGAGGAGAAAAAAGTTTTTTAACCCTTTCTTGGGGTGGTGGGGGTCAGCTGTCTGTCCCTTAACTAGGAAACATGATGGAACAGCGTGGGAGTAAGGGTCACCAGATGAACAAGGAGTTACCAAGCAAGCCCCGCGATGGGTTAGGCCCAGAACTATTCAGCCACGGCCTTAAAACACCTTTTTTTTAAGCTTTTTCATGGCCTCATCTTCCACTTTAGGTCCCTCTGCTGGCGATCTTGCCCCTACATTTATCTTGACTTGACTTTGTCTTCCGCCCACTGTGGATCCTTCAGGAAGGTTACTTGGGAAACCCCGAGCCAAGAGTGGCTGCCGGTCCCTGCTTCATGGCTGAAGCCTTTATTGTGAATCAGTCCTGCTGATTCCCTGTCAGCCCTACTGTGAGGCCAGCTCCTTCCTGTCCCTCTCGCCCTGCACAGAGCCCACGCCAGCCCAATGCGTGCCCACCCCAGCCCTGGATTCTGCAGTTTTTGTCTAAAAAATAACCAAGGAGGAAGGAAGTGCATGTGTAGTAAAGAACGGCCTCCGCGGTCGTCTGCCCCGTTGGCGGCACTGTGGTGCGTGTCAGTCTTCCACCCCATGTATTTAAGATCCTGACTCTTGCTTTGTTGAGACTAGTTGTGGATCTGGGCCTGAATGTCACTCATTTGCATTAGAGTCCTGTGAGAACTGAAACGGACGATCCCAGCCAACAGAGGCGAGCACTCCCCAACCTCCTGGAGCCGCGGCCCCGCCCCAGCCTCAATGTCCCGTCCGCCTCAATGCTCAATGTCCCGTCCGCCTGCCTCGGGGGCCAAAGCTGAGCTGGGACCGGCAGGGGGCTCAGGATCAGAGTGGCTCGCCGCTCCCGTGGGGGTCAGCCTTCTCTGACCACGTCCACGGCGCTCTCTCTGCAGTGCAGGCACTGTTGGGGCAGAGCCCCAGTGCCGAGGGACCGTGAGTGTGTGTGGTCTCTGAAGGAGAAGGGACGGGGCGGGCCCGTGGTGCGGGCGCCTGGGATCCGCTGCCTCCCTCCAGCCCAGCGCCGGCAGCCCCCGGTCCTGCCATCTGTTCCTTTGAATGCCGGGGGCCACGATGTAAACTTGGCTCACTCCGCTGCATGCTGCCCCCGAGGCATTTCTCTCCCCTGGGACCCCCAGCCCAGCCCTTCCCGTCTCCACCTCACCCCTCCCCACACCCCTCAGTGACGCTGCAGGTGCTGCCGTGGCAGGCGGAACAGACAAGCCTCAGACAGCGGCCTCCCCCCTCCGCTTCCAGAAGCTCCAGCTCTGCAGGCCCCCAAACCTCAGCCCCCCACCCCCCACCCCAGTAAACTGCCCCTGCCCCAGAAAAGAGCATCCCCGTGGGAGGAAAGAGCCCACAGTTGGAGGAGTGGGGTGCCCTCCCAGCGTTCTGGACTAAACGGGCTTCCTTTCTCCTCGAAGCACTGACCAGCATGTGCTGGAATTCAAGTGTTCTGGGTACAGCGGGCCCTGGTGAGCTGCCTGGGGCACAGAAACAGCACTCCTGTGAGCAGAAGGATTTGGCATTCACATGTAGGTGATGGTCCTTCCGTAAGGCGAGGGCAGGCAGGATGTCCACATTACTTTTCAGCCCTGAGTTTCGTTAAGTAATCGCACGTTTACTTAAATTTGTTTTCTTTATGGCAGTCTATTACAGTGTGTAGCTTAAAAAGAAAAAAAGAAAGGTTGGTTCTCTGAAGAGTGGATGGAATTTTATTACCTTCTTTAAGCCCTACAGCTAGATACACTTCCCCCATTAAATGCATTTATCTTACTGACAGCGAAGTTAGTTTCCACTTGGAAAAGTCACCCTCAGCTTCCCAGTTTGGGCCACCTCGGATCTGTACAGTCTCCCTCTGGCGCGTCGTCAGATCACTTGCAAAATGAAATTGCCCTCCAGCACCCCCTCTGCTGTGTCTCCAAGCACAGTTCCACTCCACCTAAATATTTTACAGCGTGCTGTTCACGAGTTCCTGGCAGGGTGGAAAGATCCCCGCCCCTTCAAGCCGGGGGGCGAGGGGAGAGTGCTGGGGGCCACCCGACCAGCAGCTGTGGCCCTCGCGACGGCGCCAGGCCCGAGTGAGGTTAGCAGCCAGCCCCGGGCCCGCGTCTGCAGCCAGCAGCGCCGCCCGCAGATTCGCAGTGACCCCCACTGGACCTCCAGAGGAACCGAGTGTCTGGCTGACAAAGGCAGCCTAGCCATCTCTGGGTGACGCGCTCCTGCTGTGGTTTCACTTGAAGTCTGTCCACAGACAGAGGTCCAAGTGTGGCAGAGGAGGCAGCGTTTTTCCCCCAGGAGGGTTCTTTCCTTCTGTTCAGCCAGCCTCTCGAGGTGCTTCAGATTTCAAAGCAGGGTATTTTGCTTTTTCTCCTCTGTCACTTTTTGAGAAGTTTGTTTGTGAGATGACAGGCTGTATCCTATCAGAAGTGAAACAGGAGCACCTTGGTTGAAATCCTATGGAAACAGAGGTGTGATATGGTGGACGGAGGGCTCGTCTCACGTCATGAGAAGGCTCTCAGTTGGGGCTGTGGCGGAGGGCTGCTGAGGAAGGAGGCGGGGGGCACGGGGCGGGGACTGGGAAGGATACCCACTCCTCCCAGGGTGTCCCCAGGTGGACCAGCATCAGGGGAGACCTTCTGTTGTTCTGTGAGGTTCTCGAGTGCCCAGGACAGGGTGTCCCTTTGAAACTAAAATTCCACGTTTTCTGCATTTTTGTGTTTGCTGGTAGTTCCCAGGAAGCGGGTTATGGCTTTTTGTTCCTAGCATGGTAAAGTAATGGTGAGGTTTGGTCTAGTGCCTTGCAGTTCTCCAAGCATAGTGTTACCTTTGTTAACAGTTACAGTAACTAAAGGCGCCCACATACAGATGGGAGAGAACAGGGCCCCACAGCAAGAAAGCGAGCTCTCCCAGGCTGCAGCCACAGTTGCTCAGAGACTCCAGACCTCTTGCTTGCTTCTCGCTGTCATTGATTTTCCCAGCTTGTCTGACATAAGAGGCGCCTGGTATGCTTGCTCACCTGCAGATTCCTGGGTCCCTCCCTAGTTCCTCTGATGCCAGCCCATCCGCCGTGGCCCTGGGAACCTGGTTTGCACAAGGTCCTGAGGGAGTCTTATCTCAGCCACGTCTGGGAAGTTTTACACAGCAGGCAGCTGGAATACAGATGAAACAAGCTGTCCAAGGCCACCCACTCCGACTGCCCACTCCCAGTGTCTGGGTCCCATGCCCAGGCCCCACCGCTCCGCACCCGCCTTCCTCGAGGATGCGGCCTGTGGCTGGCAGCGAGCGCTTCTGGCACATGTGTGCTGAGCACCCACCATGCGTGAGACTTGGTCCCACGCGCCAGAAACGGGAGGGGATTGAAGGCCAACTACAGGAGAATGGAGGAGGAAATAGATATTCCTAGATAAATTCACAGCTGTGAGAGCAGGCAGTAAACCCGCTTCACCACCTTCCAAGGCACCCTCATGCCCTGTGTGACCCACGTGTGGGTGTCCTCATGTGGGATGCCAGTACAGCCCACACTGAGGCCATGGTCTCAAAAGAGGAGGGTGCTCAAAAAGATCTCTGGGGCACAAGAGCAAAGTAATAGGATTTTTTTTTTTTTTTTTTTGCTCATCCTCTAAAATTTTCTATTTTTATATTTTATAATATTCCTTGGAAGAAAAGCTATGACCAACCTAGACAGCATATTAAAAAGCAGAGACATTACTTTGCCAACAAAGGTCTGTCTAGCCAAAGCTATGGCTTTTCTAGTAGTCAGGTATGGATGTGAGAGTTGGACTATAATGAAAGTTGAGTGCCGAAGAACTGATGCTTTTGAACTGTGGTGCTGGAGAAGACTCTTGAGAGTCTGTTGGACTGCAAGGAGATCCAACCAGTCCATCCTAAAAGAAATCATTCCTGAATGTTCATTGGAAGGAGTGATGCTGAAGCTGAAACTCCAGTACTTTGGCCATTTGATGCAAAGAACTGACTCATTGGAAAAGACCCTGATGCTGGGAAAGATTGAGGGCAGGAGGAGAAGGGGACGACAGAGGATGAGATGGTGGGATGGCATCACCAACTCAATGGACATGACTCTGAGTAAACTCCGGGAATTGGTGATGGACAGGGAAGGCTGGCGTGCTGCAGTCCATGGGGTTGGTCAAAGAGTCGGACACGACTGAGCAACTGAACTGATACACATGCATGCAAATACATGTGTGTATATAAATCCAAAAAGATGCATAACACACACACACACTTCTCAAGACAGCAAGCTGATTTAAGACATATGCTTAGAAAAAAAACCTTTCAGCTCCAAGGTTGAAAGTCCAACAAGAGTGCAGCCCTCTGCCCACGCCCACCTGCTCACCTGCAGTTGACCTGCCGGCTGGTGAGAGTCAGGATTCTCTCTCCCCAACCTGTTTATGTCAGTAATGCTTGTAATTATTTGCTGTATAAGCCAGTCAGTTTTTTTTATATATATAAAGAATAGTCTCTATGAAAACGAAGTTGGACAGACTTGTACATAATTCAGATTGGGTAGGTTTTGTTATTTGTTTTTTTGTCAAATGTAGGGTGGACGAGACCCGTGTGAACAGGCGAAAGGAATGATCATGAGAACCTAGGTGCCGGTTGAGTTTGGTGTGCAGAAATCTCAGTTCTTGCTCTGCCTTAGATCGTCTAAAGCCAGAAAGCAAAGATGTCGTATCACAGTGCCTCACACCGTGAGAAGGACATCAGTCTTCACTCGGTGGAACTAGACCTTGGCCCCCAGAAAAGACGGGTGAGGGAGCAAATCGTGGGCTCTCGTTCCACAGTAGGTATGTTCTGTAAAGGTTCCAGGAACGCAAAGTTAGCCGGCACTGGACCGTTGCTCCTGGAGGAAACACGGGGTTTGTTTCCTGCAAGCCTCTGCTCACATTTTCATGTAGTAACCAGTACATAAACTTGTTTTATTAAGTGTCTTTCTGTTTAATATATACCATTGACGCATCACCATTGAACTGAAACAGCTGACGGCACTGTATCTCATCTCGCACTCGCGTTTTTCTCCGCAAAGCCTGTCACGGGCTTCCAGCTGTTGGGGACACTGAGCGGCTCTCAGCACTGCTCTTGGTGACCATTTTAAACAGAATGATCAGGAAGAGGTCCAGGAACGCTAGAGAAGTGGCAGCGAAGAGACAACGAGAAGGACACTCGCTTACAGTCAGAGCTGAAACGAACGAGCAGAGCATCTCCTTGACCAAGCCCAGCGGGGAACATGTGTGTCTAGCGGCTGACTCCTCCCGCCCTGTCCCAGAACATGCCCCAAATGCTGATGTGGGTTTGCAGATTTTAGCAAGGTGGCAAGTTCACAAACACTGAATCTGCAAATAATAAGGGTCAACTGAATGGTTTAGATTGAGTAAAATATTTAATGTGCGTAATTTTTTTTAAGTGAAGTTCCCGCCCTACCCCTTTACCTGGCTTTGCTCAAGGAGCCTGCCTCCAGCAGATGGAGCGCGCCCTGCTGTCTTCCGTTGCTGAGCGGGGACGGGGCCTCGACTTCCAGTGTGATGGGGCCATCACACATTCGCTGGGTTGCTAGGGGGCTGTGAGCTTAGATGTTTGTTGCAAGGTCCTGGTGCTGGTAAAGATTAATTGTAAATACTCTGCAAATATTCTACACAAAATATATGTCGTCAGTGCTAATGGTTAACCAGGAGGAGGGAGCCATCATAGACCTCAGGGGTGAGACGCCCAAGGGCCCACCACGGACAGCTCCCTGTCTTCCTTACCTCTCGCCTCACCTACCAGAGAAGGCACAGACCAGCTTCCAGGCTGTTCTTCACCTGCTCCGGGCCCAGACAGGACAGAGGAAAGTTGACGATGTGGGGTGGGGAGAGGAGGCGGTGGGGCAGGAGGATCCTAACAGTGACAGGAAGCAGGGCCCAGGGACACAGAAGCTGCGCTGTACTGGCCACAGCTGGGAGATCTTTCCACACCTAAAGGCATTGGGCTCCCTGCGGCCGTCACTGCCCCCAAGCCTTTATCACCGTTGGTGAGCTTAAGCAGCGGCCCCTCAAGAGGGGGTTGTGTTCGGAGTGGCTCATGGGAACCCGCTGTGCTAAATTTAATGGAATGATAACACTGAATCTCAACAGTAAGAGGGTAGGCAAGTGTCAAGGTGAGGGGGTGGAGACACGGGATCACGATGGCTGGGCCATCACGGCCCGACACAGGAATGGAGCTGCACAGACGTGGCGCTGGCCTTGGTGCCACCTGTGAAGCTCAGCCACCTCACGCGTGATGTGTCGTCTTCGGTTTGCAGAGCATTTCAAAGCCAAAAGAGTTTCCCCTCAGGTGTGTGCAGTGTCAGCTGGGGAAGGTCGCTCTACCCCTCTGTGCCCCAGGTTCCTTCTCGAAAGGCAGGAAAAAGACCTGCCTGGGATTTCTGTGGGAGCATGTGCAGATGTGTATGTGGTCGGAAAGAGGTGCTGTCCAGGGGGACCGCCTACCATCCTGGGAGCACCCCACGTCTACACTGCCTGACGCGGCTGAGCCTGTGAGACGGACCCCCTGTGACTGGGGATGTTTAAATAAGGCTCTCATGGCGTGTGTGTGCAGTGCAGGTCCGGAGGGTGTGGGTGATGTCCTCATGGTGGTTGGGCTCAGTGAAGATCTAGGAGACTGATCTGAAACGTGGAGGAAACGGAGACCCCATTATATTATGAAGTGGCATTATATTATGCATCCATGTGGCCCAGGCCAGGTCAGGTGTATGCAGTCGTCTCTGAGTTTGAGCTTGACAGTCTTTCCTCTGTTGGTGGACCGCCCTGTAAGAGCCCTTCTAGGGCAGGGAGCCAGTTTGGTGGCAGGAGAGGGTGGGCATGTGAACAGGGCTGGCGTCTGGCTTTGCTGCCTCCTGGCTGGTGTGGCCTCTACCTCGTTGCCGGCCATTGTCGAGCCTCCGTGTTTCCCTCTGGAGGATGAAGGTCAGGTGGTGTGCTGGCTCTGCGGGGTGCCCTCGGGAACTGTGATTACTGCTTAGAGGGCAGGGGCATCACGGCGGGGCTGCTCAGCCTCCATCACCCGCTCCAGTTCTCAGGGCTTGATCACCGTCTCCCCCAGTCAGACATCAGGGATGCTGCTGTGACTGCTGCAGCTGCTGTGGACATCTGTGTTTTCTGGCCTCAGAACATTTCTGATCATCAGAACCCACGGAGCTGGGGGCGGGACGTGTTCCCTCCACGTGATGTAAATGCAGGTTAGAGCAGGTGGCCTCAGGTTCCCAGCCCTGTTCACACCTGTGCCATCTGCACAGACCGAGTGCCGGGGGCGAGTAGGACCTCTTTTTTTTTTTTTTTTTTTTTTTTTTAAGGAGTTTAGTGTTGCTCACCAGGAGCTGGTTGGCTTCTTGACGTCATAGCCTCTTTATTTTGCTCACTTGAAATGAAGCAGGAGGAAACCCCACGCGGCTGGCGGACGGGCGGAACCTCGGCCGCAGCCGCCACCTCACGGCCTGCGCTCTCTCCTGGCAGGTGCGACGTCTGCTGCGTCACCTTTCGCACACACCGCGGCCTGTTGCGCCACAACGCGCTGGTCCACAAGCAGCTCCCCAGGGACGCGGTGGGGCGGCCTTTCATCCAGAACAATCCCGCCATCCCTGCCGGCTTCCACGATTTGGGCTTCACCGACTTCTCCTGTCGGAAGTTTCCCCGCATCTCTCAGGTACGCCATCAGCCAAGGCGGGACCCAGGTTCCCCACCCGAGGCGGGCTTTCCTTAAAACGCTGCCCTTTGGTCTCGGTCTGCCCCTCACAACCCTGGCTGAATTGAATCTGTATTGTTAACGGGGTTCTTTAACGTGCATATCACAGCTAACTATCTCTGGCATTGTAGTTTCTATTCAAACGTTCTGGGTCATCGTTAGCCTGAGCTGCATGCGTTCTCTGCTTATAAAACACCTGCCAAAGCTACTTTGGCGGTCATTCTTTCAAATTTTTAAAAATCGAGGTAGAAGATACCAACAGTGAAATTCTTCAGAAGCCCCAGGCTCAGTGTCTTATTCTGTATGTATACACTCATGTGCATACGTCTGTGTGCACACCCCCACATGTACACGCATTCATACATCCGCGTGTGTACCCACGTCTGTGCGCTCCTGTAGCCCCAGCCGCCACCGCCCCCATTCTCCCTTGAGGCCCTTCCCAGGCGGTGCCCGCCATCCACAGTCAGAGGAATCCCAGTCTCCACTGATGACAGGGAGTTACCATCAGTTAGGTTTGTAGGGACCACATTTTAAAAGAGAGAACCCAGCCTCTGTGGTGGTGGTACTTCGCGGCACTTTCCTGCCGCTCTGCCCAGAGGCACTAGAGACTGCCTCCCTCATCAGGCAGCTGGGGTTCCTAAGGTGCTTAGTAGCTGGTGCTCCGTCCTCAGGCCAAGGGGTGTTAGCGCCAGGGGAGGGTGGGCTCCCCTCGGGCTAGGGGAGGGGCCCGGCCAGGCCTGCTGTGCAGCCGGGAGTGGTTGCTGACTCCTCTCTGCCGGCTTCCCCGCAGGCCTGGTGCGAAACGAACCTGCGCAGGTGCGCCAGCGAGCAGCACCGCTTCATCTGCGACGCGTGCGACAAGGCCTTCCCCATGCTCTCCTCGCTCACCCTGCACAGGCGGACACATGGGGCTGCCAGCCAGAGCCCGGACGGGCCGCCGGCCAGGGCCCCGCCGGGCGGCGACCCGGGCCAGAAGGCCTTCCTGGCAGTGCTGGGCCTGCAGCACGCGGAGGACGTGCAGCCCGCGCCGGCCGAGCCGCCGCCAGACGACAGCCAGGCGGTCCAGCTCCAGGCGCTGCGGTGCCAGCTACCTCAGGAGCCCGGCTGTGCCGGCCTGCTCAGCCTGGCCCCCTTTGACGCCGCTGCCCTGGGCGGGGCTCTCGCCGTCCTCCCGGCCACCGCAGACAGCGTGAAGCACCTGGCCCTGCAGCCCTTCCAGAAGGGCTTCATCATCCAGCCCGACAGCAGCATCGTGGTGAAGCCCGTCTCCGGGGAGCCGGCCATCGAGCTGGCGGACATCCAGCAGATCCTGAAGATGGCTGCGGCTGCGCCGCCACAGGTCGGCCTCCCGCCGCTGGCCAAGGCACCGGCCGCGCCGCTGCAGGCCGTCTTCAAGCACATGCCCCCTCTGAAGCCAAAGCCTCTGGCCGCGCCGCGCACGGTGGTGGCCACGTCCACGCCCCCACCCCTGGTCAACACCCAGCAGGCCTCCCCTGGCTGCGTCAGCCCCAGCCTGCCCCCGCCGCCACTGAAGCTCCTCAAGGGCACGGCAGAGGCAGCCCCCGGCGCCCACCTGCTGCCACCCAAGTCGGGGGCGCAGCTCTTCCTGCAGCCGCCGCGCCTCGAGCTGCCTGGCCAGGCCGAGGTGAAGACGCAGCTGGAACAGGACAGCCTCCTGGAGGCGCTGCTGCCGCTAAGCGTGGAGGCCAAGATCAAGCAGGAGGTCGCGGAGGGGGACCTCAAGGCCATCGTGGCGGGCCCCGGCGGCAAGAAAGCGCCGGCCGTGCGCAAGGTGCTCTATCCCTGCCGCTTCTGCAGCCAAGTGTTCGCCTTCTCGGGCGTGCTGCGCGCACACGTGCGCTCCCACCTGGGCATCTCGCCCTACCAGTGCAACATCTGCGACTACATCGCCGCCGACAAGGCCGCGCTCATCCGCCACCTGCGCACGCACAGCGGGGAGCGGCCCTACATCTGCAAAATCTGCCACTACCCCTTCACGGTCAAGGCCAACTGCGAGCGGCACCTGCGCAAGAAGCACCTCAAGGCCACACGCAAGGACATCGAGAAGAACATCGAGTACGTGACGAGTAGCGCGGCCGAGCTGGTGGACGCCTTCTGCTCCCCCGACACAGTGTGCCGGCTGTGCGGCGAGGACCTGAAGCACTACCGCGCGCTCCGCGTCCACATGCGCGCGCACTGCGGCCGCGGCCTGGGCGGCTGCCCCAAGCCCCGCAAGCCCTTCGAGTGCAAGGAGTGCAGCGCCGCCTTCTCAGCCAAGCGCAACTGCATCCACCACGTGCTCAAGCAGCACCTGCACGTGCCCGAGCGCGACATCGAGAGCTACGTCCTGGCGGCCGACGGCTTGGGCCCCGCCGACACGCCCGCCGAGGCCCCAGGCCGCGCCGACGAGGGCGAGCGCAAGCCCCTGGCCGCCTTCCTGGAGCCCCAGAATGGCTTTCTTCCCGCGGGCCCCGCCCAGCCCCTGCCCCCGCACATTGCAGTCAAAGTGGAGCCTGCCGGTAACTTCGCCTCCGACTTCAATGAGCCCCTGGACTTCTCCCAGAAGGGCCTGGCCCTGATCCAAGTGAAGCAGGAGAACGCGGCTGCCTTCCTGAGCCCCTCCGCCCCCTACGACTGCTCCATGGAGCCCATCGACCTGTCCATCCCCAAGAACTTCCGGAGAGGAGACAAGGACGCAGCTGCTCCCGGGGAGGCCAAGAAGCCTGAGCAGGAACCCGGGAGCAGCGAGCAGACTTCCCCGGGCCCACCGGCCTGCCCCACGCTGCCGGCGACCTTGGGCGCCAGCGGGGCCCTGGAGAAGCCAGGGGTCCCCGCCGCGGCATCCTCAGCGGCCAGCCCTCTGGAAGCTGCGGCGCTGCCCCCGCAGGGCCCCGTTCAAATCGCCGTGCCCGTCTACTCCTCAGCCCTGGTCAACAGCTCTCCGCTCTTGGGCAGCTCCACTCTCGGCAGCCCGGCCTTGCTGCGGCCGCTGCGTCCCAAGCCCCCTCTGCTCTTGCCAAAGCCCCCCGTGACGGACGAGCTGCCCCCGCTGGCCTCCATCGCCCAGATCATCTCATCCGTGTCCTCGGCCCCCACCTTGCTGAAGACCAAGGTGGCCGACCCGGGGCCGGCAGGAAGCGGCAGTGCTGCCGCGGCCTCAGACAGCATCGGGGGTGCCCTCCCCAAAGCCACCACTGACGTCACCAGCCCGAAAGAATCCAGTGACTCACCCCCCTCCTCCAACAGCCCAGAGGCAGCCTCGCCCACCGAGCAGGGACCAGCCAGCTTGTCGAAGAAGAGGGGCCGGAAGAGGGGGACGCGGAGCCGGGCGCGCAGCAGCGGCGGGGTGGACCTGGACTCCAGTGGGGAGTTCGCCAGCATTGAGAGGATGCTGGCCACCACGGACACCAACAAGTTCAGCCCGTTTCTGCAGAGCGCGGAGGACGACGCCCAGGAAGAGGTGGCCGCAGCCCCCGCAGACCACAACGGGCCCAGCGACGAAGAGCAGGGCAGCCCGCCCGAGGACAGGCTGCTGAGGGCGAAGCGCAGCTCATACACCAACTGCCTGCAGAAGATCAGCTGCCCACACTGCTCGCGGCTCTTCCCCTGGGCCAGCTCCCTGCAGAGGCACATGCTCACGCACACCGGTAAGAGGGCGGGCAGCGCGGAGCGGCGCCACGGCGGCCCTCCTCCGCACCCCGCTTCCCAGCTTGTCCTCCTCTTCAGGCCCAGGAGTGGGGGAGCTTGCCTGATGGCCCAAGAGTCAGTACCCAGAATGGGCCCCCAAGGGCGTCTGGCAAAGGGAGGTGCTGGGGTGTTTTCAGGTGCGGTGGTCCTGGGCCATCTCGTCCCTTGGTTGGGAGGAGGCAGGTAGGGGAACGGGGACTTGACAGAAGAATTTGCATCCCATCCTCAAGGCAGCTTTTAAAACTGCAAACATTCTGTGATGTTCTTTTGACTGCTGTGCATTCTAAAGGGGACTATTGCAGATTGTGCAGCCACTTTTCAGTTCACTGAGGCGACCACGCCTTCTTGCGGTTATCGCCATCAGTGTCAGACTAGTTGTAGAATTTAAAAATGTTTTTGCTTGTACTAAGGTGGATTGTTCCAGAGAAACATGCGAATATATTCCTCTAAGTAACAGATTTAAGCCCCAGAGTATTTTTCAAATGTTTTCATATATTGATTTTTAAAGAGAAGTTTAAGATAAGAAATACACTTTAAATAATTTGACTCCAGGTAGTTAATGGTCGAGTGACTATGCAACTCCCATCTTAATTCTGAGTCACTGAGGATTCAAACAGGATTTATACCTTTGAACTGAGGGTAGTTTGGGTGAGATTCTTAACCTTTTGGAGATGACCACCCAGATATAAATTGATCAGACCTGAACCAGAAGAGGTGTGCAGCGCAAGATTGCCAGATAAAATGCCGGACCCCAGTTAAGTCTTGGATTTCAAATAAGCAGCAGGTGATTTTTAGTGTATGCATCTCCCATGCACTGTTTGGGGTAGGCTGAAGGGGCACATGGGGAGGGGATGGCAGAGCCGTTGTGGGTGACGAGGGCCCCGGGGGGCTTCAGGAAGAAAGCGTTTCTCAGAAGGCACCCCCCACGGCAGTCTCTCTTGCCGCCCCGGGGGGCTTCAGGAAGAAAGTGTTTCTCAGAAGGCACCCCCCACGGCAGTCTCTCTTGCCGCCCTGTTGGGGTGGCACCCGCCTGTCACCTGCAGGGTCTCTGAGAAGTGAACACTCCTCTTCCGACTTCTCAGCAGACGGGGTCTGAGGAGCCGGCGCTGCCTGCCCACTCACTCCTCCCCCGGGTCCAGCACGTCCCCCTGACTCTGGGATGTTCTGTTCTCTTCCCGGGAAGCCCACGGTCTCCCTGAGAGGACCGTACGGCGGGTACTTCCTCTCCAGACTTGTGCCAAGTCTCTGCAGGCGTCTGGTAGGAGTTCCCGTAAAGTGCCCAGGCGTCCTCTTGGTTTAAGATTAGGAGGCGGGGGAGAGGGGAGTGGGAGACAGGGCGGGCGGGGGCAGGTGTGACCTTGTTTTCTCCGCTCAGTCACCGCGCCCCTGGGGTCACTGTCCCTGTCTGTCTGCCCTGTGTTCCTGCCGTGGGCATCGCAGGCCTCGTCTCTGGCGGGCAGAGCAGCCGTCCAGAGCTCATCTTGGTGATGGGCCATGAGGGCCATGCTGTCCCCATCTTGCCCAGAGGAGACCGAGGCTCAGGGAGGGTTGAGTGATTGGCCTGCAGGCTTTCTGTGGTCCTGGGTTGGGAGCCTGGCCGGGTCCCCTGCCGCCGCCCCTGCCCTGTCTAAGGATGTGGGGGTCGTGCGTGTCCTGACCTATCCCCAAGGCACAGGATGTGGAGGTGGTTTGAGACAAGGTGTAGCATGGCTGTGGACCCCGAGCTGCTGACAGGATGGTGTTAGCGCCCCGTGGGCTCAGTTGCCCTCCTCTGCTCTTTTACAGCCTCAGCTTCCAGAGGCAATCTCTGCATCAAGCTGCTTAGTGATTTTAGGGAGCGTTCAGCAGCAGGGACAGCGAATTCCAACATCTCTGCAGGGTCTCCCAGACATGTTTGCAGGCCATCCCGCCACCTAAACAGGCAGCATTAAGTAGCCCAGGGTTGAGTGTCCAGCCGGGGGTTCGCTGCTGCTCAGGCAAGGGGCATGTGGTCTCAGCCCTTTCTCTGCGTGGCTCAGGTTCTAGGAGCCGTGGCTCAGGAGGAAGCTGGCGTGGCTGGCACATTCCATGTCCTGGCTCAGTCTGCACTCAGCTCCTTCCTCCTTCCACTCCCCTGCTGGCCCGAGGCATCTAGTTAAGGGGGGGCCACCCTGGTTCCTTCCTCTCAGCCTAACCAGTCCGCCTCTTCAGAAGATGGCTCACTGGTTTCCGCCTTTTCCCCTTGTGAGCGTCCCGTGTGTTTTCAGGCTATAGGTAGAAGAGACAGTGCCAGAAAATGGTTCATTTCAGCCCCACCCGACTTCCTCCTGGTGAAATGGAGCGTCGGGACCCTGTGAGGGCTGAGGTGCCTCCAGCTCTGCCAGTCCTAGTCCCTGGCCTTGCCCACTTCCTCGTGGTTGGTCTCACTGATCTTTCTTGCCAGCCTGGATCCCACCTACCTCTCCCACCCTCTGTTCACAGACACCACGTTGGGCTGGAGTCTGTGGGATGCACGCCTCAGTGTGGAGAGCGCTCCCAGTGGGATGCGTGCCTCAGTGTGGAGAGCGCTCCCAGTGGGATGCACACCTCTGGAGAGTGCTCCCAGTGGGATGCACACCTCAGTGTGGCAAGCTCTCCCAGCCTCGCTGGGGTTTGACTGCTTTTCACTTTCTTAGGAGGCAGCTCTGGGAGCGTCTTCCTGGCCAGCCCTGCGTCATCTCTGCCCGATCCTGAAAGAAAGAGACCCAGGGGCAGGAGGGCGATGGAGGGCTGGCTGAGGGGGCCAAGGCAGGTCATCACACTTACTCTGGGCGTTCACCCTTTATTCCCTCCTGCCCTGGCTGCCAGACAGCACCATGTGCCTCTTGTAAAATTTCTGTCTTCATTTCTTGACTGTTCCGACACCGTGAGCGTGGGTCAAAGGATGTCATAGGTCTTTGGTGCAAAGGCAGCTGCCTGTGGTCACAGGTGCATTTAGAAACAGCCCTTCTGACGCAATCCTCTGTGCCTGTTACCAAATGGATGAAATCGTCAGGTGCCTTCCATACGGATCACCAGTCACCAAGGCTTTTCTGAGGACTGTGACAGCAACATACTAGAAGGGCTCTTGTTTCTTCTGCCTGTGCAGTCTGCAGGGCACGCTGCTGTTTAAAATGTGTGACTTACGCAGTGAAAGGGGGACTTTTAAAGGCTCCTGTTGGTTGTCACTTTGGGAATCTTCCTAATTGGATACAATACTTCCAGGTCATTGAGTTGGTTTCTAAACTTAACCTTAGCATGCATCTTCCTCATCATGAGACATCCGCCTGGCTCTTGAAACCGGCTGTAAAAGTGAAGCGTTTACCAGCGTGGAGATCGTAGAGTACCTCATATAGTAGGGAGAAGCAAGAAGCCAGCCGCTCTGTTTGAAATCAAGAACCAGATCACAGCTCACAGTCACAGCTTCTGACTTGTTTTCTTCTCGGGCCTGTTTCTCTTGTTTTCACACTGGCCTGACTCAGGGAGACTGTGATTGTGTTGCCCTTGGAGAAAGAAATGTTAAAGGGAACAACAGAGCCTGAATAATTATTAAACATTAGGTTTGACATTTAGTGAAAAGTAATTTGAAGGGCACACACACACACAAAGAAAACTAAAATACTTGACAACTCGTCTTCACACAAAAAGCATGACTTTCTCTTTTTTTTAACATGGGAATTTTTATAAATTTAGCACAAAACACCTGCAAGGTTTGTGAAGCACGGGTTCTCCAGTTCATCCTCTCAGGCCCACGTGGAGCTCCCTAGAGTAACTGTTTTTAAAATTTTCGGCTGTGCTGGGTCTTCGTTGCTGTGCACGAGCTTTTCTCTAGTCCCAGCGCGTGGGGCTGCGCTCCAGCCACGATGCACTGGCTTCTTACTGTGCTGGCTTCTCTGGTTGCAGAGCGCAGGATTGAGGCGTGTGGGCTCGGGAGGCGTGCCTCCTGGACTCCAGAGCACAGGCTCAGAGGTTGTGGCCCTCGAGCCTCGCTGCGCAGCGGTGTGTGGGACCTTCCCGGACCAGAGGTCGAACCCCGGTCTCCCGCACTGGCAGGCGGATTCTTTTCCGCCAAACCCCCAGGGAAGCCCCGCACATGACTGGTTTCTGATTCCACTTACCCGTCCTTCTAATTGCACTGTCTCTGATGGTTCTAGACATCTGTATTTTAAAACTTCTACCAGCAGTCTGGAACCATCTCTCAGAAGGGAGTGGACGTCCCTTTCTTTGGCTACCGCTGATGCTCAAACTTGGGGTGTGTGGATTCAGGCAGTGCGAGTCCTTCCAGTCCTGGGGATCCCGGGCAACAGGTCCGTGTTGTCCATTCCCCAGGTGTGTGGGCGCGTGTGCCTGCACTGGCTCTGGGGCCTGGTGATTCGCATCAGACTCTAAATGGAAGACCAGCCCCCACGGCGGGTTGAGGGAGCAGTGCTGGCTGGCTGCCTTGGAGGCAGGGGGGCGGGTGTCTTTCTGTCTGTCTGACCCGGGTGTGTGTGTGTGTGTGTGTGTGTGCGCGCGCGCGCGCGTGTGTGCGCGTGTTCAACCAGGGCAGCCCTGGAGTCATGAGAGAGCAGTGAGCCCTGTTTGTTGCTACACAAAGCCTTTTCCCAGTGACCTCAGAAGCTGCAACCTTGGAACGTGGCAGCTGGGGAAAGCAGAGGACTCCAGTGAGGCAGCAGACAGTAGCCCACCCCCGTGTCCTGAAGCCCCCCCCCTTCCCCCCCTGCCCTCTTCTTTCCTTCTCTTCAGCGTCACTCTGTGCCCTGACTCTGCCGTGCGTCCATCCTTGCAGGCACAGATCAGGCGCCGTGGAGCCCCCAAGAGTCCTAATGGGAGGGGAGGGGTGCTGGTCACAGCAGATAGTGGCCAGGACAGGCAGGTTGGTGGGGTGCTCGGGGACCCAGCTTCTTGACACTCGGGGTGCTGAGTGAAGCACGTGGTCTCTGGGGAGACTCGTCCCTGGTGGCCCCTCATCTCCCACCGGCAAGAGTGTAAAGCGAGGGGGCAGACCCGACACCCCCCCCACCCCCGTCTCGCTGGCTAGAGCCACAGGACCCTTGAGCAGAGGTCCCACGGGAGGCACCCTGGGAAGTCCAGGACTCAGCTCTTCCTGTCCAGGTGGGCGGGTCAGACCCCCAGAGACCCCCAGGGGTTGAAGATGGCCCTCCATCCTGCCCTACTTCTGCAGTGCTGCCAGGCTGGGGATGCACGTGGGCATCCTCGCTGTGGTGGCCACGGTCGGCGTCCTGCGCACGTCCCTCCTCTCACCTCTGTTCTTGTTATTATGTAAGATTTTTTTTTTAATTGTGAGATTTATTTTAAAGATATGTGTCTTGCTTTCATCGTTATGTTTCAGTGTTTTAAAGACAAATACCTTATCCCAGTCGGGATGAGGGAAGGTGGTCATTTGCCTTATTGAAGTTCTCGGTGTACATTTCTTACTGTGTTTTGTTTATTTTCTTGAAAGGGGTGGGGGGTGGGAACCAATGCCAGTGATCCCCGGAGAAGGAACCGGAAGCAGACTTTCCTTTTTCGCTGCAGTAGAAAGCCAGGTAAATATGTATTTTTTTTCCCCCGATTCAGGTCAGAAACCCTTCCCTTGTCAAAAATGCGGTGCCTTCTTTTCCACCAAATCTAACTGTGAACGACACCAGTTGCGCAAACACGGAGTTACGCCTGTTCCCTGAGAAGAAACGGGCTTATCCCCCAGTCAAAAGAGAGTGATGGAGCCCGTGATAGCACAGGTAGTGCCTCCAGGCGGTGGAGCGGGGCGCCCTTAGCCGCCCGCCTCCCTTTCCCTGCAGGAGCCCGCGGGTCCCATCTGCTGGGGAAGGCCTGACCTTCCCCTCCCCGCCCCCCCCCACGCCTGTTCGTGCCCTTTGCCCCCTAGAGCTGGGCGGTGCGGGAGGGTGTGCAGTCCCGTTGTTTGTAGGAACACGTTTGAGAGGGATGTGGAAGCGCTGGGCTGGTGTTTTCGGAAACCCCAGCTGGGCCGCGTCCTACAGGGCAGGGATGGGCCGGCTGGGAAGGTCCTGCAGGAACCCGCGATGCCCCGCCCCCCATGGGGAGGGGCCGGCCAGGCGGAGTGTTTTCTTTTCAATAACTCTCTTCCCAGTAAAAACCTTAGTCTTGTTTGAGAAAGCACTGTGCATGTCCTTTCTTTAATCCCATCTCCGCTTGCTCCGAATCCGGGTATTATTCTCCTGTGCTGATATGTGCTTCCTTCCTCCAGCCCTCCAGAGCAATTAACGGCTGCCCGTGCGTCCCCCGCCACCTTTTTCCCTTCCAGCTTCTGTATTTACTCATGTTCTCTGTTGAGTGCCTTCCATTATCTCCAACCACTGGGGGTTTGTGTCCCTCACCCCCCGAAACAAAACCAAGCATCGCTGCCTGTGGGTGGCTCAGACGCGGGGCTGGTGGGCTGATGCTGAGTAAGTCTTGCAGGTGTGGGTTCAGTCTGACAGATAGCGAAAGCTTGACTTTTTCCCTTTTTTTGAAGCCAAGGAGATTCCCCGCCCCCCCCCCAGGTGTGTTTTCCTGCTATTACCTGGTCACTGTGTCCCACGCTTCCTGCCCTCAGACTGAGTGGGGCGGTGGTCCCCCTCTCCTGGGAGTGAGCATGGACTGGAGGGCCGGCTGTAGGCCCCGGCCGCGTCGTCGGTGTGGTCAGAGACGGGGTTGGGGGGCCGCGGAACCTCTTCTCGTGGCCACGCCTCCCCCCAGCCAGTGAGACAGGCCCGAGACACCCTGGCCACGCCCTCGGCCGCGGTTAGACCCTCGGCTTCCAGGCCCACGTGACTGGCCAGGATCTTTGAGTGGAGAGGGGTCCGGGCGCTCACGGAGTCTTGCTGTGACTGCTCTCCTCGGGCCCATGGTGCTGGGTGACCTGCCGTTCACCCCGCGAAGCTGGCCACTGGGCTGTCAGGGCCCAGCGTCGCTGGGACAGCCCTGCCAATGTCTGAGCCTCGGCTGCCACGTCAGGTTCCTCCCGGCCCCACTCTTGCAGCCCATCAAGGTTCCCAGGGGGCCGTGGGGCGCCCTTGGCCCCCAGGCTGGCAGACGAGTCTTCAGGTGTAACAGCCACGATGCACACTTTGGGTTCAGCATCTTGAGCTGTGTGCTCAGGGAGCACCCAAACCAGGGCTTCTGCAGACGCGGAGCGTCTCAGCCTTGGGGCAGCTCCACGTCTTCACGGTGTGGGTACTTGTTCTATAAACTGCAGTTATGAGTTTGGTTTTTCCAAGTCTCACAGCGCCCTCCTCACCCCCACCCTGCCCGGAGGGTGTATAGGTTTCCTTTAAGGGACAAAGCCTCTGGAAAAAGAAAATTCAGTGAGAGCTGTAACGGGAAACCAGCATAGAGAAAATATAGGTTTGGTGTAATTGTGGTCACAGTCCGCGGCGAGAGAGAAGATGGAGAGAAGGAGGGTCGGGGAGCAGGAGCTGAGTGCTTTGGAGAGCTTTTCACACCAGGTGAGGGCGATGGAGGGTGGAGGTTTCTTTCAGGCTCCTTCCCATGAAGCTTAAAGTCAGGCTTTGGAGAAAAACCACAAAAACACAAAGGCAGGAAACGACCCAGGCCGTTCTTGAGGGATTTCTATGTTTATATGCCTAGGTTGCGTTTTCTGAAAATCCCAGAACATGTTTTGCAATGTAGGTCTGACTTTCTCAATCACAGAAGGTCCCCCACCGCAGTTCGCCGTAGATTTTCCGCAGAGGAACGGGGACAGTGCTGGGATGGGGCAGTGTTAGCTGAAAGGGACGTGTTGATTGTTCAGAGCCAGGCTGAGACTGAGGTGCACTTTGTCCCCGCGGAGGATGCTCCTGGGTCTTCCTCAGGTGATCCTTGTCGCAGCCTTCCTGTTTGTGGGCACCTGCGGGTGATTTTTCAAATCAATGTGAGTGTAAAGTTTTTCCGCGTTTTTTGGCCGGGCTGCATGGCCTTTGGAATCTTAACTTCCTTGACCAGGGGTTGAACCAGGCCCCACCGCAGTCAAAGCCAGGGAACTGCCCAGCATGGGCGTTTTGAAACTGTCGCTGCAAGGTGGCCCACTTCGCTAACCTGAAGCCCCTCGTGCCCGTGTGGGTGGGGCCCCTTCCTCCCGGCCTCGCCCCTGCCCAGGCAGATGGATGTTTAGGTCATAGGATGTCAGCTCAGTTGGAGAGCGTGAGATTTCTCAGAAGCAGTAGATGTTTACTTGTTGACCTGACACGGAGGTCTTCACTCTCACACGGGAGGAGCTTTGGGGTTCTTATCTACGAGTGCCTTCAGAGTCTGTCTGCTTCCTCTAGCAGTTTTTCTTAGATTCGCGTCACAAACAAGGGGCTGGCTGACAGGAACAGAAAATGTTTAAAGCCACATGGCTTACAGAAGTCACCAGCTCAGCCGCCTGCATTTGGGGAGGGTGCGTGGTGAGGTGGGCGAGGTCGCGTACGGCCTGGCCTTGTACGCTGTGCGTCCACGAGACCCAAGAGGTTAAGTCCTTGAGCCCGAGGATTGCCAAGAAAAAGCTCCTGGAGTGGCTTGCAACTGGAAGGGCCCGGCTACTGAAAACGCCCCCTGGTGGACGTCGGGCAGAAGGCGGCCAAGCTCCCCGGAGGAACCGAGCTGGCCTCTGCTGCCTTCAGAGAGAGCATCACCCCCGCTGAGGAAGGCCCCGCGGTCAGAACACTTGGGTTTGGTTTCAGAATTCACTTAGTTTATCATCTTAAATATATTCTACTGCAGTCGAAATCTTAAATAACCCATGTTCTTTTGGTGAAAAAGAAAAACAGTGACTAGTGGGACAGCCTAGAATGTTCTGGGACAGACAGGAAGTAACTACACACACACACACACACACACACCCCGTGGCTTCCCCCGACACACCTGTAATGTAACTACCCACCGAACCAATAAATCGGAAACCAAGCATTCTGCACTTTGTTATTTTGAAGTTTACACCAAAATCCATGTAAAAGGTGCTCTCGCAGCAATTCAAAGAAAATGAGCATCTGATTTTTCCTTGGAAAATGGCCTAGGTGTTGGTGTGGGCGTGTATATATGTATGTATCTCAGGAGTCTTCTTTAATCTTTTGGGTAATTGCCAAAAGCCATTTATTGTCAGAAAGTTTATACTCACCCCACAATCACTTGCTTCCTTCTGAAACCTTCTGAGATACTTGCACAGTGGCTGCCGAAAAGTAGTCAGAGTGAAGCCAACGGAGAGAAGGAAGCGGGAGAGCCGTGTAGCGGGCCTTGGTGGGGCCGATGCCTTGCTTCGCCGCCAGCCCAGGGCTGCCCTGACGGCGGAGCACAGAGCCTGTGCCTCCGGCCGGCGTGGTGCCGGTCTGCGCACGGCAGGGGAGGGGCCCGGTTCGGTGTGTGAACCCGGGCTCGGAGAACGGGCGGCGCAAGCCGTGTCTGTGCCGCCGAATGGGTTTCCTGCTGCCGCAGCGGTACCCCGGCCGTTGTGCCTGTAGTTAAAAGTTGGGCTCAGCAAGCTTCAGCTTCACCGTCACAGCTCATGATGGATAGGGGCTAAGACCTTGTTTGACCAGAATGGCGAGGAGATGGTGTTTTTGATCAATACCGTCATCTCTTGGGTGTCGACAGTGTTCCCAGGGGGCCAGCCCTTAAGAAGGCCGATAGAAACCGGCGGACTGTCCACATCTGGTTTTGCTGTGGAGAGTGGACAGGTAGGAACCAGCCGAGAGAGGGGAAGCGTCTCCGCTCCCTACCCGGGTCCCGACAGCAGCCAGGGGGCCCCGCAGGTGCGCATGGTCTGCCGCCCGCGCGCTCTCCCGGAGACCAGCCGCCAGCTGGCAGCGTGCGGGCCGCAGACACCGAACTCTGGCCCTGGGCCGCGGCCTGTGAG
Organism: Capra hircus; assembly: GCF_001704415.2. Lineage (NCBI taxonomy): Eukaryota > Metazoa > Chordata > Mammalia > Artiodactyla > Bovidae > Capra > Capra hircus. The sequence goes on from NC_030830.1 coordinate 2,346,000, forward strand.
CCCCTCCCCAGATCCCATGGAGGGGGGTCTTGGTCCTTTGTCTGCTGCATGTGTATACGGCTCTCTGCTCTGGAAAATAACTTCTCCCGCTCGGCTTCCTCAACCTCCCTCGCGCTGCGAGTCTCTGGAATGCGCCCGCTGTCCTCTCCCGGCCCTTTCTGTCTGGCTGCCCTGAGCCGCTCGCCCGCCCCTGGGGACCCGGAGCATCCCTGTGTGTTCCCGTGGGTGGGGGTGGGGGGTACCCGGCTCCAGGGGTGGAGGGGAGGGCGGGGGTCGCAGGCGCAGGCAGCCTGGGACCCCAGCCTGTGTGTGCGCCCACGTGGAGGCTCCTTTTTCAAATTAACCTCAGGCCCGCCTGGGGGATGCAAGGGGTGATGAGGATTCGGGTGAGAGAAACCCTTGCTGGGGTTTGGGAGACAGGTCCCGAGGGGTGGGTCACGGGCGAGCCTTCGGAAGGGGTGTGTTTGGGGGCCCAGGTCTCAGCCTGCCGCGTGCTTGCCCCGCAGACAGCCAGTCGGACGCAGAGGCCTCGGCGGCCGGCAGCGAAGTGCTGGACCTCACCGCCCGGGAGCCACCCGCGCCAACCCCAGAAGGTGCCTCGGAGCCCAGCCCGGCCGCGGCCCCGGCCCCGGAGGACCCCCCGAGGGGCGCGCAGGAGGAGTCGGAGCAGGTGGCGGCGGAGGGGGACGCGCAGCCCGAAGAAGAGGACACACAGCCCACGGAGGAGGAGGAGGGGGAGGAGGAGTGCGCGGAGGAGGAGCCGGCCGAGACCGCTGACGGCCCCGAGGAGGACACAGTCAGCAACAAGAGCCTGGACCTCAACCTCGCCAGCACGCTGATGGGCTTCAAGCTGGCCGAGGGCGAGGCAGGCGCGCAAGACCACAAGCACGCCTGCCACGTGTGCGGCAAGAGCTTCAAGCTCCTGGGGACCCTCAGCCGCCACCGCAAGGCCCACGACCGCGAGGAGCCCAGTGACGAGAGCGCGCCCCCCCGGGAGCACGAGGGGCCACACCCGGCTGCCCCCGAGCCCCCAGTCCCCGAGCCCCCAGCCGAGGCGGAGGCCACGCCCGAGGCCCCAGCGGAGAAGCAGAACGAGGCAGCCGAGGGCCCCTCGGACGCGGACGGGGACGCAGACGGGGAGGGCCCCGCCGAGAAAAGACCGCTGGAGAAGAGTGATGACGACAAGAAGCCAAAGACAGACGCGCCCAGGAGCGCAGCCAGCAAGGCGGACAAGAGGAAGAAGGTGTGCAGCGTGTGTAGCAAGAGGTTCTGGTCCCTGCAGGACCTGACCCGGCACATGAGGTCGCACACAGGTGAGGGGGCGGGGCAGGCGGGGGGTGGGGGGAGGGTCGGAGCTGGCCGCCGGGGTAGTGGTGTTTTCCAGAGCCTTCTGATCAGCCTCTTTGCCCTCTGCACCAGTCTCCCTGTCTCTAGAAAGGGGGGTGATGGCTGCCCTTCTGGAAGCTTCCAGAAGAATACGGGTGCCAGGAAGGGCTGTGGGGTGGCCCAGGGAGCAGCGGTGAGGCAGGAGTTGAGCAGGGCTCCTTGCCCGGGCCTGTCGCGGGGAGGGGGCGCTCCCAGGTGTGCCCATCAGCCAGCTCTAGTTGCCCGGGTCTCTGCAGGGAGGCATGCAGGTGTGACCGTCAGCCAGCAGGTGCTGGGTTGGCCGTGCGGCTGCCGGGCTGATGGGGCTGAACCAAGAGGACACCTGCTTGCTCCCCGGGCACAGCCCTGCTCCTGAAGCCACCACCTCTAGGCTTGATGCCGCAAATCCCCTGCAGGGGCCACTGCTTGGGTAGAAAGGAGGCCTGGACGCACTCACTGTGCCTTGCCCCGCTGAGCAGGAAGACTCCCCAGTGTCTTGGTCTCCGTTTCCCTCCACTCCCGGTGGCTAAGAAGGTTTCATCCCCTGCCGAGGCCCTGCACTGGGCTCCCAGTAGCGGTGTCGGTGGGCTCCGGGCTGGTGGTTCCCTCAGCTGCTCTGCGTCCGGGCACAGCGAGTCTGCAGCTCTGAGTCTGCAGTGGGGCCAGCCCTGGGGGCCCTGTCCAGCGTCTGTGTGCCCGAGGGTCCTGGATTGGGATTGAGAAAGCAGTCTGGACCGAGGCTGAGGAGAAGCTCCCTGCAGCCCTGTTCCCCATCCTGTGCTGTGGTTGGGACAGAGGAGGCTCCTGTGAGCAGACCGGGGGCTCCTCGGCCCACCAGGCTACCCCTCGGGCCTTGGCTGTGCTTGGGCGGAGCTGGGCGGTGGTCGCGGGCGGCCGGGTTCGCAGCCCTGATTCCCTCTGGTTCCCCAGGAGAGAGGCCCTACAAGTGCCAGACCTGCGAGCGGACCTTCACCTTGAAACACAGCCTGGTGCGCCACCAGCGGGTCCACCAGAAGGCCCGGCACGCCAAGCACCACGGCAAGGACAGCGACCGCGAGGAGCGCGCGGAGGAGGACAGCGAGAGCGAGTCCGCCCACAGCGGCGCGCACCCCCTGTCAGAGGGCGAGGGGGACGCGGGCCTGCACGCCAGCACCCACGTGGCACTCACGCGGAGCCGGAGGGAGAGCCTGGCCGCCAAGGACGCCGGCCGCCGGGAGGAGCGGGCGGCAGCGCGGACGGCGGGGGCCAGCCAGGCAGCAGCCGGCAGAAGCGCGCCCAGGGCCGCCACTGCAGGCAGCCCCCGGGAGCCAGCGCCCCAGGGCGACCCCGGCCGGGAGAGCCCTGCAGGCCTCCTGCAGGACCTGCTGGAGCTGCCGGGCCGCAGGCCTGCCCACCCCCTCCTGCCCACTGCCGACAGCGCCTCGCTCTTGGGCCTGGAATGACGACCCGGCCCGCCCCCCAGCACGCAGACGAGAGCCAGCAGAGCAAAGCGCCCTGAATCTGCTTCCCGAGGTGCCCTCGGTGCCCCTCGGCTGTTGGGGGGCCGGAGACAGGGGGCGGCCGCCCACCAGGTGCCATCGCCTTACCGACTGCGGGGAAGGGCCGCACCTAGCGATTCGAGTGCCTTAACTACTTACAGCCCTTGGTGTCGTCCTGGGTGTTATGTGTTTCCAAAACGACTTTTTGAAAAACAAAGCAAATATTTTAATGAATTATTTGGAGAGGACCTTTTCATTTAAGCATTAACATTACCTTCTGTGTTGGTGTGTGTGAGCTTGTTTTTGCGAATCTGTGATAGTCACGTTTGTTCTGTGAGCTGGAAACAGACAAAAAAAAACATGCCCTTGGATACCTATGGCCAATAACTGGAAGAAAGTGACGCGGATTCCATGTAAATTCCCAGAGGAAATGTGGATGAGATGCTCATTTCTCAGACTTTTTCTTTCTGTTTGCTGCGTGGTGGAGCTGAGATTGGGTCCTCGGTGGACTGCAGGGTGTGGCTCATGAAGGTTTCCAGTTTGGTTCAAGCCAAAACCAGGAAAGAGTCTAGCTTCGGCCTGGGACACATTTCCACTCTCTCAGCGTTAGACGTGCCGTTACTGCTGCAGTTTCCAGGCAGAGGAGAGTCCCCCTGGCAACTGAACCGGCGGGAAACATGCATAGGTGTCATATATCTGACTCCTGCCCCCAACCCCCACCCTTTTCGGTATATGTATTAATAATATTATTATTATTATTATTATTTGTAGTTCATCAGTTTGCTGGTCTCTGCAGTCAGCAGAAACAAATGGGCAATATTTGTCCTGGGAGACCTGGGCCGCCCCCGCCCGGGCTCCCCCGCGTGAGCGTCCGCCCGCAGCCTCTGCCAGGCCCCCTGGGGCGGCAGCTCTTCTACTGTACTGAGACACGCCTCTCTTCTGTGACTGCAGCACCCAGCAGGGGCCCCATGGTCCTCTGCCCGCCCCTGGGGGGCTGGGGGGCAATGGGGAGGGAAGAGGAGGCACGGTGGGCGCCGGGGGCCTCCAGGGAAGCCGGGGGCAGAACCCACTGCTCGCCAGGTCTTCCTGCCAGACCTAGCCCAGGCCTCGCGCGCTGGCGCCCCTGTCCTTTGCAGAGCACGGAGTTCTACTACTGGTAACAAGACTGCGCCGGCGAGAGGGAGGAGGGAGAGCGGGCCTGTCTGCCTCCCCGTAATCCGGGGTTGGTGCTTGAAGAGAGACACGTGTCTCTAGTTTCTGAGTCGCTCGAGCCCCTGGGCGCACAGAGGTGGATTTTCTTTTCATGAGCATCGTATGCAGGCAATAGACCCCCCTCACTGTAGCTGCCAGCAGTGACTGGAAACTGACCCTACTGTAGCTGGGCTGTGCTCAGCGGCCTGTCCTCTAGCCGGGACCCCCCCCCCCCCCCGAGCCTCAGTGCCTCAGCCCTCCCCCCCACCCCCCCCCGCCCCGGGACCCAGGGCTCCTCTGTCCTCAGACCTGTGCCCACCACAGGGACCCCCACCCTCCACCTCCTCACCCACTCCTGGTGGCCAAAATCCAACCGCCCAGACTTCAAAGGAAGCTGTGTATTCTTGACGTGATGAAAAAGCGGTATCTTTGCATGTGAAAGGAGAAAGGTTGAGGTATATTAAGATTTTTAACTGTATTAGGGATGTGTGAACCAGTTTCAAAATGAGGTTTTATTTACTTTAGATGAAGACGAATCAGAACCAATGACCCCCCCCGCCCCGCCCCTGCCCCGTGTCACTTCATACCAAGTGTGGTGTGCTTACCTAAAACCAGTTCATTCATCCCTTAATTTTTTATGACGATTGTTGTTATTTTCATTGTTATTATTTGGGTGTTTTGTTTTCCTTTGCAGCTCTCCACACTAAAACTCGGAACGTTGTGGGGAGAAGCCACGAGTTAACTCTGCGCTGGGGTGAGATGTAGCCGGAACCAGCCCGGCACCGCGGCCAAGGCAGCCGCTCGCAATAATCACTATTGATTTAAAGCTTTATTTAGCCTTCATCTGTACCCTCGTAGTCGATAAGGTCTTGCCACATTTTATTAGCGAGGTTGAGAGATGTATCATTTGTTTGTTGTTCTGTCCCCTCCCCCAATATTAAACTGTGAAATTTGTGATTTGTTTAAACTCTGGGTGAATCATAGCTTAGTTTGCATGTCCAGCTAATTTGTTCCTATACATTTTGTTTGATTCTTTTTTTCCTTCTCTCAGGGCTTTTACAAAAAAAAAAAAGAAATATATATATATGGATCTTCTGAAAAGTTTTTTGAGGTGCAAGTTTCTCTCTTTTGTTTTTCCTCTTTGATTTATGGACACGATGCTGAGATTCAATCACTACATGAAACTCCCGGCTGTGAAAACAAAACAAAACCCCGGGGCTGTCCCCCAGCCCCCAGGGGAAGCTGTGTGGCAGTCGGATGCCCGTTTGTTTCAGAAAGTTTCACCGTTCTTTCCACGCTCTGTTCCTCTCTTTCCTCCAGAAGGAAGTTGATCCTAGTGATTTCAGCCCATGCATTAAACAGGAAACAATAATAAATGTGTAGAATTCATATTTTTCTAAAGGGAACTTAAAAAACTGCTGCTACATGTTGTGTACAAAACTGGTTGATGCCACATGAACAGAGAATCACAAGTTCGGTCTTGGTACTCCTCGTTGCTCTTTGTATCCAGTTGTATAGTACTTCCAAATTCAAAATGAGAAGAAACGCTGTTCTGTATCAAACCATCTAAAAGCAATAAATGTTATATTTTAAAAATGGCAGGTTGCCGGTCCCCCGGCTGTCCTTTGATTTGCTGTGGTCCTGTGAGCTCGTCCCCGACCCAGGCCACTGCCCAGGGCATCTGTGGCGGGGGGGTGGGGGAACATCAGGCCTGCTTGCTGCCCGCTGGGCACCTGGGGTTCCGACGAGAGCCCTCACCCAGGCAGCATCTCTCAGCTTCGGGCCATGTCCTCGCCCACCTGGGGGGATCTTTTCAGGGCCCCGAGTGGTCAGTGGCGGCAGCTCCCCCTCCAGTCGGGCTGTGTGGGGTTGAGTTGTCCCCTGGGTGGAGAGCTCCCGTGACTCAGGCCTGCTGGTGTGGGCAGGGGCCTGGACAGCACGGTGACCCCAGGGCTCGGGGGACGGAGCCGGTTAGAAGCCACGTTTGCTTCTGCTGGGATCTGCTGTCACAAAGCCACTGAAGGGCCAAGGCCCAGACCCTGTAAGCCCAGAGTGGGTCTTAAAGCAGTTCGGAAGGAAGCGGGGTTCGGGGAAGCTGGTTGTAGATGTTTCCAGCAAGGTGACCGTGTCACAGTTCTGAGCGCTGAGTGCTCGGGTCCTTCAGGCCTCCAGGTCCCGATGTCGGGGACCCCCACCCCCGCTGCTGTACCCCCATATTACACACACCAGCCTCAGGAGACTGATTGTGGGGAGATGAAGTGAGGAGTCCTGAGTCGTATTAATACAACCAAATAACTCGGGAGTGACTTGCATAGACAAGCAGCTCACAGGAAGCAAGCCCTCCAACCTGTCCAGTCGTGGGGGCCACTGAGCCGCGCTGACAGCCACCCCGCTTCTTTGTGGGTGGGGTCGTTCCTGGCTGGGAACCAGGACCATACGTGGTCAATGTGAAGGGCGAAGGGTCAGCCCTTTTGGAATAGGATGCCCAAGATGGGGTGCAGACTCCAGGAAATGCCCACGTGTCCGTGTGTCCGTGTGTGTGTGTGTGTGTGTGTGTGTGTGTGTGTGTGTGTCGGGTCCAGCCCTGGGCAGGAAGTGCTGAAAGCAGCTTACAAGATAGGACCTCTCAAAAGAGCAAGCCCGTTCCTTAGAAAGAGGAGACAACGTTCATCTGCCCCGTCACCTCCCCTGCTTGGGGTTGTGAGCTGACCCCCTCCTTCTGGGGAGCAAGCTGCGGACCCCTCCTGCAGGCCCCCACCTCCCGCCAACCCTGGGCAGGAGGGGAGGGCCCATCCTGCAGGCTGGAGCCCACGGGCCTTGCAGAGCGGGCGTTCCCGGCAGAGTGTGTACTTGGCCTATCAGGGCGATTTCTGTCGTGAGCCTCAGCATTCAGGGTGATGTGCTTATTAGGTAAACACGTGGGCTCAGGTTTCCCACTGTCCCTGCAGAGAAGCCTGGTCAGGCACAGGTGGCCCCAGAGAAGCGAAGGCCGCCTTCAGCAAGCCCTGCTTCCCCTTCGGCCTCTTCCCCTCCCTCGGGTCCTCTGAGAGATGGGGAAACAGAGACGTTCACGTGTGAAGATCAGTTTTACTTTTGCACCCACCAAGACAAGGACGAGGCCTTGAACTGAATGGAGCTTCGGGGGCGGTTTCTGCTCGTTTTTCTCCAGGGTCCAGTTAACCAGCTGCAGCCCGGGCCCCCGCCATCTGCCCGGCGCTGACCTTGGCCCTGGGGGCCAAAACGAGGAACAAGACGGGAGAGGCCTTTCCCTGTGGGAAGGCGGGTTTTCACGGTGAGACGCGGGAAACGGATAGTCAAGCCAAGTCCAAGGGCGGAGCAGCCTCGAGGGGGTGGGCCGCCAGCCCCGAGGAAGTCACCCACCAGGGCCGCGCCTGGGGACGCCCCCACAGGAAAGGTTCTGGGAACAGCCTGGCCCCGCGGAAGCCGCTGCAGCAGGATGGACTGGGAGAGGCCGGGTCCTAGCAGAGAGGGGTCGTGAGTGCACTGGCGGGGCCCAGGCCCCGGGCGGGCGGGGGGCTGCACGGAGACCCCCAGGAGGTGGCCTGGAGCCAACGGGGGCAGCTGTTGACAAGGGGCCCACCTAGGCTGTGTTCTCAAGCGGAGCCAACAGGAGGAGAGGGCATGTCAGACCCCTGACCGGCAAGAGGTCAGAGCTCAGAGGTCAGCCCCGCCCCCGGGCCTCAGAATGAACTCACACAAGAGGAGGCTTCACTTGTGTTTTTAAAGTAACCTTTTCTTTTTGTTTCTTCTTTTTTCCCTTAAACTCAGTAGAGGGTACCTTGCCAAGAGAAGAGAAAGGAAATAAGTCCTTGGTTGTTCCTGCCCCGTTTCCAGGAAGCGGCTGGTGCCAGGGCCACGTGAGTCTGGGGTCGGTCCCCAGGGCCAGCAGCGTGCTCCCCACTGTGACTCCCGCACCCTCCCCCGACCTCCAGCCCTCATCCTTGTCTGGGTGCCCTGAGACGCGGGTGAGGGCCAGGGGCAGCACTGGGAGCCGGAGCCCCGGGCGCCGCGTCCGCACACAACTGTCCCGATGCAGGGGGGGCCCGGGGATGTCCAGCTCCCGACGCAGCCCGGCCACTCTTCCTGGACAGGACTGGCTTTGATGGGCCGAGTGGACATTAACCCAGGTGGCCCTGGCCTTGATTTCTGATTGCGTCCCCAGACAGGGGGTCAGGGACTCAAACACATCCCTCACCGTCTGTGCCAATCACCGCCCCACTCCTCCCACCTCCGACCTTATCGGATTCAGCCCTCGCTGGAGCCAAGGTCTGTAAATGGTGCGCTAATTCGCCTGCCTCCAAGGTCCGTGTTCCTGACCTACTGGGAGACCCATCAGCCCCTCCGCACCTTTAAATTTAGGTCCAAGCAGGGCAGGTCCGATGCCTGCTGTCACTGTCTTCCCAACCCCGGAAACAGGATTAAGGGCTGCTTCCCTCTTGCTGCTGCTTCTCACACAGCGTGCGTTCTCCTGTGTGGTAGAACAACTGCATAAAGTTTGCCAACTTGACCTTTTCCCGAGAGCTTAAGTCTGGCATTAGACGCATTCACGTGGTGCAGCCATCACCCCCATCCTCCGTGGAAGTCTTCCTCTTCCCAGACTGAACCTCGGTCCCCATGAGACACTCATCCCTGTACCCGCCCCCAGCCCCCAGCCCCCAGCCCCCAGCACCTACCTTCTGTCTCTGGGACTTTGGCTGCTCTGGGTTCTTGTGGAAGCGGAAGGAACATCACGTGTTTGAAAGACAACTTACTCAACACCCTATTAGTGAGGGTCTGATGGTGTGTGGTTGAGTCACGATGTTGTGTCCAACTCTTTGTGACCCCATTGACTGTAAGCCACCCAGGCTTCTCTCTTCCATGGGGTTTTCTAGGCAAGAACACTAGAGTGAGTTGCCATTTCCTCCTCCAGGGGATATTCCCGACCCTGGGATCAAACTCGGGTCTCCTGCACTGCTGGCAGATTCTTTACCACTGAGCCCCCAGGGAAGCCCAGGTGGGGCTAGTGGTGAAGAGTCCTCCTGCCGACGCAAGAGACACAGGAGATCTGGGTTCGATCCCCGGGCGGGGAAGATCCCCTGGAGATGGAATGGCAGCCCACTCCAGTATTCTTCCTGGAGAATCCCTTGGACAGAGGAGCCTGGCGGGCTACAGGCCATGGGGTCGCAAGGAGCCAGACACGATTGAGCGACTGAGCGCCTAACAGGCAAGGAGCTCAGACGCGGGGGTGTTCGCCTGGAACTCACTCGGGGGGCGGATGGAAGGCAGCACGCCTGGGCTGGGGGTCCCCCTGCCTGAGGGTGCAGCAGCTGCCCGCCCCTGTGCTGGGGTGTAGGGGGAGCGCGGGAAGGGCTGAGAGCCGGGCCTGGCTGCGAGGCTGCCTCCTGCCTGCTCCCTCACCCTGAGGAGGGGGTGACCATGGTGCCCACCGCCAAGGGTAGCCGTGCAGACCCCACGGGGAATACACAGGGTTCTCAGCCCGGGCCCTGCTGGCAGACACGCAGGCGGGAGGAGCTCAGGTCTTGTTACCTCTGAGGACGCCTCCTCCCTGCAGCATGAACCACAGGTCTCTGCCCTCAGGGACGGAGGAGGACAGGCCTCCCCTTGTACCCCCAAACCCAGGCCCCTGTGTCCTACCACCCAGGGGACTGGGAAGTACAGGCACTCAACCCCAGCCAGCCGCTCCCTGCAGACGAGGGTCCCGGAGCACGGGTCCCCCCCGCTCCGTGGTCCAGAGCTGCCGGCCCGAGGTGGCCTTGGAGCTTTGGTGAGGTGGGAGGGGGCACCGTGAGCTCCCCAACTTCCCCCAGACCCCCACACGCACACACAGCCCAGGGGTCCCCCGGCCCAGCCTCCTGTCACAACCTCCTCTGAGGCAGTTCTCTCTACTTGGGGTGCAGGTGGGCTCCCAGAGCGGGTGGGCACTGTGGGCCCCCAGGAGCTCAGGGACCAGCTGAGCAGCTGGGACATGTGAGAGCCCAGCCCCACCTCCGAGGGATGGAGGACTGGGCGAACCCGGGCCCCTCTGGGGGCTCCTCCCCACCCCCTACCCCATGCCTACTGCAGCCTGCACACAAGCCCGCACACACAAGATTCCCGATGCCCGAGGCACAGACCCCAAAGGCCCCCTGAAGGGGCCACGAGGAGCGAGCAGGACCCTGTGGCGTGCCCCCCCGCCGCTGCCCCGCCCTGGGTGCCAGGCTGCCCAGGGCCCTTCCCACCCGCAGCTCCTGGAGCGGCCGGAGGACCAGGTTAATTTTAAACTTGAAATTGAAGGTTACTGTCTAACAACAATAAAACCGGCCTCTCCGATTCTTGGCTGCCAAGGCGGTGTCCTAAATAAGAAACCAGCGGGCGCTCCTTGCCCAGTTCTCTTGGCAGGAAGCCACAGACCCAGGACGGGAGGAGGGCCGCCTGCCTGCCCGGCATTGGCCTCCACCGTGCCCACCGCCCGGCTGTCAGCTCGGGGAGCAGGGCCCGCCAGGCTGCAGCGGCTCAGCAGGCCTCCGTGCCAGGACTGCAGCTCTGTGAAGCAAAAGTGACTCCTGTTCAGTTTGCAGATTCTGGAAGCTGCAGAAAAATACAAGGGGTGAAGTGAAGTCGCTCAGCTGCGTCAGACTCTTGTGACCCCTTGGACTATATAGCCCACCAGGATCCTCCATCCATGGAATTTTCCAGGCAAGAGTACTGGAGTGGGTTGCCATTTCCTTCTCCAGGGAATCTTCCTGACCCAGAGATCAACCCGGGTGTCGCGCATTGCAGGCAGACGCTACCGTCTGAGCCCCCAGGGAAGCCCGTAAATACGAAGCGGGTGGGGGGGGTGGGGATTAACACAGTCATCTCGCTTCTCAGCGTTGTTTTTATTGATTGAGTATTGCTGCTTCAGTCGGGCCCAGCGTCCCTTCCTCTCTCACTCTCGGACGTGTTTATACGGCGCTTTGCGCATTGCAGCTTGTTTTCCCGTGAGTTTTGTCTCTCATCTTCACCCTCATCCAGTGGACTGGGAAGGAAAAAAACTCCTTGTCCCCTGGAGCAGAGATGAGGATCAAATGAATTACCCAGGTCAGCCAGCTAGTGGGCAGCCTTGTTAGGATGAAATTGCCCACCAAAAAGCGACAAAGGATCTCAGGAGGGAAAATTCCCAGAGGATTCTGAAGCCCAGGAGAGTTTGAAAACCACTGTCCCAGAGATTGGGCTTCCCTGGTAGCTTGGTTGGTAAAGAATCCGCCTGCAATGAGAAGACCCTGGTTCGATTCCTGGGTCGGGAAGACCCCCTAGAGAAGGGATAGGCTACCCACTCCAGTATTCTTGGGCTTCCCTTGTGCCTCAGATGGTAAAGAATCCACCTGCAATGAGGGAGACCTGGGTACGATACCTGGGTTGGGAAGATCCTCTGGAGAAGGGAAAGGCTACCCACTCCAGTATTCTGGCCTGGAGAATTCCGTGGACTGTATAGCCCAATGGGTCGCAGAGATTAGACTATCCCAGGCTCCTGCCCACCAGCTGCCCTCCAGGAACCTCTAGGCCATTGTTCAGACTGCAGTAAATCTCAGATCTAGGAAACGCCCCAGGACCTTCCTTCAAGCCCCCCGCCTGACCTCTTCTCCAGCCAGTGGGGCTACTCACCCACCTGTAACAGCACAGGGGCCCCATGGGACCCTGGGGCCAGGCCACACTCAGGAAGAAAAGCTCCAAGAAGCTGCAACCCAACCTGGGCCCCAAGTTCAGGGAGCAGGTGCCTCCACCCGACCTGCCGTCCTGAGATTTGTGTTGTTTTCATGCCTCTAAACAACCATTAAGGAGCCCATGGACCAAGAAGTTGTTTCAACTTCCAAGTCTCACTGTTTAAGAAATGCATTTCTTAAGGCTAAAGCTGCCATAGATGGTAGTTTTTCTGATGGATCTGGGCAAAGTAAACTGAAAATCTTCTGGAAAGAGTTCATCATTCTAGATGCCATTAAATGCTGTGCCTCACCGGACTGACTGAATGTCTTGGGCAGCTGCCCCCCAACCTCTGTTCTGTTCAGTTCAGTTCAGTTCAGTCACTCAGTCGTGTCCGACTCTTTGCAACCCCATGGACTGCAGCACACCAGGCCTCCCTGTCCATCACCAACTCCCGGAGTTCATCCAAACTCATGTCCATGAGTCAGTGATGCCATCCAACCATCTCATCCCCTGTCGTCCCCTTCTCCTTCCACCTTCAATCTTTCCCAGCATCAGGGTCTTTTCCAATGAGTCAGTTCTTCGTATCAAAGTATTGGAGCTTCAGCTTCAGCATCAGTCCTTCCAATGAATATTCAGGACTCATTTCCTTTAGGATGGACTGGTTGAATCTCCTTGCAGTCCAAGGGACTCTCAAGAGTCTTCTCCAACACCACAGTTTGAAAGCATCAGTTCTTTGGCACTCAGCTTTCTTTTGGAGAAGGCGATGGCACCCCACTCCAGTGTTCTTGCCTGGTGAATCCCAGGGACAGAGGAGCCTGGTGGGCTGCCATCTCTGGGGTTGCACAGAGTCAGACACGACTGCAGCGACTTAGCAGCAGCAGCAGCAGCTTTCTTTATAGTCCAACTCTCACATCCGTAGATGACCCCTGGAAAAACCACAGCTTTGACTAGATAGACCTTTGTTGGCAAAGTAATGTCTCTGCTTTTTAATAAGCTGTCTAGGTTGGTCATAGCTTTTCTTTCAACCTCAAGCCCCAGTTTATTTCTCTCGGGGCCTGCACAGTCACAGTGGCTGGGGGCTGGCTTCACGGTCAGGACCAGATGCCAGGTCTGCCGTGGCCTCCACGGCCCTGGCCAGCCCAGGCCACGGTGACATCTGGGCTCTGCCCTGGACGGCCTTTGCCCCCAAGGCCTGTGCACCGTCCCCTGGGTTCTGTGGGCCTTGGGGCTATGCCAGCCAGCAGAACACTGGCCTGCCTGGCCTACATCCTTCTAAAAACTTCCAGATGATTCCCAGCTGTTTTCCCTCCCTGCTCATCAGCACCAGGGCCCAGTGCCCCCACTCCAGCTTCCCCCAACCCCCCACCCAAGTTAAGCACTGACTCTCCAGGGTTTGGATCCTGCCGAGCAAGGTGGGGCTGAAAGGTGCCATGTTGTGACCCTGAACGAAGGGTCAGGGGACCCGCCAGCCTCAGAGGAGAGGTGGGCAGTGGGGTGGGGGCCAGGTGGGCGGGCGCGAGGGGTGAACACGAAAGGGGGAAACACCTCCTCGTTTTTATTGACACTGAAATACACCAGGCCAGTTTTCTCTTTTTTTTTTTTTTTTCCTGTCCAGGGCTCAGGCCCCAACCCTCACGCTCCTCCTTCTCTGGGGGACCCAGAAGTGACTCAAAAGTCGCTCAGAGGAGGACTTGGGGTGGGGGCGGCTGTCACCCAGAGGAGGAGAGTTTGCAGGCGTCCCGGTGGGGCTGTCTCAAACTCAGGGGACAGTGAGCGCTACGGATGCGTTTGAGTCCGGGGGGAGCTGAAGCCCTGGGGCTGAATTTTCAAGACTCATTTTTCTTTCTTGAAAAATAAAGAATAGCTTTAGGTTCACAGCAAAAGTGAGAGGAAGGGGCTGCGATTTTATCCTCCGCCCACCCCTATCCTCACGCCCCCACCGCAGGAGGGGCCTCTGTTGCAACCGCTGACTCTGCGCGTGCCTGTCACCCAGACCGCAGTTCACACGAGGGCTCCCTTCTACCGGCCAAGGGTTGGACAGCTGTGCACACGTCCAGCAGCCCACCTCCCCCTGGTACCCGGGGCCACCGAGTCGCCACCGCAACCGCAGTGTGTCCGTGTCCATGTGTGAGTGAGTGTGTAAGTTTTTGTTTAACTGGGGGAGCAAGAAAAGCGTGGAGACTGGCTTCTTGGAGTCAAGTTTCACAAGGATCCCACAATGATCTCAGAGGGGCTGGGAGTCGGGATGAGCATCACCTGGAGGCGGGCGGGTCAGTGGTTAGGGGTCACAGTGGGTGGGCCCGGGAGGTGAGGGGTGAAGGCCTCGGCCAGTGGCCTCCAGAGGGGCCGGGACCTCGAGAGGAGCACGTTGGCCGGGATTAGCGTTGAGGGTCCAGAGCCCGGCCCTGGTGGCAGGTGGGGTCAAGGAAGGCAGTTGTTGGAGCACAGCTGGTTCTGGAAACATCCCGAGGCAGAGTGCAGGGTGGAGCAGAGCCGGAGGCCTGTGGAGGAAAGGGCTGAAGTCATGAAGTCATGGCTCAGGTGAGGAGATGGGGAGGGGTGTCCCAGGTGCAGAGAGGCACAAGGTGGGTGGGGGGGCTCTCACCAGGGCCCCCAGGGAGCAGCCAGGAGCTGGCCACTGGGCCCGGAGGCCGTGGGTCCTCTTGCTCAAGGAGCCCGTGGCGGCAAGGGACAGAACCCGGCGCGGGCCAGCTCCTGCAGCAGGCGGCTCTGAGCGTCCCGGCCCCAGCATGGTTTCAGGGTCACCTTGTTCGGCTCTGCTCCCCGGCTCACCCCCAGCTGCTCCTTCTCCGGGGACCCAGAAGTGACTAGAAGGTCGCTCAGAGGAGGATGGGTGGGGTGGCTGTCCCCAGGAGGAAGGGCTTTTGGGGGCGTCCCGGTAGGATGCCTGCGGCTCGGGACAGTGAGCGCTGCAGCTGCGTTTGAGTCCTGGCGGAGGGAAGCTCTAGGGGTGAATGAGATCACTGAGGCCGGGGATGGGGACCAAGGTAGAAAAGAGATGGGGGGTTCCAAGCAGCTTCTCAGGGCTCCCCTCGGGCAGAGAATCCACACGCCCTCTGTGTGCACAGCGGCCAGTAGCAGCAGGAAGCCCTGGCTACCCCCGTGTGTTTCAGCCATGGCTCACGGTCAGCCAGCCCTCAACGGCAAACACCTGTCTCCTCCCCGCCGTGCCCACGGTCACCTGGGGGCTTCCCCAGGTTCTCCCTGCCCAACACCCGCAGCTGGGTGCTTGCTTGGTTCTTATCTTGTGTGTGTGTCATTCACTCAGTCGTATCTGACTATTTGTGACCCCATGGACTGCAGCCCGCCAGGCTCCTCTGTCCCTGGGATTCTCCAGGCAAGCGTACTGGAGGGGTTGCGCTGCAGGCAGGTCCTCTACCACTGTCACTCAGTCCCTAAGCCGTGTCTGCTCTCAGCGACCCAATGGACAGCAGCGCCCGGGCTTCCCTGTCCTTCAGTGTCTCCCGGAGTTTGCTCAGACGCCTGTCCATTGAATCAGTGGTGCCGCCAACCATCTCATCTTCGGTCGCCCCCTTCTCCTGCCCTCGGTCTTTCCCAGCATCAGCTGAACC
Organism: Capra hircus; assembly: GCF_001704415.2. NCBI lineage: Eukaryota > Metazoa > Chordata > Mammalia > Artiodactyla > Bovidae > Capra > Capra hircus. Next base: position 2,361,310 of record NC_030830.1, read on the forward strand.
ACCTTCCGGTCATTTAGTAGAATATATTTGGCCTCCCCTGCCCCACACCTTTTTTTTTTAGCTGAGCTGTGTCTCCTGGGCCGGAGAACATGGCAGGCAGCTACTCGGTGCTGTGATCCCTCCAGAACCTAGCCCAGTGCAGGTTGCAGCCGCTGAGCGTGTGTTTTCACAGGTGGAGGCAGAGCCCCGGGGGTGACCCTGCGGGCTGTGTGGTCCAGGCGGTGGCTGGGATACAGTGCTGGGCCTCGTCCCTCCAGCCGGCCAGCGTCGGTGCTAGGGTTTCTGCCCAGGCCAGGTGGACGTATGCATTGTCGCTGAATGGCTCCACCCACGCTCGGGGTGAAGGGCACCGGTTTTTGGCCGTGCCCTTCCCAGATGCTGCCCTTGGCCGCAGACAGGGCTTCATTACAGTCACCTGGGAACTGCTCAGGTCTGCTCAGGTCCAGGGAAGGGAAGAGAGAGAGTGCTTCCAGATTTATTCCAAGTCCAACTCTTTGTGACCCCAAGGACTATACAGGCCAGACCAGAATACTGGAGTGGGTAGCCTTTCCCTTCTCCAAGGGATCTTCCCAACCCAGGGACTGAACTCAGGCCTCCCACATTGCAGGTGGATTCTTTTGCAGCTGAGCCACCAGGGAAGCCTGGTGAGGGCCCCAGGCAGCTACTCAGTCTCTGGGGTGGGTCTATGCAGGTGCTGGAGGTGTGAGCGCTCCCTGGAGCTCCCCACCGTGCAGAAGGCTGGGACTGCCCAGCTGCAGGTACCCTGCGGGTAACGCGGAGCCGGGCAGCCTGGGGTTCACCTCCCACCCTTACCATTGCCTGAGATTCTGCGCCTCTGGACTTGGCGTCTTTAATCTCCAAAGTGCATATAAGACACCTGTCTCCCAGAGCAGCAGGTGGGTGTGGAGTTTCAAATACACAGAAGCCGCTTCAAACAACAGTCCCCGGGTCTCCCGGGGAACTGAGGCCTTGATCGAGGTAGACCGTCAGCTTCTGTTCCAGCGATGTGTGGGGAGAGGGAGGCCCTTTCAGAGGTGCCTGGGACAATGTTAGCCATCGTCACATGGAGCTGAGATGAAAAACCCTGTTTTAGTTCCGATTATAGGCTCCCTGACGTGACCTAGCTAAGTGCCTTTACATGTTATGAAAAATCAACATCTGTTCATTTCAGAATGCTTTTTAAAGCAGGTTTAGAACTCCGTAGTAGTGCGGTTTCTGTATTTATTTTGGCTGTGCTGAGTCTTCGCTGCTGCGCGTGGACTTTCTCTAGATGCGGTGGCGGGGAACACCCTCTAGATGGGGACGCGCGGGCTTTGCGTTGCGGTGGAGCGGGGGCTCTAGAGCCCAGGGGCTTCGGTAGTTGTGGCCCACGGACTTAGTTGCCCTGAGGCATGTGGGATCTTCCCGGACCAGGGACTGAACTCAGGCCCCCCGCATTGGCAGGCAGATTCTTAACTACTGTGCCGCCAGGGAAGCTTCTTTAAAAATAAAAAAGAAGCCTTCAGCGGGCTTTTCGGGGACACAGATGGCTATGGCCAGTGATTTCTACCTACACTACTACGTAGGGCACAAGGGCAAATTTGGACACGAGTTTCTGGAGTCTGAGTTTCAGCCGGACGGAAAACTTAGATATGCCAACAGCAGCAATTATGAAAACGATGTCATGATCAGAAAGGAGGCTTATGTACACCAAGAGTGTAATGGAAGAACTGAAGAGAATTATTGATGCCAGTGAAATTACAAAAGAAGACGATGCTTTGTGGCCTCCCCCTGACAAGGTTGGCCAGCAGGAGCTTGAAATTGTAATTGGACATGAACACATTTCTTTTACCACATCAAAAATAGGTTTTCTTATTGATGTCAGTCAGTCAAAGGATCCTAAAGGCCTTCGAGCATTTTGCTATTTGGTACAGGACCTGAAATGTTTAGTGTTTAGTCTCATTGAATTACATATCAAGACTAAACCAATCTAAACTATATGTTTTTTGAAACTGGGTTTATATTTAGTGAAGGGGTGGGTGAGGGAGGATTTGTTCATTTATAATATTGGGGGTTTTATGAATGTGAAGCAAACTTTTTTGTATGCAAATTGAAAACAAGACAATATCTTAGCAGGCTTAACTGTTATCTTCACTTGAGTCCAAGTGGGTTGAGCAGTCACCGCACACATTAAACTCTGTAAATAAAAGCCACCTTTTGTTGAAATTTTGCTCCAATAAAACATCACAGCCTGGATGGAGAGTGCTTTTGGTCCTTCAGGAGGCCAAATCTCTGATTCATTTTAAAGATGAGAATTGTTCTAGAAGATGTATCCTATGACAGAGGGTCTTTTATGTAGGAACATACAGCCAGATTCCCAACTGTTTAAAAGCAATTGCAGATTTCCCCTTGTTTCTGCCACACCTGACCGAATTTAATTTTTTGGTGCTCATAAAAGTTGTTTATAGAAGCTTTTGGAGTGTTTGTCACAAACTCCTTAGGGGTTATTCACATTTAAATGCTTTTGTGTGAGCAGTGATTTCCTCAAGGTTACAATGGTAGGGTCAGTATCCAAAGTTAGACACATCTTTTATTATGTGCCTATTCCCATAGTTCGCAATACACATGTTTTGTATATCTGTGGGAAATAAATGAGTTCTCAGCTCTACAAATTACTTAAAATTTGGAAAAAGAAATAAAAAATAAAAATGTACTCATTTGGCTGCACTGGGTCTTGGACGCAACATGTGGGATCCATCTCCCTAACCAGGGATTGAACCCGGGTCCCCTGCGTTGGGAGTGCAGCGTCTCAGCCACTGGACCACCAGGGTACTCCCTGGAATCTGTTGTTTTCTGGTGGGCAGTGGGGACCCTGAGTCAGGAGGGCGGTGGCGCAGTTGGAGATGTTGCTGCCGTGTCCGTCCCTCATGCAGTGACCCCGGCAGTGGTCCCCACCGGAGCCGGGAGGGACCTGGGCTCCTCGATGGTCCACAAGGTACCAGCCATGGGAGGTGGGAAATTTGGATGCTTGGCACGTGTGTGAGGAATGTTGGCTGATGTCGGGCCTGGGCCACTAACATGTCTCAGGGTTGCTGGGTCACACACTGTCACTGGGAAGTTCTGGGCCACAGTTCAATTTTGTGTTGCTATGAGGGACAGAGGCTCAGCAGGAAGCCGCGGAGAACCCTAAAAATGTCCACAGTTTGGAGGCTGCACGTGTTACATGTTTACCTAAAGATAAAATGAACTGGACAAGAAGGACAGAAGGGCAGCTTAAACTTGAGAGAGAGCACTTAGATGATCAAAGCGCTTCTTCACGTGCATGTTCAAGATTATAGGAAAGGAAACACCACCTGTTGTGGGCTGAACTGTGGGAGCCCCCCATTTATATGTCCAGTTATGCCCTCAGCTGTACCCCCAGCACCTCAGGTGTGGCTATATATGGAGGCAGGGTCTTTAAAAGGGTGATTGAGTTAAAAGGAGCCTGGGACTTCCCTGATAGCTCAGCTGGTAAAGAATCTGCCTGCAATCCAGAAGACCCTGGTTCGATTCCTGGGTGGGGAATTCAGCTATTCAGTATTCTAGTGGCTCAGATGATAAAGAAACCGCCTGCAATGAGGGAGACCTGGGTTCGATCCCTGGGTAGAGAAGATCCCCTGGAGGAGGGCATGGCAACCCACTCCAGTATTCTGGCCTGGAGAATTCCAAGGACAGCGGAGCCTGGCGGGCTACAGTCCATGGGGTCGCAAAGAGTCGGACGCGACTGAGCGATTAGCCCTGATCCAATCTGACTTGTCTTTTACAAGAAGAGGAAGTCTGGCCCCAGACACCAGGAGTGTGTATGCACAGACCGCATAAGGACCCCGGGAAAAGACGCCCCCCGGGAGGGGGTTAGCCTCAGGAGGAACCGGCCGGCCGACGCCTCGACCTCAGGCCTCCAGCCACTCAGCTGGGACCCGTGGGCAGTGTGGCTCAGGCGCCCGCCTCCAGATCTCAGCGTGCTGGGCATTTCTTGATTGTGTGAGGCATCCCACTTCTGGCCCTGGAATCCAGGATGGGTGTAGAGAGAAGGAAGGCGTGCTTGGTCAGACCTGAGTGCCCCAAGTGTCGAGACCCTCCCACTGCCATTAGGCGCTGGAAGTGTGTCAGCAGAGCGAATGCTCAGAGTCCCAGGCACGGGCAGCAGCCCCTGGGGGAGGCCCCCCTCGGCCAGGAAATGACTGACACTCCAGGGCCCCACCCCACCTCCCCTCAGTGAGTCCCAAACTTGGAATCCATTTGGAGAAGTTGTTTGAAAATGCAGATTCCTGGGCCAGCTCCCTGAGACTCTGCTGTCGGCCTGGGGGACCTTCCAGGTGATTCAACGTGTGGGGTTCACGGGCCACTCCAGAGATGCTCCTGTCAGCACAAACATGTCCGCGTGCGTCCGCGTCCTCCGCCAGCCGGACCCGCTCCACTGCCATCTCTGCTGCTCCCGCTCCATCCCCTCCTGTCCATGGTGTCCCTCTCCTCCGTCCCCTCCCGTCTGTGGTGTCCCCTGTCCCTCCGTCCCCTCCCGTCCGTGGTGTCCCCCGTCCCTCTCCTCCTTCCCCTCCCGTCCATGGTGTCCCCCGTCCCCTCCCGTCCGTGGTGTCCCCCGTCCCTCCGTCCCCTCCCGTCCGTGGTGTCCCCCGTCCCTCTCCTCCGTCCCCTCCCGTCCGTGGTGTCCCTCATCCCTCCATCCCCTCCTGTCCGCGGTGTCCCTCTCCTCCGTCCCCTCCCGTCCGTGGTGTCCCCCGTCCCTCCGTCCCCTCCCGTCCGTGGTGTCCCTCTCCTCCGTCCCCTCCCGTCCGTGGTGTCCCTCATCCCTCTCCTGCTGCAGCAGCGCGGTTTGGGCCCGGCTGGTGCGGAGACAAGGACGGTCCTCACCCCCGGGCCTGGCCTCAGTGAAAGAGGTAGGCGTGTTGGTAGCCTTTCAATTCCATTTATTTCCACCCAATTCGATTCAGTGCGGTTCAGGTCAGTCACATCAGCATAATCAGAGCGCGTGGTGAGGCCGCACGTCCAGCCTCGCCGGGGGAAGTGCCCGCTCCCACGGGCACCACGGGGCGGCCGCGCGCCCTCCCTGCGCTGAGCCCTGAAGGGCCGCCGGGGCGGCTGAGGGGTCTGCGGCCCCCGTCACTCCCGGGCTCAGCGCTGGTGACCGGGACGCGCAGGCGGCGGCCCCGGCTCCCGAGTCCTCACCGTCGGGCCCGAGGCCCGTCCTCCGGGGGCGGAGGGGAGCCGGCCTCCCAGCCCCTCCCAGCGGCGGTCCAGGCACCTCCCAGCCCGGCCGCCGGCCAGCGCCGCGGGGCTGCCCCGCCAGCCCGCCGAGGGTCCCGCGGGGCTCGCGGCCGGGCCGGGCCTCCGGGCGCGGGTCTTCCTGCGGCGCCGTGCAGCGGCCTCGGGGCCTCAGTGCGTCTCCCTCCGCCTGCGTCTGGAACGACAGAGGGAGACGGTCAGCCCCGCGGCCGCCCGGCCCGAGGACTGCCCCGAGGGCTCCTCTTTGGGCTCCAGTCTCAGGACCGAAGACGCCGCGGAGAAACCCCTTCCCTCCCACCCCGCCTCCCACAAGGAATCAAACGGAGAAATCCCGGACCCGGGTTCAGCTTCTAGAATTTCTACTCTGTGGATCCTGGAAGGAACCTTTACTGGCACTGAGGCTTCTGTGCTCTCAGTGAGAATCGGGCGTAAGAAGAACCCCGCAAGCGTAGCCATGCTCCGTGCATAAAGCGAAAGCCGCCCAGGCGCGTCTGGGCCATGCGGAGGGTTTGCTTTGGGACGGAATCAGCTCCGAACAGTCTCACTCATCCTTTCACTCACGAAGCAAATATTGATCAAGCCCCTGCTCTGCTGGAGGCCCGGCCCCTGGAGCCTGCGGTGGGCCGGCGGCCTGGGTCCCATCGGGTCTGTGTCAGGCCTTGATGGGGGCTGGCCCCTGACCTGACCCTGGGTGTCCGGGGGCGGGGGTCCTGAGAAAACCTCCTTGGAGGAGGAGACCAACACGCCCTACCACCCCACCGCTGCCACGCGGGCCATGTCCACATCAGAATGCAGGGGAGCCTCTGGGCCAGGCGGGGGGCCAGGGCCTGTGTGGCTCCAGACCCGAGTCCAGTCACAGGACAAGCCCCGACTGCGACACGCAGAGCCTCCAGCCTGCACTCCCTCAAAGCGCCAGTGTCCCCCAAAGGCCCAGGAAGCATCCAGATGGTGTCCATCCCCCTACCCCCAGAGGCCCAGGAAGCGTCCAGATCCAGTGTCTCTCCCAAAGGCCCAGGAAGCATCCAGACCCAAGGGGACTATGGACCCATGATGAGTGAATGGACCGCAAGAACCTGGACTTGTCCCACAAGCAGGCAGAAAAGCCGGCAAGGGAGGTGCTTGGCCAAGTGGCAACCACGACTCGGTCACCTAGAATGCGTGCTCCCCACAGATGCACACTGGTGCTCGCAGGGCTGGAGGTCTGAGCAGTCAGGGGGGCTGTGTGTGGGTCACGCGTGTCCATCTGGCAGGACGTTAGCAATTAGTGATCTGGGTGAAGATAGGAGGTTTAGGGAATTTCTTTGCAGAATTTCTCAACTCTTAGCTCTAAGCTCCGAATGATGTCAAAATTGAAGGCTGCTCACAGGCTGGGTGCTGAACCAGCAGGCGGGTGGGCAAGGCCTGGTGGGGGGCAGGGGGAGCCAGGTGGGAGCAGGGCCAGTGCGGGCTCCAGGTTCGAGGGTCGCGGCAGTCGACAGGAGAGCTTTGGGTCTGGGTCCTGCAGGCGGTGGGGGGTCAGGCCGCCTCCTCCTGGGGGTCCTGGCTGCAGCTCGTGGCGGGGGCGGAGGGTGGACCAGTGGTGGCATCGCAGGCATGACCACCATGTGGGCACCGTGTTTGTCCCCTGCTCACTGACCTCAGGGAGCCACCCGGGATGAGGGTCCGGGGCTCAGAGGACGGCTGGGTTTCAGGACCCTTAGGAGGTGACACGGACAGGGACCATCCGAAGGAGTTTCCTGCAGAGGGAGGGGGTGAGGCAGGACATCCCGAGGGAGGGGGTATCTCGGGGAGCAGCAGGGTGGCCTGCGGGACGTCGGGGCTCTAGCAGGCTGGTCTCACGCCCTCAGCTCAGGGAGAGAGAGCCGAGGCTGAGCAGTGGGGGCTCCTAGAGCCAGGCTGCCTGTGTCCACGCCCCGCCCCATTTCTCATTAGCTGGGTGACCCCGGAAAACCCGCTCCGTGGATCCGCACCCCTCAGCTCTAACCGCTGACGTTGGAGCCTCCTCGGACAGGGCTGGGGCCCTGAGCAGCCCGAGTCAACCTGGAAATGCTGAGGAGCCCTGGGGGCAGAGGAAGTCCGCCCGGGGTCAGTTACGCCCCGCCACCTCCTCCTCCAGCCTCTGGGGCCTCCAGCACATGGAAGGGGCTGCTCAGGGAGCAAGGCGGCCCCCGTCCAGGCCAACCCCACCGCCGCGGCGCCCCAGCTGGCCTACCGCTCATGGCTGGAGGGCTTCCTGGGGGTGGGTGGGGCAGCCTGGCTCACTGCAGTGCGGTCAGCGGGACCAGCGGGACCAGCGGGCGGGACCCAGATTCTCCTGGGGAAGGTTTGGCTGTGCGAGCACTGGTGCTGCTCGTTAGAATGCGGATTCCTGAGCCCCAGCCTGCAGTGCGACTCAGCGGCTCTGCGGACAGCACCCTGAGAAAACCCCCTGCGGCCACCACCACCCCCATCTTAGGGGCCGTGAAGTTGGCCAACGCTGCCTAAGAACAGAACTCGTCGCTGAAGCGATGCGTTTTCAGAGGGGGAACTAATGACAGCTGTTTCCACCCTGAATTTCCACCACTTCGGACCCTTTAATATTAGTCAGTGAAATAAGTAAGATTTAAGTGAGCAGACAAATTCCCATTATCTTAGTAAAGGCTTCCCAGGTGGCTCAGTGGTAAAGAATCCGCCTGCCAATGCAGGAGGAGCAAGAGATGCAGGTTCCATCCCTGGGTCAGGAAGACCCCCTGGAGGAGAAAATGGCAGCCCACCCCAGTATTCTTGCCCGGAGAATCCCGTGGATGGAGGGGCCTGGCGGGCTACCATCCATGGGGTGCAGTCAGTCAGACATGACTGAGCAGACACACAAGCAAGCAATGATAAAGGCGCTCTTTGCTTTGGGAAAAAATTAGATGGAGGTGGTTATAATTACTTTGTATTTGAGCCTGGGTAAAAGATGATTTCTGACAAAGGCAGGGGAGAGATCTTCACAGACACAAGAAGGACCTCTAAGGGAGAGAAGGCAGGCTCTTTCCTAGGATGGTCTGCAGAGCAGGACCAGGATGCAGACCACAAGGAGGTGGGTTTGGGTTCAAGAAAGGAGTGTCTACTAGCTGAACTGTCCAAAGATGGGCTGGGCTGCCTGGCCAGGTGGGCAGGAAGCTGACCTGATAACTCTCCAGGTTCTCCCCAGCTCTAATAGTGTACGAGGCTCTTCTTTTAAGCACAGGAGGAAAAAAGAAATCACACCTTTTAAACAGAATCTCACAATTCTAAGGGAAAATAAGTTGCTGATAATAGTTTTCAGTTGGCTGACAGGTAAATGTTGCTTATGCAATGAGGAAAAGACACCTTCCTAGTAGTGAAAATGAGGTTATGCCCTTGGCCAGCACTGGAATCGGCTTCTTTGTATGTGCAAAATCTTTTAAAAAATTCAACACTCGGCATATAGCGAGGGCTTTATAAATTCTCACTGAACATTAATAACTAATAACTGTAGTTAAGATAATCCCCATTTTAGGGAAGAAAGAGGTTGAGACCCGTTAAGTGAGTTGTATGAGATTATTCAGCCACTAAGCGGGTGAGTCTTGAGTCAAACAAGGGCTGTGAGCATCATACTCATGGCACAACCTTTGGTGAGTTTATCAGAAGTTAACACGTGTGTGAGGACGTGATGGAGAAACAGCAGTGGGCAGTGGCTTTGTCCTGGGAGACCAGATGCCTCCCAGAGACCACGTACCACGTCTGGTCAGCTCCCCAGGTGACCATGTCCTTCCGCTGACGTGATCACTCAACTCAATCCAAATAGCCTCACTGCTGTCTTAGCACAGCGTCTGATGTCTGGGGTGGGCGTGGAGCACAGGACGCCCAGGCGGTGGGCTGCACTGATCACTCAACTCAATCCAGATAACCCCACTGCTGTCTTAGCACAGCGTCTGATGTCTGGGGTGGGCGTGGCGCGCAGGACGCCCAGGCGGTGGGCTGCAGATAACCCCACTGATGTCTTAGCACAGCAGTCTGATGTCTGGGGGTGGGCGTGGCGCGCAGGACGCCCAGGCGTGGGGCTGCACTGGTGGGAGGAGGTGGTTTCCTTTTGCTGCTGTTCAGACCCTAAGTCGTGTCTGACTCTTTTGCAACCTCACGGACTGCAACCCACCAGACTCCTCTGTCCATGGGATTTCCCAGGCAGGAATACTGGAGCGGGTTGCCATGCCCGCCTCTGGGGAATCTTCCCGACCCAGGGATCAGACCCACGTCTCCCGCACTGGCAGGCAGATTACCGCTGAGTCACCAGGAAGGCTTTAGGCGAGGATGATCCCTGAGTCTTGCCGGGAATGCCCGGGGCAGCCGTGGGAATGAACCTGGAGGCTGTACCACCCGTGAGCAGCAGGGGGCAGCAGAATCTCCCTGAGCAGCCGCGCTCCCAGGGGCCTGGGGACAACTCCGGCTTCAAAGTGCTTCCCTTTCACGTGGAGGATTCTGGCAGAGGAGGAATACTGCTGCTGCTGAAACCAAGAAGACCGATGCAGGCAAGGAATTCCTCCCTTTTTAAAAGACCTCATGACACAGCCGGTCTCCTGACCTCAAACACTGCTTGAAGGGGGCTGGTGCTGCTGCGGAGTCTTCTTTGCTCTCTGTCCTTTGCAACGGGGGAGGGGGGACAGCTTGTCACCGCTGATGGCTTCAGGGTCTCAACCTGGCATACTTTGCTAAGCTTAGATTATACATTTAACAAAAAATAAAAAATGTTTAAGGTTTACAATCCACTCACGCTTTGGGACGGGACCCGGTTTTGACTCCCTCACTGGTCCCCTTCCGATCCGGAGCTGACCTACGGAATTCCCCATGAGCCGCTCCCCGGCACTCTCGCCGTTTCAGGGGCTCTGTGTTGGTGGTGGAGCTGTAGCCCTGTTTCCCCTAGCACCCTCATCCCACAGCTGTCCGTCCGTCCATCCGTCCCCGTGAGGCTGGAGGGCCCAGGTGGACACGCAGATGCGCCGGGATGAGGGCCAGTGTGAACCCAGGGCCGGCAGGGCAACCTGCTTTCTCCTGGGTTTTCAGGGACTGGGGGCTGGGAGACAAGCACTTCTGTGAAGGCTCTGGACAGACGTGCTTGTGTCCGTCTCAGCTTTTTAAAAAAACATATCTATCTTTGGCCGTGCTGGGTTTCTGCTGCCGCACGCAGGCTTTCTCTAGTTGCAGAGAGCAGGGCTCCGGAGCACAAGCTCAGCAGGTGTGGCTCACGGGCTTGAATTCTCCGCGGTGCATGGGATCTTCCCGGGCCAGAGATTGAACTCATGTCCCCTGCATTGACAGGTGGATTCTTACCCACGGGGCCACCAGGGAAGTCCCCCAGTCTCAACTCTGCCACTTGGTAGCTGGCCAATCTTTAGTACGTTATTTAGCTGGTACACTCCCTTTCCTCGTCTGCAAGATGAGAGTGTTCCCTGTAGGGCTGGGATGTTAACTCCTATTTATAAACACCCATTCAAAAGCAGAGACATTACTTTGCCAACAAAGGTCTGTCTAATCAAGGCTATGGTTTTTCCTGTGGTCATGTATGGATGTGAGTTGGACTGTGAAGAAGGCTGAGCGCTGAAGAATTGATACTTTTGAACTGTGGTGTTGGAGAAGACTCTTGAGAGTCCCTGGGACTGCAAGGAGATCCAACCAGTCCATTCTAAAGATTGGTCCTGGGTGTTCTTTGGAAGGAATGATGCTGAAGCTGAAACCTCAGTACTTTGGCCACCTCATGTGAAGAGCTGACTCACTGGAAAAGACTCTGATGCTGGGAGGGATTCGGGGCAGGAGGAGAAGGGGACAACAGAGGATGAGATGGCTGGATGGCATCACCGACTCGATGAATGGAGTTTGAGCGAACTCTGGGAGTTGGTGATGAACACGGACGCCTGGCGTGCTGCGATTCATGGGGTCGCAAAGAGTTGGACACAACTAAGCAACTGAACTGAACCGAACCACAGCCCAGGTACCATTTTCAAGACTCAGTGACATGGTTAAGTGGGAATTCCTGCTGTCATTCATGAAACTTACAATTCAAAAAGGGGTGGCGGGCGGTGGAAGCACCTGCAGCTTCAGACCCAAGTGGGGACAAGGGTGACCCAGAGGGGGACTGTGAGGTGGTGCAGGGTTCGGGAGGGGGGCGCGCCTTGGACGCGGCGAGCTGTCAGGGAAGGGATGGCCTGGACAGGGCACCCTGGCGCGGGGCGAGCCCTGGGCAGAGGTGGTCACTGCCGGGGCTGCAGGGGAGCAGGGCGTGGGGGGAGCAGGTGAGGACCACATCATCTGTGGGTGCCAGCCACCTCCCTGTCCCCTCACCAGTCTGCCTGTGGGCACTGGAGGGTCCAGCATAGAGCCTGGCTCGTGCCCAGAAGGCCATGCAGGTGGTCTATTAACAACTGAGAAGCAGGCCTGGGTTCCTTCCACAGAAAGATGCTTTTATGGATTTTCTGCCCATCTACCTTAATTTTCTCTGAATGTGTAAAAACGACAGAAACATCTAAGTTTCAAATGAGCTAACTTTCTCTACGGGCTACAGTAAAGCTGCCCGCAGCCACTGGGACTTTTATACTCATCATAGGAGGCTCACATAAATTTAACACATATATTTATTTTTTCTATTATAAAATATTAAGCACATTACAAACACTTCGAAAAGGAAAAAATCACCACCACCCTGCCACAGAAACTGCTTTCACCGTTTAGCATATTTATTTTCAGACTCTGGAGTAACCTGACATTTATTTAATACTGAGTATTTCAAGCGCTATAGAGGAAAAATTAAAATGCTGGTTCTTACTGCCCTAATATTTTTTAATTCATTTCCTTTTAGCAGACGAGACTGAAAATATTACATAGTTACAAAGACTAAATCCCCTAAATATGCACAGCTTCTTATCCAAGGTTATTTTTTCTATGAAGAATACCATTAATTCAACAAATCCTGAAGGAAATTTTAGGTACTGACTCAGTGATAATGAGTCAGTACTGACTCTGGTGACTTGGTGAAACCAGAGATATACCTCGGCTTGCTTAAAAACATTTAAACAGTCAGGGTTCACAGTCTCTAATCGGGGAACCAAAACTTAATACACAAATACGTGCACGTGTGTATGTGTGTGGGGGAAGGTGTCTCATGGCCTTACTTGAAAAGTCACGCAGCGCATGTGAAGCTCATCTTCAACCATCTTCAATCTCAAGTGAGACTTTGTAACTTGAACGGTCTAAGTTTTATAAGCTGAAAATATGTGAAGCTTTTTACGAATTCCACAGGGAAGTGAAGCTCAGGATCCTAGTTTCCCTTTTGCTCAATCGTTTAGATGCACTTCGTGCTTCTCAAAGGTCCTGAAGCCCAGCAGTAGAACTCACTGGCACTTTATGAAGCACTTTGTATTGCGTGAAAATCCTTTCACAATCAGCTTGAATTAGGGATATGCAAATAATAAAAGGATGTGTTTTGACAGCCTGTAAGACTAGTGCAGGGGGCAGAATGGACAAAGGGAAATAACCAAGGAAAAAATGGTGTTCTTGGGTTTACCAAGCTGGGGAAACTTCGACTTCCAGATGCGCAAGGAGCAGGAATTAGCTCAAACATTTCATGAACTAGTCAGTTCTGAAAGGTGGCTGGGTACCATTCTCAGACACAGTCCCCGATGAAATGCACCCTGCAGAACACTGTCCTGAACAGCCTAACAGCCAGGGCTGTGGGAATTGGACAGGGAGCACCCGAGTCCTCCTGCGCAGAAGCAGGAAACGGAGAGCAGCATTCTGAACCAGAGGCATTCCGCCTGTGCTGAGTGGATTCAGAGTTCTTTACAAGCCCTTAAATCTCTACAATTTTGAAATGGAGAAAACTGAGATCTAATTTAACTCACGTGTGCTATGTGCTGAGTTGTGTCCGCCTCTCTGCGACCCCGTGGACTGTAGCCCACCAGGCTCCTCTGTCCCTGGGATTCTCCGGGTGAAGCGGGTTGCCATGCCCTCCTCCAGGGCATCTTCCCGACCCAGGGATGGAACTGCCTGCTCTCGTGTCTCCTGCACTGGCAGACGGGTTCACCACCGCGGTGTCCCCAGGCAAGCCCAAGTTGATTCACAGCAGAGGCAGCATTAGTAAGAGCATGTTGAATTCTTAAAACGTTTCCACGAAGGTGAACCACAGGCGGTTAGAACAGCAGGGGGTCTGAGCGCCAGGGGGGAGACTCACGGGTCAAGGCCAGGGACGGACCCCACACGCGGGCAAGCGGGGAGCTGAGACCCCCTGAGAGGTCTCCACGGCGGAAGCTGAGCTGACGGCCCAGCGAAGAAGGGGACCTGGAGCCGGAACCAGCTGGCGCAGCTGAGGCCGGGAGAGTCTCCCCGGCCTCGCCAGCTCGCACCTCCGCTCTCGGGACGCAGCCAGCGCTGAGGAGGGGCGCGCCCTCAAATCACAGCAGCGGGAACCCAGCCGCGCAGGGTGCGGCGCTCAGGGCTCCGAGGACGGCCCGCCGGGCGGCGAGGAGCGCCCCAGGCACCTGACTCCCGGCCCGAGAGCGCCGAGGGGACCCGCTCGGGGAAAGCGCCAGGCGCGGCCCCACGGTTAGGGCTTAGGGTTAGGGTTAGCCGCTGCTCACACTGCCTCCAAGAGGCCCTCGGAGCCGGGGAAGCCGTCCCGGGTGCCCAAGGCCGCAGGGCGTTCTGAGGGGCCTTCAGGAGCGTTTGGGGGCGGCGATGGCACTCAGAGCGCCCCTGCTCAGCGGGGCGCGTGGTGTGGACCCACCCGGGCCAACCACCAGAGCTCCCGGGCCGGCCCTGCACGACTATAGCCAGAGCTGGCCGCCCCACGCGTCCACCTGAATGCGTTCCCGCTCACTAGGAACACTGTTCAACTTCTCCCCCCTAGGCCACGCGAAGCCCCCGGAGCACCGCTCAGCCTCGTGTCCCCACCGCGCGGCAGCTCCCGGTCACCTGCCAGGGGGTCTCAGCACCACAACCCTGGGGGGCAGGGGGCAGGCTCCCCAAGCCGGAGCCCAGGGCCCTCACCCAAGGAGGGCAATGGGATTTGAGCCTAAGCAGATCCAAAGGGTCCTAAACTAGTCTTTAGTTTTAGAGAACAAACCCCCTGAACGTTGAAGGACACAGGCCTGCGTCTAGGACACCTGCTGGGCCTCGAGGGACGAGGTGCCGTCTCACGGGCCGCCGGCTCCCAATCAGGGCCGCCTGCGGCCCAACCCCCGGCTGGCCCACCACAGCGACCCCACCCCTCCCAGCCACCTCTCGGAACTCCAACTGGCTTATCCGCAGTCTTCTCTCTGGAAGACAGCCAGGGAACGCCGGCCCCCATTTCCTTGTCTTCTTTAGACCCCGATAGGTTTCCACACGACTATGAACTAGAAGCTGGCGGCAGCAGGCCAGCAGAGGGGCGGACCCCCACAAGGTGACCATCGCAGACGCCTGCCTGAGGGACAGCGGACAGGGCCCGTCAAGCCGTCTTTTGCTGGGATCTATGAACCCGAAGGCTCGTCCTTTATCTGATTCTAGGGGATGCTCGGTTTTCCTGGGAACCCCAACTGCACGGGGAGATAGGACACACGCCCAGCTCCCTGTGCCCCGCCCTGGGCAGTGAGCACGGACATCTTCACTCTCGTCTCTAACATGAAGATGAGCCTGTCAATCCCTGAAAACGAACGTCTATCCTGAAGAAAGTGTTTTTAGGAGATACATGGAAAGGCCCAACAGAACACAGCACGTGGCTGACGTTTAGTAAGTTCTTTCCCTGCTGCCTTAAAGGAACCCAAACCCTAGTCATATTCCTGTGTGGAAGTGAAAGTTGCTCAGTCGTGTCCGACTCTTTGTGACCCCATGGACTACATAGTCCATTGAATTCTCCCGGCCAGAATACTGGAGTGGGTAGCCTTTCCCTCCTCCAGGAGATCTTCCCAACCCCGGGATGGAACCCAGGTCTCCCACATTGCAGGCAGATTCTTTACCAGCTGAGCCACCAGGGAAGTCATATTCCTACATGATTCCAAAGTCTGAAACTTCAGATTATGTAATTAACTACTGTTAAAGTCCAGCCTTTTGTGTAAAAGGATAAAATCATAGGAATCCTGAAGACATTATTCAGATGCTGGCAAGTCAGGCCCCAAATTTTGCTACTTCTGCCTGCTCTCTTGGAAGGATGACGATCTTACCGATACAGATCAGCTTGACAACAGGACCTAGAACACTCCCTAGACAAGCAGGGCCTTATTTATGCGTCAGGCTGCTCTTCACTAAGCTGGGGGTGCTAGTCCAAAGAAAAGCAGGATTTTACTTAACAAAATTAGAATGAATTTACTGGTTTTACAGTTATAAATGATGCTGTCCAAAACTCTGATAAACTACTTCACATCTGGAAATGTCTTTAAATGGAAGGGTGTAATTTAGCAAAATCCTGTAGAAATGATGTGTACTGCCAAGTTCATTGGTTAAGGAAAATCACTTCACTTAAACGCACTAGCTAAATAAGCCTTCCCTCATGCCGAGGGAAGGGGGATCACTGATCCGCACGCGTCACGCTTATCCACGCCTGCTCCTCTGGAACACCACCAGTCCTTAAGGAAGGGCTCCGGGGTCACCCCACTCCAGCTTCCCCACAGAGCCGAAACGCAGCTCCAGGCTTGTGAAAGCAAGCACGCCTTTAGGGCAGGGGCTTTTTAATTTTTTAAGATCTAAATGTGCCTTTTTCTCCTATCAAAGTGACTATTTTCTTACGTTTACTTAAAATTAAAAACTAAAGTCAATGGTCCTTCCCTTCTGACTTCTCCTTTCTGCAGGCGTCTACCTCGGAGTTCATGGGAGAGGAAGTCTCTCAAGTCCCTTTAGTCAGACCGTGAAATAAGCTGCACACGTGAGGCGAGATCCATGCTTTATCAACAGGTTACTCTCACAAGTCCCAGTGACAGGCTCGATACACAAGACTCTCAGTTCATTTTACAGACTCTGGAACCAAGGTGTTCAAAAGGTGAATTCTGAAACCATGGTTGGTGCAGCAAATTAATATATCAAAACAAACAAAAGCGTCATCCAAATATTTACATTTTAAAAAGACATTTAAAAAAACAGGCTACTTATTAAGTGTGCTTGAACAAACCATGTGTGGAATTGAATTCCATTCATTATGGAGTTAGTTTCTGCTAAACACTGACGCTACAGAGACCCCTGGCATCTGAGGATTTAAGAATTTTCAAGTGTTCTCAACCTATGCTAAGAAAATAAAACATGACAGATGATTTCCGTGCGCTAATTTGGACCTCAGAAGTGGAAGGGCTAGTACATAAGGCAGGTTACTCAAGAGTCAGAGGCCCGGCACCCGTAACCGGGCCTGGCTTTGCCGCTGCCTAAGTATCACCAGGAATTCAATAAAATGCTCCGTAGAAGTCACTGAATTTTGTATTACACCTCACTTCATTATATCCCTGTAATTTCACAAACCTGGGACATTCACAAAAATGTTTTGAAATACGTTCCTTCCGAAGGTGGAGGGTCTTCTATACTACATCAAAGTAAAAACCATGCAGTTTCTTAGAGCTCACAGAGCTTTTCCAAAGTAAACTATTGATCGTACAGCCCAATTAAAAACTCAAACACTGTTTCACAGGCACAGAAAAGTCACAGCTCAGCATAGCCAATGCAGTTAATCCGACACCTCAGCCCCGCTCGCAAAGCGGTTCACAGCTATACAGTCACTCATTTCCTTGACGTCAGCTTTGGCTCAGATGTTTAAATACTTAAGCAACTTGGAAAGATTTTTCATTTCTGTTATTTTCTTGTGTGAGCATGAGTGTAGGGGGAATTATAATAAAGAGGGATTAAGTTCATTATAATGAAGACAGATAAGGAGTAAAACAGCTACTAAAACTTCATTTACCATTTCCTTACAAAATATATGTGGAAGAATATGGCTTAAAGACAGAGGGGAAAAGCCTCTTATTTGTTCATACTATATTACTCTAGTACTTATCCAGTCTGACAACGTCAAACTTAATTTACCATCGAGGGCAAGGAGAACTAAGAGGAATTTTATGAAGTCCAATTCATTTTGGTTTTGAGATTCTAAGTGCTTAAGATTTTGGAGTTTTTCAGATTAACTTAAAAAAAAAATCAATAACCAAAACACCCCAAAGATTAGATAGAAAACAACTGGTTAACCATTAAAAATTATCCAACTCTTACTAGAACTTTGCTTAGTCTGTAGACTAAGGCAACGATTCTTAAGCAAGACGTTTCCGTTGAGAAAAATGATCTCTTAGGAAAAAGAAAACAAAACCCGAGTGGTCTCAAGTCATTCCACAGCTATCTCTTGGGTCAGAAATAGAACAATGGACAAGAACTCAGTTTCCACAAATGTACTATTTTCTTTTTTTTTTTTTAAGACAGTGACATTGGTTTTATGGATCAAAACCAGAATTTTCAGGTTTCACAATTTTGGTGCTAGAGGTCCCCAGGTTCCTAACTCACTGGGGAAGGTCCCGAAGGTGCGCATTAAGGCCAACGGCAGCAAAACGCCCAACAACGTTACTGCTAAAAGCAGCCGCTCCTGCTTGCGCCTTCAGAACACCAGCCGTAAAACAGCAAACCACGCACATCTGTGCCATCAGTTGGGATGTGAGCTATTCTAAACAAGAAACAACTGTGAACAGTCCAAGGCAGGACCTCTACAATCACACTGGGCAAGCGTTGAGTTGCGGGGAGAAAACGTCAGCACATGCCCAAAAGGAGACCGTGCACACGTTTAGTATTCTGAAGGCTGCTTCAGGCAGGCCAGCAACGATTCTGCTAAGACCAACTGCTCACATACACACACACGCACACACATAGATTTAAAAGGTTTTAAAAAAACCAAATTTGTTACTTTAGAAAAATAAATGCAGTGCATTTTCAGCAATATGATCGCCACAGACTCTGATTGCTCCGTCCACACATAAGCAGTAGCCGCCTTCTCTGGTGATATGGCTTCTCTGCACTAATTCCCATCAGGCCGAAAAACATTAGGGCGGGTTAGGTAAAGACTGAATTGTTGCACAAAGGAACATTTACTCATCAGATCCCACCGATCTCTTCTGTGCCCGTTTCCTGGGCAACCTTCTTGGTGAAGCTTTATCTGGAAGAAAAGAGAAAGTTTTAACTTGCCTGACTATATAAATGTGTTAAATTCAATAGCATTTTTCTTCAATTTTACCATTTAGTTCAAAAAATCACACACATGAATAAGACCATCAACAAAAAGTGTCTCTTATCCAGTACAGATTTTTAAACTAAACTTTCAAATAATCCTTTAAGAGGTTAACTCAAAATGAAAGTCTACATACTTATCAGCTGCTAAGTAAATCTTACAGGTCATCATCACACACACAAACTTTTATGGGTAATTTTGTATGGTGACAGATGGTAACAAGGCTTACTGCAGTGACCATTTCCCAGTGCATACAAACATCTATCATTAGTTATATGCCTGAAACTGATATGACATTATGTCTGTCCATTAAAACTTTTTGCAACTAGGGCAGGAAAAGATCTAATCTTGGTCACAGTGATATTGCAAAGTCTTCCTAAAGTCTACAGCTGAGCATGTTTATACCTGCAAAAGGACAGTCTTTACAAACAGCATAAACAATTGATACTGGTTACAAACTAAAGACAGTATTTACAAACACAGCATGCACTTGGCACAATTTTCAGCAGTTTCACAAATTTACCCGAAATGAGCGGCAGGTTAGAGGAAATTATGCAGGTATCAGTATTAAGACTGTTCTACACAGAAAGCAGTATTTCACCTTCCCTCTTACATCAGTCTCAGTGTGGTCTATTAAACCAACACAACCTGGTGGCGTTCCTTTCACTTTCATCCAATAGGAGTCATCTTGAAGTTTATTTAAAAAGTAAAAGATTGTCTTCTCTCTGACTATGGTCCTTTTCATTTTCTAGGAGCACCTAACCTATTAGGAATGTAAGTTCTTTATGGAGTAAGTTACAAATTATAAGTATCTTTCCAGTATAAAAAACACATAGTAAATGTTTACAAAGAATATTTACAAGCTAAAAATTCTTTTTTAAAGACTGTACTTAAGAATTAAGCGCCCGAAGTGTCACAGGAGAACTGGCCTCTGTGCTTTGGCGGCAGGTTGGTGATGAGGGGCTCCAGGAATCGGTGCCTGACAGCAAGCACAGACGCACCTTCCGGTGGAGAAAGCCCAGAACTTTCACCAGGTTTTCAAAAAGGCCAGACTATGAATTAACTGCCTTTTCCACCTCTATTTTATTTTTAAAAGTAAGTAATAGCTAATTAATTAGTGTTCACCACCCCCACCAACAACAATACTTCAGAATCAGCCATTTACATGGACACAGCTGTTACTATAGATATGAAATGGTCATAACTGACTCCCAATGTCAACCCCTGCAGCAGAGTTTTAAACACAGAAATACACGATAAAAGTCTCTAAGAAGCTGCAAACCCTATTTGTTCAACAAGAGAACTTTACTCCATCAGTAGAACAGCCCAATCCAGCTTACCTTTAACAGTGAATCTAAAACCTTGCCCACCCACCTGTCTGGCCATCAGCTAAGCAGCAGAAACATGAACCAGAGAACGGCCTGGAGTCATCCAGCTTTGGGGAAAGTGGCTCCAAACGCCGCAAAAGCCCAGAAAGCGGTGTTTCATTTCGGCAAAGAAAACTGATACATATATGATGTTTCTCCGTCTCCAAAGGAAAAGCACCGCCTCACCACTCCCCCACCCGACAAAACCCAAACGCAGTGCCCAATCATGATGCCTGAAGCCAAGCCTCATTCTTAACTGTAAATGAAAAATAAGTACCATTCCATAGCATACTGCTAGATTAACACATGAGGTAACACTAGAGCATGATTAGTAAGAGAGAAGAGAAACAGGAAATATCATACCCTGCTGAGAACACTACCTTTGGGGAGGGAACTGGAACACTTTCCACAGAGAGACACATACGCTGAGACCTAGCTACTCTACCTTTAGGAAATTATCCTGGGTAGGAGAGTGGGCAAAATAGGAGTCTGGGGCCAAATGGTACAAACTTCCAGTTGTAAGTCACAAGGATCTGATACACGAAAGGCAATTACAGTTAAACGATACTGGGCTGCCACCTGAACACGGCTAAGAGAACAGACCTTAAAAGGGTCTCATCCCATCACGAGAAAACACCTGTGTGGGACGGTGCTGACTCGGTGACATGATCACTTCACAAATGTCAACTCATTATGGTGTACGTGCAAAACTAACATTACATGTCAACTACATCTCAATTTTGAAAATTATCCCATCATCTTATATATAAGAATATTCATT
This sequence comes from Capra hircus, assembly GCF_001704415.2. Lineage (NCBI taxonomy): Eukaryota > Metazoa > Chordata > Mammalia > Artiodactyla > Bovidae > Capra > Capra hircus. The sequence goes on from NC_030830.1 coordinate 2,381,909, forward strand.
GGAGGATTAATTTTAAGATCAAAAAAAACCTGGAAACAGAAATTGTTCTATCCTTCAACACAGAACAGGCTTAATCAATCCTAACACATTTATATAAAAGAACTGTAAAAGAATACTATATGGTCGGTAAAAACGAGGTAAGTACGTAAGTGATCACCACAGACAGACACCCAAGGCACAAGAGCTCAGGATGCAGAACCGTGTGCCACACGAGCCCGTCTGTGAACACAGACACAGGAGCAGCAGGCGTGCAGCAACGCGCGTGTAGAAACCGCCTAGAGTAACACGTGAACACCAGCAACTCATGCAAAGTGGGACTGGTGGAGCCAGCAGGTGACATGAAAGTCTTCACCTTAAAAAATGAGGTCATACTGCTTTTATAATGTTTTTTAAAAAGTCCACTTACCACTGGAGAGAGAGAGAAAAAAAAAAAAAACAAAACACTACATTCTTCTGTAAATACTAGTGTTTCACCAACTGCATATATAATAAAAACTGGAATTATATTAAACTATCAAGCAGTATGATAGGTTTATTCTTTCAAATACAGTGGTAGCTGGCAGTTCGTTTTCTAATAAACAGTGGTAGAAAACTGTCATTCATTAAACTTATTATAAGGCATTCACATGCTGCACAAGAGCTCTCAATACTACATCAAATACCATTAAAAAAATTAATTGCCTCACCTCTTCTACTCTGCACTGAAGCAACAGGAAAGAAAAAAAAGACAGGGAAAGGTTAGGGATATAGAGAACTCACACATCTGTACACAAACTGCAGATGCTGAAACATTTCTAAATTAAAGTATAAACACAGTACACAGAAAAAACGTAAAGCATTCATTAATCATATCAGACTCTAGAAGTAATGAAAAGGTAAGTGCTAGGTAGCATCAACCAGGCATTTTTTTTTTTTGCTAAATCTAAGACACTTACTTCCATTTAAGAGAAAAATTTCCAGCCAAGTTTGAGTACTTACTGATCTGGTTCAGAGTTTCCTGAGGAATCCAGCTCATGTCAACGTCATTTTGACTTGAGGTTCCCATCTCTACCTTCTGAATGGGCCTCTTGCGCTGAGAGAACATAAAAATATCACGTTATAGGAGCTCCATTATAGTGTTTTATTACTGTGATTTAAAAAAGACCTCTATCAAGCTACCTGCTTAAATATCTTAATAGGTAAACATGTTCTCTTCTAGTTCTAAAACATATTCCTCAATTATTTTTTTAACTAGGGGAAACCATGTCCACAGCAAGAATAAGGAATAAGGAATAAATCTTCACAATTATTTATTTCCAGTCATTAAAGACTTTTTCCTCTGCTCTAAAGCTCCATATGTTAATACAACCAGTAGACCAAGTAAGAACTATTTATACAGTGATTTTTCTCATTTTGGAAATCTTAAGAATAAATTTATTTTCACATTCAATAAAATGTGGGATAATTACTGAAATGTTGCATGCAGATTCCTGCATTGTATCTAAATACACTTAAATAGCTGGTATAAATAAAACAAACACAGGCAATCTCAGTTAAGCTAACAGCCTCAAACTCTGTTCCGTGAGTATACGCCGCAAAACTGCAAGAAAGAAAAGAGACATAACTCTTCTCTTCAATCCTATTCTTTAAAAAATAGTGAAACCCCATCTAGTTATTTACATAAGAAACCGAATTATTAATTACACAGTCTGAAAACTGGATCTGAATACACAGAAAGACAACTGAAAAAAATGGTTTATCCCTAATACAGAAGTTTATACAAAAATGCTGATGATTTTATGAAAATGAGATAATGAAAGTGATGGAAATTAACGTTTAAGCACTATTTCTCTTTAAAAGATAATGACTTAACATGTACTACCAATATCAGAGATTTAACTGCCTGACTTATTGCTTAATAAATAATGATTAACCAAAATATCTAGCAATTGTTTGGAGCCAGTGGACATCAATATATTTGACACAAACCATGTTACATACTGAAAGGAACAGTACGGATTATTCCGTTTGGGGGCTTTTGTTTGGCGGCTGGGGGAGGCGAGGGAGATGAGGACGCAGGGGAAGAATTAACCACCGCGTTCAAAGCTGGGAGACCATGACCAAACGAGGGCCTTCAACACTGACGTCACTTCTCTAGCAAGAGCAGAATTCGGCCAATTTCACTTTCTTTTTCAAACCAAGACTCATTTAAGTGCTAATTAGAAATCAGCCCTATGATCAAGAATAAGCTGCATGGCTAATAAGTAAAATAACATATCCATTAACTGCATGTGGCAGAAAATTCTGAACAAACCCAAACATACCCCCAAGGTCTCATCTTCAAGCTTCATTCTAAAAAGCTGTAACAGACCTGTAAATCTATAAACCCACAGTGAGAGCAAGCAAGCACAAACATGGCGACTGTCCTTGGCACCGGGCCGACCTCGGAAGACCCGGGATGGGAGTGGCTTAGGTCACGCGCGTTTACCTTTCTAGACTCCAGGAGCTGGTGAAGGCCAACGACAACCAGCAGCCCGAGACCCGCCAGGAACATGTACATAAATATGCTGATGCCAAAGGAGAAGACAGAAACTCGCTTCAGTTCCTAAGAAATACCGCAGCTAATCAAAACTACAGTCTCGCTTCAACTCAGAAGACCTGGGAGGCAACTGCAATGAGAATTCTAACACAACGTGTGTTTTCCAAACAACTTGTGGGGGAAAAAAGAGTAAAATATTTTAAATTCAACTAAGATGAAGGTAATAGTTTCATGAATTTACCTTTATCTTTAATGTCAATTAGTCTCCCTCCTACTCTGCCAAAAGGAATGTGATCTACAATGAATTACTTCATAATTTGTTATATTCTAAGCTCAGTTAAAATAACTGCATTAGGTTTTGTTCCTCAAAGATCAGATTTTGCACGATTTTATTTAAAAACTACTCTTTGTGAATCATAAGTATATGCTGAAAAATGATTCGGTATTCACAATGAATACACTTTTCAAGATAAAAATCCCCTAACATATTTGCAGTAGCAATTTTGGAGGCATGCAACTTCCATCAGGCTTGTGACTAAAACAACTTAAAGACAGGAAGGACGAAAAGTGAACTGTCTTTCTAAATCAACTTTTGTTGGTTTTAACTACCTTTCCTAACGTGTTGTTATTAATCATTGTTGTGAGAATCATCTAAAGTGTGGAGTTAAGTGGTCAAGATTTCAACCCATCCACAGCAGGCTCCATTTTCACCATGAAACACCAGGATGACAGACACGAGCCTCCCAGTCCTGCCTTCTGAGACCAAAATCTACATCTGGCAAAATTCACTTACGTTTCTCCATCTAACCCATCTTCTCTCTCAATAATTGTAACTGTTTGATTGAAGACAGCATCTTGGAAAACATTGCCCTGTTAAGAAAAAATAAATCACAAAAATCTGAAATGCACTGGAAGAATGAAAGCTTACAAAATTTCTTCAAATTGTCATCCTAACATACACTACAGCTCTCTCATCACTTACGATATCCTAAGACTTAACAGAATTATACATAAGTGTATTAACTCAATGTCAGGGACTCAACATTATGACGTTACTTTGTCCTACAAAACAAAGAATGACTCCAACTTTGCTAAAATTGTCCACTTTCTTTGAGGGGGGTGGGATGATGTGTGAGAAACCAGGGAAGTGAATATACAGAAAGAAGCAGAGAACACAGAACACTCTTCAGCTAGAAGCCCTGGCTTCTGCTGTATGTAACCCTTCAAACAAGAAAGCAAAGGCATGGAATGGGCATTCTGCAGCAGAACCTTGTTTTAACAACTAGACTTGAGCAAAAGTCCAGTCCATACTGACAATGGGTTGGAAATCAATTTACATCAAACGGTCAGTGACACTCACAGTATCAAAATCTTTTTCTCTGGTGGTCTCGAAATACTTTTGTCAGCTCAACACAATTCCAGTTTTCCAAGATGAGAGACTCACTGGGACAACACACAGCTGTGCTCCGTGTTCTGTGTGAAGCACTGAGGTAATACTTTTTCAAACTGTCACTATTTACTGTTGAACTGTAATGGTTTAAGTCTTCTTTCAAGGTCTTTCAATTAGCTAACCAAGATGACACAGACAGCCAAACAGAACTGAATCTACAGCCATGCTTTTGGATGAAGTTTAATTCTGCTTAAAAACAAGATGAAATACATAATCCTTCAGGCTACTAAGCTATAACGGTGAGGAAACTTAGTACATTGCTTTGAAAATAAGGAAGGGGAATTTCTGGCAGTACAATGGTTACAACTCGGCACTCTCAATGCCGAGGCCCAGGTTCAAGCCTGGTCAGGGAACTGAGATCACACAAGCCCGGGAGGCGAAGCTTTAAAAAAAAAAAAAAGATGGAAAAATCTTTCCCACATTCTACCAAGTAGTTTTAAAAAACCAAAAAAGGAAAACTTAATGGCAGCATCAGAAATCTGACGCAGACATAAGATGAACACAGTGACACTAGGGTGATGAAAAGGTTCAATAAGCTTTCCAGAAAGGATGACATTTCCTTTCCTGAAAGCTTTTTAGATGTGCTCTCAACTGGAGGAGGACATAACAGCTGGTATCTAGAGGTCAGCTCCCAGCAGCAAAATCCTAGTGGGCTTCTCTCATTCACTCACTGGCCACACCTACACTGTGGAGTAAAGTATCTGAGAGGCACCCGAGAGGCTACCTGGGTCTCATAAACCGTAAGCCTTTTTACTATTCTAAAAATATTCAGTTGTATTTTATGAGCGTATAAAATGACATAAAAATAGTCACAGGAAGTCCTTAAATCTCACACAGAGCAGTAGTAAAGTGGGCAAAACGCAAGCGACAAAAAGCACAAAGACGACTTAGCATGTATGAACACCTGAAGAGGCAGTGGGTTCCACTCTTTTCTAGAACTTTCGTAGCCCTCACTCACTCGTCTCCAGGACGCAGCACTTGTCACGCCATGATCTGTTTACACTCCTCTGGCCCACTGCCTTACAAACTCGAAGACAGAGATGTGGGTAACCAACCTTTGCCTGCCCGCTGCCCATCAACTTCAACCACCAAACAGGCACTCGAATGAATAAACACAATAGCACTTAGACGTCAACTGTCCTCATGCGCCCCTAACTTAAGGAGGGCCTTACGTTCAAATCCTTGTAGTTCAGGTTGATGACCAGACCGAAGGGCCGGCCCCCCATGGGCTCTGCGGGGATGAAGGAGTACTCAAAGGTTGCCTGTCTCTGGGGCGGCACGACCGTGTTCAGAGGAAGAGCGGTGAAATTCTGGATATAAAACTGGTAGTCCTGAGGGTAACGGAATGAGGCGTCGAGAGACTCGACAATAAAGTCTTCTGTACCCTTGTTTGTAAAGCCTACCAGGAACTTCACAATGTTATTTGCTGGAAAATCTACGAAACAAAAAAAGAGACAGGAAGGTTAGAAAACATTTGAAGGGCGCAAAAGACTCAGACATTACAAATGGATTCTGAGGCCCGTTCCTGCCTGCTGTGCATGGACTTGGTTTCGGAACCTGTTTCAGGAAAACGTTCCAGCCGTGCTCCAGCAGCTGGCTGGAGGCTGTGTGTAAGCTGAAACCCTAGTCGACACGCCAGTGCTCCAACTGAAGAGCTCAACTGAGCGCCTCGACTGGAGCCCCGGCTGCTGCCAAGCCACCAGGAGCAGCGGGCGCTGTGCTCAGCAGTCAGGGCCCCCAGGGCGGCTGGGCGCGGTGCTGAGCTCACCAGCGGTGCCGAGCTCAGGCTCTGCTGGCTGTGCGAACGGTGGGCAGGAGAGCGACAGGGAGGGGACGCCTGAGATTCACCTGCAAACTGTAACATCTGTCAGACGTTTAAAAAAAAAAAAAAACAACACCCTTATCTACTTTAGGCAGTTACTCAGAATGCAGATCTGAAGGTCAAGACCCACGGAGGCAGCTACAAAGATGCAACTAGGAAAGCAAAAACCTCTCAATCAAATCACATTTTCTGTAGACACAGAGCTGAACGTACACAGGAATAAAACAGAGAGCTTGAGAAGGCCCCTCAAATGAATACTCTCCAATAGTAAGTATTCAATAATCATCTACAGAGCTACTCATCCACTGAAGCACAAGTTCTGGGGCCAGATGGACCTGAGTCTAAACCATCTTCACAGCCTGTTTACTGAGACAGTGACCTTGAGCAAGCAGTGATCTCTCAATCAGTTCAACAACTCTCTCTCGGGGTTCCTATTAGGATTCAGTAACACACACAAAATACTCAAAACATCGGCTCTCAATAAATGTTAGCCATTTATATTCTTCTAATGCAACACAAGCTTTAATTAAAAAAAGATTTAGTATTTCACTAGTATTTACACTCAAAATATGAATGTTAATTTTACTGTGGCAGTTTGGATAAAGTTTAAAGACAGTATCTTTCAAGGGGACATTTAATTTCTAGTTAAAATGGATAGTATTTACTTTCCCCTTCCCTGGTGGCTCAGAGGTTAAAGCATCTGCCTGCAATGTGGGAGACCTGGGTTCGATCCCTGGGTCAGGAAGATTCCCTGGAGAAGGAAAAGGCAACCCACTCCAGTGTTCTTGCCTGGAGAATCCCATGGACGGAGGAGCCTGGTAGGCTGCAGTCCATGGTGTCGCACAGTTGGACATGACTGAGCAACTTCACTTCACTTAGTTTCAAAGCCAGAAATGATACTTTACAGATATAGGTATTCATACATATATATGCAGGTTTTTTTCCCCAAAGTGTGTCTGCACTATATTTGCAGAAATAAAGATCTTTATCATTATTAATGCTACCCCGAAAAGTGAGCTTGTCATTTAAAAAACTTCTGTATCTGAATTACAACCACAATCCCTGCTCACCTTCTCCTTTCACAAACAGGATGGTCGTATCTGCACTTGGTGAAGCTTCAGGTTCACCTGATACATCATCTTCCTCTTTATCTTCAGCCTAAAAGAAATGTTGAAAACGGATTACTACGGGGAAAAGCACAGCATCATTTAAGAAGAGTGGCTTCACTGGATTTGGGACAATATATTAGTATACTGCATCTCCAAGGCTGTGCTGAGATCAGTAGTGGAATGAACAGTTACGTGCATATAGATCCCCCAGGGATTTTGCAACTGTAACTGAGAGTGAAGCCTGAGAGTCTGTATTTCTAACAAGGATCCAGCAAATGCCCATGAAGCTGGTATTTAGACTACACTCTGAACTGCAAGGTTCTAGAGCCCAAGTGGGTAAGTTGTCTATAAAGTCTGAAACTTTGAAAACCGTATTTTTCAAAAGGACATATAATTTCTAGTTAAAATGGACAGTATTAATTTTTCCCCTTAAATGCCAGGAATACTACTTTCCAAGAAAAGAAGTCTCAAACACAGTCTTCAATTCCCTCCCCAACAAAGGGGAAAGGAGGGGCCGGTCTGAAGACTCAGACATCAAACCCTTTCAGCTTTGGGAACCACGAGGTCTCCCCCATGAGCATGCAGCCGCAGGCAGAGGAGGTGAGCAGCCAGAGCCAACACGGAGGAGGCGGCACGCTGGCACGGGCCCGCAGGCTCCTTCTGCCACCCCTGCTCCAGGCCTGGTTATGAGTCATTCCATCCCAATTTACAGAACGACCTCCCTGCGAGAAGTCGGCACACCACTTGGAAGAAACGGTCTTTAAAAAATCATGACCAGGGAAATAATGAGGTGGCCAGCAAGCAATCGCTCAGTCGTGTCCAACTTTTTGCGATCCCATGGATTGTAGTCTACCAGGCTTCTCTGTCCATGGGACTTTCCAGGCAAGCATACTGGAGTGGGTTGCCATTTCCTTCTCCAGGGGATGTTCTTGACTCAGGAATCAAACCCAGGTCTCCTGCATTGCAGGCAAACACTTTACCCTGTGAGCCACCAGGGAAGCCCCATAATGAGGTGGAGATGTCCTGAAATTCAATTAAATTTGCACGACTCAGAACATTTACTAATCACTGAATCGTATGCTTAAAATGAGAAAGTATCATGATGTGTAAATTATATTGCAATAACGTTGTTTTAAAAAGGTCAACAGAGCAAAAACTATCTTACATTTTAAAATTTCTCCACACCCACCTCATATGCTTAAGAGAAGGCAGGAATCAGAAACTGTCAAATGCAGGGAAAAGGAGACACTTGAGAAGCGAGAGAATCACCCTACGACCTGACCACGGGGGTCATGAGCATTAAGGAGTGAGGAGGCAGTGGCGGCAGCACCAAGAAAACCCGGAAGGGCCACAAGGCCAGCAAGGAGGGGCGCTCAGGGCAGAGACCAGGCCAGGAACCCGGCCATCAGGCCACTGGCACCGCAGCAAGAAGGTTCACGAGATTCGTGGGAGCTGACCGACCACTGTGAGAACGAATGGGAAATGAGCAGAAGAGAGAGCTGTACAAAGCACTCTTCTAAGAACTGCGCTGGTAAAAAGGAAACCTGTACCAACTTAAGGTGAACACCAAGTGGAGGCGTGTGGGCACGTCTGGACCTTAACAGAAGTAAGTCACCAAGAAGAATCAACGCTTGAAGCCACAGGAAGAAAGAGGGTAATAAGCAAGATCCCACTGGACCAGACAGGGAGAAGGGGGGAGGGCCCACCCTAGAGGAGAGTAAAAACAACTCTCTGAAAGGAAAGACGCAGACAAGATGCTTAGTAATATATTCAGAAGAACTCAGGTTCTATTTGACAGAGTTCACACTGATGGCCTTCACGTTCTGACATCAAAGACCACACTGTTGTGACGACTTCAAAGAGAAACTGATTTTGGAGTTTGAGAGTGGTTAAAAGATTCTCCCTAGGATAAATTACAGTAGTCTGGGAGAGAAAATAAGCTGGAGTGGAGTGAAAGGGTGAGTTTCTGAGTCATGCCTGACTCTGCCTGACCGTCACCCGCCAGCTCTCAGCTCGGAGCATGCCACAACCATCCTACTTGTAGCTCAATAAGTCTGCTGTCTTACTGTAATTATACAGTAAAAGCTTCAAAATTGGACAACTTCTCGATCTTTCCTAAGCCCCCTCTCTATGAGGAATCTTCATGGAACACAGCTCACACATTGTTTTTTGTATGCTCCTCACCCCCTGGCAGCAAAACGCATACACACTGTCCAAGAGCACAAAGACCGCGAGAACAGAGAGGCTACCTGGCTTGCTCACCCAGGGAATCCAGAACAGCGCCTGGCACACTGTAGGAACTCACAGATACACTGCTTATTGAGGGAGAAAGGAGAGGAGAGGAAAGTAAGACCCAGAAAGGTAAGTTGCCCAAGGTCGGAAAGTTAAGCGGGGTATGTCCCAAACCCACCAACTGGTCCAGCGGTCCTATTCAGTTGCCTTAAAGACTCCTGTCCATGTCACCTTGGACTGTTCTGTTTCATGTCTCCTTCCTTCTGCCAAAAAGTACTAAGGAATTATCCTCAGTACTCATTGAAGTTGGCCTCATTCTCCCAACTTCAATCCACTCTGATCCCAGTCACAAACCTCTAAAGGCAAACAGTTTAACACCATATTTGTCTATAGAAAGGAGGAATTCTAAACACCCTGGATACATGTAATAAACCGAGCACAGCACTAACCAGATCTGTCGGCTCATCCTCTTCTACCTCTGCTTCGTCGTCTTCATCTTCAATTATAGAATCTTCCACCGTTTCTTCATCTTCTGTAAGATCCTGAGCCACTGCCAATGAGCCTAACAGTAAAACATGAAACAAGCAGTTAGCCTTTACTCTGGAATACCAACTTTTCCTTTTCTAAAGGCAACAAAAATTTTCCCTCAGAATAACTCAATCTCCCAGTCCACTCAAGCGATGCCAAATTACAAGGCACCTCACAACATTCAGATGATCTTATCTAACTGCTAATCTTACCAACTGCACATTAATTTTAGTGGGAAATGCTGTTTAACTTTAAAAAGCAGCTAGAAAAATGAACTGCTGAAACTACAGATGCCGTAAAGGCCAAATAAATAAATTCAGGCAATTTTGTTAAACATATTAAAAGTAACAAAGTAAGTTTGTTTTAAAACTAAAAAGCTCTACAATTTAATCCATCATTAACCATATAAAACAAACCAAAAAAACCCACAAAATCCAGGCCTAAAGGAAAACAGCAATCTAAATATCTAGGCAAGTAACTGTTTATTAAGGTTCACAACAGCTCAATGCTCTTAACACTTCATAGCATATAACCCCAAGGAACAAACATCTGTATGACATCTATGGTAAAAACTAGCTCTCATAAAATACATTTGATTTAGTAAACACTATATTGGTAATTTCAGAGTTGAGAACTGAGAAAGCATGAATTTATTTTTGCATACAGCTTCAAACATGTTCTAAGATACTTCTTATAATCCCTACACTTAAAAATCATAGTGAAAGTTAAGCATAACTATAATGCCAAAAAATTATAAATGCTAAGTTTATAGGCAAAAATACATGTCACATTAAATCTCTTTCAGGCAAGGCCCTCAGAAGAAATTTCACAGACTCTTCCAACACTTCTCAGAAAGAATGATGATGTGGCAATTCAGTATAGCGGGGGAAAAGAGAAAGGAAGCATGTGCACACGCAGTAAAACCAAGAAGAAAGAGTAAATACTAAGGACTCTGCATTTCAAGCCTTTTCCACCTCCCTGAGTTCTTACCGCAGATAAGATTTAAGTCAAATGTTAACACTGAACTTCATGAACTCAAAGTCAGCTTCTAATGCTTGTTGAACAAACCGAAACAGTGCATTCATAATTTAAAATAAAACTAGTAGGAAGACTATCTAGGTCTGACATAATAAAGTTGTACTTAAATTTCAAGACTTCTCAATAAATAAAATGGCTTTCACCCAACATTTATTAAACATTTTTATGCTAACCAGTAACAACTTTGTGCCTTAAAAAAAATCTAACACTCTTCTATTGGAAAAATTAAGAGAAAACATCTTTCGAAAGACAGACCCTAAGGCACCAAAAAAAAAAAAAATCAAAGATACCCAGATACTGATGTTTCTTAAGAAAATGTTCTAAAGCCAGAAAAAATACAGTCCAGATTCTAGACAAATACCATCACCAAATTTTCCTCAAGAAAATAAAAAGAACAACCAGGAGAGCAATTCCTAAAGGAAAAGCATTCCTACTTAAATCTGCAAATGAATTAACAACTGTGGTTAATTCTTCACTTGGTTTTCAATCCATTAAACAGAAATCAGTCAGTTTACTTTTCTTTGCAAAAAGAACACGTGGAGGGCTGTCACTATCATTCATTTTGCCGCACAGCTTGCTTAAAACTTACAGAATAAAAGGAATTCTAGCGATCATACGATCAGGCTAAATTCCATGGAGAAAACTGCAGTTCAAGACAGAATCAGGGCAAGAAGCCAAGTCCCCACTTTTTTATCATCCTGTTATTCACTGTCACACAAGATAAACTGTGGGGAATACACCTAAATAATGAAATAGACTACATTTTTTTTCAGGACTAGGCAATGCATCCAAGGAACAAACAAAAAAAGTTACCAAAAAAAGAGCAAAAGAAGGGCTGGAGTAATGGACAGGCCCAAGGATTCCTCAGCCCGTCCGGGCGCAGGGCTGCACTGGCAGACGAGCACGGGGGGTTTGGTGAAACCAAGACACCAGGGGACGCAGACAGCTGCGCTGATACACGAGGCTAGGACGGGCGGCTGGGCCCGAAAACACCCAGGTTTCGGCAAATGAATGGAGGACGCCGGGCCTGGAAGCCAGGGACACGTCAGCTCAGCGCCGAGGGGAGGGCAGGGCAGGGGGCGGAGCGGCAGCCGCGGGCGGTCAGCGGCCCCGGAGCGCTCCGGCCCGCCCGCCCGCCCGCCGCCCCCACCGCCCCCACCGCCCCCACCGCCCCCGCCACCCTCGCCCCTCGCCCCGGCCCAGCCGGGCCTCCCGGCGCGCCCGAGCCTCCCGAGGCCCCCGACCCCTCCGTGCCTGGACCGGGCCGCGGCGGGGCCTGGCGCGCCGGGCCGCACTGCGCGCCGGAGGCGGGGATGGGGCCCAGAGGCCGCCGAACGAGGCCGACTAGGAGACCCCAGCCCAGGGGGTACCCCGACCCGGCGGGCGCCGCGCCCGCCTCCGGCCTCACGCCTGCCTGGTCCCACGGCGGCTCCCGCCCACCAGGCCGAGCCCCTCGACCCACGGCCCAGCCTCACCTCCTGGGCTGCCTCGGAGCAGGAGGGTGGCGGGGAATACCAGCAGGAGAAGCAGCAGCAGGCGGCGGAGGGACCTCATAACGCGGCCGCTCCAGCGTCCAAGGGCCGAACGCGAGAACTCTCAGCCGCTCCGGCGCGAATGGCGTTACTCTTCATCCGGGCTCCGGGAGAGGGGCGGAACACGCACCGCGCACGGCCCTCGTCACGCCCCTCTTACGTAAGAGGGGCGGGGCACGCACCATGCGTGACCCTCGCCAGGCCCCTTCCCGACGTGGCTGCTCGGTCCGAACGGTAGGGGAGCGCAGGCGGCCCCGGGAGTCACGTGACAGGTTGCTAGGCCCTCCAAGATTCCCGCGAGATCTCTGAGAATCCCGCGAGAGTCCTCCTCCCATCACGGCCAAGGGCTACCGGCAACCTGCGCTTTTGCGGCTCACCGCGCCCTTCCATCCCTCCCTCCTAGTTAACGGTTCCTTTATTTGACTGACGATCAGCTTGGAAGTCTTTGTGCAATTGAAGAGTAATGCCGCTTAATATAAGGAACATGAACTGCCTGTTTTACAGACTATGCCAAAGCCTTTGACTGTGTGGATCACAATAAACTGTGGAAAATTCTGAAAGAGATGGGAATACCAGACCACCTGACCTGCCTCTTGAGAAACCTATATGCAGGTCAGGAAGCAACAGTTAGGACTGGAACAGACTGGTTCCAAATAGGAAAAGGAGTACGTCAAGGCTGTATATTGTCACCCTGCTTAATTAACTTATATGCAGAGTACATCATGAGAAACTCTGGACTGGAAGAAGCATAAGCTGAAATCAAGATTGCCAGGAGAAATGTCAGTAACCTCAGATATGCAGATGACACCACCTTTATGGCAGAAAGTGAAGAGGAATGAAAAACCTCTTGATGAACGTGAAAGAGGAGAGTGAAAAAGTTGGCTTAAAGCTCAACATTCAGAAAACTAAGATCGTGGCATCTGGTCCCGTCAAATAGATGGGGAAACAGTGTCAGACTTTATTTTTGTGGGCTCCAAAATTACTGCAGATGGTGACTGCAGGCATGAAATTAAAAGACGCTTGCTCCTTGGAAGCAAAGTTATGGCCAACCTAGACAGCATATTAAAAAGCAGAGACATTACTTTGTCAACAGAGGTCCGTCTAGTCAAGGCTGTGGTTTTTCCAGTGGTCATGTATGGATGTGAGAGTTGGACTATAAAGAAAGCTGAGTGCCAAAGAATTGATGCCTTTGAACTGTGGTGTGGGAGAAGACTCTTGCGAGTCCCTTGGACTGCAAGGAGATCCAACAAGCCCATCCCAAACGAGATCAGTCCTGGGTGTTCATTGGAAGGACTGATGTTGAAGCTGAAATTCCAATACTTTGGCCACCTGATCCGAAGAGCTGGCTCATTGGAAAAGACCCTGATGCTGGGAAAGATTGAGGGCAGGAGGAGACGGGGACGACAGAGGATGAGATGGTTGGATGGCATCACAGACTCGATGGACGTGAGTTTGGATAAACTCCGGGAGTTGGTGACGGACAGGGAGGCCTGGTGTGCTGTGGTTCATGGGGTCACAAAGAGTTGGACATGACTGAGTGACTGAATTGACTGACTGAACTGCCTGTGTGTGGCACTTAAAAGCAAGCATATGCTTTGGAATATATAATTGCTAAAAAAAATACAAAGCATAAAAAATACACATTGGAAAATCTTGTTTCTGCACACAACACACACCCCCCACCCTTGCAGACACCCTCGTCCACAGTTAAACAGTGACAGTTCTTAAATTCTTACCTGACAGTCCAGTGCTAGAGGTCACCTAGTACAGTGCCTACCGTAGAGTAAGCGTTTAGGAAATACATGATGCAGGCAGCAGTGGCTGTACTCTTTGCTTCTCTTCTCATGTGGACTTTGGGTTGCTGCCAGCCATCCGGTATATCATGCAGTCAAACAATGTGAACTCCAGGTACCAGTGGACGAGACCTTCCGGAGAAGTCACAGGGATGATGAAACAAGCTAACCCTTGGTGTGCTCACTGTTGCCAATCCCTGTCATTCAATCGCTGAAAATATTTATAAGCTGGGCATTGTTAACTGAGACACATTAAGCTTAGGAACTTCCCCAAGGCTTAAAAGCTATTCTAGTGGCAGATGCTAAGATTTGAACCTGGCAGTCTGATTCCAGCAGTGGACACAGGACTGGAAAAGATCAATTTTCATTCCAATCCCAAAGAAAGGCAATGCCAAAGAATGTTCAAACTACCACACAATTGCACCCATATCACACACTAGCAAAGCAATGCTCAAAATTCTCCAAGCCAGGCCTCAATAGTATGTGAACCAAGAACTTCCAGATGTTCAAGCTGGATTTAGAAAAGGCAGAGGAACCAGAGGTCAAGTTGCCAACATCTTCTGGGTCATAGAAAAAAAATAAGAGAATTCCAGAAAAGCGTCTATTTCTGCTTTATTGACTATGCCAAAGCCTTTTAACTGTGTGGATCACAACAAACTGTGTAGAATTCTGTGTAGATGGGAATACCAGGCCACCTTACCTGCCTCCTGAGAAACCTGTATGCAGGTGAAGAAGCAACAGTCAGAAGCAAACATGAAACAATGGACTGATTCCAAATTGGGAAAGAAGTTCCTCAAGGCTGTACACTGTCACCCTGCTTATTTAACTTACATGCAGAGTACGTCATTGGAAATGTCAGGCTAGATGAAGCACAAGCTGGAATCAAGATTGTTGGGAGAAATATCAATAATCTCAGATATGCAGATGACACCACCCTTATGGCAGAAAGTGAAGAGGAATTAAAGAGTTTCTTGATGAAAGTGAAAGAGGAGAGTGAAAAAGCTGGATTAAAACTAAACATTCAAAAAACTAAAATCATGGTATCCAATCCCATCACTTCATGACAAATAGATGGGGAAACAATGGAAACAGTGACAGACTTTATTTTCTTGGGCCCGAAAATCACTGCAGATGGTGACTGCAGCCATAAAATTAAAACATACTTGCTCCTTGGAAGAAAAGTTATGACCAACCTAGACAGCATACCAAAAAGCAGAGACATTAACTTTGCCAACAGAGGTCCATCTAGTCAAAGCTCTGGTTTTTCCAGTCTTCATGTGTAGATGTGAGAGTTGAGTATGTATGGATGTGAAAGAAAGCCAAGTGCCAAAGAATTGATGCTTTTGAACTGGTCTGTGGCTCCAGTTCTCAGGATGTGTTTCTCCAGAGGCTGAACACATGAGGATAATGCAGTTTAGGCTTAAACTGGGACTCTGACTCTAGTTTTATTATTAAATGGTCACTGATAGACTTTTATTTGGGACTGGAATTTTAGACAGTTAGCCACTAAAGGTGCAACAGGGACAAAGTGTGCCTTCTTGGGGTGGGATTGATGTGAAAACAGATCATACAAACAGAAAATAGAGAGATCTGTGTGACTGTCCAACTGGTGCAAAAATAAGAAGCAGTAGCCTATGACTCACTGAGGTAAAATCCTGGCCCTGATCTGGGTACCCACGAATTCTGCACTGTTGCCATTTCCCTCTCCCTGTAATGAGCATCATTCCCTGGGTACCGACCCAGAGCCCTCCCTCTCGCGGGATCCCCACACCTCTATGTTTTCTCTCTCTTGCTTCCTCATCTGCCTCCTTGAAGATCTGTGTTTTCCAGAAATATACCGCACCCTGGTTATTCCCATTGTTACAGCTCAGGCAAACTCACCGTGGATTCTCCTCTTCTGTTATTTTACTTCCTTGGAATTTGTTTACGAGCAGAGCTTTCTTTTTCTTTGATTTCTTAAGATTTCCCTCAGCATCATTAGATGCTGTCTGTTAAACCCTGGTTTTTGTTCTGGGGTGTTCCCCCAGGTAGCAGAGTAGCTAAAGAACTTTCTCCTGGTCTTAAGCCTTAGCTCAAGGACCACCTCCCCAGTGAGGCTCACCCTCACTCCCAGCTTAAAATTACTCCCCCCAGCCCTTCCCTTACACTCTCAATTTCTTTTCTCTGTTCTCTCTCCTTTTTTTTAATAGCTCCTTTTGTCTTCTAACACAATATACAGTTTATTCCATCGCCTGTCTGTCACATGTTGGGACCAGGGATTTTTGTACCTTTAGTCAATGATATAGAACAGCCTGACACTGTGGTAACTCAGAAAATACCTGTTGCATTTGTTGTACTATTACAAGTGACATCTTTCCTTCACAAATTTGCAATCTAAGTTCAACTGTAGACCTAATAAGAAGTGAAAAACTATCAAGCAAAAAAAAGTTACGTTTATTATATGCAAGCAAAGACTTCTGTGTTCTTTCACCCAGCAAGGACGTCCTAACCGCCTCCCTGTTTCACTCTCAGAGCTAAAGATCACCTGTGCTTTTCATTGTCTTTGAAATCGCTTTGCATACGTAACTTCCCTTTTGCTTCCTCTGTCACTATTTTTGTTTCTGGCCTCCATTTTTCTTGTAGCATCTTATCTGGTACTTTGGTTCTAGCATCACCCACCATCACTACACTTCATACATCACTATCCAAAATGCATAATGTTTTTTTTTTTTTTGGCCATGCTGCATGGCTTGTGGGTCTTAGTTCCCCGACTAGGGATTGAACCCAGGCCGTTGGCAGTGACAACGTGCAGTCCTAACCACTGGACCGCCAGGGAAGTCTCTCAAAATGCATAATCGACTACATTACTCCTCCACGTAAAATCGCTCAGAGCTTCTCACAAGGACAAGGTTCACACTTCTTCAAATGGCACGGGAGATTATTGATGATCATGGTCATCTCCTGCTGTATGAAGAAGGCAGGTTTTAGATTTTACCTGTGGTTCAGAAAGTATCACAGGGTACCTCGGGCTGCTGTGCTATGTGAGAGGAGCTTCCTCTTCTGTCTACCTGGGGAACATTTAGTCAGCGAGAAGGATCGGGCTCAGGCATCATCACTTCTGTAAAACCTGCCCTGAGGTTTTCTCATCATCTAGTCCAGGGCCAATTCATCTATGCTTCTAGAGCATCCCAGAGGGTCAGACCCATGTGCCAATCCAGAGAAGAATCAATATCCATCTCCCTCATACATCGTGTGGTCCTTGGCCATCTCTGCCTGGCTTTTCATGGTACCTTTGGCATCTCTCAGTTGGTAAAGAATCTACCTGCAATGTCGGAGACCCCGGTTTGATTCCTGGATTGGGAAGATCCCCTGGAGAAGGGAAAGGCTACCCACTCCAGTATTGTGGCCTGGAGAATTCTATGGACAGTCCATGGGGTCGCAAAGAGTTGGACATGACGGAGTGACTTTCACTTTCACTGTGGCATCTAACACAGAGGGTGTTCACATGGTTTGTGGAAAGTCACTAAATGTTTATAGGGAGAAGCCCTGGGTTAGATGCTACATCCCTGAGCCATGTGCCAAAGGAGGTGTGTTAGCTGTGAGACAGCCTGGAGGTAAAGGTCATGAGCACCTAATAGCACACGTGGCGAGTGCAGCACTTGGGCACACAGCCCTGCTCGTGGACAGCCTGTGTTAACCCGTCCCTTCCAAAGATCTCACCACGTGTGTGTGCAGATTCCAGATGCTTTGTTAGCCATCACAATGTTTGTCTTTCTTGTAGCACACCTCAACTTTCCCTAGAGAACCCCATGGAACTAATAATAATGTCTCTTTTTAAGACTTGATCACTTCCCAAGTTTTCAGGGCTTACATTTTTCAAGTGAAGCATGATTGTAGCTGCAACTTCACGGTTTGTCTTAAAGTGCATTGCAACTTCTTAAACTTGAGAAATTAACTTTGTTTCAACATTCATATAAGATATCTTATAAAATTCCTCAACAAAAATAATATCAATAATAATACTTTTTAAAAATTATTCATCACTTCCTTTGGGGCCAGATATAGATTCTCCATGTATTTCCGCCTTGTACTTACCTGCCTAATTTAAGTGCAAAGCCAATTTCAGTGAGATAAAATAATTTCTTCCCCTCCATTCAAGGTATATCTTCATTCAATAATTATACCTCCACCCTGGCTCTGGGATTTATCAAAAAGATAATATATTTGTTATGTACATTCATTTTTCCAATACATATTACAAAATCAGCTTCTCTGGTTCATTTTTTTAAACTCAGAACTAATTCGTCAAAATATGTTAAGGTAGAAGTTACAAGGGTGAGATCTCCTGTCACCTGGGTTTTAATTCCAAACGATTTCAGCGTTAGTCTTTTTAAATTTGATTGATAGTGGGGAGAGTGTGCCTGGCTAGAGAGGAAAAAAGAGTTGGGATGAGATAAGAGAACAATTTCATAATGTTATTAAAGGCCTGGCAATAGGCTTTCCTGGTGGCTCAGTGGTAAAGAATCCGCCTGCCAATACAGGAAACGTGGGTTTGATCCCTGGGTCAGGAAGGTTCCCTGGGTCAGGAAGGTCCCCTGGAGAAGGAAATGGCAAGCCACTCCAGTATTCTTGCTGGGAGAATTTCATGGTCAGAGGAGCCTGGCAGGCTACAGTCCATGGAGTTGCAAAGAGTCAGACATGACTTAACGTCTAAACAACAATAATACAAGACTGGTGTGCTGTAAGAATGAAAATTGGCAGATATTCAGAAAAGAAGACACTGTATTCACTTGTTTATGTTATATTAGAATCTATTTGATTGTTCACAGGAAGAAACTAGAAGAAAAATAATCACATTTTTTTGGATTGTAAAGTTTCACTACTTATACAGATTTTAATGTATCATTTGTGTGGATTGATCTGGGTACAGTACTCAGTAATGACTCTGCTCCTGGAGAGGCTGACAAAAATGATTAACTGTTAATCTTCAGTTCTGTTTAATCTAAATCATTTCTATTTCCTTCTAAAATAACTGGCATCTAAAAATGAAAGGAAAAAAATGTTTCTTAAGTTTGCAGGACAGACATTTGGGAACAGAAGAGCTAACTCTTGATTACACGTGGAATTCTTGATCACATACAGAACTCCTATTCCATAAACAGTGCGTTCTTGATTACATACCAAAAAACAGGTGTGAGGAAAACCTACAGATAAACTCCACAGATAATACTAATACTATATTTTAATCAACATTTTTGTTTCAAACCGTTGGGACATCGAGGGAACTAATACAATTAAGGGAGGGGCTTCCGATTGCGGGACCAACTGTAATCACAGCCCAGAGGCCCTTATCTGGGGAAGAGGGGTAAGCTGTGCTGAACATTACTGAAATATAACTTTAGGAACTCTTATTTAATCTTGTGTAATTTGACAATGACATGGAAATATCGCATTCTTTATAATGATCATCAATCAGTATGACCTACCACGGTCAGGAGCTTCGGATGACTTCTCGGTCTGCAGGAAACAGAAAGAATAACGTCAAACAAAACAGAAACAGGTGGGAGTGGAGGAGGGTTAAAACAGAGAACTGGTAAATGTTGAATTAGCACCTTAGGAATTGGGCCAGAGAGAGTTCCATTTTAACATCCTACGATGGTCCTAATCAACCCCTTAGCGTTTGGGCATACACCTTATAGCATCGAATACTGAGAGCTGAGGGTCTTCTATTAATAACATAACAGATTATGAGATTTCATATCAGTGGAAGAAAATCTGATCATAAGATCTAGGTAAGCTGTTTTATTGTAAACTAAATCTTAGTTCATTATCTGTATAGTATTTTTCTTAGAAATGATCGTACGTTCTCTGAGGGCAGTGAACTTTGCTTTGCAATTCAGGTCCTACAAAAAGACATGGAGCAACTATTTCATGCCAGGCAAAATACCAAGCACTTTTACATAATTTATCTTGTTTGTCTCAAATTAAGACAAGGAAAAAGATGTTTTTTTAAAAATGTTTAACATTATTATGCATATATTCTAAAGTTAAAGACATGATCTTTAACTTTAGAAAGAAAGAAAAGAAACAACTTACCTTGGTTTTCTGACTCTCTCTCTGGACCTTCTAATGAAATCTTCCAACTGTTTATTTCTCTCTTCTAAACTGAAAGAAGAAACAACTGAAGTTTATGATTAAAATGGACTTTTCTAAGCTAACTTCACTGGAGGATTTGAGTAGATAAATTTAATGACGGTCAAGCTTTCTATACATCACCCACCCATCTTGTGTCTGCTCAGGCGTTCAGTTGTGTCCAGCTTTTCGGGACCCCATGGACTGTAGCCCATCAGGCTCCTCTGTCCATGGGATTTTACAGGCAAGAATACTGGAGGAGGTTACCATTCTCTCCTCCACATTTTCCCAACCCAGAGGTCAAAACTGTGTCTCCTGCCTCTCCTGTTTGGCCGGCAGATTCTTTACCACTGAGCCACCTGGAAAGACAGCTATATGGGAACATGGAATTCTTTCCTAGCAACTCAAATTATTTAATTAATTTTTCCCTTTAAAGTTTCCAGTGGTGAAGAAGGAGAGTGATCCCTCCTTCTCAGCCCTCTTTGCCCCCACATCCTGGACAACCACTTATCTGCTTTCTCGCACTATAGTTTTGTACCATCTAGAATTTGCTGTAATGAAATCTTACACTCAGCCTAATTATTTTGCAATTCACACACACTGTTGCACCTACCCAGAGGTCATTCATTTTTTTATTGCTGTATAGAATTCCACTGTGTGGCCAGGTCACAATTTGTCAGTCATCTCACCATTTGAGGGACATTTAGGTTGTTTCTAGGTTGGGGCTATTACAAATAAAGCTATCTTGAAATCCTCTTTTGTGTTAACACATGCGTCCTTTCTTCTTGGATCGATACACAGGAGTGGGTCGGCTGAATCATACATTGGGTGTATTTAACTTTTAAAGAAGGCACCAGATTGGTTTTTAAGAGGTTGTTCCATTTTACACTTCCACCAGCAGGCTATAAACATTGCAGTCGCTCCATGTCCTTGCCGATACCTGGCATGGTCAGTTTTTCAGGCAAGCTGATAGGTGTGTAGCGGTCTGCACTGGGGTTTAATTTGCCTATTAATGATGCTGACTGTCATTTCATGTGCTTACTTGTCATCCGTATATCTGTCTTCTTGGTGAAGTGTCTGTTCAAATCTTTGCCCATTTTAACGGGGTTGCTTTCTTATTCTTGGGTTTTGAGAGTCTGTTATATATTCTGGTTACAAGTTCTTTACCAGATATATGACTTGTACATATTCTTTCACATTAGTCTTTTCATTCTCTTAATAATGTCCATGGAAGAGCCAAAGTTTTTAATTTTGATGAAGTACGATTATCAAAATTTTCTTTTATGAATCATGTTTTTAGTATCATATTTAAATCACTGCCTAACCCAACATCAACCCAACATCAGAAATTTTTTCCTATATTTTGAGAATTTTTTATACTTTAGCTCTTTCATTTAGGAGAAGGCAATGGCACCCCACTCCAGTACTCTTGCCTGGAAAATCCCATGGGTGGAGGAGCCTGGTGGGCTGCAGTCCATGGGGTCACTAAGAGTCGGACACGACTGAGCAATTTCACTTTCACTTTTCACTTTCATGCATTGGAGAAGGAAATGGCAACCCACTCCAGTGTTCTTGCCTGGAGAATCCCAGGGACAGGAGAGCCTGGTGGGCTGCTGTCTATGGGGTTGCACAGACTCGGACACAACTGAAGTGACTTAGCAGTATCCATTTTGAGTTACTTTTGTATGTGATACAAGGTATAAATCAAAGTGTTTTTGTTGTTTTGTTTGTTTGCAAATGGATGGCCAACGATTTCAGCATCCTTTGCAAAGAATGTGTATATATATATATATATATACATACATATATGTGTATATATATATATATGTATAACTGAATCACTTTGTTGCTCAGCAGAAATTAACAGAACATTGTAAACCAACTATATTTCAATAAAACGTATTTAAAAGGTAAAAATAAAATCTAGATCAGCTTGGGGAGAAATAAGTCTTAACAATATTGAATCTGAAGATTTCTGAAATAACTACGCCTCCTTATATATTTGTCTTTATTTTATCTTTATATTATTGAATATATTATTTTGTATTTATATTGTCTTCTTTATTTTTTTTACACATCAAAGATAATTGTTTTATTTAAAAACAGAAATATTTATATGTTTGTTTGTGTTGCAGCCCTTATGGAAAAAAAATTTTTTTTAAGTCTTTTGATTTGAAATTCAATGTAAACAAGTATACAATCTTAAACCATAAATTCTATTTTTTTTCCTCTGTGTTTAAATGATTTGAAAGCTTTTGTTCTGTTCAAAGGGATCTGTGTATTTGAATTACAGTAACTTCTCAGTAACTTCTTCACTGGTTTTGTTTGTTTAGTCACTAAGTGGTCTCCAACTCTTTGGCGACCCCATGGATTGTAGCCTGCCAGGTTCCTCTGTCCGTGGGATTTCCCAGGCAAGAATACCGAAGTGGGTGGCCATTTCCTTCTCCATTCTTTATTTTTTAGTGAGGTAAAATTGGTATGCCAAAGAATGCTCAAGCTACCACACAATTGCACTCATCTCACACGCTAGTAAAGTAATGCTCAAAATTCTCCAAGCCAGGCTTCAGCAATACGTGAACCGTGAATTTCCAGATGTTCAAGCTGGTTTTAGAAAAGGCAGGGGAACCAGAGATCAAATTGCCAACATCCGCTGGATCATCAAAAAAGCAAGAGAGTTCCAGAAAAACATCTATTTCTGCTTTATTGACTATGCCAAAGCCTTCGACTGTGTGGATCACAATAAACTGTGGAAAATTCTGAAAGAGATGGGAATACCAGACCACCTGACCTGCCTCTTGAGAAACCTATATGCAGCTCAGAAAGCAACAGTTAGAACTGGACATGGAACAACAGACTGGTTCCAAATAGGAAAAGGAGTACATCAAGGCTGTATATTGTCACCCTGCTTATTTAACTTATATGCAGAGTACATCATGAGAAACGCTGGACTGGAAGAAACACAAGCTGGAACCAAGATAGCTGGGAGAAATATCAATAATCTCAGATATACAGATGACACCACCCTTACGGCAGAAAGTGAAGAGGAACTAAAAAGCCTCTTGATGAAAGTAAAAGAGGAGAGTGAAAAAGTTGGCTTAAATCTCAACATTCAGAAAACGAAGATCATG
Organism: Capra hircus; assembly: GCF_001704415.2. Taxonomy (NCBI): domain Eukaryota; kingdom Metazoa; phylum Chordata; class Mammalia; order Artiodactyla; family Bovidae; genus Capra; species Capra hircus. The sequence goes on from NC_030830.1 coordinate 2,405,170, forward strand.
GCATCCGGTCCCATCACTTCATGGGAAATAGATGGAGAAACAGTGGAAACAGTGTCAGACTTTAGTTTTGGGGCTCCAAAATCACTGCAGATGGTGACTGCAGCCATGAAATCAAAAGACGCTTACTCCTTGGAAGAAAAGTTACGACCAACCTAGACAGCATATTCAAAAGCAGAGACATTACTTTGCCGACTAAGGTCCGTGCAGTCAAGGCTATGGTTTTCCCAGTGATCATGTATGGATGTGAGAGTTGGACTGTGAAGAAAGCTGAGCGCCGAAGAATTGACGCTTTTGAACTGTGGTGTTGGAGAAGGCTCTTGAGAGTCCCTTGGACTGCAAGGAGATCCAACCAGTCCATTCTGAAGGAGATCAGCCCTGGAATTTCTTTGGAGGGACTGATGCTGAAGCTGAAACTGAAAGTCCAATACTTTGGCCACCTCATGGGAAGAGTTGACTCACTGGAAAAGACTCTGATGCTGGGAGGGATTGGGGGCAGGAGGAGAAGGGGACGACCGAGGATGAGATGGCTGGATGGCATCATGGACTCGATGGACGTGAGTCTGAGTGAACTCCAGGAGATGGTGATGGACAGGGAGGCCTGGCATGCTGCGATTCATGGGGTCGCAAAGAGTCGGACACGACTGAGTGACTAAACTGAACTGAACTGACATTATATAAATCTCAGGTGTATGGCATTATAATTTGACCTCTGTATGCATTACTACAGAGCATTACCACCGGAAGTCCAGTCACCATCCATCACCACACAGCTCACCCCCTTCACCCGTCTCGCCGGCTCACCACTCCCTTCCCCTCGGGTAACCACCAACAGGTTCTCTGTATCGATTTTGCTTTTGTTCTGTGTGTGTGTTTTATCTACACTTTCTTTCAGTTATCTTGTAGTGAGTTAGCACTGTTTTAGGGGGTGTAAGATCAGACCTTTTGCTTAAGCTCTAATGACAGCAAGCGCTGTACAAATGAAATTGGGAGAAAGGTGGAGGAAAGAGCATGTAAGAAATAAAGAGAATAAATAAGTGGAAAAACTTTGCAGAGTTAAAAACACTATATTTGGAATATTTCACGCTGAATCTCAATAAATGAGAAAGTCTATTTGGTACGTGATACATTTCATTTGGGGTGCATTCAAAACCTTATGTGGATAAATTCTAAGGATAGCAAGGTTATTTTACTTGAACACTGCGGTGATAATCTTCTAAAATTCTTGGATGTTTCTCACTAATTCCTTAACCTCGCTCCCCACCCACCCACCCCCACGTCAAAGGGAGTTCTGAGAAGGAAAAGGAAATTCTGGGTATTCAAGTAATCCAGACATTAAACAGAATACATACATTATTGAAGAATGGTCTTTTTGACTTACAAAATGGCACATTTCCCTCTTTGTAGGAGTCTAAAAGATGAACTCAGCAAGTCAGAAAGTGACATACCAGCAAATGTTTACAAAGTTAAACATGCAGTTTTGGACTCACTGTGCAATCCGGGAGTGGGATATCACAAGCCTTTGGTCAGCACATTTGATGATTTCCTCATAAGATGTAACCTTGGGAAACATTAGCTAAGACAATTATTCTGTGATCGATTCTAGGATATTTACTTAGTTTTGTTCATTTTTTTTGCTTTTTAAGAATCTGCACAATTTGAAGTTCAATTATATGACTCCTGTGAATGAAGGTTTTACCACTGGCAGAACATCTTCCTTGTATTTTGAAATCAGGAATATGGATACAAATAGAACTGAAAAGTGCCTGTTCACCATGCTGGAAAAGTATCAAAAAATGGACAACTGTAGTGAGACAACTGTGATCCATACAAGTAGTATATGTGCCAACCCAGGGTCAGAGTCCACAATGCAGTTTTAAAAGGTAAACCAGAACACTCTGTTGGCAAGATTTAGAAAGACCCTCCAAGTGAAGTGGTAAGGCTAAGACTAAGAAATTGCTGATAACAGAAGGCTATATGCACACATACAGTTCTTTGCTAGCTTTTAACTAAAAGGATAATAACACAAAGTCATGATGAAGTGAATGGAATTGAGACAAATGTGTTATGTCATCCCTCAGATCCCTTTTTTGCATCCAAATTCTAACATTTTAATATTTGACATAGTTTAAAAAATATATGTGCGTAAGAAAATCTGTACCTTATTTATTAAGTTGCCTAAATTTCTTTGATACTTGTCATTTTCTTCAGTGAGTCTGTTGTAGTGGTCTTCTTTTGTCTCTAGAAGATTTCCCAACTTTGCAATCTATGGAGCGACATTGGCAAAAATGATAACTTGGAAACTGCCGTGAAAACCATGTATTGATGTTAAGAACAATGAGACCAGTGAGCTATACTTTATTTCAATATTCCCTTATGCTGATTTGTACCATAGGTGAATTGAGAGAGGCTGTTAGTTAGACTGCAGTTAGAACACATGAACAGAAATTTAAATGCTGTTTCAGCTTTTCTACATTTTAATACAATGAAATAGCTTTGCAAATAATTAGACACTTGCTAGTTAATACAAGTAGTTATTAGTCCCAAGTCTTTTCTTTCCGTTCATAACCAATGGATAGACTATCTTCCTTCCATATGTAACCAATGGATATTTGATTCTCTCTGAAGCACTGATGCGCTGCTTGATGATACGTTTTCAGGTTTCATCAATATTCTCACGTGTATAAATGAGAGTTTTTAAAAGGTCCAGCTCAACGTGTGTCACATTCTGACTTACGGTCCAATTTTTTTTCTTTGTTTTTGGGGTTTTTAAATTTTGGGGGGGGTCCAATTTTTATTTGCAAAAAATTAACATTAACAATTTAGACATTGTATTCTTGCATTAATAATTTAAAATTTGTATTTCTAAAAATGATATCTAGGATAAATTACCAAGAAAGAGTATTCACAAGTTCCCCCGCAGTTACCTTAATTTTCAAAGCAATTATAGAAGAAAAAGAACAGAAATGTCCCCTTTAAATAATAATGTTAAGAGTGGCCATTGATTTTCTAATGTTTATTTAAACATATTTATTTACATATGTTTACATGTCTGCCCTACAGGAAACAATGGCGGAACAAATTTTCTGCAGACACGGCAGCTTTCTTGCTCTTTCCCTTTACATAGATGTATTAATGGCGACCATATCAAATCGGGGTCCCATTCCTCTGCCTGCACATGTTATTTAAGGCAGGGAGTACAGATATTAACTCAGTTTAACAGATAAACCCAAGGTGACGAGAATTTAAAACGCTTTTTAAAGGACATGGCTAGAAGTAGAGAGAAGAGGGCGGCAGAGGCTGAGATTGTTTGCATCACTGACTCAACGGACATGAACCTGAGCAGACTCCGGGAGACAGTGGAGGACGGGGAAGCCTGGCGTGCTGCCGTCCATGGGGCCGCAAAGAGTGGGACACGACTTAGCGACTGAACACCACCACCTTGAACCTCTGTGTCTAGAGCAGCTCTTCCTTTCCTCTCCCTCCCTTTCCGTGTGCCAGTTCTTTATGGATTAGTATTTCTCACGCTTGGAGTTTTTGTCACGGTCAGCTTAATGTGCTTCTTTATCCTCTCAGGACTTGTGTACTCTCAAAGCTTGCTTTCAGATGGGTTCAGGTGAGACACCACGGACAGTGCCCGTTCCATGCCTCATGCAGTCAAGGGCACACCTCACCAATGCGGTTAAGCTGGACAAGAGGGCGCTGGTGTGGGTCATTAAAAGTTTCTTGTAAGTCTTGAACTTACAGGTTTTAGCAGCCATTCCTTATTTTATTCAGGGATGCAAGATGCAATTTTCTATAGGTGTGTCTTTCTGCTTTCTTTTAAGATTTTTTTTTTTAATGTGGACCATTTTTAAAGTCTCAGTTGAATTTGTTACAATACTGCTTCTGTTTTCTGTTTTGATTTTTTCGCCCACGAGGCATGTGGGATCTTAGCCCCCAACCAGGGATCCAACTGGCACCACCCTCATTGGAAGGCAAGGTCTTAACCACTGCACCATCAGGGAAGTCCCTCTTCTGCTTTTAACAGCTTACATTCTCCAACGAAGAACTCTCCCTCATCAGTTATTCGGTTCCTCTGAAATACCGTTTGTACAAGAAAGTCTGCAGCACATGTTAGAGGCAACATAGTGTGTCTGAGACACTGCCATTTGTGAGCGTTTTCTCACTTCAGCTTCCCACCCCAGGGGAGATCGGGTCCACTCCAAACCTCTTTTGTGCCTGAAGCTCAGAAGCTGCCGAGAGGGCCTGCCACCATTTCATCCGCTCCCTGCCAGCCCGTGAGCTCTCCTCTGGGCTTCTCCCACCTGGATGTCATGGGCTCCTCCTCTTTTTAAAAAGGTCCCCTTTAGTCCTTGCAAACAGCTATCTACATATCGCACCTTCTTTTCTAGATTCCTGGGAGGCAGGGCTTCTGTTTGATGTAACTTTCCATCAGTATCTCCATACTGACTAGCCTTGCTTACCCTTTCAAGGAAGTCAATAATTACCTATATAATGAAGAACATTAATGAAGCAGAAAGGAAGGAAACTGTAAGCCCTCACAGCATGGGCTTTTCCCTCTCTCTTATGCAATGAATTTAGTACAGAATGCTGACCTGTAACAATTTAGAAATACGATAGACTTCTCTAACCATGAAAAAAGAAATTATGGGGGCTTCCCTAGCGGCTCAGTGCTAAGAATCCACCTGCCAGTAGCAGGAGACACGGGTTCGATCCCTGGTCCGGGAAGATCCCACGTGCCGCGGAGCAACTAAGCCCGTGAGTTGCAACTACCGAAGCTGTACGCGCCTAGAGCCCGCGCACCTGGAGTCTGCTCTGCAGCAGAAGCACCGCCGCTGGAGAGGAGGCCCCGCTGGCCAGGACTGGAGGAAAGGCTGCGCAGCAGTGAAGACCCCGCGCAGCCAGAAAGAAACGAACGTTCCCAAAACAATTAAGTTAATTAACCTCTTTTTCATTATATAGTGGGATCCCATGGCAACCCACTCCAGTGTTCTTGCCTGGAGAATCCCAGGGATGGGGGAGCCTGGTGGGCTGCCGTCTATGGGGTCACACAGAGTCGGACACGACTGAAAAGACTTAGCAGCAGCAGCAGTGGGATCCAAATGGATTGTCACTTTCTAGATACCAGGATGTTTTAATTTTCTTCCCACAGATTTTTCCTCTTTTATCTGCTTTTATCTTCTTTTTTCCAGCTTTATCGATATATAGCTGATGCAACCGTTGCATAAGTTTCAGGTGTACAGCGTGTTGATTTGATACACTGATACATTGCAAAATGATTACCGCCATTAGCTCCATCCCTCCCACAATCACCACTCCCCTGTGATCGCTTTGGGTGCCATCCAAAGGACGTGTGCCGTTTCCCTGGCACCCCCTTAATCGCGATTGCTGTAAACACCTACTGCTCTAAGAATGGTGGTCGTATGTGCCACAATATAAATGTTCTTCATTCACTATTGGAAACTTGCACATACTTGAAAATTTCTGCATTTTGAAAGAAAAAAAACTTCTAAACAGAAATCAGGCGGGACAGTATCTAAAATTTCAAAACCCGAGAGTGCAAACTTCAGTTCTATATTTGTGGGGGTGAATAATACTGCTACTATGCCAGCATGTGACGGGAGCAAAGTTTTTGAAGGCAGATCATTTCCATAACTCGTTATTAAGACAGTGTTGTGAATAAAAAGGCTAGCAAAGCAAGGAAAGGTGTTCCTTACCAAAAAATCAAGCTCCTTGCTTAGGTTGTGGTGCCGGTTCAGTTCGGCTGCCAGGGCAACAGGCGCGTCTCTGACGTTCTTGGCTTCCTCGGAGTCACATCCTGTAACCTGCGATGAAACATGCCTGTGTTAGCTTCCAATATGTTCACTTTCCTTGGGACGTTTGACAGCGAATATGCTATCAGTGAAGCCATCAGAGAGCTCTCCAGTGGCTTCAATAACAGAAAGCTTTCAATGTAAGATCTAAAATTGCATTTTTGTATGTTAGAGAAACAGGACACAGTGAATGTTTAACTCACCCCAGGAACCTGATGTTGACATGATTTTTCATTAGCAAGTAACTCTCTGAAAGCTGAGATTTTGTCTTTATGTTTCAGCAGCTAAGGAAAAAGGCATTTTCTATTTCAGAGACAGAGAGGAAATAAGACTACATTCAGTAACATTTCTAATAAAATCATCAAACCATGCACAGCCCAATCCCCGTCTCAAAGGTGTCTTGTATTTTGAGCTCCTGTGTAGCAGAGTTCATACAACATGCCTGAGACTGCTGTCCCCAGAAAGGCCTGCTCGCCAAGGTGCCCCCTGACTGGCTTCTAGGAACCTGGATTGTGGGAGGGTCTCCATCATTTCCCGATATGAAGTCTCACTGTGTCTAAGCTATTTGCACAGAGAATGTGGTTTACGCTGAACGTCTCTTTCCGCTGGGAGAGTCTGGGATTTCGGTACGTGGCAGGCAGAGGGTGCCTGTCTACGCGACCAGCCTCCGATAGAAACCTTGGACACTCAGTCTCCAGAGAGCTTCCTTGGGAACACTTCACATGGGCTGTACCGCTCACTGCCAAGGAAGGGAAGGGCACCTGGTTTCCTCTGGACTTTGCCCCACGTGCTTTCCCCTTTTGCTGGTTTTGCTCTGAATCCTCTCGCAGTAATAATACCTCATAACTGGGAAGATGACTGTGTGCTGAGTCCTGTGAGTCCTGTAAGTCACCAAACATGAGGGAGGGCTTGGGAGCTCCGCAGAGCTTATCCTAATACCCAATTGCTTTTATAGCCAGGCTATTAAAACTCTGCTTTAAAGAAAAAAATTAGCCAATTTTTTCTAGATACAATTTTGTATCATCTCTTGTTTGTTCCATATAACAATGATAGATCTTTAATATTCAATATCCTACCTCCTCCATATATCAGTGATAAAGTATGCTGTACAGAATTTTTTTTTATTATGAACAGTTTCGAAAAAACTTTAATGAAGCCCCATGTAACTATTACTCAGCTCCAACTATTGACAGTTAATGATCAATCTTGTATCATTTAATACCCCAAGCATTTGCTCCTCCCTGCAACTCCCTTCACTCAATCAATGGCACATCACATTATTTTGTCTGCCAATATTACAGTGCTGACACAGAGATTCACCAGGAGAACATAAATATCTGAAACTGTATTTCTGAAACATCCCTCTTGGGCTTCCCTGGTGGCTCAGATGGTAAAGAATCTGCTTGCAATGTGGGAAACCTGGGTTCGACCCCTGGTTTGGGTATGGCAACCCACCCCATTATTCTTGTCTGGAGAATTCCCATGGACAGAGGAGCCTGGCGTGCCACAGTCCATGGGGTGGCAAAGAGTCAGACACGACTGAGCAGCTAAGCACAGCATCCCTTTTGAACCCTCAACTAGGCTTCCTTTTGAAGGCTGGTTTAAGAAGTGGAGACCAGTAGCTTTTCTCCGTGCCTGTTTATCCTTGGTCCTTTTCTCCGTAGGTTAGCCAGAAGGTAAGTTCCCCAGAGCACTTGCAACAAATCTCCTGTCCACCTCACAGTTCAGAGAAGTCATTTCCTGCTAGTACAGAATTGAAATTGAATCCCAGATTTACTATTCAGTCAAGTAAACTGGTCACTTCTGTTTTCCTCTCGATTAAAAATGGCTCCTGTTCCAGCCCTGTTATCACTTTCCCTACTGAGAGTCACAGCATGCTGGCAAAAGTCCTTTAGAAAGAGGTTACCATTACAACCATTACCCCGACCGTGGTTTGGCCTCAGGCTAAACTACAGTGAAGGAACACAGCCCCACCTATCAGCAGAACATGGGATTAAAGATTTACTGAGCATGGCCCCGCCCACCAGAGCAAGACCCAATTTCCCCACAGCCAGTCCCTCCCATCAGGAAGCTTCCACAAGCCTCTTATCCTCATCCATCAGAGGGCAGACAGACTGAAAACCACAACCATGGAAAACTAACCAAACTGATCACACGGACCACAGCCTCGACTAACTCAATGAAACTATGAGCCATGCCATGCAGGGCCACCCAAGAAAGACGGGTCATGGTGGAGAGTTCTGACAAAACGTGGTCCACTGGAGAAGGGAATGGCAAACCACTTCAGCATTCTTGCCTTGAGAAACCCATGAATAGTGTGAAAAGACAAAAAGATATGACCCTGAAAGATGAACTTCCCAGGTCCACAAGTGCCCAGTATGCCACTGGAGAAGAGCAGAGAAACAGCTCCAGAAGGAATGAAGAAGCTGAGCCAAAGAGGAAACAAGACCCAGCTGTGGATGTGTCTGGTGGTGAAAGCAAAGTCCGATGCTGAAATGAACAGTATTGCATAGAAACCTGGAATGTTAGGTCCATGAATCAAGGCAAATTGGAAGTGGTCAAACAGGAGATGGCAAGACTGAACATCAACATTCTAGGAATCAGTGAACTAAAATGGACCAGAATGGGTGAATTTAACTCAGAGGACCATTATATCTACTACTGTGGGCAAGACTCCCTTAGAAAAAATGGAATAGGCCTCATAGTCAACAAAAGAGTCCAAAATGCAGTACTTGGGTGCAATCTCAAAAATGACTATGATCTCTGTTCATTTCCAAGGCAAACCATTCAGTATCACAGTAATCTAAGTCTATGCCCCAACCAGTAATGCCAAAGAAGCTGAACAGTTCTATGAAGAACTATAAGACCTTCTAGAACTAACACCAAAAAAAGATGTCCTTTTCATTACAGGACTGGGATGCAAAAGTAGGAAGTCAAGATACCTGGAATAATAGGCAACTTTGGCCTTAGAGTACAAAATGAAGCAGGGCAAAGGCTATCAGAGTTTTGCCAAGAGAACCCACTGGTCACGCAAATACCCCCTTCCAACAACACAAGAGAAGACTCTACACATGGACATCACCAGATGGTCAATACCCAAATCAGATTGATTATATTCTTTGCAGCCAAGATGGAGAAACTCTTTTTAGTCAGCAAAAACAAGACCGGGAGCTGACTGTGGCTCAGATCATGAACTCTTTATTGCCAAATTCAGATTTAAATTGAAGAAAGTAGGGAAAACCACTAGACCATTCAGTTTAGTTCAGTTCAGTTGCTCAGTCATGTCCGACTCTTTGTGACCCCATGAATTGCAGCACGCCAGGCCCCCCTGTCCATCACCAACTCTCGGAGTTTACTCAAACTCACTTCCATAGAGTCGGTGATGCCATCTAGCCATCTCATCCTCTGTCGTCCCCTTCTCCTCCTGCCCCCAATCCCTCCCAGCATCAGAGTCTTTTCCAACGAGTCAACTCTTCACATGAGGTGGCCAAAGTACTGGAGTTTCAGCTTTGGCATCATTCCTTCCAAAGAACACCCAGAACTGATCTCCTTTAGAATGGACTGGTTGGATCTCCTTGCAGTCCAAGGGACTCTCAGGTAAGGTAAGGTGAAGTCGTTCAGTTGTGTTCGACTCTTTGTGACCCCGTGGACTGTAACCTACTAGGCTTCTCCGTCCATGGGATTCTCCAGGCAAGAATACTGGAGTGGATTGCCATTTCCTTCTCCAGGGGATCTTCCCGACCCGGGGATCGAACCTGGGTCTCCTGCATTGGAGGCAGATGCTTTAACTCTCAGGTATGACCTAAATGAAATCCCTTACGATTATACAGTGGAAGTGAGAAATAGATTCAAGGGATTAGATCTGATAGCCAGAGTGCCTGAAGAACTATGGACAGAGATTCATTTAGAAAAGGCAGAGGAACCAGAGATCAAATTGCCAACATCAGTTGGATCATAGAAAAAGCAAGAGAATTCCAAAAAAGCATCTACTTCTGCTCCATTGACTACGCTAAAGCCTTTGACTGTATGGATCATGACAAGCTGTGGAAAATTCTTAAAGAGATCAGAACATCAGAGCACCTTACCTGTCTCCTGCAAAACCTGTATGCAGGTCAAAAAGCAACAGTTAGAACCAGACATGGAACAATGGACTGGTTTCAAATCGGGAAAGGAGTACGTCAAGGCTGTATCCTGTAACCCTGCTTATTTAACTTATATACAGAGTACATCAAGCAAAATGCTGGGCTGGATGAAGCACAAGCTGGAATCAAGATTACCAGGAGAAATATCAGTAACCTCAGATATGCAGATGACACCACCCTTATGGCAGAAAGCAAAGAGGAACTAAAGAGCCTCTTGATGAAAGTGAAAGAGGAGAGTGAAAAAGCTGGCTTAAAACTCAACATTCACAAAATGAAGATCATGGCATCAGGCCCTATCACTTCATGACAAATAGATGGGGAAACTATGGAAACAGTGACAGACTTTATTTTCTTGGACTCCAAAATCACTGCAGATGGTGACTGCAGCCGTGAAATTGAAAGACACTTGCTCCTTGGGAAGAAAAACTATGACCAACCTAGACAGCGTATTAAAAAGCAGAACAGAGACATTATTTTGTCAACAAAGTTTTGTCTGGTCAAAGCTATGGTTTTTCTAGTATTCATGTATGGATGTGAGAATTGGATCATAAAGAAGGCTGGAAGTGTTAGTCGCTCAGTCATGCCCGACTCTTTGAGACCCCATGGACTGCAGCCCAGCAGGCTCTTCTGTCCATGGGATTTTCCAGGCAAGGATATTGGAGTGGGTTGTCATTTCCTTCTCCAGGGGATCTTCCCAACCCAGGGATTGAACCTGGGTCTCCTGCACTGCAGACAGATTCTTTACCGATTGAGCTACAAGGGAAGCCATAAGGAAGGCTGAGCGCCGAAGAATCGATGTTTTTGAACTATGGTGCTGGAGAAGACTGTGCAAAGAGATCAAACCAGTAAATCCTAAAGGAAATCAATCCTAAATAGTCACTGGGAGAACTAAAGCTCCAATACTTTGGCCACTTGATGCAAAGAACTGACTCATTAGAAAAGACCCTGATGCTGGGAAAGATCGAAGGTGGGAGGAGAAGGGGACGACAGAGGATGAGATAGTTGGATGGCATCACTGACGCAATGGACTCGAGTTTGAGCAAGCTGCGGGATCTGGTGATGAACAGGGAAGCCTGGCGTGCTGGAGTCTGTGGGGTTGCAAAGAGTGGAACACCACTGTGCAACTGAACAACAACACTTAGCTGGCTCTCCTAATTCTCTCTCTCCAGCTCTGCACCACTAACCAAGAAAAGACTGAGTGAAGAAGTCCCAAGGGCCTTTTCCTTACTTGTCTCACTTGAGAAATAAAATCTGTTTCCAATGTATCCACTATTCCAAGTGATAAAGTTTGTAATAACTGTGTGCTGTGCTTAGTCGCTCAGTAGTGTCTGACTCTGAGACCCCCAGGCTCCTCTGTCCATGGGATTCTCTAGACAAGAATACTCAAGGGTTGCAATGTCCTCCTCCAGAGGATCTTCCTAACCCAGGGATCAAACCCATCTCCCGCATTGCAGGTGGATTATTTACTGTCTGAGCCCAGGAAAGCCCACGAATACTGGAATAGGTAGCCTATCCCTTCTCCAGGGAATCTTCCTGACCAAGGAATGGAACAGCGGTCTCCTGCATGGCAGGTGGATTCTCTATCAGGTGAGCTATGAAGGAAGCCCTCTGCTGCTGCTGCTGCTGCTGCTGCTGCTGCGTCGCTTCAGTCGTGTCCGACTCTGTGTGACCCCATAGACGGCAGCCCACCAGGCTCCCCTGTCCCTGCGATTCTCCAGGCAAGAACACTGGAGTGGGTTGCCATTTCCTTCTCCAATAGGAATGTCAAAATATACCTATCTTCAGGAATCAGTGGTACCATTAAAAGTGAAAAGATACTCATACCAGTTTTTGGGTAGATGAATGGGATTTTCTAATACATACTTAGGTCATAAAACAAGTCAAGTGTTGAACAAAAGGCCTTCTTAGAGTCAAAGTAAAGTTAATCTTGTCCCCTGAAATAATTATTTTAAAAAATCCAAAGTTTTAGGAGCCTCTTTATACTTTTACAGTAGCTTTTTTTTACTTTTTCACTAAAAATGATATAATTTTTAGAATGAAGAATACTTACCTCTTTATCTAAAATTTTCTTTTTAAGATGAAAACTCTTCAATTTTTGTGGCATGATATCACTAACTTTCTCATTCTCTTTGAAATGTTCAGCATCAGGATTGATGAAGTCCTAAGGGTAACATTTTGAGAAGCTCTATTAAAAAGTTTTCGGTAAAATTAAAAGGATGAAGAGTGGAATACAAATTAAATGTCCTGTGCAAAAGAAGAGGCCAAACAAAAGAAGGAAGAAAAATATTGAACTCAATTCTTCAGTTACTCATCATAAGACATCTAATAACAGGTTAATGCGGAAATAATTCATTTAGATTCACATTTGCATATAAATTGTAAGTGGGACAAATTCAGATAATTGCTGGAAGCTAATACACATCGATAATAACTATACATGACTACACACTCATAGATACATCTCCTCTTAGCCTAGTTAGTTTAAAAAATCCAAATTTTAGACTAATTGTTATACCTGACACCAGAACAATCAGACATCTTTAATAATATTGAAACTCTAGACATTTCAGTGGCCTCCGGAATGAAGATACTTGTACAGTGAAGACCCTTGTAACCTAAGGGGCAAAAGTGCACGCATTAGAGTCAGACTACCTGGGTTTGGATCTGAGTTCTGCCAGTTAGAGCTTCCCTGGTGGCTCAGTGGTAAAAAATCTGCCTGCCAATGCAGGAGTTACGGGTTCAATCTTTGTGCTGGGAAGATCCCCTGGGGAAACAAACGGTGATCCACTCCAGTATTCTTGCCTGGGAAATCCCATGGGCAGAGGAGCCTGGTGGGCTACAGTCCATGGGGTCACAGAGTCAGACACAACTGATAGACTGAGCACAGCAGAAAGCGTTTACTGCAGCTCTGAAATGGAATGGAAATTCATTCTGCCACTTAACTTATGCGAGACTTTGAACAAGAAACTCAACTATTCTAAGCCTGTTTGTTTTTCCATGTTAAAAAAAAAAGCCTGATAATATATATATTTTTTAATGGTGTAAGAGTTGAATGAGGTAACCCATGAAAAGCAGGGTCAATTTAAATGCCTCCAAGGACAAGGTGGGCAGCCAGCAAATATTTGTCCAGTGCCTATTAGAGGCTTACCCTGTATTAGCAGAGGGCATATCACATATCAAGTCTCTGATCTTGAAGCCTTGAGCAAACAGGTATTTGTTTGGCCTGGAATGAGATCACTAAGCAGAGGGCTGATGGATGGTTCACTCCATCACTGAGGGGTCTGGGAGAGAAGCAGCAGCCAGCAGATAAGACTGAGAAAGAACAGCAGCATCCACTGAGATGAGAGAAAATCAAGCAGATATGGTAAGAAAGCAGATGTCTGAAGGCCCAGGGGTGATGGAAGAGGTTCTAGCAAGAAGCATTGGTGACACGTTCAAATTCAAACATTATAATATAAGACAAAACTTCAGGTGGATACAGTCTTTGGGCTGTGATCTCAATTTGTGATCTCTGCTAAAATGACTTAGCTTGGTTTCCAGCCTTCAATAAAAGCTGGCATTCAACGAATTTCAGCTGAAAGACAATAGGAATAAAGGTTGTGTCAGGTCAAGAACACAGTGAACCCACATTGCCAAATTTTGGCTCAGAGGAGTGTATGTAAGATCAAAGAAATGTACAGTAATCAGAGGGAAGAGGAAGAAAGGGAGTTCAATGATTTGAGAAGCTGTTCCAAACATCATGCCCTTCAAATGTGCTCTCATTAAAATGTAGGGTTTGTCACTTCCCAGGGCAGCAGCGAATACCACTTCAGCTAAGGCTGAGAAAGGAAAATTTCCTTGGCCAGGTCACACAGCCAAGAGGTGGAGAGACCATGTCTGGAACTCACTGGACACTAACTTGATTTTTCATTCTTCCCGTGTACACAGCTCCACACTGCCCACCCTGCCCCAAAGCTGCACTTTAGATCAGACTGGGTAAGCAGCGCACTCACGGGAACTCATCACTAGGAGCAGCCGGCCTGGAGCCCAAGACTACTGCTCGGAGGGAGTTTTCCTAACATGTGGAAAGCACTGAAGAATGGGTTTTGCCTGAAGTTCTTATTTTTTTCAGTCCTCGTACGTTATCTTACTATTGATTTGTGGGAATTAGGTGATGAAAAAAGACAGAATGAAGCAGTGGGAAGAAGGAAGGGCTGGTTGGTTGGTTGAAGCATCTGTATCAGTCAGTTCAGTCGCTCAGTCGTGTCCGACTCTTTAGAACCCCGTGGACTGCAGCATGCTAGGCTTCCCTGTCCAATCTGTATCATTCCTTCCGTAATTTTTCTTTCATAACCTGATTGTCCAACCTTGATATTTCTAATAAAAATATGATTTTTGTATAATTAGCTGATGTGGGAGAAGTTCTACCATCAGACCCAGAAGATTGAGAATTCTGGATGTTGGCTGTGAAGTTCTTTTCATGTCTGGGGGGTTTGTGCTCCCTTCTTCACAAGGCGAGTGATTTGGGAACAAATTAAAATGTGTCATCTTTGTATCCTACATATACACAATTCAGACTTGTCACAATAAAGACAAAGAATCTGGATTACTTTTTAGGTAAAATGCTGAATAAAATATCACTCTTCAAAACTCAAAGCAGTGGTTCTCAAACTTTTTGATTTTCAGGATGCTTTCATATTCTTAAAAATTATTGAGGATATCCCAAAGCTTTTGTTTGCTAGGCTGTATCTGTCAATATTTATTGCATTAGAAATCACAGCTGTGAACATCAAAAATATTGATTTACAAATTCATTTAAATAACAATATTTATTGTATTAGAAATACAATATCTACATTTATAAATATTTATTGTTAGAATTTATTTTATATTTATCAGTATTCATTGTATTAGAAATTACAACTGAGAACATTCAAAAATATTTATTTACTAATTCATTTAAACAACAATAAATCTATTATGTCAGTATAAGTGACAATTTAATACAAAATTACCACATTTGTCAAAATGAAAAATTAGTGAAAAGTGGGAATGTTTACACTTTCTGCAAATATTTTTAATGCTGGCTTAATAGAAGACAGCAGGACTCTCCACTGTGCTTTTCACATTCCATCAGCCATGAAAGCAACTACACCGTCACACGGCACATGGCTTCACTGGAAAACTCCACTGTGCACTTGGGAAAGAATGAGAGTGAAAAAGGCAATGATGTCTTCATATTACCATGAAAATGCTTCAACATCAAAGATGCTCCAGAACACACATCGAGAAAATGGACCTAAAGTTTAATGAAAAGCAAAACTAGAAGTTAAAAAAAAAAAAAATGGATTAGTCAAGATGGAGCAAAAAAAGAAAAGTGAGTGAAAGTGAAGAGTGAAGTCACTCAGTCATGTCCGACTCTTTGCGACTCGTGGACTGTAGCCCACCAAGCTCTTCTGTCCATGGGATTCTCCAGGCAAGAATACTGGAGTGGGTTGCCATTTCCTCCTCCAGGGGATCTTCCCAAACCAGGGATCGAACCCAGGTCTCCCGCATTGCAGGCAGACGCTTTAACCTCTCAATCACCAGGGAAGCCCTAAAAAAAAAAAAAGAGAAAGAAAGCAAGCTCAAGAAAACACTGTATAGTGGATAAACTGCTGCACAGTTATACTGATTTATTCAGTGTTTACTAATTCAAAATTCGTCGTGGTTTCGTTAACAGCCAAACTGAAGGTCATCTTTGCTTAGGCTGAAAGTGAAAATGAAAGTGTTAGTCGCTCAGCTGTGTTTCGATTCTTTTTGACCCCATGGACTGTAGCTCTCCAGGCTCCTCTGTCCATGGGATTCTTCAGACAAGAATAGTGGAGTGGGTTGCCATTCCCTTCTCCAGGGGATCTTCCCGACCTGCTTAGGTCAGTAGTTCTCAAAGCATGACCCTGGGGCCAGGAGCATCAGTGAGACCCCAAGATCTTCCTGGAGATGCAAATCTCCAGGCCCCACCTCACACCTGCTGAATCAGAGACTCTGGGGTGGTCCCTGCAATCTGCATTTTCATAGCTGAGGCTGATAAATGCTAAAGTTTGAGAACCACACTGGCTTAGATAATCCTTCCTTCTTTCTGGAGAAAAGATGACAGAGAGAATTTTCAGTCCCATGAGAACAGTATTTTTCTAAGAGCCATTAAAAATAATAGGATCCTTGTCTTGCAAACAATACTTAATACTGATTAGAGATTCACAAAAGAAAGTCTTCTAAGGACATCTTTGAGCAACAAATCAGCTCAGTTTAAGTTATTATGACAAATATAAAAATAAACGTATACATTTTTCTGACTCAGATTAGCCTTCTAATAATTAATAAAGTTGCACTACAGATATTTTAAGGCAGGCCTACAAAACCGGAATAGAGCAGATGTGCTCTGGCTTGTGAGGATTATCACTACCAAGACAGGCTTCCAGTTGTCTGCCAAAAAAGCCATCTGAACTGCAAATACAAAATACAGGTTCTCCAAACACATTGATACGAGGCTCTCATGTTGTTCTTAACGATTGTTAATAGATATATTTGGTGATCATTTTGCAAGACATACAAATATTGAATCTTTATGCTGTACACCTAAAACTAGTGGAGTATGCTATCTCAGTAAAAATGTTTGTAACTTTACAAAATTACTGTGTGCTATAATGTAGATTTTGCCTTGTAAACCAAATATGCAGCTGTATTATCTATTTTACTGCTGAACAGGCAGACATGGCATGAAAAGGCTGAGATCCCACTCAGAAATTCTTTTCTCAGAGGAAGCTTTGGATGATCGGTCATGTATGCGTGCCTGCATGTGAGCTAAGTCGCTTCAGTCGTGTCCGACTTTTTGCGACACTATGGACTGCAGCTCACCAGGTTCCTAGGTACCCACAAAATTCCCACATTCATTTGCAACTCTACCAATATAATCGCAAGAGGCCAGGAATGGCTGTTCTTTAATGTGAGTATCTGAGACCCAAAGAAACTCGTCCAAAACTGTGGCACCTTCTCCATTGTTTCTTTTTGGTTAATTCTCTCCGCCAACAAATTAGGGTATGGGCCACGCCCAAATACGCCTCAGCAGACTATTAGAAACTCCTGAAATTCTGCCTTAGAGATTCTGAATTTGTGATAATACCTTGGCCACATCTGACTCTATTACATCCTCTAAGATCTCCTTGAGTTGAGCTATCTCACATTTAGGGACGCAATTTTGCTCCTCACTCCTTGCAACCTGCTGCTGACGTTTTGTGTTTTCATTTTTTACTTTGTCGATCTGCTGCTGGAGTTCTGCATTCTTAGCTTTTTCACTGTCGGATAGGAATTTGACCTTCTGAACCTGAGCGACCAATTTCTCGAGTTTAGATTTCAGATTCTCTCTTTCATCCAGGTGTTTCCTTTCACGTTTCTGAAATTCCTCCCGTAAAGACAGGAACTCTCTTCCGGTCTCTCTTTCCCTTTTCAACGAGTCCAGAGCGGCACTGGTGGCCTTTTCCAGCTCTCCTTTGAGCTGCTGCAGGCTTTCTATCTCTTCTTCTTTCTTGCTCAAGGCGCTGTCCATCTCCATGCAATGAGTCATGTACCTTTCCTGTAGACTAACATAATTGCCCTTGAGTTTCTTAAACTCTACCTGTAAGGTTTCCTTCTCACTCCTGCATTCCTGAAGGTGGTTTTGGGTGGTAACTAAAATCTCGTGCAAACTCCGCAGTGTCTTTTCTGTATCACTCTTCTCCAGCTTTATTCTGTACTTTTCTTCAATTAACTCTTCGACCTTCTCCTTTAGCTTATTGATGACGTCCACAAACACGTGCTGTTTAGTGGCATTCATCTGTAGTTCCTCAACCTTCTTCTCTAAATACGTGTTCTGACGCTCTAGGTCTTGGATCCGAGTTTCCTTTTCTTTGTTAGTACATTTTAATTTCCGTACGACTTCATTCAAAGCCATGTCCTGTTCCAGAGGTTGTAAGCTTTCCAAGCTCTGCTCTGAGTCAGGTATCACGCAGGCCTCCTGAGAAGCTCCACCGACCCAACAGATGCCTGTAGGAGCCCAGGCTGAGCCCGTCTGTGGACTCCACCCGCCTTTTTCTGGGACTTGCTTTTGGTGCCTGACTGACATCTCAGGAATATCCATAGAACCTGCAATCTGTAAATTAGAGTAAATAAAATAAGTCTGAAATAGTAGAAAGATCATGAGCTTTGAGGTCAAAGAGAGCTGCCCTTGAACCCTGGATCCCTAAATTTGGTTTTCTCAGCTCTGAAATAACAGGGAGGATGTGTACGTCCAACACTAATATCTAATTAACAAAAATACTTAAGTATTAATTGCTGAATGTTATGTACTGCACTTAGCAGCAGAGCAGGTATGGTGTATGTATTATACTTTAAAAAAAATTACATGTTGATATTCTCACCATCTTCTATGACACAAATTTTTCTGGATACATACAAGATATTTCCTTTGACTTCAAATGAATTAAAACAAAGTTATTCATTACCCTAAATCTGCAAAGACATTTTTAAAAAATTATTTTTGAGGTAATGTTGGTTTTCAACATTATGTAAGCCTCATGTGTACATTTCTACTTCTGTTTACACTACAGCATACTCATACTCACCACTAAACATTTAGTTTCCGTTTGTCACCATACAGTTGATCCATTTTACTCATTTCACTTATTTTGTTCATTTATTTCTTGGTTTTTATTTGCTTGGGTTTTTTTGTATCCCATACATGAATGAAATCATATTTGTTTTTCCCCATGTGACTTATTTTACGTAGCATAATACCCTCACAATCCACCCATCCATTTGCCACAAATGGCAAAATTTCATCTTTAAGACTGAGTAGTATTCTATTGTAAATATATGAAATATCTTCTTTATCCATTTATCCATTGATAGGCACTTAGGTCAGAGAAGGCAATGGCACCCCACCCCACCCCACTCCAGTACTCTTGTCTGGAAAATCCCATGGATGGAGGACCTGGTGGGCTGCAGTCCATGGGGTTTCGGAAGAGTTAGACACGACTTCACTTTCACTTTTCACTTTCATGCATTGGAGAAGGAAATGGCAACCCACTCCAGTGTTCTTGCCTGGAGAATCCCAGGGACGGCGGAGCCTGGTGGGCTGCAATCTATGGGGTCGCACCGAGTTGGGCAGGACTGAAGCGACTTAGCAACAGCAGCAGCAGCAGCAGCAGCAGCAGCAGCAGCAGCAGCAGCAGGCATTTAGGTTGTTTGCAAATCTTGGTTATTGTAAATAATGCTATGATGAACATAGGGTTGCATATATTTTTTCAAATCAGTGCTTTTGTATTTTGGGGATAAATACCCAGAAGTGGAATAGCTGGATCATATGTATTATTTTTTGAGGAATCTCCATAGTGTTCTCCATAGTAGCTACACCAATTTACATTCCCACCAACAGTATAGGAACATTCCTTTTGCTCCACACCCTCTCCAACATTCATTACTTGTAGACTTTTTGATGAGAGCCATTCTGACCAGTATGAGGTGATAAACTCACTGTGGTTTTGATTTGCATTTCTCTAACAATCAGCAATGTTGAACACCTTTTCATGCGCCTGTTGGCACCTGTATGTCTTCTTTGGTGTCTATTCAGCTCCTCTGCTAATTTTTTAATTAGATTTTTTTGTTGTTATTGAGTTGTATGAATTCTGTATATATTTTGGATACTAACCCCTTATTGGTTATGTGGTTTGCAAACGTCTTTTCCCAGTTGGCAGGTTGTCTTTGTATTTTGTAGATAGTTTCCTTCACTGTGCAAAAACTTTTTAGTTTGATGAGGTCCCATTTATTTTTGCTTTTGTTTTCCTTGCCTGAGGATATATACCCAAAGGTATTGCTAAGGCCAATTCACTAATTATACTGCCTACGATAAATTTCAGAGAAGGCAATGGCAGCCCACTCCAGTACTCTTGCCTGGAAAATCCCATGGATGGAGGAGCCTGGTGGGCTGCAGTCCATGGGGTCGCTAAGAGTCGGACACGACTGAGCAACTTCACTTTCACTTTTCACTTCCATGCATTGGAGACGGAAATGGCAACCCGCTTTAGTGCTCTTGCCTAGAGAATCCCAGGGACGGGGGAGCCTGGTGGGCTGCTGTCTATGGGGTTGCACAGAGTCAGACATGACTGAAGCGACTTGGCAGCATGATAAATTTATTGTTTTTATATGTCCACCTTTATCTCGTTACCTTTTTTGGTTTGGAGTTTGGAGTCTATTTTGTCAGATATGAATATAGCTACACTCCATTTCTTTTAGCTACCATTTGCTTTGGACATCATCTTCCATCCTTTCATTTTGAGTCTACGTTTATCTTTAAAGCTGAAGTGAGTTTACCGGAGGGAGTAGACAGCTGAATCTTGTTTTTAATATATCTCTTTTGGGGGCAGGGAGGTCTTGCTTTTTAATCCATCCAACCACTCTTTTTTTTTTTTAAGATTTATTTATTTATTTTTGACTGTGCTGAGTCTTATTTGCTGCACGCAAGATTTCTCTAGTTTTGGAGAGCAGGGGCTACTCTTTGTTGAGGTATAAGGTATGAGGGCTTCCCTCATAGCTCAGTTGGTAAAGAATCTGCCTGCAATGCAGGAGACCCTGGTTGGATTCCTGGGGTGGGGAAGATCCTCTGGCGAAGGGAGAGGCTACCCACTCCAGTCTTCTTGGGCTTCCCTGGTTCCTCAGTTGGTACAGAATCTGCCTGTGATGTGGGAGACCTGGGTTCGATCCCTGGGTTGGGAAGATCCCCTGGAGGATGGACAGGCTACTCACTCCAGTATTCTGGCCTGGAGATTTCCATGGACTGTATAGTCCATAGGGTCACAGAGTTGGACACGACTTGAGTGACTTTCACTCACGCTTATTTATTTTTGAGTGTGCTGAGTCTTATTTGCTCCAGGCAAGCTTTCTCTAGTTTCTCTCTGTTGAGCTGTGCTTCTCATTGTAGCAGCTTCTCTTACTGAGGTCCATGGGCTCTAAAGCACCTGCTCCACAGTTGTGGTATATGGGATAGTTGCTCTGAGGCATGTAGAATCTTCCTGGAGCAGAGGCTGAAACCACGTCCACTGCATTGGCAGGTGAATTTTCAACCAGCGTGCCACCCGGGAAGCCCCAACCAAGCTGCCTTTTGATTGATGAATTAAATCCGTGTACATTTGGGATGATTCCTGACAGATGAGTACTTGGTTTTATCTTTGATTTTCTGATTGCTCTGTGTCTCCACTGTTTCTTTTTCTTGTTCTTCTGTCTGCTGTTTTGGTTTCGTGGTTTTCTATGATGTTTCTCTTTTCATGTTTCACATCTTTGCTCTCAATCTTTATTTTGTGGTTATCATGAGGTTTGTATAAAACATCTTATAGATAAAACAGTCCTTTTTCTCTGCCGACAGCATCTGATCTTCACATGCCGATACAGGTTCTGTCCTTTCCCTCTTCCTCTTTCATCTTTGCTGTCTCAAATTATCCTTTAGTGCTGTAAATTTATTACCAATTTGAAGTAGTTATACTTTTCCTGCTCTTTTTCCCCTTGACATTTATGGTATAATACAGTGTTAATAATCTATTCTGACATAAAGTTGCAATTTTCTGACTCTATTTATCACCTTACTCAAAGTTTTGTGTATTCTGCATTTTTATTCTGGGCTAAGAGCTCATTTCAACATCTCTTGTAAGCCAGGTCTAGTGTAATGAACTCCTTCAGCTTTTGTCTGTCTGAGAAAGTCTTTATTTCTCCTTCATATATGAATGATAACTTTTCTCTATAAAGTATTTTTGACTGACAGTTTTTATCTTTCACTATTTTGAGAATTTTATTCCATTCCCTCCTGGCCTATAGTTACAGCTGAAAGATCTGCTGATAGCCTAACGGGGGTTCCTTTATAGATAACCATCCTTTTTTCCCTTTTTAAAATTTTTTATTTTTAATAAAACTTTTATTCTGGAATAATTTTAGATTCATGAAAAAGTTATAAGCATAAAGAGTTCTCTATACCTCTCACCCAGGGCCCCTGAATGTTAATGTCTTATATACCATGGCACATTTGCTAAAACAGTACAAATGTGATGCTACTAACTAAACTCCAGATTTTACTAGTTTTCCCATTAAAGTCCTTTTTCTGTTCCAACATCCAGTCCAGAGTATCACATTGTATTTAACACCTCTTTGTCATTGACTTTTGACAGTTTTAATACCACATGTCTTAGAGAAGATCTACTAGCAATGATTTCTTAGCTTCATAGATTTGTATATACAGTTCTTTTCTTAGGTTTGCTATTTTTTTAGGTTAGCTATTTAAAAAACAACCTTAATCTTTTTACATCTCTGATATGTTCTTGGTTTTAATAATCCTATTTCTATTTATTTTTTGGCCATCCCTTGTGACATGTCACAAGGAGTCAGACACGACTGAGCGACTGAACTGAACTGAACTAACTGTGACATGTGGGAGTTGGTGATGGACAGGGAGGTCTGGAGTGCTGCAATTCATGGGGTCGCAGAGTCAGACACGACTGAGTGACTGCACTGTGACATGTGCGATCTTAGTACCCTGCCCAAGGATTGAACCCATGCCCCCTGCACTGGAAGGGTGAAGTCTTAACCACTGGACCATCAGGGAAGTCCCTTAGCTATTATTTCTTTAAGTAAACTGTTCCCTTCTCCTCTCTCTCCTTCATCTCTCCCTCTGGGATTTCCCATTACCCTGCTGTTGTCCTTCCTAAAAGAGTTGTGCAGCTCTCACAGAATTTCCTCACTTTTAAAGATTCTCTTTCCTCTTCTACCTGCATCACCTCTATTAGATTTCTATCCCTAAGCTTGTTAATCCTCTCTTCCAAATAGTCTGCTTTATTTCCAAGGCTTTCTAATCCTTTCATCTTGTTAATTACTGAGTCCTTCAGCTCCAGAATTTTTTGGTTCTTTTTTCGGAGTTTCAACATTTTGGTAAAATGTTCCTTCTGTTAATAAACTTGATTCCTTAGCTCACTGAATTGCCTTTCTGAGCTTTCTCATAGCTCCTTGAGTTTCTTTATGACAGCTATTTTGAATGTACTGTCAGCTAGATCTCAGTATTCCATGGACGTTAAGTCTAGTTTCTGGAGAACTGCAGTTTTCTTTTTGTGGTAGTGTTACTGTGGCTAGCCCTTGGTGCCTTAGTTGTTCCTCAGCACAATGAATCTGAAGTAGCAAAAAACCCTCCTTCTTTAGATGAAGATGCTTTAATTTTTCTTGATTCTAATGACTCAATGGGTTAGAAATTAGAGGCCTTTCTTTTGTTTGCCAGGAGGTGGCATCTATAGTTTAAGTCTTTGGTTTCTCTTTCCTACGCTAGCTCTGGTTACCTTTGGCAGTTGGTACTGCCCACCCTCATGTCTCTGACAGGAGTCCTTGTTGTCACTGCCTGTACCTCTAGGGTGGCTGTGCCTTGCTGCTGTTGATGTCACCGCCTGGGCTCTGGGGTTCTTCTTCTGCACGGTCCAAAATCTCCTGAGTCACAGGCTCCACCGCATGCAGGGAGGGGGAGAGCTGGGAGGAGTCGGGTGTCATCAGATTCCCGGGTGCTGCCACTGTGGTCTGGATTGATGGGGGGAGTTATGGGTGCCTCTGGAGCTGGAGAGATGGTCTCAGGCCGCACTTCCACTGCTGCCGGTCATCCACGATTGGCTAGTGGCCAGGTCATGGGTGCCACCTCTCCTCCTGGTGCTGGGTTCTTTGAGGCTGTGGGGTCAGCTGCCACCCCGGGGGGATCAGGATCGCAGGCACAACCTCCACAGTCGCCCAGTGTGGCCTCCTCTGTGTGCTCCAGTCCACCCTCCTTTAGATGTATAGACGTGTGGAATTCTCCAGCATCCTGGTGTGTTGGGGAGAGCCACATCTGTTGAGCTGTGGATGTTTTACTAATTGTAGATTGAAGAGCAGAGACAGAGAGAGTATCTCAATCTACCATGATGCTGACAACCCTCTCTTGTGAGCCCTCTTTTTTCTTCCTCTCTAAACACTTATTTAAAAAATTAATTTAATTGGAGCATTACTTTACTAATTACTTTACAATATTGCAGTGGTTTTTGCCAAACAACGACATGAATCAGCCACGGGTGCACATGTGTTTCCCATTCAGAATCCCCCTCCCACCTCCCTCCCCATCCCACCCCCAAGTCATCCCAGTACACCAGGCCTGAGCACCCTGTCTCATGCATCGAACCTGGACCAGCAATCCACTTTACAAATAATACACACATTTCAACACTACCCTCTCAAGTCATCCCACCCTTGCCTTCTCCCACAGAGTCCAAAAGACTGTTATTTACATCTGTGTCTCTTTTGCTGTCTCGTATATAGGGTCATCATTACCATCTTTCTAAATTCCATATGTATGCCTTAATATACTGTATTGGTGTTTTTCTTTCTGACTTACTTCACTCTATATAATAGGCTCCAGTTTCATCCACCTCATTAGAACTGATTCAAATGCATTCTTTTAAATAGCTGAGTAATATTCCATTGTGTATATGTACCACAGCTTTCTTATCCATTCGTCTGCTGATGGACATCTAGGTTGCTTCCACGTCCAGGCTATTGTAAACAGTGCTGCAATGAACATTGGGGTACATGTGTCTCTTTCAATTCTGGTTTCCTTGGTGTGTGTGCCCAGCAGTGGGATTGCTGGGTTGTATGACAGTTCTATTTCCAGTTTTTTAAAGAATCTCCATGCTGTTCTTCATAGTGGCTGTACTAGTTTGCATTCCCACCAAGAGTGTAAGAGGGTTCCTTTCTCTGCACCCTCTCCAGCATTTATTGTTTGTAGACGTTTTGATAGCAGCTGTTCTCACTGGCGTGAGATGGCACCTCATTGTGGTTTTGATTTGCATCTCTCTGATAATGAGTGATGTTGAGCATCTTTTCATGTGTTTGTTAGCCATATGTATGTCTTCTTTGGAGAAATGTCTGTTTAGTTCTTTGGCCCATTTTTTGATTGGGTAGTTTATTTTTCTGGAATTGAGCTGCAGGACTTGCTTGTATATTTTTGAGATTAATTCTGTTAGTTGCTTTGTTATTATTTTCTCCCATTCTGAAGGCTGTCTTTTCACCTTGCTTATAGTTTCCTTTTTTGTGCAAAAGTGTTTAATTAGATCCCATTTATTTTTGCTTTTATTTCCATTACTCTGGGAGGTGAGTCAGAGGATCCTGCTGTGATTTATGTCAGAGGGTGTTTTGCCTATTTTCCTCTCGGAGTTTTATAGTTTCTGCTCTTATATTTAGATCTTTAATCCATTTTGAGTTTATATTTGTGTATGGTGTTAGAAAGTGTTCTAGTTTCATTCTTTTACAAGTGATTGACCAGTTTTCCCAGCACCACTTGTTAAAGAGTTTTTTTCTCCACTGTACATTTTTGCCTCCTTTGTCAAAGATAAGTTGTCCATAGATGCGTGGATTTATCTCTGGGCTTTCTATCTTGTTCCATTGATCTACATTTCTGTCTTTGTGCCATTACCATACTGTCTTGATGACTGTAGCTTTGTAGTATAGTCTGAAGTCAGGCAGGCTGATTCTTCCAGTTCCATTCTTCTCTCAAGATTGCTTTGGCTATTTGAGGTTTTTTCTATTTCCATACAAATTGTGAAATTATTTGTTCCAGTTCTCTGAAAAATACTGTTGGTAGCTTGATAGGGATTACATTGAATCTATAGATTGCTTTGGGTCGTATACTCATTTTCACTATATTGATTCTTTGGATCCATGAACATGGTATATTTCTCCATCTATTTGTGTCATCTTTGATTTCTTTCATCAGTGTTTTATAGTTTTCTATATATAGGTCTTTTTTTTCTTTAGGTAGATTTATTCCTAACTATTTTATTCTTTTCGTTGCAATGGTGAATGGAATTGTTTCCTTAATTTCTCTGTTTTCTCATTGTTAGTGTATAGGAGTGGAAGGGATTTCTGTGTGTTAATTTTATATCCTGCAATTTACTATATTCATTGATTAGCTCTAGTAATTTTCTGGTGGAGTCTTTAGGGCTTTCTATGTAGAGGATCATGTCATCCGCAAACAATGAGAGTTTTACTTCTTTTCCAAGCTGGATTCCTTTTCTTTCTCTTCTCTGATTGCTGTGGCTAAAACTTCCACAACTATGCTGAATAGTAGTGGTGAGAGTGGGCACCCTTGTCTTGTTCCTGACTTTAGGGGAAATGCTTTCAATTTTTCACCATTGAGGATAATGTTTGCTGTGGGTTTATCATATATGGTGAGCCCCCTTTTGAATAAAGACCTTTTGATTCCTCATCAAACCATTATCTCATAATGCTATGACTTCTAATGTGAACATCAGAAAATCTGATGAACTTATCTCATGACTGACTTTCTGCTCACAATACAGATTTGGGAGAAGGGGGTTAAAAACAACAACAGTTAAGTTGTAGGAAAGTGAAGGTGAAGTCACTCAGTTTTGTCCAACTCTTTGAGACCCTATGGACTGTAGCCTACCAGGCTCCTCCATTCATGGATTTTTCCAGGCAAGAGTACTGGAGTGAGTTACCATTTCCTTCTCCAGGGGAGCTTCCTGACCCAGGCATCAAACCCAGGTCTCCTGCATTGCAGGTAGGCACTTTACCATTTGAGCCACCAGGGAAGCCCTGGGAAGTTGTAGGAAACACTAAAATGAACATGACAGAATAAGCTAGTAAAAGATCTCTAAAGGGATGGGCTGAATAACTTTCCAAATAGAATTTAGGGATATTGGACGCTTATATTATAGTGTTTCTTCATCGTTCTGGGATAAAGACAACTATCCTTACTGAGGCCTGTAAGGTCCTGATACTGATCTTGATATCTAGCCCACGCTACCTTTCCATCCTCTACAACGTCCCTCCAACCCAGCAACACTAAGCTGCCTTCAGATCCATGAAGGAAGGGACCATGCTCCCTGCAGCCACAAGGTTTTCACACTCAGTTCAGTTCAGTCACTCAGTCGTGTCCGACTCTTTGCAACCCCATGAATCGCACCATGCCAGGCCTCCCTGTCCATCACCATCTCCTGGAGTTCACTCAGACTCACGTCCATCGAGTCAGTGATGCCATCCAGCCATCTCATCCTCGGTCGTCCCCTTCTCCTCCTGCCCCCAATCCCTCCCAGCATCAGAGTATTTTCCAATGAGTCAACTCTTTGCATGAGGTGGCCAAAGTACTGGAGCTTCAGCTTTAGCATCATTCCTTCCAAAGAAATCCCAGGGCTGATCTCCTTCAGAATGGACTGGTTGGATCTCCTTGCAGTCCAAGGGACTCTCAAGAGTCTTCTCCAAAACCACAGTTCAAAAGCATCAATTCTTCGGCACTCAGCCTTCTTCACAGTCCAACTCTCACATCTATACGTGACCACAGGAAAAACCATAGCCTTGACTAGATGGACCTTAGTCGGCAAGGTAATGTCTCTGCTTTTGAATATACTATCTAGGTTGGTCATAACTTTTCTTCGAAGGAGGAAGCGTCTTTCAATTTCATGGCTGCAGTCACCATCTGCAGTGATTTTGGAGCCCAGAAAAATAAAGTCTGACACTGTTTCCACTGTTTCCCCATCTCTTTCCCATGAAGTGATGGGACCAGATGCCATGATCTTCATTTTCTGAATGTTGAGCTTTAAGCCAACTTTTTCACTCTCCTTTTTCACTTTAATCAAGAGGCTTTTTAGCTCCTCTTCACTTTCTGCCATAAGGGTGGTGTCATCTGCATATCTGAGGTTATTGATATTTCTCCCAGCACTCGATTCCAGCTTGTGTTTCTTCCAGTCCAGCATTTCTCATGATGTACTCTGCATAGAAGTTAAATAAGCAGGGTGACAATATACAGCCTTGACATACTCCTTTTCCTATTTGGAACCAGTCTGTTGTCCATGTCCAGTTCTAACTGTTGCGTCCTGACCTGCATACAGATTTCTCAAGAGTCAGGTTAGGTGGTCTGGTATTCCCAACTCTTTCAGAAGTTTCTACAGTTTATTCTGATCCATACAGTCAAAGGCTTTGGCATAGTCAATAAAGCAGAAATAGATGTTTTTCTGGAACTCTCTTGCTTTTTTGATGATCCAGCGGATGTTGGCAATTTGATCTCTGGTTCCTCTGCCTTTTCTAAAACCAGCTTGAACATCAGGGAGTTCATGGTTCATGTATTGCTGAAGCCTGGCTTGGAGAATTTTGAGCATTACTTTACTAGCATGTGAGATGAGTGCAATTGTGCAGTAGTTTGAGCATTCTTTGGCATGGCCTTTCTTTGGAATTGGAGTTGCCATCAATACTTCTGCATGGAATGCTCCCCCACGCCCACCAACTAACTACCGCCACTCATCCTGCAGAGCTGAGCTCAGTCACTACTACACTTCAGGGAAGTCTTACCCAAACTCCCTGACCAGCGACAGGAAGACTCCCATCTTACTTTATTTATAGTGCTTACCACAGCTGCAAGTTTATATGTAATTTTATAATATATACACTTTATATGTAACTTTTATTTGCAGCACTTACCATAGTTGAAAATTCATATTTACTAGTGTGATTATTTGATTAATGTCTGTCTCCTCTATGAGTGTTCTTGTCATGAGGACACAGCCCACATCTTTTTGTTTCTGGTTTTGTCAACCATTCTATAACCAACACATAGCACAGGGCTTCAGACACGACAGATGCCTCAAAGTGTTTACTGACTGACTGAAGGGCTAGATGCAATGGAAATAGTTACAATCTTAAGAAATCCTAATTCAGCAGCTTTTTAAAATGTTATTTTCCAGAACTCAAGACAGGTAAGTAGACTTGTCTTTTAAATGCTGCTTTCAAATAAAATGAACCAAAAAATCCTGACTTTACTTGTAAATGAAATATAACAGCCATAGCTTTTCTCACCAAACTCACAGTGAAAAGGTATTCTTTATGCTATCTTTGGATTGTTATCTATTTGCCCACACCAATTCTTTTTTTTTTTTTATTGAGAGACTATATAGACTTTATACTGTTGACATCTTCAGTGCTCTTATGATACTACATACCAAGAATTAACAATTCAAAGAGAAATTCATGTTTTCACTTTGGTAGAAAAATATTTTTTTGCTGATCAGTAGAAATTCCACATAATAGAAAAATCATGAGCTTTTCTTGTCAAATAATTTAATTAACATCTCTGCATTTCTTCCTCTTCTCAACCTTTTCCTTAAACTTCTGAGTTCTAATCAATAAGATTCACTAGGTATAAAAACTTGAAAGGGAACGTGTTAGTCCCTCAGTCGTGTCCAGCTCTTTTGCTACCTCACAGACTATAGCCCACCAGGCTCCTCTGTTCATGGGATTCTCCAGGCAAGAATCCTGGAGTGGGTAGCCATTCCCTGCTCCAGGGAATCTTCCCAACCTGGGGATTGAACCTGGGTCTCCTGCATTGCAGGCAGATTCTTTATTGTCTGAGCCACCAGGGAAGGCCATAAAAGCTCAGCATTGATATACTCAAGGCATCATGCAGATGTTGGGGTGCATAAAAGGATGAGTAAGACAGCACCCTGACCCTCAAAGAAATTATCATGTGGTAGAGCTAATCTCCAAGTATGGATTTTACTTCATTAGAAAGGAGTGTTTCTAAATTGAGGAAGATCTCAGAAGGCAGTTCCTCCAGCGAAGCAATGTCCCTCATGCTGATGATTTAGGACTACTTCCAAAAGCCTCAGGTTATAAGCAGTAATGTTTTGTTTTCTAAAAACACTTCCTTTAATACTCTATGGATTATTAAACATCTTACCTCCTCTGTTTCATAATTAGCTCTCACATCAAGCAGGTTAAAGTTATTTTCTTTATAAAATGGTTGTTCAACACCACTGTGTACTTCTTTCTCACACAAGAAGTCTTGAGACTGACTAGGATTGAGGGCAGATTCCATGGCAGTACTATTAGCCAGTGGCATTTCCATGAATTTCAGTGTCTCTTCACTGCATTGGATTAGAGGTGGGCTTCTAGAAGGCTGTCTGACACACTCAAGAGCAAATTGATCTGTATGTGTGAAAGTGCTAGATCCCATCGGGTTTTCTTCCTTAAATGAGTCTTCCTGCATATTGGTGTCTTCTGCATAATCACATACATAATGCTGTAATTCTGGCTCCTCTGTGTAAGATAAGCTTTCCGTCAGATCTTGAAATGCTATTTCATTATTAAACGAGTCTGTCTGATGAAATTGGCAAAGGGGTTCAAATTGTCTCAAGGAAGAAATGCTGTTGTCAATTGGTTGAGTGAGTACATTCTGTGAGTAATTTCCAATGTTGACATCTCATTAGAAAAAGAAAGATGAAAATAAGATTAGCATTAAATTTATGCATTAACAGTTACATTCACATTTATGAAATACATTGTTGGACTATTTAAGAATTATAAGTTCAACATTTTTCATTAAGTTTATTTGTGCTAGCAGCTGCAATAAAACTTTTTTACATGAAGGAAAAAGTCATCAAGTGACTACCACAAAGAAGCTTCTTACAGTTCATTTTTGTCAAATACCATTGTAACAAATTCTAAGACATCTTCAAAATTCTTCTGTTTACTCTAATTTTAAAATGCTTCAAAAGAATAAAAACACACAGTGTACAGTAATAGCAAACACACATAAACATACTTAACTTCACAACAATCTCATGAACTAGGTACTGTTATTACCCATTTTTACAGATAAGGAAATGGAAACAAGAGATATTAAGTCACTTGCTGGGACACAGCTGGCAAGCAGTACAGCTGGGATTCTAGAATACTATTTGTTTCTGAATATGAAAAGTTATTCAGATTTAATATTTTTAAAAATCAGAAGCAAATAAAGACAACATGCAAAGAAGTGTTTCAAATAAATATCCCTTCCTTTCTATCTAAATTCCTTCCTCTTCCCCACCCAGAGAGAACTGCTATACTGAAGCTGCTGCTGTTGTTTCTTGGTCGGTCAGTGGTGTCCGACTGTGACCCCATGGACTGTAGCCCACCAGGCTTCTCTGTCCATGGGATTTTCCTGACAAGAATTCTGGACTGGGTTGCTCTGCCCTCCTCCACGGGATCTTCCCAACCCAGAGACTGAACCCACATCTCCTGTGTCTCCTGCACTGCAGGCGGATTCTTTACCACTGAGCTATCAGGGAAGCCCCATACTTAAGTTGGTGGGCCTGTGTTTGGGTGTCTTTTTTTTGGGGGGGGTATGAGGGGGTAATATCTAAAATGTCATTTGTGAAAGTTATTGGAAAAATAAAAAACTAGTCTGAGTATGGTACAAAGTCACAGTAACTTTATATGGTTGTTGTTGTTTAGTCGCTCAGCTGTGTCCAACTCTTAGCGACCCCATGGACTGTAGCACTCCAGGCTTCTCTGTCTTTCACCATCTCCCAAAGCCTGGTCAAACTCATGTCCATCAAGTCAGTGATGCCATCCAAAAATCTCACCCTCTGTCATCCCCTTCTCCTCCCCACTTCAATCTTGCTCAGCAACAGGGTTCTTTCCAGTGAGTCAGCTCTTCGCATCAGGTGGCCAGAGTATTGGAGCTTCAGCTTCAGCATCAGCATCAGTCCTTCCCATGATATTAAAGTCTGATTTCTTTAGGGTTGACTGGTTTGATCTCCTTGCAGTCCAAGGGACTCTCAAAAGTCTTCTCCAACACTACAGTTCAAAAGCATCAATTCTTCAATGCTCAGCCATCTTTATGGTCCAACTCTCACACCCATGCATGACTAATGGAAAAACCATAGCTTTGACTAGATGGACCTTTGTCAGCAAAGTAATGTCTCTGCTTTTTAATACGCCGTCTAGATCTGTCATAGCTTTTCTTCCAAGAAGCAAGCGTCTTTCAATACTATGGCTAGCAGTCACCATCTGTAGTGGTTATGGAGCCCAAGAAAATAAAGTCTGACACTATTTCCATTGTTTCCCCATCTGTTTGCCATGAAGTGATGGGACCAGATGCCATGATCTTCGTTTTCTGAATGTTGAGCTTTAAGCCAACTTTTTCACTCTCCTTTCACTTTCATCAAGAGGCTCTTTAGTTCCTCACTTTCTGCCATAAGGGTGGTATCATCTGTGTATTTGAGGTTATTGATACTTCTCCTGGCAATCTTGATTCCAGCTTGTGCTTCATCCACCCTGGCATTTCACATGATGTATACTCTGCAAAAGCTGTGGTACATATACACAATGGAGTATTACTCAGCCGTTAAAAAGAATTCATTTGAATCAGTTCTGATGAGATGGATGAAACTGGAGCCGATTATACAGAGTGAAGTAAGCCAGAAAGAAAAACACCAATACAGTATACTAACACATATATATGGAATTTAGAAAGATGGCAATGACTACCCTGTATGCAGGACAGCAAAGGAGACACAGATGTGTATAACGGACTTTTGGACTCAGAGGGAGAGGGAGAGGGAGAGGGTGGGATGATTTGGGAGAATGGCATTCTAATATGCATACTATCATGTAAGAATTGAATCGCCAGTCTATGTCTGACACAGGATACAGCATGCTTGGGGCTGGTGCATGGGGATGACCCAGAGAGATGTTATGGGGAGGGAGGCGGAAGGGGGGTTCATGTTTGGGAACGCATGTAAGCATTAAAGATTTTAAAATTATTAAAAAAATAAATAAATTTTTTTAAAAAGTTAAATAAGCAGGGTGACAATATACAGCCTTGATATAGTCCTTTCCTAATTTGGAATCAGTCCATTGATCCATGTCTGGTTCTAACTGTTGTTTTTTGACCTGCACACAGGTTTCTCTGGAGGCAGGTCAGGTGGTCTGGTATTCCCATCTCTTTTCCACAGCTTGTTGTGATCCACACAAAGGTTTTAGCATAGTCAATGAAGCAGATCATTTTTTAATTTTCTTGCTTTTTCTATGACCCAACTGATGTTGGCACTCTGACCTCTGGTTCCTCTGCCTTTTCTAAATCCAGCTTGAACATCTGAAAGTTCTCAATTTATTGAAACCCAGCTTGGAAAATTATGAGCATTACTTTGCTTGCATATGAGATGAGTATGACTGTGCAGTAGTTTTAACATTCTTTAGCACTGCCTTTCTTTGGGACCGGAATGAAAACTGACCTTTTCCAGTCCTGTGGCCACTACTGAGTTTTCCAAATTTGCTGGCATATTCACTGCAACACTTTCACAGCATCATCTTTTATGATTTTAAACAGCTCAGCTGGAATTCCATCACCTCCAGTAGCATTGTTTGTAGTGATGCTTCCCAAAGCTCACCTGACTTCAAATTCCAAGATGTCTGGCTCTAGATGAGTATCACACCATGGTGGTTATCTGGGTCATTAAGATCTTTTTTATACAGTTCTTCTGTGTATTCTTGCCACCTCTATTTTCTGGTTCTGTTAGGTCCATACCATTTCTGTCCTTTATCGTGCCCATCTTTGCCTGAAATGTTCCCTTGGTATCTCTAATTTTCTTGAAGAGATCTCTAGTCTTTCCTATTCTATTGTTTTCCTCTATTTCTTTGCATTGATCACTTATGAAGGCTTTCTTCTCCCTCCTTGCTCTTCTTTGGAACTCTGCATTCAGATGGGTATATCTCCATTTCTCCTTTGCGTTTACTACCTTTGTATGGTAGTAAATAATGATTTGTACAAAAAGAAGTATTGGGACCCAGAAGGTGAAAGGATCTCTCACTTAATCAAAAGATACTTACTATTATCAGAGACCTGTTAATCAAAAGACTTACTATTATCAGAGACCTGTCAGCATCTGCAAAACACTGTTTCTATGTACTTGATATTATCACCTCATTACCACGTGAAACCCAGCATTACACTTCAGTTTTTCCTCCCTTCCCTACACCATGCTTATCCTCTAAGGCACTTGGGCTTGAAAACCAGCCGTCTTTGACATTCTTCTACCTAATCACCCATGGGCTACTCAGCTTCCAGGTCCTGTCCTTTTCTCCTTTAAAGATGTTTTTCATAACCCATGCTTTCTTTCCCTCACTGTGGCATCATCCTGGTCCACATTCTCATGACCTCCTCAGGTTTGTCAGGGTATGAGAGTAGAAAACTTGCCCAATCACATTACCCGGAATCCAGTTCTTCTGTTTGACTTTCTAGGCCTTATGTAGCGGGAACCCACAGTACCCACCCAGTCTTCTGCTCCAGTCAGATCAGGCTTACTCTCCTGCAAACAGATCGTGCGCCTTATGACTTCAATAGTCTGCTCTGGCAGGTGCTTCTCTTTCTAAAACTTTCCTATTCATCATTCATCTAGTTTTAAAATTCCTACAATGTCTTTAACTTTCTATCTCACAGTTGAGCACATTATTTGTTTGCTATTTTAGTCTTCACCATTGTTTCAAGGGTATTAGTGTCGGAACTCACATATTATACAGACCTCAAGAGGAGTCCTGGAGAAGGAAATGGCAACCCACTCCAGTATTCTTGCCTGGAGAATCCCAGGGACAGAGAACCCTGGTGGGCTACAGTCCATGGGGTTGCAAATACATGACTTAGCAACTGAACAGCAACAAAACAAAAAGAATCCACTTAAGGTTTTTCAATATCCCCTTCAGTAAACCAACCAGTGTTTAGAGAATATGTTGACTAAATCCTGCACCCCAGTGATATATTTTTATCAACACAATTTAGTAATTTTCTTGGGTTCTTTTATTGAACTATCAAATTAATAAATAATTCATTGAGGTTTAATTTTTTCAAATCTGTCATCATTTGGTAAAGTATAAAAAAGCCAGTGAGCCAAGCAGCCTAGTAGGGATTGGTGAAAGATCCGACTTTATACTCACTTTTTCTACTGTGTTCCAAATATATAAATGCTGTGTGGGCTGCGGTGGAGGCGGACTAAAGCATCCTTTAGTTCTCCAAGAACAAAAAACTACCAGGCCCTTATTTCTTCAAAATTTTGTCTGCGAACCCAGAACTTTCAATTATAACTTTTACAACTCTGTTCCTATGGCATGATCTACAAATTCTTTTTTTTTTCCTTTTAGTTAGGCTTACTTTTTTCATCTTTCATTCTGTCCTCCCCCGACTTCTGCCACACATAACAAAAAAACTTATTCAAGTGATTGGATAGATATTCCAGAAATACTTCTAAGCTGTTTTAGGACAGGAATGAAAAGAGGTGTCACTGGGGTTATTGGCAAAAATCCTCAAGTTGAATTTTCAGTCAAAGTTTAACTTCTGAAAAGCACTCATCTTACTTTCACCTCACAACATCGTAAGAAACTTTTTAGGTCGCAAAAGTGTGCTCACTTTCAGGGTCCATAGAGTCTCGGATCCGAAATAAGGATTTCGGGCTTCCTCCCAGCGTACTGGGCTCTACCGCGGGGGAGAACGCTTTCAATCTTTTTCTTCAACGCCTGGCCGCCGGGGTGCGGACACGCTGGAACGCCCCTGTGTGACGTCCGCCCGGCCGCGGCTGCCCAGTTCCGGCCCTCGGACCTTCCGACGTCTCCTCAGACGTGCCCGCGGGCCCGGCGAAGGACGCCTCCAGGTCTCCATTCGCACAGTTGAGGGCTTACAAGGCGTAAGCCCTCAGGGTCAGCAGGCCCGGACAAGCTGACACACGTGCCTCCACGGGACGAGACAAAGCGGCAAGCCGACTCGGAGAGCTCCGGGAAGGAAGGCCAGCCCAGGACCCGCGGGGACCGACCACAGCAACACAGCCACACACCCGACGGCTTCCGCGAAAAGTCAATTTCCAGGGCTCAGCCCCCGCGCGAGGCGGGACTTCCGGCGGGAACACAGCTTCCGTTCGGGGGCGGAACTTCCCGTCGGGGCGGACGTAGGTCCGGGCGTTTGGCGTGGGGTACCCGCATGTGGCGCGCGCGTAGGGCGCGGCGTTCACAGAACGGTTCTGAGGCGGGCGTTAGCGCAGAGGCCGTTGGACCGGCTGGCGGAACCGTCCCTGTGCTGCTCCAGCCATGGACTACCGGCGGTTGCTGATGAGTCGGGTGGTCCCCGGGCAGTTTGACGACGCGGACTCCTCGGACAGGTGGGCAGCCGGAGTGCGCCGCCGCCGCCGCGGTCCCCTGGGGGCGTTGACCCTTGTTTGCGGTTGAGAGGGAGACCAGTCATAAGCATCTTCCTTGGGCATCTTTTCACAGCCGTTTGGGGCTTTCTCCATCCCAACCGGGCCTTTCGATCCAGGTGACGGCAGTTAGTTCGCGGCTCCCGGGTTGTCAGCATCCCTGAGGCGTTAGAGTTGGGGAGAGCGACAGGGAAGCAGGTGTTTGAGCTTTTAACTACCTAGCTTTAGCTTTTAGCATTCCAGAAATGTTTAAGCACCTACTATGTGCCAGTTCTGTCCTCGGCGCTGAAGACGGTGATGAACAAGACAAACTAAGCCCCTTCTACTTGGGAAGGAGGCGGAGACATAAGTTACATGGAGATTTTTTTTTTCTTTTAACCAGATGACATATACTATGCAAACAGTTGATAGAACTAAGCAGTGACTTAACGGTCAGGGAACGTGAAGTCCAGATGGGAAGGGCGAAAAGGAGCCAACCTCTGGAAGCAGAGGGGGAAGAGGGGACAGCAGGTGTGGTCCCTCCTGGCTGTGGAAGGAGGATCTAGAGGTCACTCTGCCCAGAGCACAGTGGAGGTAATTGAAGAGATCGGCTGGTGCAGAAGTGAGGAGCCAGAGCCTAAGAGCGAGGGTTGGAAAGGATCTGAGAGATTCTTCTTGATGCTGTAGAAAGCCACACTCTGAGCAGGGCAGTGACATCACCCAGCGTGTGATTGAAAGGAATCATTCTGCTATGGAGGAGATGGTTTTGGAGGGCAGGAGTGGACACGGTTTAAAAGGACTAAGAAAATTCAGTTCATAGATCATGGGCGCTAGACCGGGATGTTCTGGAAGTAGAAGGACAGGTTTCTAACCATAGAACAGATGTGAAGTGGGAGTCAAAAGAAATTGGGGATAACTTCTACTTTGAAAGCAGAATGAAACATAGTCTTCATTTTGGGAATTATGAGAAAATGGTTTTTACTTTATATACTTTATATTCATAGTAAGGATTTACTGTGTGCAGATGGTATTGCTTTATTTTTCAGTAAATACAGGTTGATCGCTTTCTGTGTGACAGATCTTATATCATTTGATCTTGATACATTGGTAAATGTTCCCCTGGGTGACAGAGGTTGCATTCTATCAGGGGCAACCTATTGAGTAACTGGACAAATAATTTGTATGAGTTTTGGGTAAGTAGTACAGAGGAGAAGAACCGGGCAGCCTTCCCTGAGCAAAGTTAATTACTGGAAGGGTATGTAGGATTTAGCCAGAGAAACGAGGAAGGCATTGCAGGTCAGTGTTTTCAGGTGAGCGTGCAGCGGTCCCTAGGGACTAAGTCAAGTGGGAGGAAGAAACAGAGCCCGTGCGACTGGTGAACAGTCATGAGTGTGCACTGGACACTGTGAAGATGTAAACCAGTGGGTTTTGCCGACTCCAGGAACTTGGGAGACATTGTCACAGCTTGGGGTGGTTGTGCACTCATGGCATCTGGAAAGTTCAGGCCAGAAATGCTGCTGCACAGGACCACCGCCCACAGCAAGGGATTGCCCAGCTGAGGTGGGGAAGCCGTGGTGCAAGTGACAGTATAGCTTTAACATGCCACTTGAGGTTGTTGGCAGTCTGAAGGATCGATTGATGGATTATGATTATGAAATTCTAATAAATAGCAGGGGGTTAATGATTATTTGTTCTCTTCCCAGCCATATCCATGGAGATTTGGAGCCCTCTAAGCCATGGCTAATTAATGAGTCAGGATTGCTCATCTGAATTTACTTAAATTCCTCTCTGCCTGTGTTAAAATGCATATCATTGTGTTTTTTACGTGATCTCTGTACTTGCTCTCCACCTGATGCCTCAAAACTGGTAGTACTGCCTCTTGGGAATCTGACCTGCAGACATGTTGTGTTGGTGTGCACAGTGGTTTGTTAAAATTGAACACACCAGTTAAGTGGGAGATTTTCCACAAAAGTGCAGAGTTCTGGCTTCTCTTGAAAAACTAAGAAGATTCAGTAACGCTGGTCTGAATTTTCACATGGCAAAAACAGACCCTGTTAGTTGTGATCCCTTACTCTGGGCCAGTTCTCTGGGTTTGACAATCCCCGCTTCTCCCTTTTAGTTATACCCGGCCCTCTTCTCCCATTTGTGCTGCTTCTCGTCACCATCCTTCTTTCAGGAGCAAGGGTGATTTGAAGTTCTTTGTGTAACACAAGTCTTGATAAAGCTTTTTTTCATTGTAGAGTGATAATTGAGTTCAAGGTAAGGCTTGAAATAAAGCTTTAGACTTATTCCCAAGTTTTGTCAGAAAGCCTCCCCTGTGTGCTCTTAGAGCAGCTTTGTGAGTGGTTTTCCTGGAGTTCAGGTCTGCTGTGCTGATCAGAGCTAATTCATTCAGCAGAGAAATAACAAAGGCAGGAGCGGATTTAATAACCTGATGAATATGACTTCTTTAGTCGGACCTGGAGAATCACCCAACAGCTGAAATAGAACTCAGAAACAGGGCAACTTGGTATTAAGTTTGAATTTATTGGGCGATACATGTTGTAACTGAACCTTTTTGATGTATCTGTATAGATTCGTCTACTCTCTCTTAAATAAATACATATGTAAGTCCAATTAAGAATGTGT
This sequence comes from Capra hircus, assembly GCF_001704415.2. Classification (NCBI taxonomy): domain Eukaryota; kingdom Metazoa; phylum Chordata; class Mammalia; order Artiodactyla; family Bovidae; genus Capra; species Capra hircus. The sequence continues at coordinate 2,443,780 of NC_030830.1, forward strand.
AAACTGGCTAAAACATTGTTATTTGTAGTGAAAACATTGACTTGAAGACCATCAAAGAGGAAGGTGATGTTATATTTGAAGACCTTCAGAGTAACGCCAATGAGAAGATGGGTGAGAGTGAGCCGGAAGAGGAGGAGGACGGGGATTATGACGATGACGATGACTGGGCCTGGGGCGATGGAGTCGGAAAGCTCACCCGGTGTTTCGCTTCAGGTGGAGGGAGTAACCCTCAGGTATTTTATACACAGTCCTGTACGTCTTTGTGTTGTTTGCTTATGTCCTCTTGAGTTGTTTTCTGTTGTGGTAAAAGTCACATAATATAAAGTGTACCGTGTCTTCACCACAGCTAACTGCACAGTTCAGTGTTCAGCGGTGCTGCGCACTCTCACCAGGATCCGGCTCCCGAATTGTTCACTTTGCTAAACTGAACCTGTGTCCCCATTAGGCGCTAAGTGTCTCTTGTCTGTTCATAAGTGAAAACAAAGCACCTCTACATACTTAATGTGCTTTTCTTTATTTACTAGTTAAGTTGCACTTTTCTCTGTTTTGTTACTGTTTGCAGTAAACTGCATATTTGTGTCTTCTCCCAGGCAGTTTTTTTAAAGCTCTTAATCTTATGATGATTTAAATAATTTTTAAATTTACTGATTATGGAATGAATCCACATCATTATCAGCAATATGGAAATGATGAAGAATGAAAGTCTGTGTAGCCTAGGACTGCAGGGCAACATAGCCTGCAAATCTTTCAGTAAATTCCAGAGCCACAAAAAGTCCTTTTAAAAAAGAAGACGTCTCTGAATGTCTGGCATATTTCAAGTGCATTTTTAAAACCCTCTTGGGCAAATATAATTGATCCGTCCCTTCCCTTAGGGTACTCCCCTAAGTATTGATGCTTTAATAATTAACTATGAACCAAGGGAAGATGGGATGAAATTTAGGCTTGTATGTATATCTAGAGTTTTCATCTCTGGAACTCATTTCTTCTAGGCCAATAGACAGACTCCCAGCTTCAATGCAGCCAAAATGTCTACTCCAGCAGACAAAGTTTTACGGAAATTTGAGAATAAAATTAATCTAGGTAAGTTTTTAAGATACAGTTCCTCTCACTAGGTAATGAGAAAACTCTTCAAAGACAACAAAAAGTGTTATAAAATTTTATTAGATCAATCAATGGATATATTCAGTGTTACAGGGTAAATAATAAATTTTAAAGGAAATTAAAATTTAGTAATTAAAAACATGACTTCAAGAAAAGACTCTAGCTTACACTTTTTTAGTCCTGTGTTCTCTCCTGTTATGGAAATACAAAGGTACGGATACTCATTCAAGTTATCATCGGTTTTATATTAGATTTTGTAGTAGGGTTATCTTGTAGTAGAATGGTGAAAACACTTGAATATAATCAACTATTGAATGTAATCACATTTTGTTTGACTTTTGATGTGGCATTAATCATTTAATGACCCATCGAATCCAAGGAATCACAGTGTGAATTTGAAGCCTCTTGGGAAACACGGGGTCTTCTTTCTCTCGTAGATGAAGGCTGTTAGGAGCCTGGTATGACAGCTCTCACATCTGATCATCCTTAGCACAGACCTGTAATTGGAAGTGAAACTGACATTTTTAGAATTATAATATTTATGATAGTTGTACAAAATACTAAATGTCTGAAAGAGCAGATAAAATATTTTTTAGGGATTTCTGAATCTAGATTTCTCTGGCTGAGAAATGACACCTGTCATGATGAAAGTGATCATCTTTGTTAGTAAGTAAGTGCTTACCCTTAAAAACACAAAACACACTTTTCATTACTAAAATATATAACTACGTGTAATAAAATATTTAGAAAGTAGAGAAGGGAAAGGGGAAAAGTATCCTGTTTAGAAATTTTGTCTTATATGTTGTTTATGTTGTGGATTTTTTTTTTTTTAGATAAGCTAAATGTTACTGATTCTGTAATAAACAAAGTCACTGAAAAGTCTCGACAAAAGGAAGCAGATATGTAAGTAATATATCAAGTATATACGATAAAGTAAATAAAACGTGACTGATATGAACTAATTGTAGACAGATTAGTAGCATCTCTGTCATAATTCTTTTACAAAGGATGTTTCTTTTTATACCTAAACCAATTAAGTTTAAGTGAGGATATCCTGTGCCTTTCTAACTTGAAAATATTAGATGAGTTTTCTTAAGAAATCTGTGCTAAAACTATAATCATGTAAAATTCATGAAAGTGCTCTCAGGGTAACAGTGCTTGTAGATTTCAGTTTAAACTAAAATGTTAGAGTATAAAAAAATGTCCCCTTTTTAGAGCTTATTAAGGATTGGTCCCTTCCATGAAGTATTTTTTTTTAATGGAAAATGAAAGTTAGTTGCTCAGTTGTGTCCAACTCTTTGCAATCCCACAGACTGGACATGCCCAGCTCCTCTGTCCATGGGATTCTCTGGGCAAGAATACTGAAGTGGGTTGCCATTTCCTCCTCCAGGGGATCTTCCCTACCCAGGGATTAAACCAGAGTCTCCTGCATTGCAGGCAGATTCTTTACCAACTGAGCCACTGGGGTAGCCTTAAAAATGTAAGAGCAGATTTAAAACTAAATAGTTTAACTGAAAACAGTTTCCATTTACATTTCTGTTCTCAAAAACAAATGTTTAAGATTTGGCTCACCTCCTGTTGCTAATAACTCTAAAGCATTAACAATATGTTACAGAAAACAACACTAAGATCATAAAAATAGCAGTGTTAGAACTGAACTTAAAATTAAAACCCAGTTTTCTTCTGGTTTATTATTACACGTAAGGGATACCAGCTTTTTGAGAAACAGCACATCTTATTTCACTAAACTGCCTGTTTGGATCTTTCATTGGTTTAGGTTAGTCTGTGAATTGAGTCACATAGTATATGAGCCAAAGTAATCAGAGTCTGTGTTTTTGTGCAGTAGCTGTGTTGAAATGATAAAAGCTTGTTTCTTTGTAGAAAAGGACTCTGAAGAGAAAGCCTTATAAATTACTTTAATTCTGTACTGAGAAAATCATTAACGGTTTAAGAAACAGTACTTACAGACTTGTTCTCTTTTTCCAGCATAGTTTGTTTTACCCCACTAGTCTTATTTAATCCTTCTGAAATATGGACGAAAGTTTTTTTTTTTCTTACTGCTGATACGCTCCCTTTACCCTAGAGAACTGAACGGCTTGTTAAAGGCAGTGAAGTTTCACACAATGGTGAAACTACAACGAGGTTATGAAATGCGTTATTAAAGAACTACCTGCTTAGGAATATCATGGAATAATGTACATTTAGAATCTTTTGATTTTGGCTCCTCTGAATTTTGAATGTCACCTTTACTTTTTTGGTTTTGTCTTAGGTATCGCATCAAAGATAAGGCGGACAGAGCAACTGTAGAACAGGTATGGTGTAAATGAATGTGTTGCACACTCTTCAAAGTAGTGCTTCTGTCTTTGAATCATGATTTGCTGTGATCCTCCTTGCTTCATGCTAATATCACCTAGAATTTCTTTTGTGTAAAATTGCTCCTCCTCATAGTTTTGAGTTTAGAGATCTACATTTTGCTTTATTTCTGAAAGCACTTTAAATAGATAAATTAGAATCATGCCCTGCAGAATGGCCCATGAAGCCACCCAGCAATGCTTTCATCTTCTTGGGGGAAGCAGAACTGCCTGTAAGACCAGGAATCTTTTCTTTTGTCTTAAACAAGGTCTGCGGAAATTTTGTGAGCCTTCCCAGGAGATGAGTCAGGTATCTACCACAAAGTGTGGGTGTGGGTGTGTGGGTGTGTAGGTGTGTGTGTAGAGAAAAGGAGAGAGACAGTAATGCCTTCAGATATTCAATTAGAATCCCTTACTTGGTTTAGAAGTTAGACTTGTTTTATTCTTTATGCAGGAATGCGGGGGGAAACCCAACTTTCCCCACCACGTGTCAAAGGTTGTGATTGGATATTGGAATTGACCCAGGTATCTGATGGGAAGAAAGTGATGAAACAGGTCAGACCATCGCTTCTGCCCCGTGCCAGCCTCCCTACCCGTCCCATACGCATAGCACAGACACATTTGGAATAGTGGTATTCCAGAGCATTCCATGTATTGAACTGAAGCCCTGTTGACCTACAGTTCCATGTTAGTTCTGGTTGTGCAGCAGGGACTCAGTCCGACATGAATCTTCAGATTCTCTGCTAAGTTACTGAACAGGCATAACAGGCTTTAAATTCATTGCCTTCTGTTTGTTAAAGCGAATCTGAGGTTGCATTTTACTTGAGACTGACTGCTCTGACCTTGAAGGAGATGAGCCTTTCCCCGATTTACCCACCTCTAGCAGGGTTTGGCCAGCTCTTTACAGAGCTAAATGATAAACACTCTGGCATTGTGGGTCACAGTTCTCTTTTTTTTTTTTTTGACTGCACCATGCCACTTGAAGGATCTTTGTGCCCTGACCAGAGATTGAACCCAGGCCCTCTGTAGTGGAGAGTCCTAACTGCTGGACTTCCAGAGAATTCCCAATTTTTTTTAACATTTCAGTATGTAGAATCCATTTTCAGCTTGCAGGCTGTAGAGAAACCAGGCTGTGGCCAATTTGACTCATGAGCTGCAGAGTGCTCGTGGTCGCTTGGAGCTTTGTGTCCAGGGCAGCCGCTGGGCTGGCTTGTCGTGTGCTGGCATTGCACAGCACACCAGCCTTTGAAGACTGTGTGTGAGGAACAGGATAAGGCTCTCTCTGATAACTTCTTTCTTTGCCACTTGTTAAAACAATAGTGTTTTAGATATACCGGGTTATATAAAATAGAGGTTAATTTCACCTGTTTTCATGATGGCTGAAAAATACGAAGTTACCTCTGGTTTGATTGTATTTCTGGTAGGTGTCATGGGTCTGAAGTCAGTTTCTGCTTCCCTTGGACCTGTTGGCCTTTGATTTCCCCGACTGGGTGAACCTGCTGGTTTCTTGCCTCCCTGGCTCCTTTGGGTCTCATCTCACATTTTACTCACTGCGGATGAGTGATTGAAACTGTGCCATCGCGACTGTCTCTTCGCCGAGCAGATCGCACAGTGCGCTTAGCTCCAGGTTCGCGTCTAATGCTTCTGTGAGAGATCCTTGGTCCGCTGTGTCTGAACGTTCTGCTTTTTCGCATTTCTTTTTAGGTGTTGGACCCCAAAACACGAATGATCCTATTCAAGATGCTGACGAGGGGAGTCATAGCAGAGATCAATGGCTGCATCAGCACCGGAAAAGAGGTGAGCCAGTCTTTGGATGTCTGAATGTCTCCATGTTCGCTCGCTTACTTCAGATTCCATAGTGAAACTGAAGTGAAAGTGGCAGTTGCTCAGCTGCATCCTACTCTTTGCACCTACTCTTTGCAACTCCATGGACTGTGGCCCGCCAGGCTCCTCTGCTCGTGGGATTCTCCAGGGAAGAATACTGGAGTGGGTTGCCCTTCTCTTCTCCAGGGGATCTTCCCATCCCAGGAATCAAACCCTGGTCTCCTGCATTACAGGCAGATTCTTTACCATGTGAGCCACCAGGGAAGCCCCCCCCAAAAGTGAAACTCCGGCAAACTTAGTAAATAAACTGCCAAATCAGGATAGTTGAATCAGTGCCATTTCTTAAAAACGGCTGGGTTATGGCCGGGAGGAGCTGTGCACAGAAGTGTGCCTCCCCAGTGCTGTCAGCCCATCCTGGCATGCCCAGTGCTGGTTCAGATGGTCAGACAGTTATGCTGGGGGCAGGGGTGGGGGTCTAGTCTCTGCGAGTCAGCACACATCTTTCTCAGTATGGCTGTGGGGAAAGACAGGCATGTTACTTTTCAGTTAGCAACTTATTCTGTGAGAAGCAGTTCTCAGTGAAACTCACTTTACAAATCATGAGATATGAGAATGTCTTCAGATATTTTCCACATACTTGAAATATAAAAATGTTTGAAACTACTCATGTGTGTGTATATATATATGTAGGTATTTATTTAATTCGAAGACTTGTTTTTGAATTATTTTTTATTGAAGTGTAGTTGATTTGCCATGTTGTGTTAGTTTCAGGTGTACATCTCAGTGATTCAGACATATATATATCTAGTGGGTCCTTGTTGGTTATCCTTTTTATATATAATAGTGTGTATCTGTTAATCCCAGCCTCCTAATTAATCCTTCCCCTCACCTTTCCCCTTTGGTAACCATAAGTTTGTTTTCTTTGTCTATCTAACATATATTTAAATTGTTCTTTACTATATATGTAAGTAGGAGGTATAGTTACTATACCTTTTAGTATTACGTTGTATATTTTAATTCACATATTCAAAGGAGGATGGTATTCTTTATGCATATTATTTCAGTTTACTGGACTTTTTAACTTTCAAGGATAGAGTCAAATAGATTGCAAAAGTGAAACATACTTAATTTCTTTTGTTTTTGACTTAAAATAGGCTAATGTATATCATGCTCGCACAGCAAATGGAGAGAGCAGAGCAATCAAAATTTACAAAACTTCAATTCTGGTGTTCAAAGACCGGGATAAGTATGTCAGTGGGGAATTCAGGTAAGCTCAGATTTTTTTTTCCCCAAGTGGCTTAATTTCTATATCCTAAAAAGTAAAAACTAGAATAATGGAATGATTGAAATAACAAGTATTTTTCTCATTCAAGATTTCGCCATGGCTACTGTAAAGGCAACCCCAGAAAAATGGTGAAAACGTGGGCAGAGAAGGAAATGAGGAACTTAATCAGGTGACTGTCTGGGGTAGGGGGTATGTGTGCGCATGCATGCATTAGGTGACTTGTGTGTGTGTGGGGGGGGGATGTCTGTGTGTTCCGTGTCTGGCTGTCGGCCCCGGCGCTGCGCTCCCAGCAGACCTGCTGTGACTCTGCCAGGGCCAGGGACTCTCAGGGCACGTCCAGTCCCTTAGACGTGCAGGGGTAAACAGAGGAAATGCTTCTGAGCAAATAAGAACCACCTTCTCTCCATGTCGTACAGACCCATCACGGAAGAATTCTGCCATGACTCATGTTTACTGGGCAAGGCTGGGTCACGTGAAAAGCCTTGGGAGCCAACGTGAGGTTTCGAGTTTACTGTGAGGGTGATAGAGAGCCTGCAGGATTTGAAGCAGGCAGGTGACACGAGCAGGTTGGGAGGATGACGTGCCATTTTGTGCAGGTGCTGGCCTGTGAGGCAGTTTTGTTAGGCCCCGAACTCTCGATCGTAGTTTCCTCTTCCTCAGTCCAACTCTGGACACATTTGTATATTCTTTGCCTTGGCACCTTTGTATCAAGTAAAGGCATCTTTAGGCTTCCTCATTTGAAGTTTTAAATATACTTTAAATAATGAAGGTCTTCTTTCTCTCCTTCAAATATTTTTTAACGTTTTATTTGCTATATTTAGGTGTCATACACTGGATATTTTTGTACTATTAAGTAAAATCCGGGAGATAGTGAAGGACAAGGAAGCCTGACATGCTGCAGTCCATGATGTCCCGAAGAGTCGGACACGACTTAGCAACTGAAAGACAACCAAGTCTGCTTGTTTGAAAGTCGTGTTGAAATCTTATGCTCAATTAGCGACTGGCCATGAGTCCACTATTTGTATTAATCATTGTTCACACTGATCAACTCAAAAGAGAATCGCAAACATACCTTCTGTGTTGTCTTCATAGTTTCAACACCTCTGGCTTTGAACTGGGTGTTTGAGGCTGTGGGACCTAGTTCAGTTGCCAGTGCTTTGCCATTCTTGGTGATGTGTCACGGTGCCACTGACAGTCCTCGGCATCTTAGAGGTTAGGAAATGAAGTGATAGCTCAAGAGGCTGGGGTGCCATTTGCTCATAGCCTGTCCGTCCTGCACTGCGAGGAAGTGCACTGCCCGTTGTTTAGAGTAGAGGCTTTAGAGCGTTGCTTTCAGCTTCTCATTTGTCCTTTTCTTCTGCTTTCGTATCACAGGCTAAACACAGCAGAGGTTCCGTGCCCAGAACCCATCCTGCTGCGAAGTCACGTTCTCATCATGGGTTTCATCGGCAAGGACGACATGTGAGTGCCCAGCATTGTATTTTTAAGTGCTATGAATCATCCAATATATGAATATTTCCCGTTTAAATAGTTCGTTTTGTCTTGGAATATTTTTTAATAAGTCTTTCCCACTCTATTAGTACATAGGGTTTTTAATTTGTTTAACCTTTTTAAGTCTCAAAATGCTTCAGAGCAACAGAGCTCACCTCGTTTTTCAGGAATGTCTTATGCTGGCAGAGCACCTGTTTGTGGACGGCTCTTTAGAACCGTATCTCTAGAGAGAACTAAACTGATCAGTGAGGAACCATAGAAGAGAAGAGTGTGTAACAGTGTAGCAGGAAGCAGGAAAAACTTGAGTCTGCTTATCTGAGTTGTTCACCTTATTTTTGTCCAAGGCCAGCACCGCTCTTGAAAAACGTCCAGTTATCAGAGTCCAAGGCTCGGGAGTTGTACATGCAAGTGATCGAGTACATGAGGAGAATGTACCAGGACGCCAGACTGGTGCACGCGGACCTCAGTGAATTCAACATGCTGTGAGTGGGTGACCCACGTGACCCTCCACGAGTCCCGTCGGATCCTTTAGGGAAATGAACTAAATCCCAATCCAAGAAGTCATCTAAATTCTCAGTTTTCAAGTTGGCTTCCACAGGGTCGCAGGGTAGGCCGTGTTTGGTGGCCTCAGGCACAGGATTGAGTGCTCTGATTGCTGGTGGGGTTAAAAGGACTTTGGAAATTTTCTCAGTTTTCATCTCTTGTTAGTCACAGTGGCTCTTCTCCTTATCCACTTTGGTCACATTATTAGTGTCTTCTGTTGCTCTTAAAATAGAAAGTTTTAAACAAGATACAGGCAAGCAGCGGTGTGCCCTAGGCCCCTGTGCCTGGCCCCTGGGGCAGTGTGGTGGCAGCGTGGCTCAGCCCTGTGCCCTGGCCCACGCAGGTACCATGGTGGAGGCGTGCACATCATCGATGTTTCTCAGTCCGTGGAGCACGACCATCCGCATGCCTTGGAGTTCTTGAGAAAGGACTGCGCCAACGTCAATGGTGAGTGGAGACTGGGCTTCTCCCCAGCTTGTTTGCACCTGTAACTCCATGCTCCGCTAAGCTGTTGATAGAGAACCGTGGCACTGAATCGTTTGACTCAGTGGTACTGACACCCTTGGCTCAGTGATGGTGAATTTTATCTCTTTGTGAAGAGATTGGAATAGCAACCTTTTCCCTCGCAGAGCCCTCACAAGCATCTTCTCTGGCAGATTTCTTTCTGAAGCATGGCGTTGCTGTAATGACTGTGCGGGAGCTCTTTGAATTTGTCACGGATCCATCAATTACATCCGAGAACATGGATGCATATCTCTCAAAGGTGAGGTGGAGCTGAGACTGGGAGGAACAGGAAGCAGCGGTAGTGGTGGCATTTCTGTGTCACTTCTGAGGACTCGGGGTTTAGCATCATTTCTGTTCATCATGACAGCTTCCAGAGACCTTTTCCTTCTGATTTCACAGATGAGGGATCAAACTGTAGTAAAAAACCAGTGGTAAAACCAGGTTTCTGGGTAATGGATGTATGTTCTGTGGGTTGAATGTGAAGGAAGGTGATTTTTGTTTTCTTTCCAAGGCCATGGAAATAGCATCTCAAAGGACCAAGGAAGAAAGGTCCAGCCAAGATCATGTGGATGAAGAGGTAAGATTGATTATCTGTTACAGCCTTGGAAACACTTGTGTCTTGAGGTCTTTTTTTTTTCATATATTGCTGGGGCATGATCTTGATTTTATTAGATATGCAGCATTTTAAATGATGATGATGTTTCCTTGAGATGTAACATGTTACATGATTAAATTGACCCAAGTTGTATAGCTTACATCCCTTTATATCCTTCCATTCCTGGCCTGTTTGCCCCTAGTCCTGCATGGAGAATATTTTTACAGAACCCACTGGAGGATGTGATTCAAGAAGGAAAAGCCAGTTTTAGTTTGCTAAGGTGAATTTTTTAAAAACTTTTTATTTTGTATTAGGGCATGGTCGATTAACAAACAGTGCTGTAATAGTTTCAGGTGAGCAAGGACTCAGCCACACATATACACGTATCCATCCTCCCCCAGACTCCTGTCCCGTCCAGGCTGCCACATTGAGCAGAGATCCCTGTGCTATACAGGAGGTCCTTGTTGGTGATCCCGTTTTAAATACAGCAGTGTGTGTGTGTCCACCCCAAACTCCCTAATTATCCCTTCCCCCCATCCTTCCCCCCAGTAACCATAAGTTTGTTCTCAGACCATAAGTCTGCAAGTGTGTTTCTGTTGTTAATGTGAATTTTTAAGTGATCTAAGTGTTGATTCCCGTAACGTTATAGATTTTATATATTTATGTTTGGTAAAAAGAAAGACTTTTTGTAAGATGTTGGGAGTCAGTATGTTTTTTGTGAAAGTCATCCATCAGAGGCTTTTTAAAAAAAATAATTCTCAGAGCTCTTGGTGTGATGGGTGAGTATAGGGCAGCCCGTACTTCCCAGCTATAGTGCAGGGCAGACGATGTTCCCTCGGAAGACCTCTTCCTCTCTCATTCGTAGCCAGGCAGCACTTGCTCACAGCAGCTCCTTTCTCTCCCACTCGGAAATGCCACTTTCTGGAATACAGAAGGGAAAGAAGTGTTATTCCAAGGGTAACCATTTATCATTCTGTGTTATATCGTTAGTCACAATCTCCTGTGGCCCAGCACACAGCACGGGCCGCACCAAGTGTGCAGACAGCCTGCCTGAGACTGCGCACAGGCTGTGTGGCGGTGGTGATGACCTGCTATGTGACTGAGGGCGCCAGCAGGCTCAGTGCGCGTGACTGAGGGCGCGGGCAGGCTCAGTGCGTGTGGGGAGCCGTGACTCAGTCTCCATTTCACTGTTCTTCTGCGTCTGTTAGGTGTTCAAGCGAGCTTACATTCCTAGAACCTTGACTGAAGTGAAAAACTACGAGAGGGATATGGATATAATGATGAAACTAAAGGAAGAGGACATGGCCATGAACGCCCAGCAGGACAACGTGAGTAGCTTGGTTTGTCTTCAGCAAGCTCACCAGGGAAGCCGTGGTCTTAAGTGTTGCCTTTGAACTAGTAAGACGGCTCATTCCCTTCGCATAGCACGCCCTTTGTGTACGTTGCTTGTGGAGAACATCAATCCACTGGTCTTTGCGAAAGGAAACGAGTGAGGCCAGCAAGGCTGTAATCACAGGAAAGGAAGCTGTGTATGGAAGCCCAGGCTCTAAATGGTTGCCGTGCTAGATCCATCGACAGGGGCCAGGGTCCAGCCCCCGCAGGATCCAGGGCAACCTGAAGGAAAAACAGCATCGATGGATGATTTAGAGAGAGAGATAAGGAAAGAATATTATAGATGAAAAATAGAGAAGAGAAAGAGGCTGATATTCTTTGGTTTACATAGAAAGCCAATAAAACTTTGAGACAAGTTTGCCCTGTTCATGGAGGCCACAGGTGCCTTCCCGGTCTCCCGAGGGAGTGAAGACACAGAACGTCTTCTTGTTCAGGTCTTAGAAACCTGGGCAGATAAGTGAACGCAGGGAGCCTCTATGCTCCAAGGGATCAGCCTAAAAAAAGAAAGTAAGAGAGGAAAAAAGAGAAAAAAGAAAAACACGGGGTGACCAAGCTTCTTCAAGTGAGGCCCATTGTTTTTATTTTTAAAAGGGTCTTTTATACTTTTACTTGTACATAGAGGGAAATGAAAGATGCAAAGTCATACAGAGTCAGCCCAAACATTACATCTGTTTTGTCTTTATTGAAACCAGGATTTTTTCTGCAAACCTTTCCCATAAATAATATTGTGTACATTATCTTCTGGCCTTGGAGGCCTATGAACATTTTATGACCCTCTTTTGATAAAGGCTTCTCCATCAGAAAACTTATTTTCCCTTGAAATGTTTTTTCTTATATTTCTTATCTACGTCAGCCTCAAAAAGTATTAAACAGAGTTACATTCTCACAAAGGTGCAGTGAGTTACAAGAAAGAACCAATTAGCTCAAAAGTCTGATATGGTTAATTTCAAGGCTACACTTGTTTTTCTTTCTAACTATGTTAACTAATGCACTCCCAGGTGCACAGTGGATAAGAGATATGGGAACTTAGCAACAAGCATTGGCCCAATAATGAAATCCTACATTAGCACTACTCTAATAACTTTTAACTCTTTGAGAGGCTCTATGTTTTAGGCTTTCTGTGCCTCTCACAGTTGGGAGGCTGTAAATAATCACATGTGTAGCTGCAAGAGTCTGGATATATCTGCCAAGCAAGCTAAAATGCTAACAGAGGGGTTTTGATTGGAAATATTCCTCTCATGTCCAGGAGACTTATTAGCCATAGCCCTAAGTTAATTTTCTCCAGAGAAAGGTGGTCAGGGATAGCCCCCTGTTAATGTCAGAGGAGTTGGTGAAAGTCATGAAATAGTAAAACAGACAGATTCCGGTTTTGGGGTAGATGTTCAAGAAAGCTTAGGGAGCCCGTTGAGTTCTGAAGCCTTGCTTAACAGTTCTCTTCTACATGACTTTTGTCATGGGTGGGATCTCCCATGGTGGCTCCCGGCAGACAGGCTCAAGGTGTGGAAAATTTGTTTCTGCTAAAGGACCAGAGGGTAAATATTTAAGGCTTTATAGGCCAAGAAACAAAATTGAGGCTATTGTATGGGTCATTATGTAATGAGAGAAAAAATTTCCCCCAAATGTTTGATGACATAAAAAATGCTTATAATATTGAATACATAAAGCTTTTCATGACAGTGAGAAAGGAATGGAGTTATTTGGGGGAACAGAGAACGTTACACTTAGCTGAGCTTCAGAGCTAGGACTGCCTGTCACTGACTGGTTATAGCTGTGTGTCCATAAAAGCCCCCAGGCTGCAGGTGAGTGGAGGCCCCGGCGGGGTGTGCAGGCCTGCTGTGGTTATGGAGGAGAACCGCACCCATCCTAGGCGCTGTGTCCCGTGAGACACAGTTTGGACACCTTTTTATACTCCAACGAGGTATCATTCAGCCAGCAACAGTACCCTTTCTTAATATTGCAGCATATTTCAGTGCTCAGTTTTATGCTGATTCTTTTTGTTTTTGTCTCTTTGGTTTTAAGATTCTATACCAAACTGTCACGGGACTGAAGAAAGATCTGTCGGGCGTTCAGAAGGTATGAAGAACAAGTATTCATTTACATGAAAACTCAAAAGGATATAAAATTATGTGTCAGGTATTATTAGTGTTGAAGTAACAATGGTGCGCTGTTACTGGTGCAGATGCTTCCATGGTCCATGGGCATCATGTCCGTTCCTTTTACCCGTGAGACTGAGCTGTGGGCACGTGTCGTTTGTTGTTTACTCTGCCCCTGAATCGGTCTGTTGTTGTAGCTGAGGCGTCGATCTTTTGTGTATCCTATTTTCGCTGGTGAAGCTGTTAACAGTAACCATGTGCTTCTAGATGTTTCTATAAGCAGCTTAAAATAGCAGCGGGGTCTGGTCTTGCCCTAGCGCGCAGTCTGCTGAGGGCAGGGGCCACGAGTCTTGCCATCTCACGCTGCAGATTCCGGTAGTGATTTTTCTTACAGCAGCTTTGTTGTGTCTTAACATTTTCAAATAGCAGAGATTAATTCTAATTTAAGCAGTAATAAAGGTGGTTCTTACTTCTTTTGATGTTTTTAATGGATGTTCTTAATATGAAGGTTTGTGGTTTACATTTTGAAAGTTGACTGTCTTGTTTGTGGGAAGAATTGGACTAGGAGAATTCTTGGATTCTGCGTTTCTGGGTTTTTTGTGGCAGGTGTGACAAGGATAGTTGCGCTTTGAATTCCAGAGCAGGAAGATTCTGTTACCACTGGCCAGGAAGCCTTTTTGTACCATCACCATGTAAAGATCTGTTTTTTTTCTTCTTCTTCTTATGAAAACAAAGCCTTGTGCTTTAAAAAATGCTTCCTGCTGCTTTAAAAACTGCTAACCTTCAGGGAAAAAAGTGAACATGTTTTTTGTTTAAAGATTGTCTTCCCTCTTGGATTAACAAATGTTCCACTTGAAATTTAATCTGCAGGCCAACAGCTGTGAAGTTATCCAGATACGTTCACTTTTCTCTCTTGTCTGTGTTCCAAATCCCAGCTCAGCCCATGGGATGTGCTGCAGGGGGTGGAACAGTCCTGCTGTTGATCTGGGTGGCTCCCCACGTTGGGAGCATCCCCAGCCATCCTGGAATGGCTGCTTCAGGCTTCCTGCCAAGTGTGGATCCTGTTGTTTTGATGTTTCAGTACGGGATGTCATTTTCAAAGTCTGCAAGGCTGAAATCTGAATTCTGTCATTAACTCATCGAATGCCAGTAGGGAATTGGCTTGTTGAGAATAACATGGTCCTGTGATGTTTTCAAGGTCCCTGCACTCCTGGAAAGCCAGGTTCAGGAAGAGACTGGTTCTGATTCAGAAGATGCAGGGAGCGTGGAGTGCTCTGACACAGACTCTGAAGAGCAGGGGGATCACGCCAGCTCCAGGAAGCCCCCTGCCGACCTTGAAGTTGATAGAAAGGTTAGCTGAGAGCGCATGTTCCCACGTTTGTCAACACAACCACACAGTCCCGTGAGGCTGTGTGCTCAGATGTCTGGATCAGAGTAGCTGAAGTATCAATTTTTAGTTCCTGAAGTGTGAACTTTGCTTTGGTGGTAACATCATCTAGAGATTGGGCTTCTTCTAGGAGCCCTTGGGCACTGCCCAGGGAGAGGACACACTAGTTTAGTGCGTTGATTGAAAGTGGTCGTCATGCACTTGTACAGATGATGCTGGAGTGGCCCCTGTGGTGAAATACCAAAAAACCATTCCAGGGGCATTTTTACAGCCCAGCTCCCCATTTTCAGAATCTCAGAAATTTCTTCCACTGCTGCCTGTAGACATAAGAGATGCTACTGATGCAATGATCCATGATGGCTGAGTAACTGTTACTCTTTATTCTTAGCCTAATCCTTTAAACCCTGGAGAGTCTGGGTTCCAAGACTTCCAAGAGACAGCTCCCTAGTACACGTTCTCTCTTTGTCTCCTGGAAATATGTATTTTTTCTCTCATTCCAACATTTATTTCTGTTAGAATACGAACCACATAAAGAAAAGAAGTCGCACACATTTATTATAATAATGTCCCCATGGGCATCTGTGTCGATGGTCTTGCAGTGTTTGAAATAAATTGTAAAGACAGTTTTCACCCCCAGTTCCACCACCAAGCCATAATCATTTTCAGTGTTTTTCTGACACTCGCTTTTTATCTTCTTAACATTTAACAACTTAATATTTAACAACTTAGTTGTAATAATAATGTGACTACTCAGAATGAATGAAATTTGCAGAGTTTCTGCTTTTGGTTTTTTCCAAACTTTTTTCTTAAAAAACCACTAGTTGATTTGGCGGTGTTGGGTCTTAATGGTGACACACATCCCACGGGCCATCTGGCTAGGGCGCATGAGGGACCTTCGTCCCCAACCAGGAGGGGGCCCCCCACCCGGGGTCTTGCACAGCGGATCGATAGCCACTGGACCACCAGGAAATCCTCATACTTTTTATTTTTGTTTTACAGGAAAGAAAAAAGATGGTCAAGGAAGCCCAGAGAGAGAAAAGAAAAAACAAAATTCCTAAACACGTGAAAAAAAGAAAGGAGAAGGCAGCCAAGATGAAAAGGGGCAAATAGAACCAGAACCGTATCATGTACAGTAATTTTCCATCAGTTACGTTTCACACCTGCGCACTGAGCTGCCTCTGGAGGACGGGTTATTGATTTTAACCAAATGGTTTTTACTGCAGTGTCCCTGAGGACCAGTTTTCATGTAATTATGTAAACAGCTCTGAGCTCTGTTGTCTAGGTCTATTCCCTAGCTCTGTGTAGTATTGATAGAGGATTTATTTAAGCCACTATTTTAATGAACTTTATACAATTTTATTTTTGTATATTTTTATCTTTTGCAATGTTGCTTTTAAAGCACTGTAATTATTTAAACATATTGAGCATTCCCGCCCTTTGTGTAACGGCACTTTGGACAAACTTAGGCAAGTTGTTTTTGCTTTGTTTGTACCAAAGACATACCTGGGATTATTGGACTATAAGGCCATAGTTTCTACGAAAGGGAGATTTACTGATACAGAGAATTCAGTTGGCTGTTGATATCATCGTTCATTGCAGCTTCATTCTATGTGTGCTGATAATTATTTATAGTGTACTTACTCTTCATCTTTACTATTCTTCTCTCAGCTGGTACCTCCCAGTTCATAAGCTATTTCACATTCAAATATGTGGCCTATTCATTCATTCATTCATTCATCAATAGTTGGGTGTTTTAAGTATGGGAGACACAGCAGTAAATCAAAGGCAAGTTCCATGGATAATCCTAGTTTTCCTTAAGTTGAAGCTTGCACTGGCTTGGATCCGTGGGTTACTGAGGGACGAGCAGGGTCAGCTGCGTAAAGCAGCGAGAAGTTACTGCCTTCAGGTAGTTTGCATTTTCATAGGAAGACAGTGTATCAGCCTAGTAAATTCCATGGAAGAACTAGCACTGCTTGGGGCAGTGGAGGTATGCACGTTTAGAAGAGGCCGTATTTGGGCAAATACTTGAAGGCTGTGAGTTGTATGCCTGTCGGGAGAGAATAATGGTCCAGGCAAAGCAGACAGCAAGTGCAGAGGCCCTGAAGCAGAAGTGTGCCTGAAATGTTGCAGACACCAAAAGCTAGGGCATCGTAACCACTTGGGGGGTGGGGTTGGGTCTGGGAGATGGGACATAGTGGCTTAGATCGGGTGGTGGTAGGCGCCTGGAAGGTTTTGAGCAGAGGAATGATGTGATCTGACTTGTTTTTAAAGAATTGCAATCACTCTGACTTCCATGGAGAATTGACCAGGAGGCAAGGGGTAAGGGCCGGCTGGGTATTTATTGTGACCTGTGTGAGAGATGATGGTGGCTTGCTATAGGATGGTAGCAGTGGACATGGAGAGAAGCCTTTGGATTCTGAGTATAGGAGCTACAGGATGTGTCATGAGAAATGCTGATTTTAACTGTGGAATCAAAAAAATTTGTGTAGATGAACGTAGTTTCCCCTAAACTGGAGCTTGCCCCTGCTTGTTTGAGAATCAGTGGGTTATTGAGGGAGGGGCAGGGTCAGCAGAGGTCTTAAAATTTTAAGCAGACAGCTTAAATTTTGTATTCATAATAGCGTCCCTTCCCGACTTGAAAAAAGTTCAAATACGAAATTTCAGGAAAACACAGTTGTGTTTCCTCTGAAATATTCTACAGTGAACACAACAGAGGAGAAAAGACAGGTGGCTGAGCAATGCATTGCCCTTTTGAGGGGGTCACCTTCAGGACCCTCTGGCTTTGGCCTGGGGCTGGGGCCTCCTCCCCAGCCAGTGTGCTTAATCCAGGTGCTCAGGCTCCTCGGTGGCATCTCTGCTGAATCGAGTGTAGTCGCTGGGTTTGGAATCAGTTTCCCTGGGCAAAGCCAGTGTTGCCCGGCTGGCCAGTCCTCATCCCAGGCTGCCAAGAGGAAGTGGCTTGTGGTGCGCCCAGACGGGACCTGCAGGGGAATTCTGGCTCAAAGCGCCTTCTTCCTGACAATGTGCTGACGTGGCCCTTTCCCCATCTGGATTCTGGGCTGTAGCTGTGGCTGTGCGGGAACCACTGGTAGCCTTCTTGCGGGACTGATCTGATGCCACTTCCCTTGTTTGACTCTTGAGAGCTGATCTAGAAGAAGGAGCCCCGTCTTAGGTAAATGTCCCTTTCTGGCTCCAGTTGCAATAGAATTTGCGCACCTGATGGGTTTGGTGTCCCTGAATTTCTGGTGAGCTTTGGGGGTCTCTTGGCCCAAAGGCTGGGACATCATTTTGTCCACTTTGAACGTACCTGGTTTTCTGTCCTATTTTGTTGATTTTCTAATCCCTTAAAAAAGTGCAGGCGTTTCTTCTCTCAAAGTTGACTGTGAGGGATCTGGGTGGTTTCATGGAAGCGCGGAGTCGCAGTGGTCTCCTCTGTGGCTGGAGTCCTTATTTTTCCTTTGATGAAGCAGTTCAGGGACAGCCTCTTTCCGCCACCCGGGAGCACAGCCTTTGAGCCTGGTCTCAGAGTGAAGAGGTAGGTGGGCGCCACGGCCGACATCCAGTTTTCTTCAACTTTTGCTTCTCTTTTACAATGACGGACTCAAGGTTGGAGAGTTTTGTAGTTTGGTACCAAGAGTGGTTGGAGAAGATCTGTCCTTTTTGTGAGTTTCTGTTGAGTTCAGTGCAAGCAGCTTGCTGTTGCTTGGTTGTGGGCCCATCCTGTTTTGTGGCTGTGATTTCATTAACCTCTCGACTCAGAAAGTGAAGAGCTGAGAAAGTTCTTCTAGAAGCTGGTAAAATTCAGTCGAAGGGCATCTTGAGTGTCATGGGCTCTGAAGGTTGGCATTTCTAAAAGTCCTTTTTGTTTTCAAGAGCTTAACAGGTCTTCTAACATTTGGTTGTGTGTACACATACGATATTCAGGGCTTGACTTGGACTTCAGGGGCTTGCTTTTTGATGGCATGAAGGTCGCGTGAATCAGCAGCTACAGCAGATCCTCGCTGTATAATTTCCCGTGAAGATTTCCTATGACCGTGTCAGATAAGGTTTTCAACCACTGGTGGTCATAAAACAGGAGCGCTCCGTGTTTTCTGTCTCTTGAATCGGACTATGTCATTCATGCCCTGCATTTTGGTTGGAGGTTTTAACTTCCATATGCTTTGGGTTTGGGTTGCCTTGGACATAAGGGCATTTATCGGTGTTCCGGGGGCGGTTATAATGTTGGGTCTGAAAGCATCTAAGCTGGTTTCCAAAGGAGAAGACAGCTCTCCTACACCCCTGCTCTCCAGAGATCTTAGTCCCAGCGGAAGTGCTGTGGGAACCTCTGGGCTTGAATTTGAAGAAGGAAGACTTGTGGACTTTGTGACTTTGGTTTCCAGCTTTCCTTCACTTTCTGTATCACTCTACTTCCTGCTGTGATGGCTGGCAGGCGCGGCCGCCGGGAGGGGGCCCTTGTACCGCCTGGAGAGCCACACAATACCCTTTTGCCTTTTTTTCCAGACTAGCAAGGGTGTCATCTGTGTGAGCACAGTTGTCTCCAGCTCTCTCAGCGCTTTCTGCATTTCTTATCACCGGGTAGTAATTTCAAGGCCAAGCAACTTCATCATCTCGGGGTAAAATTTGACCCTTTACACATCTGCCACGTCGCTCTCCTGCGGTCGTGAACCCGTCGTGGCAAGGTGGCAGGTCCCTGGGCCTGGGTGCCTCAGCTGGAGCGGGGCGGGCAGGGGCAGGCAGTGAAAGCTGTACGGGAGTAGGCGCCCCTGTGGCTCACGTCTGTGGTACAGTGGGGGGTGTGAGTGGCTGCCTCGGGGAGCAGAGGGTATCGAAGGCTAGATGGTCAGGGGACCTAGGCCGGCGTTTTGGAAGGACTGTCCTGGGTTAGGACAGGCTTGGTTGTCTGTGAGAGACATGTCTGAGTCTCCATCAGGCTGGGGTGTGGGCCGGCCACTGATGGGGGGTGAGTGGTGTCTGATGACATCACTACCCTCAGGACAGCCAGTGTTTAAATGGGGCAAGGAGAGGGGGTCCCCCAAAGGGGCAGTTGAGGATACGAGGTGCTTTGCTGGCGTCAGATGCCGCACGGGTCCCACAGGGCCCTGAGAGAGCGCATCACGGTGATGAAGGGTTGGGAGCCTGGCTGCGTGAAGCAGGCACATGCCACCAGTGCGGGGAGCTCAGCACAGTGCCTGCTTCACGGGGCTCCTGTGAAGGATGCTGAGGGGAGCTCGGGGGAGCTTGGCCAGGGCTGGGTCAGGCCAGGGAAAGTGAACCCAGCCACTGACTCTTCGGTGTTCCCGAGGCGGTGTGAAAAGAGGTTCACAGAATCACCTAGAAGGTACCTTGCCTCTCCCCAGAAAGGCTGAACTGCAACCCACGAAGCCTCTCGCTGTGGTTGGCAGGTTACAGGAAACATGAGCTCACAGGAGCGGGATGCACGATGCTGGGAGGATGTGGTCAATGGAATCAAAAAAAGGGCAGCAGGGAGGGAAGAAGCCAGACGTCTAATAAAAAGGAAAAGAGGTCTAAGAGACTTGTCAGTGCTGTGACTTCAGCTGGACCCTGGTTAGATGAAACCAGTGGTAAAAATATGGGCTGTTTGGGGTTTCTTTTCAGACAAACAGGGAAAACTTCAGCATGGAGGAGGTGTCAAGTGATAGTAAGGGATCATTCGTTTCACCAGATGTGATAGTGGTATTTGTGGCTTGAAATGGTGCCCTCAGAGCCTGGACTAAAGTCTTACTGGGTGAGATGAACAGGATGCCTGTGATTCAAAATTCTCCATCCTTCCTGAGTCCCCAAAGGACAGCGGTGGATGAAGGAAGAATAGCAGGTCAACAGTTGTTGAGACAGAGTACTAATGGGTGTCTTGGGATTCATTACATTCTTTTCTCTCTTACAATTTCTGTAAGAAAAGAGCTGGGTTTTTTCTGAATCAAAGTTTCTATTAAGTACTTAAAACAGGGCGTGCCACATACTTGTACTGTATTATACAAGTGTCTGCATTTTTATTTTGTTTGCTCTTTTTAAGTAACTTTTTTTTTTTGCCTAGTCTTTAATTGTTTAATCATCTGGGCCAAAGAGGAAGGCCTCAGGAGGACTGTTAGTGCCTTCTGGTACCAGCCCAGCTCGGTGTCCCCTGACATGCCTTTGGTTCTGAGATTCCGGTTCCCTGGTGGAGGCAGCGTCAGAACATGTGTGCTGAGCTGCCCTGAGTCTCGGTTCTGCCCAGCCTGCCCGTCCCCTTCGCAGTGACCTGTCCTGGCCACTCCTGGCGTGTGGTCTGCCCCCTCAGCTGAGGCCCCTGCAGTCTGGTGACCTTTGCGTTGTTTTTCTGAAGCTGCTCTAACTGACAGGCTGGCCCCGTGTTACTGCGCTTTGCAGACACCGAGACTGTTTTACTGACTGAAGGGCTGTGGCAGCCCCGTGCGGCCCCTCTGACTGCCGTCCCTGGCTTGGCTCACTCGCGCCCCTGGTCATGTGATGGTGGTTCTTGCCGTCTTTCAGACCCTCTGCCGGCAAAAAGGTTACAGCTCGCTGACAGCTTGGGTGATGGGTAGCATTTTTTAGTGATAGCACTTGAGTGTGAGCATCACTCTTATATGCACTGGGAAACCACATACTCCGTGTAACATGTTTTCCCGCGATGGTCGCCCCGTGCTGCGGCCGGGAGCCGAGCACACAGAGCGTCCGAGCTCTGCCTGTGCATGTCTGAGATTGCCTTGCACAGGTCGTGTGTCTCTCCCTCGCCTCCCAGCTCCTCCTAGAATAAGCTCCACGGGGCAGGGGTGTTTACCTTTGTTCAGCTTTGTGTCCCAGCACCTAGAATTGTGTCTAAAATATCGTAAATGCTCAATAAACACTTAAGTGAATGATACACTGTGTTTCTTAAAGATGGGGCTGTGACATCAGTTGCACTCCTCTCCCCCCACCCCCCCGACGCGATGACTAGGAGCTGATGTGGGTAGACTCGTGCCCTCCAGCCCTCTGTTCGGTGAGCGGGTCTCGCCGCTTTAAGGTGACCGGCCTGAGCGAGGTCAGGGACAGGGTGGCCCCTGCAGCCTTCTGTCCCCAGAGCCTTGGCATCACACAGCTCCCCAGCCAGGGGAACGGGTGCATCTTAACCTGGGCTGTTGCTGTGACTGCCCACGCGAAACCGTTTGACAGCAGTGCTAGCCAGAGCGCTTGGGCAACTGTCGATCAGCTGATGCGTCATTCAGAAATCCCACGCCACCGTAACATGGGGGAGCAGGAGGCCTGGTCACTTCACTTCTCTTCCCAAGCATGAAAGTGGAGTGAAGTCACTCAGTCGTGTCCGACTCTTTGCGACCCCATGGACTGTAACCCACCAGGCTCCTCCATCCATGGAATTTTCCAGGCAAGAGGACTGGAATGGGTTGCCATTTCCTTCTCCAGGGGATCTTCCCAACCCAGGGATTGAACTCAGGTCTCCCGCATCGCAGGCAGACGCTTTACTGTCTGAGACACCAGGGAAGCTTGAAGATGTACTGATCACAAGAGGTGGTTCTGGTGGTGTCCTGTGAGAATCATTCCAGATACAGATGTATTTTTGTGGGGTGGGGTGTTAGCGCCACTTCCTACCTCCCCATCTTGACCTCCTCCTCAAGGGATGGTCCTAAGCTTGAACATGGCCTCCACTTCTTTGAGAAGCTGATGACTTCCCACAGTGAAACACAGGGCATACCCTAGCCCCAGGGGTGGGCGTGAATGTCAGGAGGCGCTTGGTCTTGCCCAGCCTGGTTTCTTTCACTGAATGATACCAACATCAGCAGTGACGTTGGGAGCCTGCCCCCTGCCACCCAGCCTGTGAGCATGGTCCAGGCTTGCTGGGGTGGGGAGGGGACGCTGGAATGGATAACCCACTTTGCTTCACAGGAGAAGTTCTCATCACACAAGATGGTCATCGAATTTCTTCTTTACAATTCTGTTATTTTAAAAACCGTAGCCTAAGTGGATGACTTAACGAAGGGAGAAGTGAAAAATGTATTTTTAGAAAAAGGGTCTCAGGAAGGCTTGAGGAAGAAGGAATGAAGCACAAAGAAAGTACGTGTGAGGGCAAATAATTAACAGCCATCAATTGTTAAAATAACTGTCTCTTATGAATCCTGGATATTGCTAAACAAAATGCTGTCGTTTTATCAGGATGACCAAATGCGCCTCGGATTTCATGCTCAAAGACGTCTCATGTTTTTTTCATGGATACGGCACATTTTATACCGTCTACTTGATTTCTGGCTTTATATAAAATTGATAAAGCAACTGACAAAGGAAAAAAAAGTGCAGCAGATCAGTAAGTTAGAATAGGTCCTTCAGAGGCCAAGGGACCAGGTTGCAATTACATCTCTTTAAGAGTTTGTGTATAAAAAACGCCATGAATGGGTTTAAGGCGTCAGTTACCACACAGGCCAGCTTTGCTTTTCACTTGTTTCATAATCCCATAAGGCAGGTTTTTCTGGGTTTTCCCGTGCACCATGTTTTGTGATGGGGATTCTGTTCATTGTCCTGCAATAACTTTTGCTCCTCTGGAGGGAGGTGTGCGCCTACGTTCTCGTCGTGAACATCCTGCAGAAACCTGCTGTGGGCTGTTGACTGCATAGGAAGCACAAGGCTGGTCAAGTTCACGTCTTTCCATTCCCCTTAAGGACTCAGAGCTTTTCTCATAGCTCAGTCGGTAAAGAATCTGGCAGCAGTGCAGGAGGCCTTGGTTCGATCCTTGGGTCAGGAAGATCCTCTGGACAAGGAAGTGGCAACCCACTCCAGTATCCTTGCCTGGAAAATCCCAGGGACAGAAGAGCTTGATGGGTTGCAGTCCACGGGGCCGCAAAGAGTTGGGCATGACTGAGGCACTAACACTAAAGAAGGATTAAACTATCTGATGAGGGTGCATGCTTGATGGTTGATGTTTAAACTAGTCCTTTGAAAGAGCTGCTCAATAACTTTTGCTGAAAGTCTTTTCAATCAGGAGTTGTTCGTTTTACTTAAAATTGGACACATACTTATAGAAAAGAACATCAACTGCACAAAGACTTCTCGAGTCTTAGACTAAAAATTAATAAATAAAGCAACTATAAAACTTAGACTAAAAATTAATAAAAATAAAGCAACTCCGATAAAAATTAATTGTAAAAAATGATGACCCAAACATAGGCACGTACTATTCAGTATTAAAATCACATTGTAAATGAAGAGCCTTGGGCTGGGAGTCTGAGCTGTGGTTAACTGAGAGGCTCACTTCGCCTTTCTGGGCCTCAGTCTCCTCATCTGTGCGGTGAAGCCCCTGATGGTGCCTGTGCTGTGCTTCGCACGTGTGACCACTGGGTGCTTGCCTTGGTGCCAGTCTGGATCACACCAGATTTTTAAGACTTAGTACGAAAAGAAGAATATAAAGTAACTTAGTAATTTTGGATATTGATTACTATATCAGTGTAATAATACTCTGCATATATTGGGTGAAATACAGTAAATTGGAATTAATTTCACCTTTGTTTACTTTTTTGTGGGGTAGATCATTTTAAATGGTGTATGTGACTGTGTGATGTGTAGGACAGAGCAAGGGATGAGCGAGGGAAGGAATGAGCAAAATTTTCCCCAGAATCTGTCTCAACCGATCGTCTATAAGGCAGTTCTAAAGTTTCATGTTCAAATGTGTGTGTGTGTGTGTGTGTGTGTATGACTTGTGAAAGTAAAATTGCCCTTCCAGTTGGCTTAAATACTGATCATATGTATAGTGTGTGAGGGGAAATAGGGCTCTTAAAAAATGTTAAACAAGTAAAAGGCGACATTAAAAACTTGTCCCCACCCCTCCACCCCAGGATTTTGTGAGCTTCTCGGTTTGCTCCTCAAACTTTTCTACCAAAGGGATTCACTGAGGGACCTCCCTGGTGGGCCAGAGGTTAAGACCTCACCTTCCAGGGCAGGGGGTGGAGGAGCTAACATCCCGCATATCTCCGGGTCCAAAAAGGTAAAAAAAAGTAATATTGTAAAAAATTCAAAAAATAATTTTAAAATGGTCCACCGTTAAAAGGGGAAAAAAAGAGGTTTCGCTGAAACAGAAGAACACAGCCCGAAGCGGCCTTCCTCTCCACCTCCAGACGGGACTGTTTTTTCAGATCTCTTGTTTTAGCTTAAAAGACAAAATCCATGTGAGTTTTGCATTCATAATAAATTTCTGTTAACGTTTGGGAAAAGTCTTCAATTACCATCAGGTAACATCAGTGCTCTGGGAAGTGGTGCCTCTCGTTTAACCCGAGGTTCCCTTGGTCCACATCAGGACCATCATAATTGTATCTGAGGACGATTGCTAGGACGGCCCTGGTGGTACAGTGGAAAAGAACCTCCCTGCAAGGGACACGAGCTCGATCCCTGGTGTGGGAAGGTCCCACCTGCCCCAGAGCGACTATGCCTGTGTGCCCAACTGCTGATCCCGTGCTCCAGAGCCCAGGAGCCCCAACTGCTGAGCCCATGAGCCTGTGCGCCACGAGAGATGCCACCACACTGAGGAGCCCACACTCTACAGCTCGAGAGGCTCCTGCTCCCTGCAACCAGAAAACCCAGGCAGCAGTGAAGACCCAGCGCAACCAAAAGCAAAGCACAGTTTAAAAAATTCGTTGCTAGTAAGGCTAGTGTAGGAGGACTGTTGCTTGTAGAGAAACAGTGTCCATCTTCTTGCGGTAAGAATTAAATGAGATTCAATGCAGACAAGTCATTTTGCACGCAGTGTCTCTAAAAATTAAGTATTAGCTAGTTGCTGATAGGTGGTGTTCCATATAAAATGAAGGATAGAAGCTGAAGGATTTGCTGAAGGACTTCTCCAAGAGGATCTGACTACCCGGCTGGCTCACAGCGAGTTATAACATTGTATCAGCACTGCCATAGAACCAACGGGAACACCCATTTCATTTACAGTTTTGTTCATGTTTAGGCAAGTGTTAGTAAGAGCCTACATGTTCTAACTGAAAAAGTCCCAGAGAAGAAACCCTGAAATTTAATCTGGGAGCCTCCTTTTTATTTATAATTTATAGCCTCTGAAGAATTGTTAAATGGTCTTTAGTAAACAGCATGTTCAATACTATCAGTAAAAAGAACAAAGTCATTTGGAGGAAGAGAGAAGTGAAATAACAAAAGCCTATAGGCGGATACGGGCTTCCCAGGCAGCTCAGCGGTAAAGACTTCACCTGCCAATGCAGGAGCCACAGGAACGCGGGTTTGACCCCTGGGTCAGGAAGATCCTCTGGACAAGAAAGTGGCAACCCACTCCAGTATTCTTGCCTGGGAAATCCCATGCACAGAGGAGCCTGGTGGGGGTCCATGGGGTCGCAAAGAGTGGGACACGAATGAGCAACTGAGCACGCATGCTTAGGCTGATATACCTGCTGCCTGGCTGGATTTCCCCGTGTTGGGCTTGGGAAAGTCATGTGACATGAGTCCTTGTCTCGTCTCCTTAATAAGGGTGGTTGCTAAGGCCTCTTCCAGTTGCAAGTGCTGAACTTGCAAGTCAGACTCTGATTTCAAATTCCACCTCCCTATTTGCTAGTTGAATGGGCAAACCAAACTGTCTGAACTTGCTCCTTCATCTGAAAAGAAGATAGTACTTAATAACTGGTTTCCTCTCAGAATTTGAGGAAACGCTAAGGCAGGTTCCCTGGCCATGTCTGTATCTTGCTCTGTTTCCCTATTCCAGAATGAATACGTTTTATTTCACAAGCAGGATAATTGGGAGCTTAAAAGATGAGGACTCTAGAGCGAATGGTCCAAGTCCATGAACAGCCTTGGGAGCAGAGAGGAGAAAATGGCCTTCACCACCAACACGTTGCTTCCAGAAGAGAGTCTTAAGAGCAGACGAGGGGTGGGACTTGCCTGGTGGTCCAGTGGTTAAGACTCTGAGCTTCTGCTGCAGGGGGCACAGGTTTGATCCCTGGTCGGAGAAGCAAGATCCTGCCCGCCACGCAGAGGCCAGAGGGGGAAAATCTAGCTATAAGCAATTTACTGGAAAAAGAGCTGATGAGGGATTTTATTTCATCTGAAGATAAATTCACACCAAACTGTATGTAGTGAATTTCCGGGGCGCGAACCTTAATGTCGGAGGGGTGGGGTGGGGTGGGGAGGGGAGCCAGGAGATGCTTAGAAAGGGGAGGGTGGAGGAGCCCGGCGGCCAAACTTCCTGACTTGGCAGTTCTGCTGGGCCGGCCCCGCCCCGGCTTAAAACGGTGGGAGGAGTCGGCGTCATCCTTGAAGGAAACCGCTCCCAGCTTTGGGGCCTGGGATCTGGGGCGTGCTGCTTGGGGGCTCAGGCAGAGCTGGTTTGGGGAGCTGGCACCCACACCTAGCACACGAGCCGGAGAAGCTGGCCTTCCCAGTCAGATGAAGGGGTGAGCGCTCCCCCCAGGAAGAGGGCCAGGGCCGAGGCCGCCCCTCCCCTGGGGGACCGGAGCACCACCGGGCAAGCTGGCCACGTAGTCTTAGGACTCTCCAGGAGATCCGTGGGTTGGTTTGCAGAGAGGTTGCTTTCTGGTTTTGCTCTATGGCTGGCTTTTGTTGGGTTGATTGGTTCGTTTTAGGCACAGGGCAGCCTACAGAGCACCTAGTTACTCAGCTTGTTATTGTTATTGTTTAGTCCCTAAGTCGTGCCCAACTCTTTGTGACCCCATGGACTGCAGCCCCCCAGACTCCTCTGTCCTTGGGACTTCCCAGGCAAGAATCCTGGAGTGGGTTGCCATTTCCTCCTCCAAGGGATCTTTCCACTCAGGGCATGTAACCCAAGTTTCCTACATTGCAGGGGGATTCTTTACCACTGAGCCACCAGGGAAGCCCTAGTTACCCAGCTTAGTGGAAAGCAAAAAGCTGGGGCCCTTGCTTTCCCTGGGAAACCCCCCTCTGTTAGGCCCTTCCCCGCCCCTCCCGCAGGAACTTCACTGCTGCTTCCCCAGTTTCTGACCAAGTCTGCTTCGTGTCTGCTGGGTTTTAGGCTGCGCCTGCCAGCCTAAAGAAAGCGGCCTCAACAGAAAAGCAGTGAGCAGCCCTGGCCCTTAGCTGGATCCACTCTCCCAGCATCTCTGAATACCCTTGATCTTGGGACGTGGCTTTGAGGCCCCAGGATGGTGCACAGAGGGCTGGAGTCTGAGCCTGGGGCACAGAGAGCGCGTTTTCTGGGGACAGCTCACCAGAATGAGGCA
The DNA here is from genome assembly GCF_001704415.2 of Capra hircus. Classification (NCBI taxonomy): domain Eukaryota; kingdom Metazoa; phylum Chordata; class Mammalia; order Artiodactyla; family Bovidae; genus Capra; species Capra hircus. The sequence continues at coordinate 2,471,539 of NC_030830.1, forward strand.
CAGTTTCTCAAGGTGTCAGAAGGAAATCTGGCTCTCTTGACTGGAACAGGCTTAGCAGGAGTCCCCGGAAAAAAAAAAAGTAGGGGGAACTCTTCAAAGATCTTAACGATGGGAAAACAAAGAAAGGGCAAGGCCCTACGAGAAGGCAAATGCAGAAAAGATCCCTGAAAGGTTGCATTTGGAGTTTGAAATTTCAGCTGTTTCTGTCTTCAAGCCCCAGGAAGGCCCCGTCCAACCTCAGCAGGCGCTCCTGGTCCACCCGCCTCGGGTTGGGCTCCTGCCAGCCAGTATCAGCCGCCTGGCAGGCGCAGGAATCTGTTTTCCAGACCATGTGGATTGAGGGGAGAGCAATCCAAGGAGGCAAATTAGGGGTGCTTTGGATGCAGCTGTTGAAGGCTGGGTGTGTGTTGGGGGGCTGTCCGCACCTTAAGGCAGTGTGAGCCCCGCCTGCACGTGATGGAAACCCAGGTGTCCCCAGAAAATAAAGGACAATGAAGGAGGTCACCCAGGCTTCCCAGGTGGCGCCAGTGGTATGCAAGAGATATAAAAGATGTGGGTTTGATCCCTGGGTCGGGAAGATCCCCTGGAGCAGAAAATGGCAGCCCACTCCAGGATTCTTGCCTGGAGAATCCCATGGACAGAGGAGCCTGGTGGGCTACAGTCCATGGCATCGCACAGAGTCAGATATAACTGAGTGACTGACACACCTGAGACCCCAGTGCTGCCATTTCCCGCATCTTTTAAGGATGCCGGGCTAGAAGTCAGGCTGTGCTCAGCTTCCCTCATTGGTGACATTCAGCCCTTTCACGTCAGCCAAGTTGCTTACCACTGGTCCACCTGTTCCAGCTTCCAAAGTTTTATTTTGTCCCCTCTCTCATTCTCCCTGGTCCTGCGCCGGTTTTGTTTCTTTGGTTTTTAAGCATTTCAGGAGGAAGGAAATGAGCTAAGTGTGCTCATCATGGGTCTTTATTCGGAACTGCATCTCAGACTCTAACAGACGTGTCTGCTTAAGGAAGGATACACAAACACAGCAGAGGGGCCTGGACAGCTCTGACTTTGTTGGTGTGAGCGCCTAGGAGAAAAGGAAGCAAAAATGTTACATTTGGATGAATGTGTAGTTCTTTTATTGCTGTGTTATTCTAAAAGTCTTTTCAAAGCCTGCCAAGGAAAGTCCAGTTCAGTTCAGTTCAGTCGCTCAAAGGAAAGTCAAGGAGAGATAGAAATAACATGGACAGATCTCAGATCTCTCTTATTGATAAAGCTTTAAAGATCTTCACTTATGATAACAAAGACAAAAACACGAGAAGACAGGCTGGCTTGGTGGGCAGAGGACTGGCAGAATTTTGTTATTCTCATTGTTTAGAATTGCCAGCACCTGGCGATAATAAAGAGCAGTTTTTGTTGTTTGGTTGATCAGTCACATCCGACTCTTTGCAGCCCTTTGGACTGTAGCCTGCCAGGCTTCTCTGTCCGTGGGATTTCCCAGGCAAGAATACTGGGATGGGTTGCCGTTCCCATGACTGCAGCCTGCCAGGCTCCTCCATCCATAGAATTCTCCAGGCAAGAATAGTGGTGTGGGTTGCCATTTCCTTCTCCCAGGGATCTTTCCGAGCCAGGGATTGAACCTGTGTCCCTTCCATCTCCTGTGTTGACAGGCGGATTCTTTACCAGAGAAGCCCCAATAAAAAGCAGAGGGAGTTTTAATTGGCTTACTACTGTCTTTAAAATCATTGCAGACAGATCTGTCCCTTACTGTCTGCACCTGAGCTGACGTCTCCCTCTCCTAAGACAGCGCTGCTTGGAGGTTCTGGTTGAGGATCCTGGGAAAAGAAACCTGTTGTGATGATGTGGAGATTTCAGACTTCAGGCAGAAAATGGCAAGTTTCTGGGCTTTCAGAAATTTTAAAACTTCAGAAACTGTAAAAATTATTGGTGGTTCTTCATATTATTTCATCTCTGTAAAATCCTGCAGGTGGAAAGTGTGTTTCCTCGTGTTCAGCTTCATTTAGTCCTGCATTTGATGCCTATTTATGGAGACCCGATTGTGTGCCAGCTTTGTGCTGAGACTTGAGGGGGGCAAAGCTATTGGAGGGCCTAGCTGGAGAGAGCGGCATCTTTGTAAAAAACTCACTGGAGGCACAATGTGGCACATGAAGGTTTTCTCCACTACAAGGTTTAGAAGAGAGCCAGGGAAGAATGGTATTGATTTCGCCTGCGGGCGCAGGTTGCCTTCAGCTGGAGAGGGCATTGAGCGAGCCAAGGGCTCCGGGCAGAGACGGGTTGTCCCTATGGGAAATGAGATCATTCTGGACAGCTACTCAGGACAAGTGTCGGGGCTGAGGTGCGTCAAAAGAATTTAAAGTGGATTTTTAAGGCAAGTGATTTTCAAAATCAGGCCCAGGGCAGGGGGCTACCCTACCCTCTTACTACTCGATGGAGATCCCAACACAGCCTTTCTTGGATCCTCTGAATCTCCAATTAAAAAAAAAAATTCTGAGGTCCATTGACATACATACATTACCAGGTGTAAGACAGATGGCTAGTGGGGCGCTGCTGTAGAGCACAGGGGGCTCCGCTCGGGGCTCTGGGACGACCTAGCAGGCTGGGATGGGGAAGGAGAGATGTATACACATACACACAGCCGATTCACATTGTCGTTCAGCAGAAACAGTTAAACTGTAAAGCAGTTATGCTCCAATTAAAATATAAATAAAATTTTAAAACACTCTCAGGTCTATTAACCAGGTTTAGAAACCACTGGTTTAGGCAGTATAGTCCCCCCGAGAAGGCAATGGCAACCCACTCCAGTACTCTTGCCTGGAAAATCCCATGGACGGAGGACCCTGGTGGGCTGCAGTCCATGCGGTCGCTAAGAGTCGTGCACGACTGAGCGACTTCACTTTCATGCATTAGAGAAGGAAATGGCAACCCACTCCAGTGTTCTTGCCTGGAGAATCCCAGGGACGGCGGAGCCTGGTGGGCTGCTGTCTATGGGGTCGCACAGAGTCGGACACGACTGAAGCGACTTAGCAGCAGCAGTCTCCCCGAAGGAATTTACGGGGTCAGAAAACATAATTGGATTGTCATCTGAGAAATATCCCTTTGACCAACATGTGGAATTCAGACTGGGCAAGAGACTGGAGGCAAAGGAGCCACTTTGGAGGCTGACGAGGAAGTGGGCCGTGCAGAAGCAGTGGGGCTCAATGCAGAGGGTCCCGCTTGACAGCACGTGGAGATGCGGCTGCAGAGACAGACAGGGGTGGAGCATCTCGCTGACTCCCAGGACTCCGGCCCTGGTGGCAGGTAGCAGGGGAGACAGCAGTTCAAGCCATCAAGATGGAAAAGGAGGGCGGGATCAGGTTTGGGGGCACAGAATGAGATGCTTTGGGGGATTAATGAGTTTGCACGTGTGTGAAGAGATGTGAAGATCCAGGAGTTGCCACTTGGGGATGGGGGCAGGTGCGGGGCTTGACATTATAGGAAAAACTGGGGTATCTGACAGAGCGTGAGGAGTCGAGACTGGAAGAGAAACTGCCTTCAACCTTGAAGGCAGGTAGGACAGTGAGCGGGCCTGCAGGAGCAGTCAGCAGGGCTGGAGGAAGACTCCAGCTGCTTCAGCCAAACAGACGACGAGTGAGTGAGTGCTAGTGGTTCAGTCACGTCTGACCCCACGGGCTGTAGCCCACCAGGCTCCTCCGTCCATGGCAAATACTGAAGTGGGTTGCCATGCCCTCCTCCAGGGATCGAACCCGAGTTTCCTGCATTGCAGGCAAATTCTTTACCACCTGAGCCACCTGAGAAGTAAAGAGATGGAGGGCACCCTGAAAGAAGGGGGTGGTCCTCCCCGGGGCCGCCCCCCACTGCAGGCAACCCGGGAGCAGGGAGCCACAGATGCCCAGAGGAGAAGGGTGGGGAGCAGAGCTTTGGGTCTGCCACAATTACTTTTAATCTCCTTGCACATTCAGTTAGGACTCAGCAGCTTTTTCTCCCAGAGACAAAAGCTGGCGAGTGCTTGGGGCCTGGGTGGAGCGTCCGCAGCCCTTTGCTGAGTGAGAAGCTGCTCCAAGGCTTCGGTGTCCTGGCTTTGAAGGAGCCGGGCTCTCCAGCTTCGGGGAAGACGCCAGCCCTGAGCAGGGCAAGGCTGCGTACGTGTCTTGTGATTCTGGCAGCACGGCCCAGGACTCAGAAATCACTGCGCAGGCAAGCATGCGCAGTCGCCTCAGTCGTGTCCTACTCTGCAACCCCGTCGACGGTAGCCCGCCAGGCGCCTCTGTCCGTGGGGATTCTCCGGGCAAGAAAATTGCCGTGGGTTGCTATGCCCCACTCCAGGGAATCTCCTCAACCCAGGGGTCGAACCAGTGTCTCTTAAGTCTCCTGCATTGGCAGGTGGGTCTTTTACCGCTTACAGCCACCTGGGAAGCCTCCAGAAATCACTCTAGACACTGCAAAAGAGAGAAACGACATTTAAAAGGGGAACATACATTTTTACCCTTATCCTGTGCTCTCCTTTTTTTGTGTTTTCAGTTTAAATGAGACTTTATGGTTAGTAAAGGAGGGTAATCAAGGCCCCCTTTTATGAGACAAAATAAATTTTATGAACTTTTTTTTCCAACCACCAATATATGGTGGGGTTTATTCTTAATCATATATCAGGTTGGCCAACGAGTTCATTTGGGTTTTTCTGTAAGTATGTAGGGAAAAACCCAAACAAACTTGTCAGACAATCCAATATGTGTATTTCTATTGAAGTATAATTGCTGTGAAATATTATGTAAGTTACATGTGTACACTGTAGTGATTCACATTTTTTTTTAGTGATTCACAGTTTTAATAGGCCAATCTGTGGCTCAGATGGTAAAAAATCTGCTTGCAATGAGGGAGACCTGGGTTCGATCCCTGGGTCAGGAAGATCCCCAGGAGGAGGAAATGGCAACCCGCTCCAGTATTATTGCCTGGAAAATCCCATGGACAGTGGAGACTGGCAGGCTACAGTCCCTGGGGGTCACAAAAGAACTGGACACGTAGCGACTAAACAACAGCAGTATTCCTCGTGTTCTATGATGTGTCTCTGTAGCTTGTTTTGGACGTAGTGGTTTGTCCCTGTCAATCCGCTAGCCCTGCTTTGCTCCTCCCCCTCCCTCTCCCCACCAGTAACCATAGCTCTCTAGTTCTCTAGGTCAGTGAGCCTGCTAAAGATTTAGTGGTTTTGATCAGAAGAATTGAGGCCTCGTTAGGGACACAGATGAATGAATCTATTCAGCATTCCCTGTAAAATAGGGAAAAGCAATCCTCTGTGGTTTATGGAGCTGTTTTTTGGACAGATTTTGGATAGATAAGCAGGAGCTAGGAGGACACAGGGTTCCCCGGTAGCTCAACTGGAAAAGCACCCGCCTGCAATGAGAAGACCCCAGTTCGATTTCTGGGTCGGGAAGATCCCCTGGAGGAGGGTTAGGCTACCCAGTCCAGTACTCATCAGCTTCGCTGGTGGCTCAGCTAGTGCAGAATCCACCTGTAATGTGGGAAACCTGGGTTCGATCCCTGGGTCCAGAAGAGCCCCTGGAGGAGGGCATGGCAGTCCACTCCAGTATTCTTGCCAGGAAATCCCATGGACAGAGGAGCCTGGAGGGCCCCAAAGAGTCGGACACGACTGAGCACACAGCAGAGGCCGACATGCACTCATTTACTCATTCAGCAGGTATTTATTGGCTGCCTACTCTGTACAAAACAGCGTGTATGGAACTCCACCCTGCCCACAGGGACACGGAGAGCTGGGGAGGCAAGACGAGACACGCACACCAAGTTTAAAAACACTGCCCAGAACAAGGCTTGGGCCGCGGCTCCCCAGATGAAAGGCAGGAGGCAGGAGCTTCCATCCTCAGGTCTGGTCTGCGAGGCTGGGGGAGGAGGCAGCCTTGCAGGGCGCTGGCCGGCTGCTCGTGAGCTCGGGGCCAGGTGTCTGCCTCCTCTGCTCTAGGATGGGGGGGGGGGGACTGCGTCTCCCTAACAGTTGCTGACGGCAAGCAGTTCGGTGTGCCTGGTTTTTCTTCCATGTCCCCTCCACCCCAGTGATTTCTGCCCCCGAGAGCCCTGCTTCCCACGACACCCCTCCGCGTGCGTCACCTTTACCCCATCCTCACTGGCTGTGTCTCCCCACGAGGATGTGGTGGGGACTTTGTAAATATTTGTTGAACGGGGAAATAAAGAGCATCGTGGTGAGAGAGTGGAGTGTGGTCTGAGCGGGGGCTGGGAAGAGCCTGGAATGCTCAGAGGAGAGGGAGTCAGCCCACTAGGCTAGGGCTGGCGTGTGAGTGGAGAATGGGAAGGCAGACGGGGCGCCCGTCGGGGCACGTCGGAGGCGGGACGTTGTCCTGCTGGTCCCATGCACTGGGCGTGACTGACCGGGGGTGCTGAGACCAAGCTGGGGCTCCGTGCGGGGTGGACCGCCCGGGGCGCCGGGAGCGGTGAGCACTGTGGTGGGAGACCCGGAGAGGCAGGGTGCTGGCCGCTCCCGGCAGACGGGCTACAGAGGCGATGATACACGGTTGAGAGAGGTGTGTTTCTGTATTCCCATAAAGAGCACGTTAGCCGCTGAAGGGACAATGGTGAAATTTAAAATCCAGAAGGTTTTATTCAGGCTGTACCAGCATGACCTGAAAGCCTGACCTTTGGCCCCCAAGGACCCCTCTCCAGTCAGCCAGGCCTGCCCTCCTAGGAAATCTCTCCGGAGGCCGGATGGACGAGATGGCATCAGACTCAGAAGCGCCTGAGCCCTTATCTTTGGTGTTTACTCTGACTCCCAGGGAAGACTCTGGGCCCAGAGGTCGCTCTGAAGGGAGCGTGTGTGTGTGTGTGTGTGTGTGTGTGTGTGTGTGCGTGCGTGCGTGCGTGCGTGTGTGTGTGTGTGTGTCAGAGACTGTCCTGCTTCTCCAGATCTTATCTGCAGCTGCACACAGCCTAGTTGCTGCTGATCCTAATCTCCAGTAAGAGAGTCTCCCGAGCCCAGTGAACCTGGGCTTGAACAGACCACAGCTTCAGACTCGTGAGAACCGCGGGGCAGGCAGTTTCAACAAACCTCTTGGCCTGCAGGTAAAGAGTAAATGGTAAATGTGACTATTCAAAGACGGCTCCTGGGTGCCAGCTTTTAATTTTCTTTTTTCCAGGATGAATTAATTTGGAAATAATGATTATATATGTTGGCAAACAGAAGCAGAATGAAAAAATGCCCAGTAAAGGAAAAAAAGATCAGGGACTCCCCTGGTGGTCCCAGTGACTAAGCCTCCAAGCTCCCAATGCAGGAGTCCTGAGTTTGACCCCTGGTTAGGGAACTGGAGCCCACGTGCTGCAGCTAAGACCTAGCATAGCCAAATCAATAAGTAAATATTTGTTAATAGAGGAAGAAAATTTAGTTATTTCATTGGGGATGGGGGAGATGGGGAAGGACTGGGAATTTGGAGAGAGAAAGGGTGGCAGGAGACAGAAGGGAGGAGAGGATAAAAGAAACACGGCAGGTGGGTGACGATGCGTGGGACAGAAAAGCAAAGATTTGACTTCAGTGACATTTTGACCTTTTCACAGTTGCACTAGAACTTATTTTAAATGTGTATTAAATGTGTACAGAAAACATTCACTTTGTAGTTGGACACGCTGCCCAGTTTTCATATTGAGTATTAGGCAACCTTGGACTCAGTGTGGGCCAGAACTGTGCATTTCTGCAGTGTTATTCATGACACGAGATGGTTGGATGACATCATCAACTCGATGGACATGAATCTGAGCAAACTCTGATGGTGAAAGCTGGCGCGCTGCAGTCCATGGGGTTGGCAAGGAGTCAGGCACGACTGAACGACTGAACAACATTCAGGACATCCCCAAAGTGGAAAAACCCAGCTGTCCATCAGCAGGTAAACAAAACAAGTATATCCATAGCATGGAATATTTTTCAGCAATAAAAGGAAATGAAATTCTGACACGTGCTACCACATGGAGGAACCTGGATGTTTTGCTGAGTGAAAGAAGCCAATCAAAAAGAACCACGTGTTGTATGATCCCATTAACACAAAATGTCCAGAGTTGACGGATCCATAGAGACAGAAAACAGGTTAATGGTTACCAAGGACTCAGGGGAAGGGACCCAGGAGTGACTGCTAACAGAGAAGGGGTTTCCCTTTGGATGAAAATATTCCAGAATCAGACAGTGGTGAAGGTTACACAGCTCTCCGTCTGTACTACACATCACTGAATTGTACACTTTAAAATGGTGGATTTTATATGTGAATTACACCTCAACTAAAAAGACAACAGAATTTTGCAATTCTGCAGCTTCACTTCTCAGTTTCGGCCCTACTTTTTGTTTTGTTGCTATGTAAATCTTTTCCCCCTGGAAACAGTATCAGTCACATGTTTCGAAATTCAAAAGACATAAAAGAAAATCTTACTCCCCTTCAATCCACCCCCAGCTATTCAGTTCCCCTTTCCAAAAGTAAACTTAAAAAGCATTTATTGCCAGGAATTCCCTGGCGGTCCAGCGGTCGGGAGGATTCCATGCTTCCAATGCAGGGGGTGTGAGTGTGATCCCTGGTCGAGGAACTCAGATCCTACATGCTGAGGTGCAACCAAAAATTAATAAATAAATGAATAAAGTGGCACTTTTTTTTTTTTTAAGGGCAGGATTACCAGTTTCTTGTGTGACTTTCTCAGGTTTTGTATACACAGGCAAATATATATGTAAACCTTCCCCCTCCCCACTTTAAACAGATAATGATATTCTGTGATTCTGTGCCTGGCTTCTTTCACTAGACAGCGCATCTGGTTGAACTCTTTCCCACCTTAGAGGGAAATAGCTGAGCTCCTTCTGAACTGCCAGAGGTGCCTGGGCACCGTCAAGGGAGAACGGCAGTGGGGAGGAGCAGCAGGCAGGGCTCAAGCAGAGACGGGGAAATTGAAGGTTACCAAACACTGATGGGGGGCTGGTCAGTGGAAACGCCGTCAGACCCGCTGTGTCCACTAACTGGCATTTCTCGGCGAGGCTTCTCCCCTCCCCCAGACACTGGGGGTCGCAGGCCCTGTTCTTCTTGGTGATAACACTTAAAAGGAATGGCTTTTAGGTCTTTGAGAAAATTTGCCCTGGGTTGTAATAGAAACACCTGCATCTCAGAAGGACAGGGGAAAGATTTACAGTTGCAAGCTTTGCTGTTTTGTTTTGATGTTTTCAGTAAATTCGCCAAGAAAGAGAGGTCATGAGCCTATCAATAAGGGGTTGGCTGGGTAAATGGTAAATTTCTTTGGGCAGCTTTGAGCTTTTCTAGAGAACAGCACAGGGGTGGGTGGGAGCGGTGGGGTCTTTCCAGGGATGGGGCCTGAGGCTGCCATAGCCGGCTAGAGTCTGGGCAGGTCACTGAGGGGGCTGAGTGGAGTCTTTCCTGTGGAGAGTTCTTGCAGGCCTCACGTCAGTGACGTTGGGTACCGTCACACTGTTGTACAAACACCACCATCACCTCCAGAACTTTCTCATCTTCCCAAATGAACCTCTGTCCCCATCAGACACTAAATTCCCATTCCTTCCTCTCCACCGTCTCTGACAACCACCTTTCAGCGTTCTGTCTCTATGAATTTGACCACTCTAGACTCCTCATTTAGGTGGAATCATATAGTATTTGTCCTTTTGTAACTAGTGTGTTTCACTTGGCATAATTGCCTCCAGATTCATCCATTTTGTAGAATATGGCAGGTTTTCATTTCATTTTATTTTTCTATTTTTTTGGCTGTCCCGTGTGGCATGCTGAAACTTAGTTCCCTGACCAGGGATCAAACCTGAGCCTCCTGCTCTGGAAGCATGGAAACCTAACCATGGGACCACCAAGAAGTCCCGAGTTTCCTCTCTTAAGGCTGGCTAATTCCGCATTGTGTGCATAGACTACATTCTGTTATCCATTCATCCACTGATGAACCCTTGGCTTACTTCCGCCTTCTGGCTTTTGTGAGTAGTGCTGCTGTGAACATAGGTTTGAGACCCTGATTTCAGTTGGTTTGCTTATTTTGCATTTTCAGGGCTGGGCACCTGTTATCTCCTCAATACATGCTTGCTTAAAATCTTTTTTGAGGGAGTTCTCTGGCGGCCCAGTGGTTAGGGCTCTGCACATCCACGGGAGGGCTCTGGGTTCAATCCCTGATCCCTGGTTGAGGAACTAAGATCCTACAAGCCATGCAGTTCAGCCAAAAAAAAAAAAAAAAAATCTCTTCCTGGGATGAAATGATGCAGAGTGAGGGCTGTGAGAGTGTCCCCCCTGGCCTCCCAATTCTATTTTAGTGTGCTTTCCTTTTATCAATTTAATTTTCACATTAAAAGGGTAGAATGAATATGGTCAATTTGGTTACCTCTGACTGTAGTCTAAACGGCGCTGGGGAAGAAGCGCTGACACCCGCCTCCCCGCCCCCCTCCCCCAAGACCCTTGCCATCTAAGACCTCCCTGGCCTGCAAGAGTTCCAAAAACTCCCTGGAGCAAGCCACTGAGTAGGTTCAGGCAACCCGGCGAGGGGGGGCGGGGCAATATGGGGAGGGTGTCGGAATCAGGCACAGATGCAGCAAGGCCCCAGGCTTCCAGACTGATTTCAGACACAAGGCTTCTTGTTAGAAGAACCAGTGAGAGTGGGCAGGACTCTGCAAGAAGACCCAGACTGAGGCTGGAGCCGTGAGTCGGGGGTTGGGCCCAAGGGGAGCAGACCTAAGAGCCCAGTTAGTGGGCCCAGGAGGTCAGGTTTGAGTGAAATCAGCCAGCTAGCCTGACTGCTCGGGTTTGAGCAGGTGGGCTTAGAGCCAGAGTTAGGTGTGAACAGCCTCCACGTTATGATTTTAGGACAATAGGAACCAAAGATAGGCAGGCCACTGCAGCAAGCGTGATAAATTCAAAAAATCATGTTTCATGGGATAAAAAACAGAAAAGCACAGACCATATAGGAAAGAGTAAAAAAAAATGAATGAGTTAAAACTTGAAAAGAAGGAACTTACCTGGCAGTCCAGTGGTTAAGACTCTGCACTTCCAATGAAGAGTTCGATCCCTGGTCAGGGAGCTAAGATCCTAAATACCATGCAGTGAGGCAAAAAAAAAAAAAAAAAACAAAAAAAACCTAGAAGAGAGCTTAAACAAAGCAGGGACTCAAACAGATATTTGTGTACCATGTTCACAGAGGATTATTCATATTAGGCAGAAGCTGGGGACACCCCAAGTGTCCAAGGACAGGTAAATGGGTAAAGAAAACGTGCTGTGTGTACCCAGTGAGTATAATAGTATTCAGCCTTGGAAAGGGAGGTACGGAGAGTTACGGTTTAATGTATAGACAGAGCTCCAGTTCTGCACACTGAGAAGAGTTCTGGGATGGATGTGTAACAGTTATACAACAAGGCGAGCCTTACCTTCCTTCCAGTGCACACTTACAAATGATTAGAATGGTAAATTCTCTATTATACGTATTTTACCACAATTTGAAAAACAGGAAGGAAGGAAATTTCGACATATGCCCCAACACAGGTGAACTGTAAAGACTTTATGCTGAATGAAATATGCCAGTCACAGAAGAACAAATGCGGTTTGACTCCACTCATGCGAGGTTGCAGAGTAACCAAATTTGCGGAGATAGAAAAATAGATAGTGCTTGCCGGGGGACTGGGGGCAGGAGGAGGGGGACTTCGTGTTCAGCGGGTGCAGGGCTTCAGTTTTGGAAGATGGAAAGCGTCTAGGAATGGATAGTTCTGAGAGTTGATATTGCATAACACTGAATATACTGATGCCATTGAAACCTACATTAAAAATTGTTACAGTGGTCAATTTTATGCGTGTATATTTACTACAACGAAAAAAAGAAAGGATAGCATAAACAAAGGGCAAAGATAAGCTGCAGACCAGGAGAAGAGATTGGTTAAGGTTTTCTTTTTTTAGTTAACATATGTGTTCTTTATTTGTTTGTCTTAGCTGGGCCAGGTCTTAGTTGCAGTGCTTGCGATATTCCCATTGTTGGGACACGTGGAATGTAGTTCCCCGACCAGGGATGGAACCCGGGTCCCCTGCATTGGGAGTGCAGAGTCTTGGTCACGGGACCAGCAGGGAAGTCCATGGGTTAAGTTTTTATATCTGTGTTCATTTAGTACCCTGACTGGAAACGTGAGGTTTCTGGATCAGAGAAGAGACGGATGATCTGCTGACGTTGTCAGTCTTACTGCCAACTCCCAGCAGGCCACACACCAAGGGCAGATGGGCCCGGGAGGGGCTGGTACCACCGGGAGGAGCTGGAGATCCAGGGCTCTCAGAGCTGGAGATGCCGACGCTCACCAGTCCCTCCCTCCCACTCTGGACACAGAGGGAGAGACCTTTGCTCTCTGACCTAAAGCATTCCACTCTAGGGAGAGGAGAGGACGCTCTTTGGGATTTTACAACTACTTGGAATGTAAACAAATGGCTCTGGGCTTATCACCTTTAGAAAATGAAGAGAAAATGAGTCTGGGGAGAAGGGAGCCTTTTCTACCCTCATAACATGTTGCTCAGAAAGGTCCAGACACTGCAGGGAACCCTGAGAAATCCAGGGAGCATTGTCTTCCAACAATATCGGCAGTATATAGAATCGAAGAGGATCCCTGTGCAGAATATTGAGGGGCTTCCCAGGGGGCTCAGTGGTAAAGAACCCGCCTGTCAATGCAGGGGACGAGGGTTTGATCCCTGGGCCAGGAAGATCCCCTGGAGAAGGAAATGGCAACCCACTCCAGTATTCTTGCCTAGGAAATCCCACCGATAGAGGAACCTGGCGGGCTACAGTCTACGGGGTCACAAAAGAGTTGGCCACAACTCAGCAACTGGGCGCACATATACACAGGAGGAATATTGAAGTAAGTCCTGCAAAAAAACAAGGATAAGGGAAGCAATCCTATTTAAAAATGGATAAAAGGATGTAAATATGCAGTACCAAGAAGAAGAATCCCAAATAGCCAATAAGCTTATGAAGACGTTGTCTGTATTACTAGCAATCAGGAAAATGCAAATGAAAATGGGCACCAACCACATGCTGATATCTTCCCCCAAATTAAAGAAAAACACAAGTAAAATGTTGTGTGGTCAAGCTGTAGGAATCTGTGGAAAGAGTGAAAATGTGCTTCCACTCGTATGAAAGGTCCAGACCAGGCATATCTACAGGGACGGAGAGCAGGTCAGTGGTTGCCTAGGCTTGGGGAGATGGAGAGGAGGGAGGTATGGGGGGGACAGCTGAAAGAAACCGGATTTCTTTCTGGGGTAATGAAAATATTTCACAGGTGTTTTTTGTTGTTGTTGTTGTTGTTCGGCTGTGCTATGAGACTTGTGGGATTTTAGTTCCCTGACCAAGGATCGAACCTGTGACCCCTGCAGGGGACGCTCAGAGTCCTAACCACTTGACTGCCAGAGAAATCCCCCAAATATTTTCAGTTGACTGTGATGATGGATGCACAACTCTGTGAATAAACTCAAAGCCATTAAATTGCACACGTTAAATGGATGATTTGTATGGTCTCTGAATATATATGTCGATGAGGCTGTTTTTTAAGAGGGAGGAAGATTCCATTTTCTTCCAACTAGATGAGCAGAAACTGTGAAGTCTGACTATTCAAAATGCTGGTAAAGACGTGGAGAAATAGGAGGCCTCGCCTCTGCCGGTAGAAGCATAAGCTGGTTCACTTTGGAAAGAAAGTTATGCCGTTCTGTGTCCCAGCAACTCTGCTGCTGGGTAATGAATCTAGGCCTTGCGCACAAGGCGACTTCACAAGGATGTTCACGGCATCCTCGTTTCCAAGAGGGGAAATTGTGATTGGCCTCAGTGCTCTAGGCCAGGAGAGTGGGTAAATAATTGTTTTTAATTCATGCAGTGGAATACTGTACGGCAGATTAAAGTGACTGAACCAGCGTTACACAGGTCAACATGGACACGTCTCATAAACACAAGTTTCGGTGAAATAAAGTTTTTTAAGAAACTGCATACAGTGGCATGCATTTATATAAAGCCAAGCAAAAGATAACATATTTGTATTATCACTAACCACTGAAGTCATAGTAAACTACCCAGGAGAATGACAGTGAGCAAAGTCATGGTCATAGTTAGCTCTGGAAAAAAGAAGAGAAAAAGGATTGGGAACGAATACTCACAGAATACCAACTCTACCTGGATGTTGGTTTCTTTTGAAAACATTTCATGTCGATATTTGATAAAGCTAGTATCTACATATTAGCAAAATCATCTGCACTTTTCAGTACATTTGAAATATCTCTCAATATTAAAGAAAAAGTTGAGTGAAGTTTTATGTTGCCGGGGTGTAGGCATTTGTGGACAGAGTTTGCTGTCTAGCGGAAGTCAGAGCTGGGGAGGGTGCCCCCTAACCCTCCAAGCCAGCCCCTTCATCCAGCTGGGGAGGGGGCAGGGAGCGTGTTGGGCGCAATATAGCTCCATCTCACCATCCTCCCCTCCCCAAGGCCGGTGTTGGGGGGCAGGTTGGGGAGAGGCAGGGGGTGCAGGGAGGGGCAGGGGGTGGGGAGAGGGGCTGGTGGGCAGCAGTAGTGTGTTAGCAGACCCATGTTTGTCCCTGTTCTTGCTTTCGGGCCAGTATAGCCCAGGCAGGGTTCCTCCCACAGTGACTGTCTCCTGTTCCTGGAGGCTGGGAGTTGAAGTTTTAGGTCTGGGAAGGTCCTAGACTCAGCAGTACCGCTGCTGCTGCTAAGAAACTGTGCCTAGAGCCTCAGCTGTCCCTTACTTTATAGCGTGACCAACTGGAAGGCTTCAAACTGAGTCTGCTCCGATGGCTTGGGCATTCCATGGATGTTGAGAAGTCACTGCTGGTTATCAGCGTTGCCTTGACAACCACTGGGCACATGAATAACTTGGCAGAGGTGAAGGGTCATGTCAGACACTGATAAACGTACATAGTAAAGTTTTCTGTGTGCGTGGACTCTGTTCTTGACATGCGTGGATAGTTGGTTTGAAAGGTAGTTTCTTTTCACTCAAGTGACCTCCTACTAATTTTATTCCCTTTTTCAGTCCATTGCGTTGCTTAGCAGACAGTTTTACCCAGTAGCATTCTTCAAAGGAGCATGTCTTTTAATTCTAAGTACAATCGGAGATAAAACCACCTCCCTAGTGTGTGTAGGCTTTAAACAACCACAGCATCACCATCTCCCTCCAGTACTGTGCTAACGTGAGCATGGTTTGCAAATCAGACTCTAAAGAGACAGAATAATTAAACTCAGAGTTATTAAAAAGTGAAAGTCGATCAGTCGTGTCCAACTCTTTGCAATCCCATGGACTATACAGTCCTGAAATTCTCCAGGCCAGAATACTGGAGTGGGTAGCCGCTCCCTTCTCCAGGGGATCTTCCCAACCCAGGGGTCAAACCCCCGTCTCCTGCATTGCAGGCAGATTCTTTACCAGCTGAGCCACAAGGGAAGCCTCAGAATAATTAAAGGCTCAGATAATTAAACTCCCCTAAAGGTGTTGAGGGCAGCAATGGATGGACTCCATGTCTGATTTTTTAAGATATGCGGTGTCCACAAGTGGCTTTCTCAGCTAGGTCTCTGGTATTCAAAGTGTGGTCTCTGGACCATCAGCAGCAGTTAAGAGTTTACCAGAAATCCAGAGGCTCAGCCCCCACCCAGGCCTATCAGATCAGAGTCTGCATTTTAATACGGTCTCTGGGTGATTTTTCTGAGTGTTTTTTCTGAGAAACACCCCATCATATAACCTGAGGAGCCTGCCTTCTGAAAAGACACTGGTATTGTAAGAAATAAAGCTTTCAGAGGAGGATACTCCTGGGAGAGTGTAGGAAGCAAAGCTATTATGTTTCTTAAGGGGTTTTTGGTTTGCTTTTTTTTCTTTCTTTTGCTGTAACCACTTAGAAAGTCTTTATTGAATTTGTCACAATATTGCTTCTGCTCTTTATATTCTGATTTTTTGGCCATGAGGCACGTGGGAATCTTAGCTCCCTGACCAAATATTGAACCCACACCCACTGCACAGGAAGATGAAGTCCTGAGCACTGGGCAACCCAGCAAGTCCCAGGGCTGTCCTAAAAGCCATGCAAACCAAGGTGCTCCGGGCTCTCCTCAAGCTTTGGCTGCTATTTGTGTATTTTGTACAAAGTTGTTATTCCCTTTCCCCTCCACTGAGGTTATGAAAAAACGTTAGTCACTCAGTCATGTCCGACTCTTTGCAACCCCATGGACTGTGGCCTGCCAGGCTCCTCTGTTCATGGGATTGCCGTTTCCTTCTTCAGCAGATCTTCCTGACCCTGGAATCGAACTTGGGTCTTCTGTGTGGCAGGCAGATTCTTTGTCGTCTGAGCCACCAGGGAGGCCCCTGAGAATATGAAATCGATTCCCAAAAAATAGCAGGACGAAGGGTGAGAGAGGAAGGATTAAACATCATGTGAAAGTCTCAGGTCCTTTGTTTTTGTAATTTTACTTATTTACTTTTGGCTGCGCTGGATCTTTGTTGCTGTGCCCAAGCTTTCCCTGGTTGCGGTGCTCAGGCGCCAGGGCACACAGGCTTCAGTAGATGAGGCACATGGACTTAGCTGCCCCGCGGCACGTGGGCTATCCCTGGACCTGAGATCAAACCTGTGTCTCCCGCATGGGCCGGCGAATTCTTAACCACTGAACCACCAGGGCAGCCCCCAAGTTCTTACTGAAGCATCTTCTTACGGGATGTCCATCATGATCCTCACTGTGCCTCAGCTTCCCTGACTTTGAGAATAGCCCAGTCATTTCCCAGGGCCTTCCTGGGACTCATAAGCCAGTGTTTAAGGCCTTTGTGGTCCCCGATGAGAGGCGTGGCCCCAGCTGGAAGCATCACTGGGGCCTTTGCGGCCAGCACCTCGCTCAGCAGCCTCCTTGTTCTCTGGCCTGGACTGCCCACTTTTATCTCTGTCCCTGGCTTGTCTGGGAAAAGACCAGCAGGACACGAGGGTGGGGCAAGGGGGATAAAGCCGCTTCCGGCACGGATGAGTCAGAAGAAGCCTCATCTGTGGCTGGCAGAGCCACGCTACTCACAGACCCGAGGGTGAAAGGGGCAGGAATTTTCCCCTGTGCTTCTGTGATGAGAGGGGGCCCCCGGCCTCTGGGCCCCAGCCCCGGGGCACGGTCGGGCAGCAGGTCAGTATTCACACGCCTGACATCACACAGCGATGGAGGTGAACAAACGGCCGTGACCTGCAAAGTGGGTTTTAGACACAGGCATGGCATGAAAGGTCTGTACCTCAGGGGCTTTCACAGAATCTCCTGGAAGAAGTGATTGCAAACGGGCAGCTCCCAGAGCAAAAGACATCGCAGGTGCGCCTGGCTTCAGAGAATTTGGTACACGCAATCTAAGCATCTCAGATTAGTGAGGGGCAGGCGGTGTGATGCCTGATGTCATTCAAGAGACTTTGCTTTACAGCAGGACTCACCTATGGCTCTTTTTTCAATTGTTGAAAACATGCAATAACTTAAACCGTCTTAACCATTTTTAAGTGTACGGTTCAGCGGTATGTAGTCCCTTCACATTGCTGCCGTCATCCCCACCATCCATCTCCAGAATCTTTCTATCTTCCCAACTGAATGTTGGGGGCTTCCCAGATGGTTCAGTGGTAAAGAATCTGCCTGCAATGCAGGAGACCCGGGTTCGATCCCTGGGTCTGGAAGATTCCCTTGGAGAGGGAAATGGCAACCCACTCCAGTATTCTTGCTGGGAAAATCCCATGGACAGAGGAGCCTGGCAGGCTACAGCCCAGGGGGTCGCAAAGAGTCAGACACGTCTTAGTAACTGAACAACAAACTGAACCTCTCTTCTCATTAATCACTAACTCCATCCCTTTCTCCCCCAGCTTCCAGCAACCTCCCTTCTTTCTTCCTATGAATCTGACGACACTAGAAAACTCATATATGTGGAATCATACAGTATTTGTCCTTCTGTGACCAGCTTATTTCTCGGAGTATAATATCTTCAGGCTTCAGCTGTGTTGTAACGTGCCAGAATTTTGTTCCTCTTTAAGCCCAGATAATATTATACGCCTTTATGTGAATAGACCACATCCTGCTTATCACCCGTTGGTGGACACGTGGGTTGATCCACCTTTTGACTCTTGAGAATAATGCTACTGGAAACACGAGTGGGCTTCCCTGGTGGCTCAATGGTGAAGAACTCACCTGCCAGTGTAGGAGAGGCAGATTTGATCCTTGGGTCAAAAAGATCCCTTAGAGGAGGAAATGGCAAACCACTCCACTATTCTTGCCTGGAGAATCCCATGGACAGAGGAGCCTGGTGGGACACGACCAAAAGAGTCGGACACGACTTAATGACTAAACCACAACAAAGGAACAAGAGTGTCCAAATAACTGAGACCCTGCTTTCAGCTCTTTGGGGTAATACTCAACACTGGAATTGTTGTATCATCTGGAATTTCTGTGTTAAAATTTTTGGTTGAAAGCATATCACTTTGGTTTCAATTTATCCACTTCCTTGTACTCAGTCGCTCAGTCATGTCCAACTCTTTGTGACCCCATGGGCTGTAGCCCACCAGGCTCCTCCATCCATAGGATTTTCCAGGCAAGAATACTGGAGTGGGTTGCCAGTTCCTTCTCTAAGAGATCTTCCCAACCCAGGGATTGAACCCGGGTCTCCGGCATTGTAGGCAGACGCTTTACCATCTGAGCCACCAGGGAAGCCCCTGTCTTTGGAAACTCTGGCATTTAAAAGAGGCAGAGTAAAACTCAAGATTAATTTCGAAAGCATCAAAAATAGTAAAGCGTGTAGATTTAGTAAAGCCTTACTTGCTTTTTGTTATATTAGGTGCAAAGTTGAAGTGTTGCTTTTTCAATCCATCTTCCCCAGGTACAGCACTGAAAACAAGTAGTCAAAACCCCAACCTGGAGTCCTGTGGGATCCTGGCCCAGGGGCTCAGGTCAGGTGGTTGGAGCACACCACAGACTGTGACGGGAGCACCCAGACTGGTGGCACTGTAGGACAGGCTTGCCGCCAGGCCTACATGGTGTTATCCCACGTGGATGTGGGTCAAGAATGAGAAAACTGCTTTTGATTTATCTGCTAGGTAGCTTTTGAGGGGAGGGAAAATGACTTTACATAAAAACTCTAAAGAGAAATTCACGAAAACTGATACTGGCCATTACATTATCAATTTTTTTAAAGATCTTTCTTGATGTGGACCATTTTTAAGATCATTATTGAACCTGTTACAATACCGCTTTTGTTGTTTACATTCTGGTTTCTTGGCCCTGAGACATGTGGGCCATCTTAGCTCCCTGGCCAGGCATTGAACCCGAACCCTCTGCATTGGAAGGCAAAGTCTTAACCCCTGGACCACCAGAGAATTTCCTAAATTATCTCTTGGTAGAGGGATTGATATGTTTCATAACTTCTTCATATTTTAGAATTTTGTAATGAGCAGTACTAATTTTATAATCTGAAAAAGATGCTGTTTTTAAGCATAAAAGGAAATATACCAAAAAGGCAGAATGGTGAGACTACTATTGCTTCATTCAAAAAGATAGTGGAAAATAGAATATTGGCAGGCTTAACATTCAGAAATGACCCTGGAGAGCCAGGATCACACGCCACGTTTAACCCTGTCGCAAACTGGGGCCGGTCCTCGGCATTTTCTGTAATCCATCATACACTCGAGGAAGAGAGGATCTGAAAGAGATGCTGTGATAGCGTGCCGGCCCTGCACACACCATCTCAGGAAGGGACAATGACTTGCTCAGACTCACTCAGGATCTATTTTTTTCCTACAGTGTGAGCTGTCCTTCTATCTTGAAAGTTTTGAAAGTCTCATGTAGGAAGTAGCACATGAGGGCAGATAAATGTTGAGTTATAATTCTTAGGTGTGACATTTTAATTCATCAAAAGAGAAAGATTTAATGCCTCTGATGGGAGCATGACACATTCTAAAACAAAGGAAGTCACTAAGACCTGAAATAGATGTTGGAGGTTTGGTTGGTTTGGCTGGGAGGAAGCTAATCTTCTAAAAGACACGCATGGCTGCTCTGAAATTCAACCTCCATGAGTATTTGTGGGTAGGCAGGGAGAGAGGTGGAAATTGTGTTTGGGGTATATATTCTTGTTTTTAATAAAAGTTCTTTTTTTTCCCCCTATGCTCCTGAATTGAAATGTTCCTTCCTCAAATAAAAGATGCTGCTTATCTATGGCCACACCTCATGGCCTGTGGGATCTTATGTCCCCAACCAGGGATCAAACTCATGGTCCCTGCAGGGGAGGCACAGAGACTTAACCACTGGACCACCAGGAAAGCTTCTAATGCAGTTTCTTTATATGGGCCTCATGAGAAGGGGGCCTGATTGTCTGAAATCTCTAGACGAGAGAAGTGAAGTGTTGATTCTGCAAGCTGCGGCTTGTGTTGGCAGGTGAATAAATGTGCTGCCGCAGGTGGGGGACAGAAGCTTGCTGCGTCCCACACCCAGTCCTGATTTGCAAGAAAAAACCCTACCCAGAAGCTGGAAGGAATCCAGAAGACATGGACCAACCCACAGCTGCTCCCTAGAGAGAGGTGTGCCTGCTCCCTTCTCAGGCTTACTGAGTCTTAAGATTAATGAGGGGTTGCTTGCCCAGGAGGCCGTTCACGGAGGCAGGCTTGGTCCTGACCAGCAGTGTGCCAGGCCGTCAGGACACACACGGGGCACTGTGAAATCCCCTAAATCACCTTTGCTGATAAAATTTTGTCTTTTCGGGCCAAAGGAACTCAGGAGCAAACACTCCCAGGGAGATCTTTCTTTCCTCATCACATCTTTGGAATAAATTGGGTATGTGTGTGCCCAGTTGTGTCTGACTCTGCGACCCCATGGACTGTAGCCCACCAGGCTCCTCTGTCCATGGGATTCTCCAGGCAAGAATCCTGGAGTGGGTTGCCATTTCCTTCTCCAAGGGATCTTCCCGACTCAGGGATCAGACCTGCCTCTCCTGCTTTGACAGGCAGATGCTTTACCACTACTGCCATCTGGGAAGCCCCTCAAAGTAAATTAAGGTGAATGTTTTCGCTAATCTGGCTAATCTCAAGGTCCCTTTTGACTTTACCTCACTTGGGAAGAACTGCCTTCCCTCAGTTGTAATTCAGGGTTATGCGCATTGCCGGTGGTTCTGAAGCTTGGCGATAGGTAAGAATAACCCGAGGAGCCTTTTAAACTGCTGGATAATGGGCGTCAGCCCAGACCAGTTAAATCAGAACCTCTAGGGTGTGAGGCCCGCGTGTTGGTAGAAGAAATGCCCAACTGAGCTCAGCCCAATTTGCCGACCTTCAGAATCATGAGCAAATAAAATGGTGGCCGTTTTAAGCTTCAAGATGATTTGTTACACGGCCACAGATAGTGTTACCAAAAAAGTGTATGTTCTGGGGTCCGGCTGCTCGCCCCCCAGAAAGCCAATAAACAGGCCAGGTTGGTGGAAAGGAGAGTTTGTTTTCAGGTGCCGGCACCTGGGGGAGGCAGGCGGACATCTGTCCGAAGGTCAGCTCCTCCCGCCCACTCTGGCAACCAGAGGGGCAAGAGCTCTCACAGACGGAAGGAGGGGCCACGTGCAGGAACAGACGGTCGGCTCTGCCAGTCAGCTTCAGATTGGTCAGCGGTGGTCTGACCAGGGTCATCTTGTTGTTTTAGGTACAGTTCATCTTCGGTTCCAGAGTCCACGGGTTCCCATTTCTTTGAGGCCAGTTCTCAGAATTGTGGCAGCTTGTGTCATGGATATGGTCTGGTCACCATGTAGCCAGCTGCTTCCACCTGGGGTTTTAGTATCTAGAAGACAGCTCACAGGTTATGGTTCTGAGTATTACCCGTAGCCCTTGAGAAAGAACTGAAGGTCCTTGAGGATGCTTAATGGCTACATTATTACTATTTGGTCTCCTTTGACTGTTTTCCTTTGTTTCTGCATTTTGCATTTCTTTGATTAAACTTATTCTTCGGCTTAAGTTTTCCACAGACAGAAGGCAAGCAAAGGACATGGAGGGGTAGGGGCAAGACCGTAGGGTCCTGCTCCGTTTCAATTAACTGAGATAAACTGTATCTCAGCTGAGAAAAACTGAAAGTTGGTCAGTCGTGTCCAGCTCTTTGCAACCCCAAGGACTATACAGTCCATGGAATTCTCCAGGCCAGATGCTGGAGTGGGTAGCCTTTCCCTTCTCCAGGGTGTCTTCCCAACCCAGGGATTGAACCCAGGTCTCCCACATTGCAGGTGGATTCTTAACCAGCTGAGCCACCAGGGAAGCCCAAGAATACTCAAGCTGGTAGCCTCTCCCTTCTCCAGGGGATCTTCCCAACCCAGGAATTGAACTGGGGTCTCCTGCATTGCAGGCGGATTCTTTACCCAGTGAGCTATCAGGGAAGCCCATCTCAGCTGAGAACCCCTATGTTAAACTTCACTGCAGGGTTTTGCTCTTGCTCTAGGAATGTAGGATATAGTTTCTGCTCTATCATGAGTGGGGTGGGTGGAAGCTGATTTGAAATTGGGTATGAGGTATCTAGGTATCTCTTTTAGAGCCAATTTTTTTTTTAAAGGTGTTGTGCTGGGTTTTCGTTGCTGCGGGGGCAATGAAAACAGGAAAACCTGTTTTCAGGGGACCCGGTTTCCCCCTTTGTGTTGGGGGATGATAATAGCAAGACTGGAGGCAGAGAGAGCAGCAGCATCCATTGCCCTGTCGTGATTTCCTGATGGAGCGGCACTCGCCAGCCGTGCATCTCTAGCTGTGGCGGGGGGATCCTCCTGGCAGTGGCTTCTCTTGTTGCAGAGCACAGCCTCCGTGGCGTGGGCTCAGTAGTTGCAACACACAGGCTTAGTTGCTGCGCGGCCTGTAGGATCTTCCGGATCAGGCACCTTAACCACTGGACCACTAGGGAAGTCTGCCACGTTTTGATCAGAGGGAAATGGGAAGTGAGAGGCGAGCCCCCCCGCCCCGTGTGGCCCCCATCAACACGGGGCTGCTCTGTGCAGTCTCAGCTCTGTGCCGCCTTGAGCAGCAGAGGTCCCAGAAGGCGTCAGGAGAGGGAGTGTTAATAGATTCCAAGGTGGGGAGGCGGTCAGGGGTGTGAAGAAGATTGCCAGCAGCAGCTCCTGGGAGATGGGGAGCCGTCCGCCCTGCAGGGGCCTGGACTCTGCGGCCTAAACACTGCCCGTCCTGCACACTGCTTTACCAAGGGGGTCACGTCCTGCCTGTCACCCACTCTGCCGCTGCACCTTCTCCTCTGGACCCAGGACACCAGCCGCCCACAGCAGGGCCCAGGGGCTTTCAGCTCCACCTCCGACTGGCCCTCTTCTGCCTGGCTTACTTGTGACAAACTGAGAATTTTTAAGTTGGGGGTTGGGGGAGTGGCAAGAGAGACTCTTGTTTTAAATGATCAATTAATTAATTTATTAATTTGGTGGTGCCGGGTCTTAGTTGTGGCCCGCGGGATCTTTGGTCTTCGTTGCAGCCTGCAGGATGTTTTGTTGCAGTTGGTGAACTCTTAGTTGCGGCATGTGGAATCTAGTTCCCTGACCAGGGATCGAACCCAGGTCCCCTGTATTGAGAGCAGGGGGTCTTAGCCACTGGACCACCAGGGGAAGTCCTGAGAGACTCTTATTTTGATACTACTGGTTCTCTGAAGAGTATCCCCACGCATTAAGAGTCTCCATTCAGTTCCTCTTGGGACCGCTCATTCTAACTCAATTGTCTTTTACAATCCAATAACTCAACTTATGTTGTGTATGTTAAGATGAAGATGAATTACCTGTTATTACATATGATGATAAAATATAGAAATCCCTGGCGCTAACTTGTATTTTCAGTCTCATCTGCCATGAATTCACCCTCACCTTCATAGCAAGATAGATCTACAGAGTCGTCCCAAACCCACTACTCCTTATTGTGTTTGGGGTTCCCTTGCCCATGCTGTTTGCTCTTCCTGGAGTGTTTGCTTGACTTCTGTAAGCCATGAAAATGCCTATTCATTCTTCAGTATTGGGTTTTGATTTTTCCAACCCCATGAAGACCATCACCGTCCTTCAACCCCTACTCACTTCTTTCTGTGCCTTTATCAGACTTTATTTTAATGGCCTTCTTAAATGCCAGTCTCCCATGCTATCTTATGAGTGCCTTGAATACAGGATTGTATCCTTTATTGTTTATATTTGTTTTTCCAACACAGGACTGTCCTTTGTTCATGTGAGTGTGGTCAACATTTCTGCAATTTTACATTGAAAGACAAAAAAAAAAATTTAATGAGGGGAATTTCTGAACTTATTTTACTCCAACAGGTTAATGTTCTTCTCCTAGGGTTGTTTCCATCTTAGTTATTGGTTAGAATGAAAATTACACCCTTTTGGGGACACTCCCAGAAAAGCTAGTAAATGTTCTCAAAGTCTTTGTTTATCTATAGGATGGCATAATGCCATAAATGAATAATTATACATGTGAAGGATATAATATGCTGTATAATTAAAGACGTGATGCTAATAGAATCTACCTCCCTACAAGAGCTGCCTCTTAGCAAGTCGTCTTTGGGGCCAGTTGTGCAACGTTTCTGCGGAGTACATTCCAAGTAGAACAGAGAAACCATAAGAAAGGAAAATCGAGACTTCCCGGGTGGTCCAGTGGTTAAGACTACGCTTCCACTTCCGGGGGCATGGTTTTGATCCCTGGTCAGGACACTAAGATCCTGCATGCTGTGCAGAGCGGCCAGATAAACGAATCAAACAAAATAAAGGAAAATCAAGCAAAGTAGCCATCATAAGAAATCTAACCAAACATCACTCATGCAGAAGTATGTGTATTTATTTTCATACCCATACGAAAGGCTCTCTTTTCATTTTTCATTTGTGCTTTTCAGGAGGACCTTTTTCATTTAGGAGGTTTAAATATTCAAGGACATGTTCTATTTGCAGGCAGCTCACTCTTAAATTCAATCGTACAGATCCCTGAAAATCAGCTTCCTGATCCAATCGGAGGTTTAGCATCATCCAAATAAAATCACAGAGATATTCCAAGAGGCTGGAAGTACATAAGGACCATACATGCTCTCTTTTAAACATGTCTCTCTTTGAAAACTGAATATAAACTTCTTCAGCATCTGGCATGTCGTTTTCTTTCCTCCTCCCCATCCCCTCTTCACACTTATTTGTCCATCTTACAGGGAGCTGGAATTCTCTGTATTTCACAAACACATTTTGAGCATCCACAGTGTGCCAAGCACTGCCTTGTACATGACCTCAATACTCATGCTTTTCTAGCGATGGGTCAGACCAGTGTCGTGGGGCAAGGGGCAGTCGAGGGTGCAGGCGGTGCTGTCCTGGTGCGTGCTCAGTTGCTCAGTCCTGTCCGACTCTTTGCGACCTCACGGACTCTAAGCCGCCAGGCTCCTCTGTCCCAGGCAAGAATACTAAAGTGGGTTGCCATTTCCTACGTACAGATGGTGAATCCCCGACACCTGAGGAGGAGGGTTTGAAATCAGATCCCTGTGCAGAGGGAGCACAACTCTCTGAAGCTTTTTCTCTCCCTTGTTTTTTTTTTTTTAATATCTATTTATTTATTTTTGGCTGTGCTGGGTCTTCATTGCTGCGAGCAGGCTTTCTCTGGTTGTGGTGAGTCCAGGTTACTCTCTTTTGTGATACACGGGCTTCTCATTGTGGTGACTTTTTTTTTTTTTTTTTGCAGAATCCGGGTTCTACTTTATTTACAAAATAAAGGAAACCCTGCCAACTCTTTCTTTTAAAAAATGTGTTGGTATCAAATATATTTACCAGAAAATTTGCCATGCTAACCATTTTAAGCATACTGGTCAGTGGCGTTAAGCACATTCTCAGTGTTGAACAAGGATCACCACTGATTTCAAAACTCTTTCACCACCCAGAGCAGAAACTCTGTAAGCATCAAGGGTAGAGTGCTACCTGAACAGTAGTAGTCACTTAAGGCTGTGTGGACAAGGCTGTGTGTAAACCAGAGCTTCAGAGATGGACAGGATTTCCACAAACAGGGAAGAGGGGAGAGGCAGCCTGGTAGGTGTATAAATGGTGTGATGAGGGATTATTGTTCAGTCGCTAAGTCATGTCCGACCCTTTGAGGCCTCAGGGACTGCAGCACACCAGGCTTCCCTGTCCTTCACCGTCTTCTGGAGTTTGCTCAAGTCCATTGAGTCAATGATGTCATGCAACTATCTCATCCTCCAAGACATGGTGGAAGTGAGTTTAATGCCTTTGTGAACAAGAAGAATCTATCTTGGTGTAACTCACCCATCGGGGAGAGAAGAGAGGACCCAGCTACAGAGCAAGGATGGGGCTGAGTTGAAAGGGCCTTGAAGCAAAAGGAATTGTCTGGATTCACTGATGTCCCTGGACCTACGAACTCACGTTACATAGCTTCCCAGGTGGCGCTAGTGGTAAACAGCCCAACTGCCAATGCAGGAGATGTAAGAGACGCGGGTTCCATCCCTGGTCGGGAAGATCCCCTGGAGGAGGAAATGACAGCCCCCTCCAAGATTCTTGCCTGGAGAATCCCATGGACAGAGGAGCCTGGTGGGCTATAGCCCACAGGGTCACAGAGTCAGACACAGCTGAAGAGACCTAGCATGCATGCGCGTACACAGCTTTGGTAAGCACTGCCTTTCCAGTTTCCAGAGGACGGATTGTTCTCTAGTTAGAGGTGGAATGTGGTCCCCAGAGACGCATCAGCTGGAGCAGGTGCCTGGAACAACGGCACAGCCCTTCGTCTCCAGCTTTTATTCTGTGGCCTCCACCCTGGTCAAGGCCCTCATCACCGCACACCTGGAACGACTGCTTTAGGCTCTCATCTGACCTCCCTGCCTCCAGCCTCACCTCTGCGCCACCCCACGGGCAGCGCCGCCATCTGATGAGCCTGAAGCGGTATCACCCACAGGGCGTTCCTTTGCACCAGCGTCCGAGTGCTGGAGCGGGAGGTCTCTCCCGGGGCTCAAGGCCCTCCGTGGTCTGTCCTACAGAGAGTGTCCCAGAACTCCCCGCCATGGCCGCAAACAGGGCAACTGCGTTTGCCTCACTCATTCGGTTCTTCAGCCGCTTTCTCACCATTCATTACACCTCAGATGTAGCCAGAGTGGTGGCTGAACTGTGCCCCTTCTAAATCCATAAAGTCTTTTTAAAAAATAAACGTTACTCAGTCGCGTTCAACTCTTTGCGACCCCATGGACTGTAGTCCGCCAGGCTCCTCTGTCCTTGGGATTCTCCAGGCAAGAATACTGGAGGGGTTTGCCATGCCCTCCTCCAGGGGATCTTCCCAACCCAGGGACTAAACTCAGGTCTCCTACATTGCAGGCAGATTCTTTACTGTCTGAGCCATCAGGGAAGCCTCTAATGTTAGGTCCATGAATCAAGGTACATTAAATAATATATAGATATATTATTAAAATATAAATATTTTTAAAATATTTATTCATGTATTTATTTGGCTGCATCGGGTCTTAGCTGTGGCAAGTGGGATCTTTCAGTTGCTGCATGTGGGATCTGGTTCCCTGACCAGGGATTGAACCCAGGCCCCTGCATTGGGAGTGCAGATTCTTAGCCTCTGGACCACCAAGGAAGTCCCTAGAACTCACACTTTCTGTGGGAAGGACCACAGGAGCCACCTGCTAGGACTCCCAGGTTTTAGAAACGCAAAAACAAAGGCCTGGAGGATTTAATGACCCCTAAGATCATTCTCAGGGATCAGATTTGACCTCTGGGTTCGGAAGATCCCCTGGAGGAGGACACGGTAACCCACTCCAATATTCTTTCCTGGGAAATCCCATGGACAGAGAAGCCTGGCAGGCTACAGTCCATGGGGTGGAGAAAGAGCTGGACAAGACCGAGTGATGACTGAACACACGCGTGCTCGCACACACACGACTTAGCAACTAAACAAGAAGACCATTCCCAAGGTAAATGCTCAAACCAACAGAAGAATTCAAACCTCCAGGGTTACCCTCTTTCTATCTCAGCGCTGCTGAAATGCAGGGACCACCAGGCCCTCCCCTGGTTACACGGGTTCTCTTCTGTCCAGTCATTTTATTAATAAGGAATCAAAAAGCAGAACTAAGTGTAACCTTGGAGGTCAGTGGATCTAACCTCATCTTATAGATGAGAAAACCAAGGACCAGCGTTTTCTGGAAGGGTTCTGCCTGCGATCAATGTTTCCTGTACCTGAAGTCACGCACAACGTGTGGGCTTTTGTGTCTGACTTTTTATGAAACGTCAGTCACATTGTCTCCTTCAGTCCCTATTTCACCCGCAGGGACGCACACGCTCCTTCCCACGGCCTCAGAGCTCCTCCCAGCTGCCCCCCAGGCTCATTCTCTCCCCTGCTCACAGCGCTTCTGTCGTCTGCATCGAGTTTTAGATTCCACTTCTGTTATCGCATGGTACTTCTCTTTCTCAAAGTTCCCTTAGTTCAGTGATCTCTAGGTCCATCCACGTTGCTGCCTGTCCTCTGTGCTATTGCTTAAACAAACCAGATAATTTTTTTTTTGTTTTAAATTTATTTTTATCATATAGTACATACAACTTAGTTTATCTTAGTTTAACTTAGCTTATTGAAGTATAGTTGATTTACAATGATTTAGATATAGAGCAAAGTGATTCAATTACACCTACAAATATATATTTCATTTTCAGCTTCATTTCCATTATAGGTGACTACAAGATTGAGCGTAGTTCCCTATGCTATAGAGCAGCTCCTTGCTGTTGATCTGTTTTACACAGTAATGCGTTTCTGTTAATACCAGGCTCCTAATTTATCCTTCCTCCCTCAACCCTGCCTTTCCTCGTCGGTGACCGTAAATCTGTTTCCTGTGTCTGTGGATCTTTTTGTTCTGTATATAAGTTCATTTGCATCATTTTTTTAGATTCCACATATTAGGGACACTTGTTTTTGTCTGACTTATTTCGCTTGGTATGATCATCTCTAAGTCCATTGCAAATAGCATGATTTCATCCTTTTTTAAGGCTGTTATTCCATTGTGTATGTATATGCACTGCATCTTTTTATCCATTCATCTGTCTATGGGCATTTGGGTTGTCTCCATATCTTGACTGTTGTAAACAGAGCTGCAATAAACATAGGGGTGCATTTTTTAAAAATTATAGTTTAGTCTGGATAGATGCCCAGGAGTGGGATTGCTGGAGCATATGCTGATTTTGATTTTTTAAGGAACCTCCAGGCTGCTGTCCACAATGGCTACACCAGTTTGCATTCCCACCAACCAACAATGGACGATTTTTAACGCCTCAGCATACACCCAAACCTAGCTGACCGCCCTCACTGAGCGCACCAGTCCTTCGGCATCCTGATTACAGCTGGCCTTGCTCCAGGTTGGGAGTGGTCTGCCCTCTGAGAGGGGCAGTTCCGCTCAGCAGGCCTTTGGACCAGAGCTTGCTCTGAGACCTTCACGGCTTCTGGGTCAAGAGCCCGGGTCCGGGTGCTCCCAGAGTCCTGGTGGAGCTGTGGCTGGCTCCCCTGGAGGGCTCCAGGGGGCCGTGATTCACCACCACGTAATTCCAGCCCCAGCTTCTCTGGGAGCCTGGAAGCAGGGAAGGCCTGAAAGGCTGAAGCAGACGAGGGGAAAGCAGCGCGCCCAGGGTGGGGCCCCGCGGGGAGGTGCCCGGCGTGACTCAGCCCCGGCTGGCCGTCTGCAGGGACAGCCACGCCTTGTGCCCAGGTTCCGAATGCCAGGTGGGGAATGTGCCTGTGCCAGTCTCCCTCGATCAAGTCGGAACAGGTGTCCTGAGAAAAGCGTTCCCATTAAAGTGAATGGAGTCAAAACAGGCTGACCTCTCCGGAAACATAATTTACTTTCTTTTCTAAATGTTTCCTAAGTGCTCGGGAGACCCAGGTTCAATCCCTGGGTGGGGAAGAGTCCCTGGAGAAGGAAATGGCACCCCACTCCAGTACTCTTGCCTGGAAAATTCCATGGATGGAGGAGCCTGGTAGGCTACAGTCCGTGGGGTCACAAAGAGTCGGACACAACTGAGCGACTTCACTTGCAGAGAACCCTGAGAGTGTAGAAGAGAGAAAAAGCAGCAGACCCTGACATCAAGGAGGCTGGGAGCTAGAACGACGGGGAGGTTGTATATGATCCATCCTGGCAACCTAAAGAAACAGAGCTGAGTGCAGAGAGGAGTGGAGTGGGTGTGAAGCCTCACAAGTTCCTGCATTGTGATCAGGATCTTCCCATTGTGTGTGTACTCATGGGTGCAGCTGCTACTGACTTAAGAAAAGTTCTGGAAGGGAAAGACTTGATATACAATTAATTTTCAAGACCTGAGGGATGGCTGCTATTAAGAAAAAAAACAAACCTCCAAACCTTGAAAGCAAGTGGGACCAGCATGTGGACAGATTGGAACCCTCTTGCCCTGGTGGTGGGAGTGTAAAATGATTCAGCCCCCGGGAAAATACTTTGGCAGTTCCTCAAAAAATTAAGCACAGATTTACCATATGACCCAGCAATTCTGCTGCTGGATATATACTCCAAAACAAAGCAGGATCTTAAAGAGATGTTTGTACACCCATGATCATAGCAGCATTATTCACAGTAGCCAAAAAGTAGATGTATCCCATGTATTAATAGGTGAATGGATAAACCACATGTAGTCTGTACACACAGTGAAATATTTCATGTGTACTCTGTTGCTCAGTTGTGTCCGACTCTTTGAGACCCCCATGGACTGTAGCCTGCCAGGCTCCTCTGTCCGTGGAATTTCCCAGGCAAGAATCCTGGAGTGGTTGCCATTTCCTTGTCCAGGGGATCTTCCCCACCCAGGGATCAAACCCATGTCTCCTGCACTGGGAGGCAGATTCTTTACTGCTTAGCCACCTGGGAAGGCACCATGGAAGATTATTTGCCCTAAAAAGGGAGAATATCCTGACACGTGCCACAACATAGGTGGGCCTTGAAGACATTCTTCCAAGTGAAATAAGCCAGTCACTAAAAGACAAATACTTCATGATTCCATTTGTATGAAGTACTCAGGGTAGTCAAATTCAGAGAGACAGAAAGTAAAAGGGCTGGGGGAGGGGAAATAGGGAGTTAGTGTTTGATGGGGACAGAGTTTCAGTTTGAGAAGATGAAAAATTCTGGAGATGATGGTGATGATGGCTGCATAACAGCGTGAGTGTGCGTAACGCCACTGAACTGTACGCCTAAGAATGGATACAATGGGCAATTTTATGATATGTGTATTTTACCACAGTTAATCTACACACACACACCTTGGGGACATACCTTCAGGATTTGAATCCCTGTTTCATGGTTTGCCAGAAATATGAGCTTGGTCAGGTTACTCAACGAGCGTGAGATTTTTGCCATCTGTGAAATGGGCTGTTTCAAGGTCTGAGTGAGACACTCAGGCAGGGCACTTGGCACAGAGCTTGGCAGACACTAGAGGCTCAGTAGCAGTGGCTATTGTATTGTTGAGGCTTCGGGCATCGTGGCTGAAGGTCAGCGAGAAGCTAGCCACGGGCAGTCTTGTTTAACGTGTCCTTTTGAACTTGGTCGCCCAAATGAAACAATAAATTCCCACCACATCTATGTACACCTGTGACTACACGCACCTTGAAGACCCACGTGGAGAACAGATGAGCCGATATCTCTAATCAGCACATTTGCTGCGTGTATTCCAAGTCTGTCTTCTCTGCTGATGTATCAGAGTCTTGCTTTACCCTCAGGTACACATGTGTAAGGCAGAGCTGTCTTGCGATTATGGACATTTGTTTTCTAGGAGGAACAGCTGGAGTCGTGTCGTACGTGTTAAGGTGCTGTCCGCATAAGTCTCAGAGCGAGGCCTGCAAGAAGGAGCCAGGTGTGCAGTTAGGGTGGCCACAAGGGCAGAACCCCACCCAGCCCCTAGACCCCAGAATCACACTCCTGGACCCCTAAGGCCCTTGTGTGTGCCCTGGTGCTGGGGGAGTGTCCGGGAAGTGCATCTGCTGGAGGCCCAAGAAAGTCAGGGCAAGGAGAAGAGCAGGGAGGATGCTGAGGAGATGCACCCTGTCGGCCTGAGGTCTGAGACACTATTCGGGGTGAAGTATGAAAATGTGCATGTATGATTTTGCAATTCCAGTGACTATTTCCAGAACAGTGGTTCTTACCTGAGCTCGGGGGGCGTGTTATGTGGGGACTCTCCTTCTGCTCTGTACCTCCAGGGGACATGCAGCCAAGTCTGAAGGTATTTCCGTTTATCACAATGGGTATCAGTGGTGAGGGTGACAGGGTGTTGGGGGTATAGGGGAGGGTGAGGGTGCCCCTGGCATCTAGTGGGTAGACCAGCTTGTTGTTGTTCAGTCACTAAGTCGTGTCCGACTCTTTGCAACCCCAAGGGCTGCAGCATGCCAGGCTCCCCCGTCCTTCACTATCTCCAAGAGTTTGCTAAAATTCATGTCGATTGATGATGAGATGAGAAGTGAAGTCTCTCAGTCATGTCTGACTCTTTGCAAACTCATGGACTGTAGCCTACAGGCTCCTCCATCCATGGAATTTTCCAGGCAAGAGTACCGGAGTAGGTTGCCATTTCCTTCTCCAGGGGATCTTCCCGACCCAGGGATTGAACCCAGAGCTCCTGCATTGTGGGCAGATGCTTTACCCTCTGAGCCACCAGGGAAGCCCAAGGGAAAGGCCTCGCTGGGATTCGAACCCAGGATCTCCTGTTTCCGAGACAGACACTTAAACCTACGAAGCCATGAAGCCCCCGTTGAGTTGGTGATTCTATCCGGCCACTTCATGTTCTGTCATCCCCTTCTCCTGCCCTCAGTCTTTCCGAGCATTAGGGTCTTTTCCAATGGGTCAGCTCTTCGCATCAGGTGACCAAAGGATTGGGGCTTCAGCATCAATCCTTCCTGTGAGTATTCCTGGTTGACTAAGATGCTGCTGAAAACCATACAATGCTGAGGATTCTCCACGCTACGTTGTCAGCAGGGCCCAGGTTGGGAAATCCTGCTCTACAACAGCCAGAAGGGATTAAAAGAAATCACTTCCTAGCTGAGAGGAGGAAAGAAAAGAGCTATTAAAATTGGATGATTAAAGGGAATTCCCTGGCAGACCAGCTGTTAGGACTCTGAGCTTTCATTGCTGTGGGCCTGGCTTCCATCCCTGGTGGGGAAACTAAGGTCCTGTAAGTCACGAGGTGCAGGCAAAAAAAGAAGAAGAAAAAAAATTGAATGGTTATAGAGGAGGCCCAGAGACAAAGAATGCCTTTTGGATACAATTTGGTGTTTTTAAACAGTCTCACCTTTTTCTTAACACACAAACATATACACATTGCTGGCCAGAGGCTATGTATTACATTGACTTATCTTCTATTCTGCAATAGAGGTATTAACATTTAAAACTGCATTTGGTTAGGAGGGGAAATTTTCTTTATAAACTATTCAGGGCTTCTTTATTTAGACTTTCATTGTATTAGTCAGAACTTGTTTCTTATCTTGCTCAACCTTCAAAAGAAATTTGTCCAAACATGAAAGCCTTTTAAGCTTCACAGTGAGTTATACCTGGGAAACTGCTTTATAAGCCACAGATTAAAGTGTGAAAAAGGTTTGGAAAAAGATGTGCTAAAATATCTGTGGAAATTGTGATGGAATATGAGGCTCCCCCGTGGGGTGGGATCCGAAGACATGTCTTCACACGTCCTCCCAAACACCACCTTCAACAGAACAAATAGCAAGACAGAGGCAGGTTCTGAGTCTGACTGCCTGGGGGGTCTCTGCTGTTGTCAGGAGACAAGCTGGGTGACCCTGGGCAAGTTACTGAACTTTTCTGTGGTTTTCTCATCAAAAAATGGGGATAACAATAAAATGTGCCTCGGACTTCCTTGGAAGTCCAGTGGATAGGACACCACACGTTCACTGCAGGGCTCGGAGAAATAAGACTCTGTATGCTGCATGGGGTGTCAAAACAAAGAGCAACCCCCCCCCCCAAAGCCAAACAAACAAAAAAACCCCAATAGAATGTGTCTCACAGGGCTGTTGGGTAGATTAAGCGAGACAGCTACCACAGCAATGCACTGAGCCAGCGCAAGCCCGCTGCAAGAGTTAGCTGCTACAGATGGGATCTGAAGGCAGGACAATGAGACCTTTCTAAAGGCTGGAGGACAGAAGAGATTTACTTTTAAATATAATCAGTTTTTGCTGTCTCTCTGGTTCAAAACAATCATTAAATTGTTTTTTTTTTTTCCTAACTCTTCATTTTATTTTTTAAAATGTTAATTATTTATTTGGCTGTACTGGGTCTTCACTGCTTTGTGTGGGCTTCCTCTGGGTATGGCGAGCGGGAGCTCCTCTCTACTTGGGTGCTCGGGCTTCTCATTGCAGGGGCTCCTCTTATGGCAGAGGACGGGCTCTGGAGCACGGGTTCTGTAGTTGCGGCATGCAGGCTGAGTCGCTCCGAGGCAAGAGGAATCTTCCCAGACCAGGGATCGAACCCATGGCCTCTGCACTGGCAGGGAGATTCTTAACCACTGGACCACCAGGGAAGTCCTATGCATCTTATTTTACTCGATTTTATTGACATATAGTTGATTTACAATGTTGTGTTAGTTTCAGGTGTACAGCGTAGTGATTCAGTTATATATATATATATATTCTTTTTCAGATGCTTCTCTCTTAAAAGCTATTACAGAATACCGAGTCTATTACAGCATACTGGCTGGCTATCTGTTGATATCGTAGTGTGTATATGCTTAAGTTGTTTTAAAACTGTCAAAAGGTAATTAATTTTCTTTCCCGCTCTCAGAAAATAATAAGCCATTGTGATAGTGGCAACAATGAATGCTTACAAAATTAGAAAAGGGCATTTAGATGACTTACTGCAAAAGGAAGTTAAAGAACAGGTGTTGTGTTTATGCAAATTCCAGATGTTCAGTAAACATTTATTGGCAAATAAAGTTAGGAGGTACTTCTTGGAAGAGCAGAAGAAATATGATAAGGGAAGGCTGGGTAATAAAAATGAGAGAAGTCACTGTGTAGGTGAGATGCTGACTTGCAAAGTACTGCAGGAGTTTTAACGTGCTCCAGCAAGGATGCCGAGGGAATGGTTTTTACCCCTGGCTGCACACTGGGGGCATTTTAAAGAATCCTAAATCCCAGACTGATAAAATCAGACTCTTGGGGCTCGAACCTGGGAATCTGTATTCTGGAGCCCCTATCAGTTCCAATGTGCAGCCACGGCTGAGAGACAATGCTCTAGATGAATTCTTCTCAAACTTGAATGACATGAGAGTTACCTGTAGATTTTAATTAAAACTGGTTCAGTGGGGTGTGTGTAAGGGGAGGGAGCAGAGGGAGGAAGCAGGAGGCTACAATGCCCCATTTTTAAGAAATTCCCAGGAGAGGTCCATTGTGCAGTTCTGGGGGTCCCATTTGGAGCGCAAGTCTCAGAGGCTTTGAAAATGACTCCATGTAAACACAAGTATGTTATCATTCTAAAGTGCTACCGTTCTTCTTTGAGAGGAAATTCATTCCTTCAACAAACGTGTGAAAACCTCACGTAGCTTCGTGCTTTTGGAGGGCTGCGAAGATGAATAAGTAGCTCCCTTCCTGTGAGTTGTTTACCTCTCATCTTATAACAAGGAAATGGCAACCTACTCCAGTGTTCTTGCCTGGAGAATCCCAGGGACGGGCGAGCCAGGTGGGCTGCCGACTATGGGGTTGCACAGAGTTGGACACAACTGATGTGGCTTAGCAGCAGAAGCAGCATCTTATAACAGATGGCATTTAAGTTAAGCAGAAAAGAGAACTTCCTGACTGTGTGGTGTTCTGATGGCAGTGAAATGGGGTGAATATTGAGGGATATTCGGGTTGGAGGATATTAGGAGCAGGAGCTTCATTTCAGAAAAGTACCAAATGAAGAATATCGGTGCGAAGCAATAGCAGAGGTTGGAACATTCAGGAACGAGGTGGAGGCAATAGACAGGTGAGGAGACTGAGTATTTAGGGTCTTTTAAAAGGAGTCTGTAGATGGTGGTGAAGATTTGGAGGTATCTGAAGCAAGAGACCTTGCATTTGAGGTTTCATTTGGAAACCTCCATTGGCCCCTTTTATTCATGGGGCTTAGCAGGTAAACCAAACACAGACGCTCAACAGTAGGATTTCTCTAAAATCTCATCCATGTGTCATTTGCAACTTCTGACTTTCAAACCACGTGTTATTTGCATCTGATTTACAAATGCCGAGGCCAACTTAGTCACGTGCCAGTGCCCAGGAAAGCTAGAGCGTGAATCTCTCTAAGCAATCGTCCCCTCACATCCCCACATATTTAACACTGTCCGAAAAATGATGGCTACCCAGCATGAAGAAGGCTTAATTCAGGGACTTGCCTGGTGGCCCAGCAGTTAAGACTTGGCCTTTCAAGGCAGGGGGTTTAATCCCATCCATGGTCTGGAAGCTGAGATCCCACATGCCTGGCAGCCAAAACACTAAAACATGAAACAGACGCTATATTGTAATGAATTCAATAAAGGCTTTAAAAATGGTCTACATTTTAAAAAAAGTTTAAAAAGGTAATATTTGTACTTGACAAAACATTTAGGAAACATTGAAAAATATAAGGGAGAAATAAAAAGCACCACAGCCCCTTTCTACCAAGATAGGTCCTGTGAATATGTTGATAAATTTCTTCCCTGCCATGTTTATTCCAGATGTGGGATTATGCAGCCTTGACGGCTTGGCTAGCTTACTTGTTCGCTTATTGTTCTTGTTAAATAATATAGAAGGGGGAAATTGTTTTCCTTAGTCATCTTCTCTGATGCTGGGAAAGACTGAGGGCAGAAGGAGAAAAGGGCATCAGAGGATGAGATGGCTGGACAGCATCACCAATGCAATGGAGCTTGGGCAAATTTTTGGAGATGGTGGGGGACAGGGAGGCCTGCTGCAATCCATTTGGGGTCACAAAGAGTTGGACACAATTGGGCAACTGAACAAGTCTTCTTAAATACGTTCAGGAAAATATCTCTCCTTGGGTATGAACTCCGACTGGTGGGCCATATTCTCCACGATAACATCCTCGGTTTCTTCCCTACAGAGCACAACATGTGGTAACTTAATGGTCCTGTTCTCCAGAGCCCTGAGCCCGGATTACTGTTAGACTCAGTCAAGAGTGATTCTGTCTGTGATAGGAATTAGTTAAGGTTGGTAGACTTTGTTCATTCCCACTCTTGAAACATCTTTGGGTCTATGGAGATCCCAGGCTTAGGGGGTAGCTTCTATTGCTTCAAAAGGGCCACCTGGGCGTTTGCAAGATAAGGTAACATTTGCTTGACTGACTGTATCATCCACCCTCGGGACCTTTTCATACTAAATGCTCATTATTTCTTAGGCTCGCCCTTCCCTTCTCACCTGTCCCTTAACACTAAGCCTCATTAGCCACATCTATCAGCAAGCCTTTATTGCCCGTTGTTAGCTCTGGAATTTTAAGAATGGCCATGAGCAGGTCCCTGAAGCTTCCCTGAGAGGTGACTGAGACTAGAGATTTAGGGTTCATGGAGCCCACGAGCAGTGGTTCTCATCCATGGTGACAGGTTGGAGTCACCAGCTTTTGCGCTGAGGCTGAGCCTCAGACCAGGTGAATCAACATCTGTGACGATGGGATTCTGGCTTGTAGCCTTTGAAGCTCCTCGGAGTGACTCCAGTGGGCACCCAGGCTGGAGAACAAGAGCCGTAGAGAACTGATTTTCATCTAACTGGCTGCACCTGGGGATATTATTAAAACATTTCAATGCCTAGGCCCCACCCCAGAATGAATGAGTCAGAATCCATGGAAAAGGAGTCCAGGAAACTATGTTTTCCCAGCTCCTTCAGATGAGGTGGGAACCATTTCCATCGGTGATCTAGTGAATGAGGAAAATCTAGATTTGCAAGCCATGCCTGACTGTAAGGTGATGAGTTTGCTCCAGGAGGCCGCGTGGGGGAATGGACACAGCCCTGGGCTGGGTGGGAAGGACCCCAAAGGCCATGACTCACACCTTGCTGTGTGATGTTGGACAAGTTCCAGAACCTCTCCGGTCAGGAGCCCAGATCGGCCTCCCTGTGATTTCTACCCAGCCTTGTGTTTTCAGACTTTCTTTATTCTTTAATTGGTGTCCTATTGGTTTTCATTTGGAATCAGCATATAGCATGATGATCAATTTCTATACGGTTCTTAGTATAAGTATTGATACATTTTAAGGTAATGTAATTATTATTCTTCCAGTTATCCTGTTGACTTTCCAGCTGAAAGTTCGGCAACAAATTGTTCTTTAAAAGAGGCTCTCAGGACTGCCCTGGTGGTCCAGCGGTTAGGAATCCTCCTTACGGGGCAGGGGATTGGCTTCAGTCCCTGGTCGGGAACTAAGATCCCACATGTCGCAGAGCAACTCAACCCGAGCACAACACAACGAGAGTCCGTGGGCCCCAAGGAAAGATCCACGTGACGCAAGGAAGATCCTGCCTGCCAAACCTGAGACCCAACGCAACCAAACACAGACACACACAGACACACACAGGCACACACACACACACACACACACACACACACACACAGAGGAAACAAAAACGAGGCTCGCAAAGGACCTTGAGGGTGTTCTGCTGAGTGCAATAAGTCATACAAATATTGTATCATCTCGCTTATCTGTGGGATCTTAAAAAACAAACTTAGAGAAACAGACTAGCGTGGTGGTTAGCGGGGACTGAAGCGTGGTGGTTCCTGGGGACTGAGGAGTGAGGGAAATGGGGAGCTTTTACTCTGAGGGTACAAACCCCAGGTATAAGATGAATAAATTCTGGGAATCTAATGTACAGCATGGTGACTGCAGGTACCAATCCTGTATTATAGGTTTATTGGCAACAGAGATGGGATCGTCTCTGGGCAGGCAGTGGGGAGTCCTGCTGTGGAATTCAGACACATGTAACTTGAAAATCTCAATGCTTTTTCATGCAGTGATGCAGAGACATTTAGTGCGGAGAGTGAAAAAGTGACAAGACTTTAAGAGGTTTTTTTTTCCCTAAATGGGAATGACTTGTCCCTTCTGCCAGTTCTTGGAGTTGGAGAAAGCAAGGTAGAGGGAGGACACTGGAAGAGAAGGCTTGGGAACTAATGGTTCTTACGGTCCTGCCGCTGGGGGTGTTGGGCGGGTGGGGATTAGGAGAGGGGTGGCAGCCAAACCTGAAGGCCCAGTGTGCAGGGACCTGAACTGCCCCCGCCCCCCACCTTGTTGGCACGTGGTTTGCCTTCTTCCTCCAGGAGTGCCGATGGAGAAGGAGAGGGGCAGTTCCTTCTGAGTG
Organism: Capra hircus; assembly: GCF_001704415.2. Classification (NCBI taxonomy): domain Eukaryota; kingdom Metazoa; phylum Chordata; class Mammalia; order Artiodactyla; family Bovidae; genus Capra; species Capra hircus. Next base: position 2,510,825 of record NC_030830.1, read on the forward strand.
AGAACGTGGTGTGGAGGCAGCTGTGCTCCGCCAGGTCACCCTGCTGAACCACCAGGCGCTCAGCCCCAGAGACACACCCACTGAGCCACCCTCTTAGGTGACCCATGACCTTGATTAATGGCCACTATTCTGTATTCATTGTTTACCAGCAGGTGAATAAGGCCTTTAATCACACCAGAGAAGAAAACAATTAGGAAAGGGCAGGCTAGATGACTGTGTCACCTGCAGAACCTAGCCGTTTATCCGGCTGATCAGTTTGGGCTCCACAGAAAGTGTAGCTCCACTTTCAGAAGGCAGGCCGTGTTCCCGCTTCTCCTGGGGAAGCTCCAAACACTTGCCTCATGAGGACACACTCTACTTTTGATTGTTGGTTTCTAACCACCAGTCACCTTCTTTAGAGAAAATGTATATAGTTTTGAAATTGCTTATTATTTTATTCAGATTCAATTGCCAATGAAATAGCCTTGACATTTCTATGTAGGCATTTTCAGTCAATTTTCGAGTATAATATACATACATTGTGTGTGCACGCTAAGTCACTCAGTTGTGTCTGACTCTTCGTGACCCCATGGACCGTAGCCCGCCAGGCACCTCGGCCCAAGGGATTCTCCAGGCAAGAATACTGGAGTGGGTTGTCAAGCCCTTCTCCAGGGCATCTTCCCAATTTGGGGATCGAACCTGCATCTCTTAAGTCTCTTGTATTTGCAAGCAGGTTCTTTACCACTAGCGCCACCTGGGAACCCCCCATACAAACGTCAGTACACGCAAATCATGGGTATACAGGTGTATGCATTCTCATACCCAGGTACACACTGTCTCCAGGTTGAGAAATGGAACCTTACCTTCACCTCAGAAAGCCCCTAGTTTCTTCCCACCCAAGGTAAGCACTACCGCCACTATAACACCAAACCACTGTGCTCTGCTGTGCTCAGCCGCTCAGTTGTGTCCGACTCTCTGCAACCCCATGGACTGTAGCCCGCCAGGCTCTGCTGTCCTTGGAATTCTCCAGGCAAGAATACTGGAGTGGGTTGCCATGCCCTCCTCCAGGGCATCTTCCCAACCCAGAGATCGAACTGGGGTCTCCTGTACTACAGGAGGATTTTTTTTTTTACTATCTGAGCTACCAGAGAAGCCCACCAAACCACTAGTATGGTCTAATTTTGAACTTTCCCATTTTCACAGTTAACCAGTTTAAACTGGTCCAATGGATAGAGCTTCCTTGGTAATATTTTTATGTCTGCTGTTCTTAGTCGCTCATTTGTGTCCGACTCTTCCGACTGCATGGACTGTAGCCCACCAGGCTCCTCTGTCCATGGAATTTTCCAGGCAAGAATACTGGAGTGGGTTGCCATGCCCTCCTCCAGGGGATCTTCCCAATCCAGGAATCGAACCCAGGTCTCCCACATTATAGGCTGATTCTTTATCATCTGAGCCACCAAGGAAGCCCCTCCCCCCATTTTTTAATGTCAGGGATCATAATTCTAAAGATGCTGTTTTGCTTCAGCATTTCCCACTGGCCTGACGCAAAGCCACGGAACTCACAGGATAAAGCATCTTTCCCACAGGTGAGGTCAGTCTTTTTGTTTAATCCTTTTGCCACGGAGGAAGCAAGATGTGCTGTGAATGTCTCCAGGCAGCTGGTGCCTTTCACGGATTATTTGTGGGTCAAATTCAAGCCAAATATGTTTGCAAATTTTGTGCACTTGCAGGCTATGCATGCGAGTCTGCACCCAAATGCACTGGTATTGAGTGTGCACACAAATGCCCTTTTTCCTGTTTTGACTTCTTGTTTTCCTTTTTCTGTCCTCAGAAGACCACTGTCTCCACTCTGCTCGCCTAGCACACAGACCCTCCTCAACAAATCCTGCTCTCCAGGATTCATCAGCTGCACACACTGCCTTGACCTGGTTTTACCGTTTATCACACAAAAGGCATAACATTTATCATACATACGTTATCACACATAACTTCAGAGGATACCTTTTTCACTTGTGCGTTTGAAATAAAGACCAGGAAATCCAGACCTGGAAGAGGTAAAACAGAGAGTAAAACCAACCATTGGCATGTGTGACCAGCCTGAGGGTCAGGCCTGAGTTTCCCATGAATGAGGGGATCCGTGGTTATACATTTGTTTGCTGAAGGCACAGGCACCGTTAACTGTGAGTTTGAATGAGTTTATTAACTCATTCATTGACTCGTTCGTTCATTTCCTGAGCCCTTTAATGTGCCAGGCTTTGTGTTAGAGGCTGGATTTTCCACGGAGAACCTCTGTGCTTTACACCCAGGGAGCCCTGGCAATAGATAATGCATCTGACCACGGATCAGAAGATTCCAGGTTCAGCCTCTGGCTGGCTCAAAACCCTGGAGGCTCAGCGGTAAAGCATCTGCCTTCAAAACAAGGAGAGGCAGGAAACGTGGGTTCGATCTCTGAGTCGGGAAGATCCCCTGGAGGAGGGCACAGCAACCCACTCCAGAGTTCTTGCCTGGGTAATCCCACGGACAGAGGAGCCTGGTGGGTTACACTCCACGGGGTTGCAAAGAGTCGGACATAACACCGCACACACGTGTGCACAGACTGACGTATGATCTACGTCAGGAAATTAGCTGTAGAAGAAATTCTTGATTTCCTAAAATGGAATATTGGTGCTTTTAATGATGCCCTATATATTATAGCACTCTAAATGCCTTTTCGGATAAAGATAAGAGTATTGTGCATGTTTCTCTATAATAAATCAGGACAAAGTCTGTATTGGTTAGCTTGTCATAAATCCAGTTCATTATTACTTTATAAATTAAACCCAATCTCTTTGCTGGTTAATTAACATCCACGTATTGTAGTCCTCCAGGGCTTGCCTCCCTGGAGGTAACAGCTAGCTCACATTTAGCTGACCTCTGTCCTTTCAGCTCTACAGCAAGAGTGAGAATCACCCACTGACATCTACATGTTGCTGTGAGATTTGTTGGCGGTCCAGTGGTTAAGGCTCTATCCTTCCGATGCAGAGGTTGTGGGTTCAATTCCTGGGTAGGGTACTAAGATCCCACATGCTTATGGCTCAGTCAAAACAAAGACAAGGTTCTGGTTTAAAAAAAAAAACAGTCTCATGTCAGAAGAATATCTAGACCTCTTCAAGGAAGTAGTCAGTAAGTGTATGAAAACATTGAATAGTCTTTTCGCGTTGTGCAATAAGTTGTCAGTTGTGTGTGTCAAATGATTTCCTGCAGGTTCATGGCCACAAAGAAGAGGGAGTAAGAGGTTCACCCATGGCACAGGGTGGAGGGTGATTCTCTTCTTCCGCACACAGCCTGTTAGCAGTTGACCGCTGGCTCATTTCCAGCTGATGGAACTCATACCTGTCAGCTCGGGTTCCTCTGAGACCTGGACTGCAGAGAGGAAGGGGGCAGGTCAAATGAACTCGCTCAATGGGATTTAAGTTTATCCAACGGAACCCACTACTGGAAATCCCTTTATCACCTGCAGTAATTATACTGTGTCGTCTGTGGGCTGAGATACCACCCTAGTCCCCATTTTGTATCCTTGTTGAATACGGAAGAGACATCAGTATCAGAGCTCTGCCCCAAATTAACACTCCTTCCCATAGAGAGTTCTAAACCCAGAAGGGACGAGTGCCCCTTTAACAAGGTGCCTTCCCCCTGCCTGCTCTCAGCTCAGGGTCAGCAAACTCACAGGTCAATGCTTTCTAGTCTCCGGGATGTGGATGCCCGAGGAGGAGAAGGCTTTTGTCGTGGGTTTTCCAGTGTTATCCATAGCTGTGTAAATCTCTACATGTTGTTGTTGAATTGCTCAGTCATGTCCAACTCTTTGTGACCCCAGGGACTGTAGCCCGCCAGATTTTGCTGTCCATGGGATTTCCTGGCAAGCATACTGCAGTGGGTTGCCATTTCCTTCTCCAGGGGATCTTCGCAACCCAGGGATTGAACCTAGGTCTCCTGCGTCTCCTACGTCGGCAGGCAGATTCTTTACCACTGAGCCACTAGGGAAGCCCATATCTGTCTCTACTATTTTTCAAAAGTAGGAAGATGTGATTGGGATTCAGAAAACATCAGTTGGGTTCAAAACCGTGTTATACGCATGGCAGTGTTTCTCATTATGTACTTCCTCCATCGGTTGCTAAAAGAAGCATGATTTTGCTTATGTGCAGATTTACAATTTTTAATAATAATGTGGTCCTCATAATTTAAAAGTTTGGGGGTCACTGTTGGAGGGTGTTAGCAGTCTATGTTTAGCTCGCGGATGACTTCCTCCAAGCTGCATAAAACACTGAGGTGTCGTCATTGCAAAGCTGCTGTCACTGGGATCTTTGAGTCCTTTTCTGTAAAAGTCAAAAATATTCTTTTTTTGTGGTACTCTAGCTCAGTAGTTGAAGCATGTGGGCTTAGTTGCACCACAGCATGTGGAATCTTAGTTCCCTGACCAGGGATTGAACCCACATCCCCTGCATGGCAAGGGTGATTCTTAACCATTGAACCATGAGGGAAGTCCCCATTGCATTATTCTTGACTGCATCCTTTCCCAACTCCTTCTGTCTAGCTGGGGAAACACAATTTAAGCACGTAAGAGATTAGAAGTTAAGAAAATGCAGAGAGAAAACATGTGGCATTTGATCAATTTATCAAAGGCTTTGAGCTCAGAGGAAAGAGTGGGAAGAGGAGAGGGAGACAGAAAGAGTTGAGACAGAGGGCCACCCAGGAGTCCGGACATTAGGGCAGGTTTCATAGACTCTGCTAATTACCACTGGAGTGACCGGGATCTGCTTACCTGACCCCTGTGAGCCCCTGTTCTGTCGTCAATAAAATCAGGATTATACTGCCTCCCTCACAGTGTTATTGTGAAGATGGTTTACGACAATGTGCTCTAAATGCTTTGTACTACACCTGGGACATGGCATGTGAAAGCTAAATGGTGGCTATTCTTTGTTTTATTGGATTGTCATCCCATCAGCATTGAAAGGATGACATTTATTTATGCTTCCCCAGAACCCAGCACAATGCCTGACTCATAATAGGTACTAAAAGAAAATGTTTGCTGAATGAAAGGATGGAAAGATCGTAGGATGAATTGTATTAATGAGCCATGTGAGCTGGGAGGGTCTCATGAGAAGCAAGACTTACGGTAACTCCAGCAGAATGCAGAGAAGGTGGGTGACTGTTGCCCTGGGGGATGGGCAGGAATTAAAGCACAGAAGCAGAAAAGTGCAGGGTGGGTAGAGGGTAGGTTGGGGTACGGTTGTGCAGGGCTCTGGATGCTAAGGCTGGGAGTGTGCGTCTTGTCTGCTGCCAGCAGGGAGTCAGTGTGATGTTGAGATGGTGAATCAGGTGAGCAGGGAAACTTTCAGAAGGTCAGTCTGGAGCAGGAAAATGATATCCACACCACGTGTCCATCCCGCGCAGACAGAGCCCCTGACCAGTATAGTCAGTCAGTCAGCTTAGTTGCTCAGTCGCGTCCAGTTCTTTGCAACCCCATGGACTGCAGCACGCCAGGCCTCCCTGTCCATCACCAACTCCCGGAGCTTATTCAAACTCTTGTCCATTGAGTTGGTGATGCCATCCAACCATCTCATCCTCTATCGTCCCCTTCTCCTCCTGCCTTCAGTCTTTCCCAGCATCAGGGTCTTCTTCAATGAGTCAGTTCTTCACAGTAGGTGGCCAAAGTATTGGAGTTTCAGCTTTGGCAACAGTCCCTCCAATGAATATTCAGGACTGATTTCCTTTAGGATGGACTTGTTGGAGCTCCTTGCAGTCCAAGGGACTCTCAAGAGTCTTCTCCAACACCACAGTTCAAAAACATCAATTCTTCGGCGCTCAGCTTTCTTTATAGTCCAACTCTCACATCCACATGACTAATGGAAAAGCCATAGCTTTGACTAGATGGACCTTTGCTAGCGAAGTAATGTCTCTGCTTTTTAATATGCTGTCCAGGTTGATCATAGCTTTTCTTCCAAGGAGCAAGGATCTTTCAATTTCATGGCTGCAATCACCATCTGCAGTGATTCTAGAGCCCCCCCAAAATAAAGTCTCTCACTGTTTCCATTGTTTCCCCATCTATCTGCCATGAAGTGATTGGACCAGATGCCATGATCTTAGTAACAACTATGGAAATAGAGAGAGAGAGTTTAATAGCATAATAAAAGAGATAATGGGGCTTCCCTGGTGGCCCAGTGGTAAAGAACCCGCTTGCCAATGCAGGAAACACGGGTTCAATCCCTGGGTCTGGAAGATCCCCTGGAGAAGGAAATGGCAACCCCCTCCAGTATTCTTGCCTGGGAAATCCCATGGACAGAGGAGCCTGGTGGGCTATGGTCCTTGATAACTCAAGAGTCAGACATGACTTAGCAACTAAACAACAACAAAGGAAATAATAGAGATTAAGGAGAGCCTGTCTCTGTCTTATCTTGTCTCTATTAAGTCTTCATGTGGTCATTTAAACCATTGGCCAACATGCATACTGATGATTCTGAGATGTACAAGATGACATTTTAAAAACCATGGCAGGTGAATGTTTAGCTACAGAGGCGACACACTGAAATTGGAGGTTCGGATCCCCGAGGAACGTGGAAGACGAGGCATCAACAGAGTCAAGGAAGAGAGGTGATTTGAGGTGCAGGCTGGGCTTTTCCCTCTCGGAGACTTGGGAAGATAAAACAGTGGTTCGATTAGGGAGGGTAGTGGAAATGGGTTACTCCAAGAGAGGAAAAACTGAACCAAGCAGCTAAATTGCCGACAAGAGAGACTCGGGTGCAAGGAGAGAGGCGGTTGCAGAGCAGGGGGAGCCCGCTGGAGTGGGGACACAGGGCTGACGGACAGAGGGATGGAGAGGAGCCGGAAGGCGGGTGGGAGGAGCCAGGTGCGGCCCCGCCTCCTTCTGCCCTCGCCTGGGCTGGCCTGGCCCCTCCTCACTCACCGTCCCCTGAGCAGGAGGAAGCGGGTGGAGCCTGGAGGTGGCGCTGGAGCGGGCCGCCTGCCTGTTTCGTTTTCAGGAAAGAGGTCTGTGCGTCTGTGGAGGAAGTTATTCTTCCAGATGAAGGAACCATTTCTGGAAAGGAATACAGGTGAAAGAGAGAAAGAAAGAAGGAGAGAAACGAAAGAAAAGGGCCTTCCTTTCCCCTATTCTTAAGGGACCCATTCATTCATGGACCATATTTATTAAATTGAAAAAGCCCCACTTTCATTTTCTTCCTATAACCGCCATGTTTACTGACTGCTGATTTTATTGCCACAAAACTCTCTGCCAGCCATAATATACTTGTTTTCCTACACTGGGGAAATGCAAGAAGGATGTTTACGTTGAACCCACCTCCCCTGCAAGTTTTTTTAAAAAAATAATTTTATTTATTTGTTTTTACTTTTGGCTCATTAGAGAAGACCCTGATGCTGGGAAAGATCGAAGGCAGGAGGAGAAGGGGACGATAGAGGATGAGATGGTTGGATGGCATCACCGACTCAATGGAAGTCAGTTTGAGCAAGCTCTGGGAGTTGGTGATGGACAGGGAGGCCTGGCGTGCTGCAGTCCATGGGGTCACAAAGAGTCAGACACGACTGAGCGACTGAACTGAACTGATCTGGGCTGTGCTGGGCCCTTGTTGCTGCGCGGGCTTTTCTCTAGTTACAGCGAGCAGGGCCTACTCTCTTGTCGAGGAGCCCCGGCTCCAGGGCCTGTGGGCCTCAGTAGTTGTGGCTCCGGAGCACTAGAGCACAGGCTCCTTAGTTGTGCCCCATGGGCGGATTTGCTCGAGGCATGTGGGATCTTCCCGGGTCAAACCTGTGTCAGATGGATTCTTTACCACAGAGCCAACCGAGAAGGCTTCCTGCCAGTTTTGTGTTCGAAAAACGACAGAACATCCTGATAACTGAAGGTTTCATACAATGTACAAAGAACCCAAGTGGCTTTGGACCTCTTGACCACAGTTCCACAAACAGCAGACAGTGGAGCAAGACTTCCAACAATCAGAAGGAAAATTATTTCTCTTCTAGATTTCCATACCCAACCAAATTATCAGCTAAGTACATGCAGTAGTGGGAAAATAATGCTTTGGGACACACAAATTCTCAAAAAATTTATCTCCCAGGCACTTCTCAGTAAAGTAGGTGGAAGAGGTGTGTGATCAAAATGAGGGAGTGAACCAGGAAAGGGAAAGGCATGGGAATCCAGAACACAGGGTCCAGCCAACACTCAACAGGCAACGGGGACCCTTAGGGGGAGGATGGAACTTCCCCCAACAGTGGAGGAGCAGGTCTGGAGAGCAGCGGACCCAGATTAGAGCAAGTCAGAAAATTCCAGGAAGGATTTCTCCCTTTCTTTCTCTTGTTATCTCCTTTTTAAAAAATATTTTGAGGCTGCCGTATCTTTTTGAAAAAAAAAATTGTAATACTTTTGTTGAGGTTTCAGTTCAGTTCAGTTCAGTCACTCAGTTGTGTCCGACTCTTTGCGACCCCATGAATTGCAGCACGCCAGGCCTTCCTGTTCATCACCAACTCCCGGAGTTCACTCAAACTCATGTCCATCGAGTCCGTGATGCCATCCAGCCATCTCATCCTCGGTCGTCCCCTTGTCCTCCTGCCCCCAATCCCTCCCAGCATCAGAGTCTTTTCCAATGAGTCAACTCTTTGCATGAGGTGGCCAAAGTAATTGACACAAAACATTATATTAGTTTCAGGCATGTAACATAATGATTCAGTGTTTACATATACTCTGAAATGATCACCGCACATAGTAGGTCTAGTTAACATCTATCACCATACATAGTTACAAAAACAATTTTTTTCTTGTGATGAGGACTTTTGATTTACTTTTTTTTATCAACTTTCTTTTTTTAAGTGAAGTATAGTTGGTTTATAGTATTAGTTTCAGGCATATAGCAACACTGCAATTCAGTTAGATATATGTGTTTTTCAGATTCTTTTTCATTATAGGTTCTTACAAGATAGTGAATATAGTTCCCTGTGCTATGCAGTGAATCCTGTTGCTTATCTGTTCTGTGTATAGTAGTGTGTTATCTGTTGATCCCATTGTTGTTGTTCAGTTGCTAAGTGTCCAAATCTTTGCGACCCCAGTCCACCAGGCTTCCCTGTCATTCACGATCTCTCGGAACCTGCTCAAACCCAGGTTCACTGAACCGGTGATGCCATCCAACCGTCTCATCCTCTGTTACCCGCTTCATACTCCTAACTTGTTCCCCCTCCTTCCCCTTAAGTTTGTTTTCCATGTATGAGGACCATCTCTGTGTGAGAGGATGGGAGAATTCTGGAGATGGATGGCGGTGATGGTCAAACACCTTTGTGAATGTACTAACACACGTAACAACAGTTTAAAGGGTGAACTTTATGTTACTATATTTTAATACAATTTTTAAAATAAAAAACTATAAGTGCTGCACAGATGAATTGAGGTATAATTATTTTTTGCATACTGATAAATATCAGACTTTTAAGACTTTTAAGGACCTCAATTTATTTTCAAAACCAGGTACAAAGGCTACATTTTTCTTTTAAAATTGCACACGTTTATTTAAAAGATCTATGACTAGAAATGTATATTCTAACAAATAGATCTTCCAGTGATAACATCTATGTTTTAAGTTTTATGTCTTGTAATCATATTTTTAACGTAAAAAATCTTACCATTTCTAATGTAAAAAATTATAATTTTAATGTAAAAATCTGACCATATGACTTAAAAATAGCCTTTTTTACTTTACATTTTCCCTTCAGTCTATGCAAGCACTCTCATTTTCTTCAAATTTTTTAAAAATTTTAGATTTACACACAATTTTCTTAACATTTATTTTTAATGATAACTCTGATCGAAGTGTATTTAATATTAATGTAAGTGCCTCTTACAAGTCAAGTCCCTCTGTAGCTAAAAAAGGAGGTTTTAAAACCCTCCTTTTGTGTATTACATATTTTTTCAGGAATACATTAAATAGGAATACTGACTTTTGTTTTAGAAATACAGTAATTCGGATTTTAAATTGAGAGATTATTTTTGCCTTATTCAGTAAAGAAAAACAAAAGCTTGTTCAGAGATGACAGATGACATCTCTTCTGAGGGCCAGGGTGGGAAAGGACTCCAGGTGCTTTGCTTGATTCCACCCGGAGCCAAATTGCTAAGTGGTTACAACTCCCAGGGGCCGTCAGACAGGTTTCACGGGAATGACGTGTAGCTCTCCACACCCACCTCTGCAAGACCGAACAGCTTCAGGGGTTGCTGAAACTGCCTCAGAACTGTACTATAACTTTTTCCTGAATGTGAAACGTTTCTGGCTGATGTCAGCAAGGTTTAAATGTTTCAGGTTAAATTCTGCAAATCAGTTAAAAAGAAAAGCACAAATTAAGTTAGACTGGATGTCAAGGGCATTGATTTATGGCAGCAGAAACACTCCTCCATAGTCTCCTCTTGATTTTGGATGACTTTTTGTTGAGCCCAGCTCTTGCTAAAGGGAAGCCAGGGCTAGGGAAGGATCTCTGGGAAGACCCTTCAAGCACTTCCCTGCATCCCGCAGGCAGGACTGTTTCCCTAACACGCCTTTGGGGATGGTCATAACCACCTTCCTTGGATTGCTCCCTGCTCCAGCCCTGCCTCACCCTCTGTTTCTCATCCACAGGGAATGCAATTTGCCATTAATGTGAACCTTCTAGAACAGAGGTGTGTTGTATAGAAAGCTCGAGCAATTGCCCCTTACCACTTTTAAGAAGCCTTTTTAAAACAACAAAATAATACCCTTAAAAAAAAAAAAAAAAGCAATACTAACAAGACATTTTAAATGAAGTTGGAAAATGCCCATGACATAGTGCTAACTTAAGAAATTGGAAATAAATCTGTATGGGGAATCTGACATCAGTTTGGTAAAAAAAGAAAAAAAATTATTGGAAAAAAAAACCTAGAAGGAAATCTACAAAAATTGTTTAGCTCGATTGCTTTGGTCTGGATTGTATATTTTAGGTGAAATTTTCTTGCCTGTTCCATGTTCCCTTCTACTTTTTCTGAGCATCCTACAGCAAACATACACACTGTTATAATCGAAGGATGGGGGAACCCCAATTTTAGACTTATCCTTCTAAGCAAGCCTCTTGCTTGATTTGCTAGCAAACTTTCCGCTCACTTCGAGGTCTGCCCTCACAGGCTGAGAGCTGGGCAAGAAGTGTAAATTCTCATGGCCTCTTTCCACTGTGTATAATCAGGAGTTCTAAGTGTTTCTTCCTGATGGTCTATAATCTTTCCAAGTCTATGACAAAATTACACTATCATAACCTTAGATGTTAGGAGAGTCAGTCAAAGCTGAGGATGGATTTCTTTTCCCCTCCCCTAGCTCCTGCTCTATTTAGATTCCCACTTTCTGTGTTTTTGTAATACTACCAGTTGACTTCTGTTTCATATTCTCTCTCCTGCTGTAGCTGCTTTAGTTGTCAACATAACTGAAGGCAGGAATTTTAAAAAATTTATTTTGTAATATTAATTTTTTAGTTTTAAAATTGTATTGAAGAGTGCTGATTTATAATGTTATGTTAATTTCTTCTATACAGCCAAGTGACTCAGCTATACATATATATTGTTTTTCATATTCTTTTCCAGTATGGCTTGTCACAGGACATTGAATGTAGCTCCCTGTGTGTTTTACTATTATTATTTTAAGGAACTTATTCTTTAAACTTCCTTGCGTGGATACTTCTCTCTGAAGCAGGGAAACAATGTGTATGTAATAAATTCTTCGTGACGATAGTGATAATGGTTGGAAGAACTTGCCTGTGAATGTCTACAGTTTGGAAAGATGGTCGCTTCGGACAGCAGGTGACATTTGGGTTGCCCTGGACTCTACCCAAAGTTAGGTGTCGGAACATCTACGGCTTCATTTCCACTCTGACTTTACATTGTTTGTGTATGAATCTGTAGTTTCACTTTTCCTAAAAGATGGAGGCCATATGAAAAGCCAACAACAGTTCAACCAAACCAAAACGAAAATATGCCCTGTGACTTGAAGGTGTCAAGAAAGACAATCAACCAGCTCACCTATAGGAATATGGTTAAAAATGATGAGTAGTCTTTTCTGATGTAGCGTCTGCAAAGCATGCTGATTACTGTATTGTCACTGCCTTTCCAAACATCCTATGTCTAGTGTAGGAAAGTAACAGTTGATAGTTTTTCGTTTCAAACTAACACCAATTATTGCTCAGAAAGATATCCTTTCATGCCTGACTGGACAGGAATTTTGACCTTGTGGAAAGGGCATGAGACTGGAAACAGAATTCTGACATTTTACTTATTAAGTAACTCAAGGAGGCTTCTTAACCTCTCTGGGACTCACTCTTTCCTGTCACTAACTTGCAGTTTTTGGTTTCTAGGCTCTCCGGTTGAGGGAACACAGTGGGTAGGACCGTGATCCCAGCAGGCTACGGCCAGCCTGGCCCCACCACGACCCAGCCAGCTGCTGGCTCTCCTCACAGGGCTTCTTTGACAGAGAGCTCTGAGGCTCTCAAAGTTTTGAAAGCACCTGCGATAAACGTTCTTCAAAGCAGATTTCGTTTCTGAAATCCTCTGTGGAATATATGTTTTGAATTCTTTCAGTAAAGGCTGAGTGTGGCTGTTGTTTAGTCGCTGAGCCATGGCCGACTCTTTGCCACCCCAGGGACTGCAGCAGGCCAGGCTCCTCTGCCCTCCACTGTCTCCTGGAGTTTGCTTAAATTCACGTCCACTGAATTGGTGATATTGAGCAGCTATTCATAATTTTCTTCATGGAGCTCTTAGCACATTATATATCCGTGTGGTGCTGGTGGCTTATTATCTGTATCTCGACTCTGTAGACCTTTGACTAAGTGTTCCAGTCCCGAGACTGTAGAACGGTTGTCCGTCACAAGCATAAGATTAGAAAACTCCTTTGAGAGCATATTTTGAAGGCTAGCTTATTTCGCTCCTGTATCCTATTCAGTGGCTGTATGCTTGCCCAGGAAAATTAATGTGAGTTATTGTTTAGCTTGGTGGGTTAGAAGTCACTAGGCCAAGGGTGTAGGTGTCTTCTGTGTAGCCATTCCTATGCATATCGTCAGCCATGCCTCTGACTTCCAGCCTCCCGATCTTGCAACCTGGGGCTCTTAATGAAAGAAGAAGATTAGGCAGGAAAGGACAGATGGGTCTCCAGTATCTATGCTATCCAGCTAAAGGGAGTCAAAAAAACATGCTCAAAACACACAATTTATTAGATATCATCTGTCCCCAAACCAAGGGGCAACTCCTCAGTACAGAAACAGAAAGTGTATTTGAGATGTTTCTCTCAGCTCTACAATTTCTGAAAAGTTAATCCTCCTCTTCTGGCAAAAATGAAAAACCACTATAAACAGAAAAATTCTTCTGTTCCCGGACCCTTGAACCAAGGAAAATAGAGTTCTGGGCTAATTTATATATTTCACAAACATTTTCCCATTTCTGAAATGGAATTTCTGTGAGTTTATGAAACTGCTTTTGTTTAAAGCTTCGAACAGTTTCAACAGCTTTAGGAGAGATTGATCTTATTTTTTATATTACTGAGAACACAGATTTATGATTTCTGGAGGATTATAACTTATTCATAAAAATGGAAAAATAAGATAGTTCAGTTCAGTCGCTCAGTCGTGTCTGACTCTTTGTGACCCCATGAATCACAGCACACCAGGCCTCCCTGTCCATCACCATCTCCCGGAGTTCACTCAGACTCATGTCCATCGAGTCAGTGATGCCATCCAGCTATCTCATCCTCTGTCGTCCCCTTCTCCTCCTGCCCCCAATCCCTCCCAGCATCAAAGTCTTTTCCAATGAGTCAGCTCTTCGCATGAGGTGGCCAGAGTACTGGAGTTTCAGCTTCAGCATCAGTCCTTCCAAAGAACACCCAGGACTGATCTCCTTCAGAATGGACTGGTTGGATCTCTTTGCAGTCCAGTGTACTCTCAGGAGTCTTCTCCAACACCACAGTTCAAAAGTATCAATTCTTCGGCGCTCAGCTTTCTTCACAGTCCAACTCTCACATCCATACATGACCACAGGAAAAACCATAGCCTTGACTAGATGGACCTGTCGGCAAAGTAATGTCTCTGCTTTTGAATATGCTATCTAGGTTGGTCATAACTTTTCTTCCAAGGAGTAAGTGTCTTTTAATTTCATGGCTGCAGTCACCATCTGCAGTGATTTTGGAGCCCCCAAAAATAAAGTCCGACACTGTTTCCACTGTTTCCCCATCTATTTCCCATGAAGTGATAGGACCGGATGCCATGATCTTCGTTTTCTGAATGTTGAGCTTTAAGCCAATTTTTTCACTCTCCACTTTCATTTTCATCAAGAGGCTTTTTAGTTTCTCATATATATATGTATATATAATAAGATAGTTATATATATACATATATATATATACATACATATATATATATATACACATACACAATTCCAATCCTAGTTTCTGTAGTTCCAATTTGTTAAAAAGTCCTACTTCCCTGGGAATTCCCCCAGGGTCCAGTGGTTAGGACTTGGTGCTTTCACTGCTGGTATCGGTTTGATCCCTGCTCAGGGAACTAAGATCTCTCAAGCCTCATGGTGAGGTCAAAAAAGGGAAAAAGGATACTACTTCTGTGGCAGGCAGGAAGAACAGCTATTTTTAACTCACAAGTTGTAAATCTTTTCTGTGGTAAAGGATTATCATTTATCCCCAAAGAGATAGGAGACAGTTCCCGTGGGATTTTGAGCAAGTAAATGGTTCCGCTTAATCTCACTGAAATCAAGGGGCTCTGTTTCATTTTAAAAATATGTTCAGGATAGGACTGATGCCTGTTTCCTAACTTCAAGGTCATTTTTAAGGTCAGCTACAGAGAAAGTGACTTGTCAGTGATGTGTCTCTAACAGTACAAGGGGACATATCTACAAGTGGAAGGGAAAAAATAGCTGACCTTACTCAGGTCAGCTAGTGAGGACTGTGCCAAAGGTTGGATTCTAAACTTCAGCAACATAGTTGTAAGAAAAAAAGCTACTTTTTAACCCCTTTCCTGTACCCCAGAAATTCTGAAGACACACCATGTAACAGCAGACCTAATATTGTATTGCAATTACTTGTCTTCCTCCTGCAGGTGAAATCCTACAGTGAGTGACCAGCAGTGAGCCTACAGTAGATGCTTTATAACCGCTTTCTAAATGTGTGCGCCTCTTAGTCTCAGTCGTGTCCGACTCTTTACCACCCCATAGACTGTAACCCGCCAGGCTCCTCTGTCCATGGGATTCTCCAGGCAAGTGCAACGGGTTCCCATTTCCTTCTCCAGGGGATCTTCCCTGGATCGAACCCGCATCTCTAGTGTCTCCTGCTTCGGCGGGCGGATTCTTTACCACTGTGCCATGGGCTACCCAGTGTGAATTCTCAGAGGGGACCCCCCTCTGCCCCCCGCCCTCCCTGCCCCCAGTTGAGCAGAGCTTTCGCCATCCTGGGAGCTGGTTCATGGATGCGTGTTGTGGTTAAGGAGGCTTCTGTGACCTTCTTACTACACATTATTGGATAAAGAAATCCCTGAATTTTTAACATTGAAGTTTTATTATCTTGTTTTTGAGGACAGTCTGTGTGTTTTCCACAGCCTAACATTGGTCCTTCCATATAAGAGGTTGTAACTACTTGATGAATAAAGAGGTACGTAGAGGTATTTTACACATTATGGACTGATACCCTGGAAAGGTTTCTCCCCTCCCACCCATGGGTGTCAGCCACTTATACTGATGCTGACTTCCAGCCGCTGATTTAGTTTCAGAAGAAGCACTGTTCTTGTCAGTGTGTGTGTGTGTGTGCTCACTCAGCTGTGTCTGACTCTTTTGCGACCCCATGGACTGTGGTCTGCCAGGCTTCACTGTTCATGGAATTTTCCAGGCAAGAATACTGGGGCAGGTTGCCATTTCCTTCTCCAGGGGGATGTTCTTGTCTATATATCTGTGTTTGTGAAATCCTTTGAACACTATCACATTTGCCTTTATTAGAAGAGGAAACTGAAAAAATGTTGGGAATTACTGAGTGTGCTAACAGTGGTAGACTTTTATCTCATGATATCTTTAACTGCTTGGACTTAGGCTGGTGAACTCTGCAGTTCATGGTGGAGGAAAGGGATGTGCTGCCGAAGATTTGTGCCTAAAAACTGAGGGGAAATTTGGAGTTCTATAAAATGGGATCTTTAGAGAACTTCCATTCTCTTTACAACATGCAAATATACATACAAAGATAGTTTGATTTTTGTTCTTTTCAGTTTATACATATACATACAAATATAGTTTCAGTTTATACACATACATACAAATACAGTTTGATTTTTGTTCCAGTTTACACATATACATACAAATATAGTTTTTTTGTTCTTTTCAGTTGATAAACACTGGAGAAATATACTGTATAAGAAAATGAATTAACTGTCATTGTTTAGAGAGATGACAAGTATTTATTATAAAGATCTTTAAATGGTGTTTATTACAGAGTAATTGAACACTTTTTCCGAAATATAAAAACAGCTTTTTATGGACGGTGTGACAGAGACCGCGTGTGGGTCAAACTCAGCCACTAACTGGGAGGGGCCCTCGATCAAGTTGCTGGAATGTTCTGCGTTACTCATCTGTAGCCAGTGGACAATCTCTGTCCAGGGCTCTTTGCTGCTCTCAGGGAGGCTGAAGCTTCCTGACTTTCGGGAAAAGCAGTTTCTAAAAGGATGGGTCCAGGGAGCTGGTGCCCAGGGGCGCATAAGACAGGGGTGGTCCCCGAGTTTTTTATAAAATTTGGAAATGGTCTCAGGGTGGCAGTCTTTGCGATTTCTCGTTTAAAATGACTGTTCATTATGAGGCAGAATGAAAGAAACTGCAATTTATAGTTTCACGATGCCCCGTGGAAACCGTAGTGTTTTCTTCTTTATCTTCATGCCAAAGAAATTAGTTTTTTACGGTGAAGACTTCCCCGGCTAAGGACTCGTTTCACGCGTGGGAAAACGGACTTCTTCAGTATTCTGAATTACCAGACTAAAAGAAAATTTTTAAAAAGCCTCCAAACAAAACCTCATCATCTACGCGTTCTCTCCTCAATAGTTTCTAGAGGAGGCTTGGCCGGCACCGTTTCCAGGGATAATCAAAAGTAAATGTTTAATAAGTAACTGTGCAGTCGAATGACTTCTATTTTTCAGCTTATTTCCGCCCCGGGGACCGTAAAATCCTCAAAAAAGGTGGGGGGGCCGTCTCCCTCCCCGCCACTCCAGCTCGGGGCGGCGGGCACGCCCTGCCCTCTGCCCTCCGCGCGCCCCAGGCGCTCGGGTCCCGGGCCCCCGCCCCGTCGAGTTACTCAGGCCCCGCGCGCAGGGCGGAGCCGCGGGCCGGCGGCGCAGGTGGGGAGGGTCGGCCGGGGCGCGTCGGTGACACCCGCGGGGGAGCGGGGAGGCGCGGCGGCCGCACCCCGCCCTGGGAAGAAACCGGCCAGGTGTGGCTTCGGCGCCCGGCGCCAGCGGGGAGGAGACTCGCGCCCCCGCCGACCAACACCACCACCCGCCCGCGGCCCGGCTCCTCTGCGCCCTCGCCGCGCTGCGAGCCGCAGCTCCCGCTCCCGGCCCGTCCCCGGCGCCCTACCCCCGCCCGCTTGCCGCGCTCGCAGCGGCCCGGCCGGCCCCAGTGGAGAGGCGCGACCTCGCGATCCTTCTGCGTCCCCAGCTCAGCCCCGGCGTGGGGCCTCTCCCGGGAGCCCCTCGCCCTCTCCGAGCCGGCCGGCCCTCGCGTCCGCCCCGGAGCTGAGCGGCGCTCCAAGTACCCGCCGACATGAGCTGCAACGGAGGCTCGCACCCGCGCATCAACACGCTGGGCCGCATGACCCGCGCCGAGTCCGGCCCCGACCTGCGCTATGAGATGACCTGCGGCGGGGGCGGCGGCGGCGGCGGCGGCGGCGGCGGGGGCACCAGCAGGATGTACTACTCGCGGCGCTGCACGGTCACCGACCAGAACTCGGACGGCTACGGGTGGGTACCGGGCCGGCCAGGGCGCGCGGGGCGCGGGCCGGGGCCGCCACCCTCCCCTGGCACCCTGGGACCGGAAGGATCCCTGACCGACGGGGAAACTCAGGTCCCGAAATGGGACGGTCGGTCAGTCTGAGGTCCTGCGCGCATTCCCCGCGCGCGCTGGGGCCGGATCGGCGTGTCCCGTGGGCGCCGCGCCAACCCGGGTGGGCGCGTGCGCCCGGGGGAGGGAGCCGCTCCTACGCGCCCGCGGCCGGCCAGTGAAGGTGCCGGCGGGGCGCGGGGGTCCCGGCTGAGCCCGGAACTATCCCTTGCGCGGCGTCGCCTTAGTCTAGAGCCGCAGATGGGAGGTGAGGCGGCCGGGGCTGCGACCACCAAAGCCAACTTCTCAAACTGTAACCAAAAGTAAATCAGTACAGAAGCGGGGGCTCCGGCCTGCGGGCTGGCCGGGGTGGACTCGGCGGGCGCTACTGCTCATCGCCAACTCGTGGTCAGCCCGAGACCCCGTCCGCAGCGGCGCCTGGGCAGCTTGGCCACCGGGGGAGGCTTTTGTGTAGAGGCTGCGCGTCCCGGGTCTAGAAGGCTCCGCTTCGTCGGCTTCTGCTATCTAGACTGAGTTGCCTGGCGGGGGCGGCGGCCTGTTCCCGCGCCCCCCGGCCCCCCAGCCTGGATCGGCCGCGCCGCAGCTCCGGCCGGAGAGCACACCTGTGGCCCCGCGCCTGCGCCCTTTGTTTCCTGGTTTTTCAAATGCACCCGAGAAACGACCTCGGATTCCGGGTGGCGGAGGGCGGGCGCAGACTCCTGCGCTCTGAGCCGGGGCTCGCGGAGGAGCGGCGCCGGGTCCCACCCCCGCCGGCCCGCCACGCCAGGGGCGCCCTGGTCCAGGTGCCCCCGGGGAGGGCGGTGGGAAGAGGGCCAGGTCTGCCTCCGAGTCAGCGGGGAAATCCAGCGAGGAGGGTCACTCGGGTGGGGGCGGAGAAAGATAACGAACCTACGTCTACCCAGTCCCTGGAGCTGGGGTCGCCCACCTGAATCGTGAGAATTTCTCGGCCCTCACCCCCCTTTCCGCCCCGCTGCAAGTCCTTGCCTTGTAGGGCTTTGGGGGAAAGAGGCCTGGGTTCCAGAAACTTTGCCGACCTTGCCTTGTGGCCTTAGGCTGGGGAGGAGCAAGTTGAATCCACTCCCGGGGGTTTTGTTTTGCCAGCAGTTTTGGAGGTGGGGACGGACTCGAGTTGCAACGTGTTTTCTGCTTCGATTTATTCATTTCTTTATCTTTCTGGAGTACTTTTAAATTTTATTTTCCCTTTCTGAGTGACCAATGAACCGTCTCAATCTTGGCGCTCTTCCTTTTCTTACTAATTTTCTTTAAAAAATTGGATGGCGCTCTTTAATGAACAAAATCCGCCTGGGGGTTTCCAGAAGAATGTGCCAGGCCACTAGGGAGGCTGGGAAGAAACTTTTGCTCATTTTCACTTTGGTTTTTAAGTTAGTTTGAAAACTTGGCCAACCGTTTAAATCCGAAACTTTACTTACCCTCCAAGTCGTCTAGTATTTGGAAAGCACATGCTATACATTTAAAGCCATTTAAACCCAAGTCAGAATTAGCAAGACCACTTCTTTCCCGCATTTTATGAACCAAATTGTTTTTCTCTTTTTAAATGCTCCTGTTATCCTGTTTTAAATTGACAATACACATTATTATTAATGGAATATTTCACCCTCTTGGCTTCTCCTGGAAGTAAATTTGTAATTAATATCTTGCTTAATGAACCGCATAAAAAGACACCTGGTTTTTAAGAATTCTTAAATTCTTAAACGTTAAATTTGGGCAAGGTTCAATGTTTTCGCATAGTAGAACATCATTTTTTTGTGTTTGGTTTTTCCAACTTGAAGGCTGTTTGTAAATCTGTTAAGTTTTCCATCTCTGCGGGAAGGGAGAACTGACTCAAGTGAAAAATGACCTAACTTTGAGGGAGGTTGTTTTTCTGCTCTTTGGTGTGGAGCTGCCGGGATGAGGGGTGGTGGAGGGCTGGGGCGGGGGCCTCAGCAGGCACGTGGCCCCGGGGTCTCTGCGGATCCAGGGACTGGAGTTTCCCCTGGCCTGGCCCTGCCTGGCGGGTGCCCCTTAGAGGCTGAGCATTATTAGCACACACGCAAAAACCCCCAGAAGCCGAGGTCTGCATTTTACTAAAACAGGGACTGAGGGTCCCTGCACACGCCACACCTGTTGTCCAGGTTTTTTTTTTTTTTTGGTCTTGTGCGGAGGGAGTTTGCTAGTCCCTGACAGGGACTTTGCAGGAGCAAGATGCCATCTCTCACTGCCAAATGAATGTTGGAGGAAGGATTCAAAAAGCACTTTTCTGGCCAGAAGTTTTTCTAAATTGAGGTGCTTTGTTTTTAAAGTAAAAAACAAAAGAAAAACAAAAAGAAGCCCCTAAAAAAACATGAGAGCGACTGGTTGCATCTAAACTCCTTTGTTTCTAAAACTCCCACTTGATTGGCTGAATTGGATTGGTGATTTTTTTTGCGTGATCAATGTTTGCATGTAGCCCTTCCCTAAATACACGGATTTGAGTGTGAACAGAGCCCAGATCTTATTTTTCCTTTGGAAGTGGCTTTACAATCTCTTGCCTCGGTCGGTCCTTTTCTTAGAACAGTTGTCACTGTTTAGGACCAGACCGTTCTCACTCTGACAATCCCTCCTTCCCTCGTTGTCTTTTTCGGCTTTGTTTCAGACTCCATGGAATCTGCAATGACTTTATTTACCTTCTGCTGCTCTAGCTTAATATTTTCAAGTTTAGTACATACTACAGGCTTAATAATTAAAGAGGTTTATTTTCGAAAATTTAAACTTTGGATTTTTCCTGTGTAGGATGTTACTGTTTTCAATGAAGGCGGAATTACTCTAGTCTTTTTCCTGTAGAAATCACAAATCTGTAGTGAAATTTGGTGGCCAAGTGACCAAGTCCTCCAATTAGATCTTCCGCTGATCAAAGTGTGGAATTTGTAGGAGGATTACCAGCCGAATACAGTCACTAAGGGCTTCCCTTGTGGCTCAGCTGGTAAACTGAATGCCTGCAATGCAGGAGACCTGGGTTCAATCCCTGGCTTGGGAAGATCCCCTGGAGAAGGGAAAGGCTACCCACTCCAGTATTCTGGCCTGGAGAGTTCCATGGACTGTATAGTCCATGGGGCCGCAAAGAGCCGGACACAAGAGCGACTTTCACTTCACTGTCACTAAGCCACAGAAATATGTGCATAAAATGGTAATGCTTTTCTCCAGAACTCACAGTTTCCAAACCAGGATGTGTGTGGTCCCTGTCCTGTGCTTAGTGGCTCAGTTCTGTCTGACTCTTTGTGACCCCCACAGACTGTAGCCTGCCAGGCTCCTCTGTCCATGGCATTCTCCAGGGATTGGAGGCGGATTCTTTACCATCTGAGCTACCAGGGAAGCCTCACTATTTGATATCTATTTTAAACTAACTTTTAAAAGAAGCCTGTTTCTTAGCATGAAATTAAACAGGCATATTTGCATTTAATTTTAGACTGGGAAGGGGATGCTGGTGAGGACATAAACCTCACTTTCCCACTTGAGAGACAAAGAGGTTAAGACTTGCCCCGAATCCCAGAGTCGACGCAGGGCTCGTCCGTCTGCCCTCTGCCCTCTTGTACCACGCACTGAAGTGTATGAGACTGGACAGCCCTGTCCTTCCAGGATGAAAGTACATCGAGTGTGTGTATTCGTTCACTCAGCCAATACATTCTGAGCATCTGCTGTGTGCTAGATGTTGGGGAGATTCAAAGGTGGAAATACAAAGGCTTCTGGAAGGGAGCGGATGCTCTTTAAGGGAAGATAAGGACATTAAGTACTCTGTTACACAGGAGGGGCGCCCGTGACTCAGGCTTCATAAGGGACATGATAACATCTATAGTGGCGGCACTTGGCAGACTTTATTATTAAGGCAGTGGTTGAATTGGACTTTGGGGAATTTCAGCTGGTAAAGACAGGTGGGCAGAGAGTGCTCCAGCGGGAGGGAAGAACAGGAGGAAAAATGTGAGAGGTGGCAAACTGGAACAAGTTCAAGAACTAGAGAGTGGCGGTCTCCCTGTGGGGCATTTGCTGCAGGGGGGAAATGGTAAAGAAGCAGAGAGGCAGGGCGGGCTGGGGCAGCGCCTGGGAGGCCTGGACTCCGTGGTGGGGGGATTTGGGTAGGCACAGGGGATCCACTGCAGGTTTCATCCAAGCCAGTCAGGGTCTTCGTTGAAGGAACAGGGAGATGAGACCGTCACAGAGAGCTCTAGGACTGGTTTCAGGGCTTGTATCGGTGAAGGAGGGAGGTGATGAAAGTTGGTCAAGTTTGGTGGCAGTGGGGCAGGAGGTAGATGTGATGGAGTGGCAGCTTCAGCTCAGAATTGGATCAGAGAGGCAGGAAGAATCTGAGAAAACAGGCTCAGGGGTGGGTGACTCACAGAATGGTCATTCTAAATGTTTTAATGGGAAATGATGGCAAAGTAAGATTCAGTGTTGCTTAATATAAGGCAGATGATACCACTTACATAGTGATTAAGTTTAATATATTTGATACAAATATCAGATCCGTGGTTAATAATAGTTATATCACCACAGGGCAAACACCCACAATGTGCCAGGTATATTGTTGTCTCAAGCCTCAGGACAAACTTCCCATTTCACAGATGGAAAACTGAGGTTAATGTAGTTAGATGACTTGGCCTAGGTCACACAGCTAGCTGGAAGTTAAGCTGCCTTTGCATCCAGTATACCACCATGGTTCAAGAAAAGATCAAACCTTAACATCTCTTCTCCTTGTAAACTCTTTATCCAATGAGTTTTCATTTCTTTTTAAATTGTTGCATTCCTAGGATGTATTTTATAACCGTAGTGTTCTTTCATTCACACTCCTGTAGAGTTTCCATCTGCTGAGGAATGCAATTAAGCCCACTAATTGCTGGGCAGATCTACAGAAGAGCTTCCAAAAGGAGTTAATTTTTTCTCTAAATATGGGCATAATTTCATTGTTGTTCAGGTGGCTGAAATGTCTTGGGAAAGACAAAAAGTGCTGATGCCTCCATGCTGACTTCTTGGGGTGGATCCCAGGAGAGCTTGGGTGTGTCTTGGGGAGTCTAACTCTCAGCCAACCAGTCTTTCCAGACTTCTCAGAGGTTCTGGAAGGAGTGGCTGAGTCCGGAGGCCTTGGTGCCTGGGGCCCTGCTCCCCACCCTTTGCTTTTCTCTGTTTCCCTCTTGCAATCCTGGGAAAATGGGCAGGTGTGGTTCTGATGTAGAAACCACAGTCCTACAGACCCCAAGACTCTGAGAGACAGCATCTCGTAAAATGCCAGCATGGCCCCATCATCACGGGCACCTTAGCACCAATACCCTGGGCTGGGGAGGATCCAAGACCTTCAGAGACCCTAGGAATGCGAAATCCAGATTTCATGAAGATGATGACCCAGGAGTGGGAGGCTATAGCCGATAGGTCTAAGTTTTTGCTTGGAATTCAGAGTCTTGACATGCAGACATTTTTCCCTTGCTTCATCTGGCACCTGGAAAAAAATTTTTTTTTATTTGAGTTGGCTTCTTGGGTAGTGGCTCAGATGGTAAAAAAAAAATATATGCCTGCAATGGAGGAGGCCCGGGTTGGATCCCTGGAAGGGGGAGATCCCCAGGAGAAGGGCATGGCAACCCACTCCAGCACTCTTGCCATGAGATCCCATGGACAGAAGAGCCAGGTGGACTACAGCCTGTGGGGTGGTGAAGAGTCAGACATAGCTGAGAGACTAACAACTTCAATTTTTTCACTTCTTGGTGGATAACTTGATAACTTCTACATGACTTTTTTATTTTAATAGACATCAGAAGGAATGTAAGTTTTTATATAGGGACAGAATTCAAAATAGAAATCCCTACTTTGGCTTTGAATTTTTAAGGGTCAAATATTCATCCCCACTTAATACAGGAAAAGAAGGCATATTTTTCTGATCCTTTCAAAAAATGTCTTTCATGCAGTTAAAATGTATCACTCTCTTTGAAGTGTCTCAAATTTTATTTTAGATCTTATAGACAATTTTAGGAATTAAAAATTACTTGACAAAGTCTGAAATGCCTCACACTTAGTACTCAGTCATCATTTCTTTTCTTTTTTTTTGCTTTTCTCTCTACCCTCAATTTGCTGCAAGATTAATTTAAAATTAGGCAAAGTTCAAGA
Organism: Capra hircus; assembly: GCF_001704415.2. NCBI lineage: Eukaryota > Metazoa > Chordata > Mammalia > Artiodactyla > Bovidae > Capra > Capra hircus. The sequence goes on from NC_030830.1 coordinate 2,535,033, forward strand.
TTATAAATTGGGGCAAAAACCACAAAGTGAAAAATCAAAGGGAAATCTAAGAATCATTTCACAACAGCAGCCACTGCTCCCCTGTAAGAGCGACCCGGCAGGAGGATTTAGTTTCTGCGGGGCTTGCACCCTCTGGGGCTCCTCCTCGAAGCATCAGGCCAGCCCTGGGAGGTGGCTGTGTTCGTGCAGAAACGCCAGGCCCCTCCAGTCTAACTAACTTGCTCCAAGTCACAGGCTGTCCTGCCGGAAGTGGCCGAGCAGGGGGTGGCCCCCAAACTCTTCTGAAGTTAATGATCTGTAATCGGGGTGCCCGCCCCGCCCCAGGGTGCCCGCCCCACCCCTACCTTTCACCAACAAACTGTGAAAATAGTAAGCATGGAGAGGAAGTGGACCTTGATTAGAATGCTGATTCCGGAGATTCTGGGTGAGGACAAAATGAAGGATCAGAGGAAGGCTTCTTTCTAAAACTGGTAGAAAACAACAAAACAAAACATTTTTTTGACGTAAATGCGCTACCTGATGGATCTTTGGAAATACCAGCCTTTGATTCGCCTTTGTTTTTCTTCCCCTTTCCTAAACCAAACAAACGTGTTAGAGATCTTCTGTGTGCACAGCCCTGTGTCGTCAGGTGTGTGTAGGAGTTGAAAGTGGCTGAGATGTGGGACTTTGCTCTCCAGGAGCAGGCCAGACAGGTGTGTAAACAACTCGTGCAGAATGGGGGCAGAGGTGTGCCAGGAAGCTCTATGCATGGAGGCCGCAGCCCTGGGTGTGTAACTTCTGATACATGATGTTTCCACTGACATGTGTTCGGTGAGTCTTAAAGGTAGGGTATTTTCCTTAGGTGAAGTAAGCGATTTTTTAAAAAACAAACTCCATGGATGCTTTACTTAAGCTCTTTTAAAGAAACTCAAACAAGATAATGTATGGAACGTGTGTTGAACCTTGTAAGGAGCTAAGCAAATAGACTTTAAGTCCATGTTAATGAAAGTAAGTTTCAAGAGCATTACGTAATCACCATAATTTCCATCAAATATTTATTGAGTTTTTCCAAGGTCATTATTCCGTGAATCTGAATACACATAAGACATCATTTCTGGCACACATCCAGGGTCCTGTGTTGGTGGAATGAATAAAAAGAGAGAGATAGAGAAGAGACAGCAAAGGAAGGAGGAAGAAACGAAGGAACCGGGTGGGAAAGAAAATACATACACAAGAAATCCGGGGTCGGGGGCACCAGTCAAGTATCTAATGAACAGCATGAACGATTGTAAAAGACTTTTATAAAACAAAGTATTAAAAAAAAAGTCTTAATCTTGTAATGTTGCACGCCCCTTTTCGAAATATTTTTCTCGTGTTTTTTTCTATGATCTTGGGAAAAGTGTTAAACTCATGACTTCACAGTTAATTTTGGAATCTTTTTTTTTTTTTTAAGAAATGACTGTTATTTGTAGGTAGTGAAACAGAAAGCTCTATAATACCGGTCATGCTTTCATGTGGCCCACTTGGATGAAAATCCTGACCATGTTTTCCATTTAGCCTCTGATGAAGGGAGCTTTATGTAAACCTGCTGCAACCTTACTTGTTTAAACAAGTTTTTAGGAAGGATTTTCAGAAAAAGTGTAGGCAGGTCCTTTGTTGTATGAATCATTTGTCTTTGTGAGTTTGAAGATAAAACAGGATTTCAGAGATGTTAAAGACTTTTAAGGACATGCATTATTTTTTTCAAGGCAAGCTATTAATTTTGATCAAAATTATTTTTTATTGATTTGACCCAAATGAGTTTTCTTTTTTTCTTTTTTTTTTGCATTGACATCCTTCATCCTCCATGTCACTGAAATAAAACTCAAAAATTGAACTTTTGACGTCTTTAGTTCCATTCCTAACATGGTTTAAAATCTCTACACCCCTAACACCAGTTCGTACCAGTTCTGAAAATTTCTTTGAGGCTAAGGATTTGTAAAGTCCTTATGTGCTTGTTAAATAAGTATTTATTTAAAAGTGATTTCTTCCTGTCTGATGGAATTTCTCATTTTCCCAAAATGCACTGTATGAAGAGGAAACTTTATTATCTTTAAACAGAATGTAGACTTTTGAATTATTTTCAATAGGAGTAATGCGTTTGTTGGCTTCATAAAATAAAGTTACAGAACAAATGAGCTAAGGAGATTTTAGATAGAATCTAGCCTAACAGATGTGTTAACTGGATCTAAAAAATTTCAGATATTAACTAGAAAAGATCTAAAGTTATGTGAAAAAATGTTTTTGACTTAAAAAATTTTGAATGACAAAAAACCACCAGTGTTCCCTGAAGCAAGCTCTCCTGGCTCCTCTGCGTAAGGTCCAGCCTTGCGAAGCATCTGGGTGTCTGATGAGTCAGAATCCTCTGAGCAGACACAGCCTCCTTGATTTTTAAGCCAGTTTTGTGTGAGTCTGTCACTGGGCGGAAACAGGACCGCTGAAATGTGAAGGTGGATTCTCTATCCTCATCAGTAAACCTCAGGGGGCCTGGGTCTCCCTTCCTCCGGTCTCATTTTGATGATGTTTCCCAAGCATGTTCAGACTGAAGTGAGATTTTACAGACGACAGATGAGAGCTGTAAGTCTTGCTTTAAGGACCAGTCTTGAAAGGTTGTGTCTAAGAGAAAATTTGCTTCATCAGTTCATACTGTCCTAAGACCAGTCACAGTACCAAGGGTTCTTCATTACACTGTGCTTACAGTTTAGCTTTTCATTTTTCTTTTTTATACTTTTAAAGAGATTAGATTTTTGTGCATGACAGCTGTTCATCTATTTCCTAACATGCCAAGGCACACACAGAGGGTTTTAGCGGCTGTCAAGGGTGTGTATAGTGAACATAAGCACATTTTTTAGTAAAACATGAAGAATTCTTTTTAGTATTATTAACAGACTGTGGAGTTACTTTTTTTTTAAGTGCAAATTCATAATATTTTAAGCCAACATTTAATTGCTTTTCCTCTTTTTCCTGGATACAGTTCATTTCTAAGTGTTGTGTAACTAACTGCTCTAGTAGTTGGGGAAAGAGAGCTGATGAGTTAATTTTGTTGTCAAAGGAATCTAGTGGCATAAAGTCACTTTAAAAAGACCTGTGTAGGGACTTGCCTGGTCGTCCAGTGGTTAGGACTCTGTGCCTCCGCTGCAGGGGGCATGGTCTCGACCCGTGCCCGAGGCATGTGGGCCCCAAAAGATTTGCATATATACACTTAGAGACTTTCATTCGAAAGTTTGGCCTCTCTGCTGCTTTTTTACTTTTTTAATGTTTAATAGTTTAATTGTTTATGATATGGAAAAACCCCAGGGAACATTTTGGCCAAGCCCTTCCCTCACCCAGAGTTCCCATCTGCACCTGCCTAGGAACCCCCTGTGCTAGTCTTTATAGTCACACACATTGTTAAGTCATTTAAGAAACTCAGACTTTGCACTGCTCTGAGAATGCCCTCTCTTCGTGGGAGGGACTGGCATTCTTTGTGGGAATCACCCTCTGAACCCAGTCATGTATCAGAATGACCCAATGTTTCAGAAGAAAGCTCCTCTCATGCCTCTTCAACCAGGAAAACAAATGTAATTCACAGGACTCCCTAATTGCCTACCCATCCTCGCTTCTCAATGACGCTTCTGTGCTTCTTCAAGTCTCTGTCTCCTGAAGGTCTTTCCTTCCTATTACAATAGGTGCCTTTGGAAAGTGTTCTAAGTCAATTGGAATTTTGCACAGGTTTTGACAAGGGATAGAGTCCTGTTTATATCTCAGCAATCCCAGAGGTGTGCCAGGCCTCCTGCCTGATTCTGCGTGGGAGGCGGAGAAGGGCGGCATTCATGCGGGGAGGGTGGGCCGCCCTGGTTTTGTTGGGTGGGCGGTGCCCAGCCTGCCTGGAGCAGCCCCGGCCCCACCTGGCAGCGGTTCCCAGGGGAGCTGGTTTTTCACCCACGCACTCTCAGCCGGTGCTGGCATGTCGGGAGCCCAGCTGGCAGGGACGGACTGCCAACGGGTGGCAGCGAGAGAAAGTGCCTCTCGAATGTGAGTGAGGCAGAATCAGAGGCGGAGGGGATCATCCCACATTCTTGTAACCTTACCCCCTCTCTGCCTAGTACAGCCTGTGCTTTTCAAACTTTTTTTTTTTTTTTAACAGTAAAATTCTTCCTTTAAAATGCACGGACACCCTTCCCGACACACACACACACATAAAAGAAAGTCCAGGATTGAGCCGGCGTCGGTTTTATCTGAAAGCTTGGGCTGGGCTGACTGGTGCCTTGAACGCTGGGAGGAGCTCAGGTTTCTTGTAGGACACTCTTGAAGTCTTTCCTAAACAGTAATAATTTAATGGGCTTTACATGTCTCTTAAGCTAAGCTGTAGTGGGCTGTGCTGTGGCATAAGGCACCTTGGCAAATTAAAAAAAAAAAAGACTTGTTTTATTATAGATGACTCTTTATTTGTATCTGGAACAGACTGAATTTCTTTCTTTCTTTAAAATGTAGAATATCTAGGACTTCCTTTGTGGTCCAGTGGCTAAGACTGCACTCCCAGGGGGCGGAGGTTCGATGCCTGCCTGGGAATGCCGCAACTAGGAATTGACATGCGCAGTTAAGACCTTACACAGCCAAACAAATGAATAATAAGTATTTTTTTAGTGTAGAATATCTACAACATTCTCCTTAGACACCACCCTTGTTTTAAGGTTTCTGCTGCTTCTCTTCCAGTAAAGTGCTGCATTCGCAATACACCTGTGGCTGAGCAGTCATACAGGATAATATTCCACGATCATCTGGAAAGGAAAAAAGTGCCTTGTTTTTGCATTAAAGATACTTAAATTTGCCATCGCTTTCTTCACTCCGTTTTTTCTTGACCATTATCGTCTTTTTCTGTAATTGCAGAAAACAGTTTTGCAGAATAAGCTTTTCCTTCTTCTCCTACAAGTGTCCTCACAGACTGGTCAGGGAAGCCCTGCGGCTCTGGGCTGAAGCCCCCTCTTGCAGAGGGACTTTTGATGGCATTGACGTCGGATGAGTGACAGAGAAGGTGCTAGAAATGCATTTCCACGACTCATCCAGATTAGATCCCGTGCTGTGCTTAGTTGCTCAGTCGTGTCCATCTCTTTGCCACCCCATGGACTATAGCCCACCAGGCTCCTCTGTGCGTGGAATTCCCCAGGCAAGAACACTGGAGTGGACTGCCAGGGGGTTTTCCTGACCCAGGGATCAAACCCACATCTCCTGTGAAGCACACACAGAAAAGGGGGAGGGGGACACAGAGACCCAGCCAATGTGAGCAAAGGGGGAGGGGGACAGAGGCCCAGCCAATGTGAGCAACTGGGAGGGGGATCTGGCTGAAGGGTTTTTGCATCTTTTCTGAAAGTTTCCAGTTTTTCAAAATTGAAAAAAATTTACCACCTGCCTTCTCTGTGTTTTTCCTTCAGTCAAACGGGAACGATGTCCAGGCACCAGAACCAGAACACCATCCAGGAGCTCCTGCAGAACTGCTCCGACTGCCTGATGAGGGCGGAGCTCATTGTGCAGCCCGTAAGCTCGCTTCCCAACCCCCTAATCCCTCTAGTGCCGACCACAGCTGCTTCTGTTCCCGGGCTTGCTCCTACTGATGTAGACTCATAGATCTCTGCAATCTCATCCCTCACCTTCTTCACATACTTAGCATGTAGCGATGCTTTGTCTCAGAACACACTTCCCCACCTACCTGCGGTGTTGATTGAACCATGGGAACTAGTTTTCACACTTTTTTCTCAACAAATGCTTGCTCTGTGGACTGCCACCCTTTTGGGATTGCGATCACCTGTGGTTGTTTATGTGATTTGGTAACACTTTCTCTTCCTAGAGATGCACCCTGACGTGTTTATGTCACTGGGTTGTCATGGATTGTGATGTACACCATCAATTTAATGTCATTTTTTCAGGAAAATCTACCATCTTGTGAGAACAGTTCTACAATAGAAATGTTTACAAAGTATGGGAAAATGAGCAATTAAAAATTGAGGGGAGATAGTAACATTGGGGAAGGCCTCATGCTCCTGGATGTTACTGAGATAGCATCGGATCTCACTGAAATAGGTGTAGAAGTCAAGAGATTCGTGATTTTATCTGAGTACCCATCATTCAGCTCCCTCCAAAAGTGGCATTTCACTAAGTATCACTCATCATCAAAACCAGGACAGTTATTAGATCAATGCAACCAACTAGACAGCTTTCTTTTTAAGAACTGAAAAGTTATTTCCTACAAGATGCAGGGAAAACTCAGTTTGTGTGTTAAAAAAAAAAAAAAAGACCTTATCTGGCGTGACGGTACAGGGCTCTTACCACAGCAGAATTCCAGTTAGATGAATGGCTTGTGTAAATAAGAAAGATAGGCATTTAACATTGAAGCAAGGGCGAGATTAGCAATCTTTGGACATGCTTTTAAAGGCCTCTCAAAATTTAAAAAACAGTCTACAATTTTGGTTTGTGACAGTGAAAGTCCCACCCCATGGACTGTAGCCTGTCAGGCTCCTCTCTCCATGGAATTCCCCAGGCAAGAAGAATGGGTAACCATTCCCTTCTCCAGAGGATTGAACCAGGTCTCCTGCATTGCAGGCAGTTTCTTCAAATTAATAAGATAATTTTCATTTAAAGATTTTTTTGCAGTTAGGTGGAATAAGGGGGGGAACTTATTTAAGTTTATAGCAGAAACTTTCGCTTCCAGTTAGCACACATGAAGCTTTTCTTTCCCGTATCGTGTGCTCCCTTCACGTGACTTCTTTCTTGCAGGAACTGAAGTATGGAGATGGAATTCAGCTGGCCCGGAGCAGAGAGCTGGATGAGTGTTTCGCCCAGGCCAACGATCAGATGGAAATTACCGATAGCTTGATCAGAGAGATGCGGCAGATGGGCCAGCCCTGTGATGCTTATCAGAAAAGGTATTGCAGGGACTTCCCTGGCGGTCCAGTGGCTAAGACTTCCCTACTCCCAATTCGGGGGGCCCGGGGGTTCGATCCCTGGTCAGGGAACTAGATCCCACGTGCTGCAACTAAAGATCCCACACGTGACTAAAACATCCTGGATGCCACAACGAAGATATCGAGTCCCAGCTAAGCCACAGCGAAGCCAAAGAGACATTTTTAAAAAAGAGAGAAAGGAAAAAGGTATTGTCCACAGAGCGAGCGTGGTGCAGGCGGGCCTGCAGACCAGCAGGAGTTGTGCAGACGTGGTGTAGGAGTTACACTCAGTCCCCTGACCCTGGTCTTCCCTTGAGGGAAGCACAGACGTTTTCCGGGAAAGGCTCCCTTGCTTGATAATTTCGCCCCATTTTTGGGTCTCTAATACAAATCACCTAAACCCACTACCTTCATCTTTTGTGGAATCACGAAGCTGCTGAGCAGTGAATTAAGCAGACCTGCCCAGGAGGGTGTGCTCCTTTTGAAGAGTCGAGTTTGCTGTGAGGTGTTCACCGTGCTTCCACTTAGGGGGCAACAAAAGCCTTTGGCGCGGTCGTTGACTTTTGAGTCTGAGATTAAGTTGAGGACTTCTCTGGTGTCCCAGTGGCTAAGACTGGGTGCTCCCACTGCTGGGAGCCTGGGGTGCATCCCTCAGTGAACTAGAGCCCACATACCCCAACTAAGAGTTCACCCTGCAATGAAGATAGACGGTCCTGCGTGCTGCAGCTGAGACCCGCCGCAGCCAAGTGAATAAATATTTTTAAAAGAATGAATAAAATAGAGCCCAGCTAAGTTTACTGCATACAGAAATGAGACTCATAGAGTTGAAGATGCTGTTTCATGCAGAGGTGTGTAGTCTGATTTTGTGTGATCATGGTATTCAGAGCATGGGGTCCTAGGAGATCCCCAGGCTGGAACTCGTGAAAAAGTACAAGATGCTACCAGGTTGGGCAAAGGCAGTTACCCTTGCTGTGATGCTTCAGGTCTGGAGCAGAAGAATACTTAAGGTTTTGTCTGTGACTAAGGTAAAAAAAAAAAAGCCTATAAATAAAACATTTGTGGGCTTCCCTGGTGACTCAGTGGTAAAGAATCCACCTGCCAGTGCGGGAGATGAGGGTTTGAGCTGGAAAGATCCCGCATGTCTCAGAGCAACTAAGCCTGTGCTGATGCTACCGAGCCTGTGCTCTGGATCCTGGGAGCTGCAGCTAGTGAAGCCTGCCCGGGGGCCCTAGAGCCCGTGAGAAGCCCCGACGTTGTCACGAAGAGTAGCCCTTACTCTCTGCAACGAGAGAAAAGCCCTGCAGCAATGAAGACCCAGCGCAGACAAAATAAATAAAACTATAAAAGAAAAGAGAGGTCGTAAAAAAAGAGCACGTGTGGTCCCTGTACTGACCCAAAGGGGGACGGTTGCCCGGGACGGGTCTTCAGGGGCTGTCTTCCTGCCGCGGCGTGATGGTTCCCCTCTCCTTTCAGGCTGCTGCAGCTGCAGGAGCAAATGCGAGCCCTCTACAAAGCCATCAGCGCCCCCCGCGTCCGCAGGGCCAGCTCCAAGGGCGGCGGAGGGTACACCTGCCAGAGTGGCTCCGGGTGGGATGAATTCACCAAGCGCCTCACCAGCGAGTGTCTGGGGTGGATGAGGCAGCAGAGGGTAAGCAGCTTCCGGCGGGAGGAGGTTGGTGCTCAGAGCTCCCAGCCCCTCATGTGAACCGGGGCGGCCGGGGCGATGACCCAGGCCTCTTGCTGTTTTCTCCTTTTCCTCATGTGCTTTTATTTTGGAATGAATGCTTTTATTTAGAAATAAATGAAACTTCCGGGGATTTTTTTTTTTTTTCTTCCTCATGTGGCTTAGGGAACCAGCCTCATGGCTTTATAGTCGTACTTTATCACTCGAGTAATATTTAACAGGTGAAAATCTAGTTCTTACAGGAACATCTATTATGGGAGTTCATGGCTAAAAACACTTCATCCCTGAGCTCATCAGGTGTTACCGAGAGGTCCTTAAGAGAAAGAAGGAGAAGGTTGTGGAGGTTCATTTAAAATGTTGAGGAATTGGAGGAGCTGGACAGGCAGGGAGACTGGATCTTCCAGTTTGGGCTCATGGGTTGTTTCATCTTGTATTTTTGAAGTGTCAGGCGTCTTGTGCAAGCGTGACATCACTGATGTGGGAGCAAAGTGAGATGCTGGCACCCGATGTGCTGAGCCCCGAGAACTGGAGTTTCTACAAAGGGTTTTTCACTGCTAATGATTGTTTTGTTGTTTTATGTAGTAATTAGGTGCTGTAATGAACAGGTGGCAGGAGGAATGTAGATGGGAATTTTATAGTGAGAACCGATCCTGACGAATCAGCCTTCTCTTGAGAAGGTGGGCGTGTCAGAATGCTCAGTCGTGCAGAGGTGGGATTGAGGTTGTCAGAAATAGTGGTCTTATGACTTGTCCTTGGACCAGTTAGGCAGTGGTTCTGAAGTTTCTCAATCTTTGTTGTGGGTGTTCTTTCGCAAGTGTGAGGGCTTATGGGACTAAACGTTCACTCATTTGTTCAGTTAACCTTGTCTCCCGTGTCTTACAAAGACTCTGTAACACAAGAAGGTGGGGCTTATAAAAGAGCAAAGTTGTAGTTCCAGCAACGTAAATACAAACCTATTTGCAGGTTTCCCAACTCCCTTTAAATCTTTTGAACACACGTTTCTGAAGCATTTGCTATATGTCGACTCCATGCCAGAAAATGAGGGTTTCAACGTTGTGTCCCATAGCCCTGAAAGGGAATATTATTTAAGGAAAAAAAGATATATATACACACCCAAGTGCCACTTTTCTATGCAGAGCAGTGTGGGGTTGATAGCTGGGTTTGAGCTGTAATAAAACCATGCTCAGATAGGAGTGGGGAGGGGTGGCATGCCCGTCCTTGCGGGATGGAGCCAGCAGAGAAAGCTGGGCAGAGCTCCTGGAGCCTGGACTATGTCGGGAGGATCAGTGACATTAGGGGAAACAACCTTTGAACCAGATGACTTCTAAAATGGCAGATTCCCTCACTTCTTCTTAGTCACTACCGCAGTTCTATAAAATGACAGCTCATACTTCGTCACTTTCTGAATTCATGTTGGGCGTAGCTTTGTGAGAATCTTTTGTGGCAAAGGCGTAACTTTTTTTTTTTAATCTGTAAACATAGCATTTTATTAATAAAATGTTTACACTATCCCTACAGTACAATAAATTTTGTAGTGACTTGGCATGGTATCCTCTAGAAAAGTTTGGTATAGAATATTCAAGCTAAAACAGTAGTTTAAAAGTATGCCAAGGCTCAACATTTTTGTTTAGTTGATAACTCGTGTCGGACTCTTTGTGACCCCATGGACTGTAGTCCGACAGACTCCTCTGTCCATGGGAATTCCCAGGCAAGAATACTGGAGTAGGTTGCCATTTCCTTCCCTGGGGAATATTCCTAACCCAGGGGCTGGTAGATTCTTTACCACTGAACCACCAGGGAGGCCCCAAGGCTCCACATTTTCAAATTTTGAGCATTTGAAAATAGCATTATCCCATGGACTCAATTTTCCATTGTGGTGAGGAAGGGGGGGCGTCTTCTAATAGATGATAATGATGGGGGTTTCAAAGGAACTGTGAGCTGCTTTATCCCTTATTGCCGGTTTGCTCTGAGGTTCTCCAGCCCTTTCCTCCTATCCCTGCTTCCTCCAAGCCTGCATTCTTCCTGTCACTCCCGGGGGACTGAGCCGCAGGGCCAGCTGATAAGGGAGAGGTGTCTCCAGCAGCACAATCGGCACACAGTCACACAACTCCTGGGCCAGGGTCTTGTTTCCCTGATTTGTGTTTTTGCTGATGAGCAGGGCAGATACTGCACACCTGGCTGGTAATGAAGGCGGGGTTGGTCATTTCATTAACTTCCCGGTGCCCTCGCTTGCTTTGCTTTAAGGTTGAAAGGAGCCATGGGAGGGCAAGGTCAGAGTCCTGGGTAACTTACAGTTGTCTGGTGGGCTGCCTTTTCTGAAGGCTCGTCAAGTACATGAGAACGTGGATGGGGCTTAGAACAGCGGGTGTTGTTCCCGCTGCAATACCGTTCTGGAATGTTTGCCCTCGCCGTGTCCGAGAGATTTGGCAATTTACATGAGCTCATGCCAAAGAAAGACGAGATGATAGACTCGCCCCAGTATGCAGCTTGTGAAATAATATGTTTGATTCTTATTATTTGGTACTCTGAAATTGAAGTAATGGAGATGCAAATTAGAAAGTTAGGTTTACTTTTTAGAAAGCTAACATAAATCCATGATCTTAATATTGCCAGTATTCATTGAACTGAAGGTGTTGGAGATATATTGTCACTTCTGTTTGAAATGGGCCATGGAGAGTTTTGCAACCCAAAAGGCAGTGCTAACTTCTGGATTTAAAGAGTCAACAACTGCATTACTCAAAACAAGTTAAAGAAATAAACAATGAAAAATTGTCTTAGGTCAACTGTTAAGCTTGGGAAGTAGTACTTGATTGAGCTTAATGAACTATCTTTGATGCACATTTAAAAACAAGTGAATATAGAAACCTCTGTCAGTATCTTATCACACTGTGTCATACATAGATTTACAGTCCCAGCTGTGTATACACACAGGTCACTTGGACACACACAGGTAGATTTTTTTTTTCCGTCAGTGCGCACAGTCTGGGTTTTAAGGATCTCATTACAGAATCATCTCTGCTCAGCCCATCTTGAGATGGGGGCAGATAAGTTGAGGGAACCCCCAGCTTTTACTGTATTGGGCAACCCCCACGAGCTGTTTGGGATTCCTTAGAAAATGGCAACCCACTGCAGTGTTCTTGCCTGGAGAATCCCAGGGACGGGGGAACCTGGTGGGCTGCCGTCTATGGGGTCGCACAGAGTTGGACACGACTGAAGCAACTTAGCAGCAGCAGCAGCAGCCTTTACAACGGAGAAGGCAATGGCACCCCACTCCAGTACTCTTGCCTGGAAAACCCCATGGGCGGAGGAGCCTGGTAGGCTGCAGTCCATGGAGTCGCTAGGAGTCGGACACGACTGAGCGACTTCACTTTCCCTTTTCACTTTCATGCACTGGAGAAGGAGATGGCAACCCACTCCAGTGTTCTTGCCTGGAGAACCCCAGGGATGGGGGAGCCTGGTGGGCTGCCATCTGTGGGGTCGCACAGAGTCGGACACGACTGAATCGACTTAGCAGCAGCAGCAGCAGCAGCAGCCTTTACAAACTTTTTTTTGGGGGGGTTTCAAAAATGTTGATTAGTTACAGCTTCATTTGTATCTGAGTGGAAGCTTCATATGCACCGTGGCCGCCTGGCCACCGGGGGTGCTGTCGAGGAGGGAGTTGGAAATAAGGGCCCTCTGTCTCCTTGGCAGGCGGAGATGGACATGATGACCTGGGGCGTGGACCTGGCCTCGGTGGAGCAGCACATCAGCAGCCACAGGAGCATCCACAACGCCATCGGGGACTACCGCTGGCAGCTGGACAAGATCAAAGCCGACCTGGTACTTGGAACTCTTCTTGGCAGAGGCTCCCAGCAGTGTACTGAAGGCTGCTGTAGCTACAACATCCCAGGCAGTGTGGGCTCAAACATGAGTCCGAGATTTCTTCCCCAACAGACTGGGAATTTGTTTGTTTGTTTGTTTGTTTTCATCTTGGCCTGTAGGCATTTTTTTGAATATTGAAGTATAGTTGATTTACAGTGTTGTGGTTAACTTCTGTACAGCAAAGTGATTTAGTTATACATGTATGCAGTATTTTTCATATTCTTTTCCACGATGGTTTATCGCAGGATATTGAACACAGTTCCCTGTGCTATACAGTAGGAACTTGTTGTTTTCCATCCTATATATACTAGTTTATGTCTGCTGATCGAAACCCCCAGTCCACCCCCAACCCCGCTCCCCACTGGCAGCCAGTCTGTTAGTCTACATAGGGTCTGTTTCTGCTTCGTTGATAAAGTTCATTTGTACCATTTACATCACTGACTTTTGTTCTTAGCCCGAGATGATCGTCCTTACTTCTTCCGCTCTTTTTTTTTTTTAACCTACTTTTGTCTACTTGAGTATCTGATCAGGTCTCTCCCTCTTTTCTCTAAGTTCTGAGGAGTCCTAAGTGATATTTTCAGACTTTCAAAAGTTTGTGTAACAGCGAGTCTGTAAGTGATAGTGATGAGCCCTTAACTTTGTAGAGGTGCCACCACCAAGCCAGTGAACTTTGCCTCCAGACCAACTGGGAAAAGTCCTTGTGGGTAAAAGTTTCCGTAGAGCAGCTACTTCTTGCTGCTGGGGAATCAGAAGTTAGTATGTGTTTGACAGAAGGAGGTTTAGAAGGGCTGTTCTTCTATGTAAACCCTCAAGGGGAATTAAATTAACTCGCTGTTGGTCTTCTTCTAGCGGGAGAAATCTGCAATCTACCAGCTGGAGGAGGAGTATGAAAACCTACTGGTAAGACGATTTATTCTGAAAGCTCTGTGTTCAGCGCATTTCAGTCTTGTAAATGTGGACCTGGGGATTAAAGCACCTGCTTGGCACTATCCTTAAGGACTCTGGAAGTACCTGGAAGTATATGAGGGACTTACAGGTGCTGATTTCATTTCTGCTGCTGTGTTTTCTTTATAAGGGAATTTTAAAAGAATATTTTCTGAAGATAGTGCTATTCTGTTTGCAAGTTGAAGGGTCCCGTCAATAGCCCTTGTTAAATACTTGCAGTTAAAGACATAAAGCTTTTCCACTTGTGAACTGCAGCCTTTTTACAAAATATAAGCAGAAATAAGACTTGTTTTCTTTAGAGAGAGGTTTTCCAGACCATCCTTACCATTTTATGACAAACTGAATCAATTCCTTGACTGGTAAAAAGAGATCTTTCTATTCTTCTGCCTATTTGAGTCACCCTGTCTTCACTTTGCCAGTGTTTCCCTGTTGGCAATGATACTATTTAAATAACATGGCTAGTGGCGACACAGCTGTTTTCCAAGGTGATGACACTTTGAATTTCGGGGACATTGGAGAGGGCAAAGAGAGCTTGATTTATCTTTTTAAGAATCTGTTTTCTCTTTATGGTCCAAGGCTAATTAGTGAGACCAAACATCAATGTATGAGTCAAGACCCATCCCGATCAAGCTAGTTCATTGAATCTAAAATTGTCCCCTTGTTCCTAAGTTTGGGTGGGTCCTTGCCATCTCCCAGCTGATCACTGAATGCAAGAAATTAGCATTTGACTGCTTCTTGGGATTTTTGTTGGTGAAAGGAACCAGCCAGGGTTTATCTGTGGCGTCTGCAGGGAGCACCATCCATCTGCACTTTGTCCTAACGCTGCTCTGACCGTCCTGTGCAGAAAGCGTCCTTCGAGAGGATGGACCACCTGCGGCAGCTGCAGAACATCATCCAGGCCACGTCCCGCGAGATCATGTGGATCAACGACTGCGAGGAGGAGGAGCTGCTGTACGACTGGAGCGACAGGAACACCAACATCGCTCAGAAGCAGGAGGCCTTCTCGGTAAGCCCCCGGGAGCCGCGTGTCGGCAATGGACGCGTTTGTAATCATTCAGTCGGCTGCCTGTCATTCAGCCTCAGCGGAGAGATCGTGAAAAACCGTTCCTTCCTGAAGGCTTTTCAGTGACTTAAGACGGGCAGTGCGGTGCTTAGCATCTCAGAAGACAGAGGAGTGAGGCAGTTCAGTCAGATATCCCCTAGTGTACACCGAAGAACGTGGTGGCTTAGACCTGAGAAGTAGACAGTCTCAGTATGTGTTGTGGGCTTCCCAGGTGGCTCAGTGGTAAAGAATTTGCCTGCAATGCAGGAGACCTGGGTTCGACCCCTGGGTTGGGAAGATCCCTTGGAGAAGGAAATGGCAACCCACTCCAGTATGCTTGCCTGGAGAATCCTATGGACAGAGGAGCCTGGTGGGCTACAGTCCATGGGGTCACAAAGAGCTGGACACGACCTAGGGACTGAACCACAACAAGTGTGTGTTGTGACTCTGTCACTTCACCTGTGTGCATTTGGATGAGACGGGTCACTGGTCTGGCCTCAGCCACATACTGGATCTCAGGCATCCTTTCTAGTCTTAAAAATGCTGCAGTTCTTGAGGAACGCATCACGCAGTTCTCTGCCATTGTACATTCCAAGATGCAGTTTTGTATTTGATTCCTCTAAGGATGGTGGGAGGGATGGAAAGCTGCCAGTGACTTGCTCTAGAGGATTTGCTTCTCTTTCGTTCACAGATACGCATGAGTCAGCTGGAGGTTAAGGAGAAAGAGCTCAATAAGCTTAAACAAGAGAGTGACCAACTTGTCCTCAATCAGCATCCAGCTTCAGACAAAATTGAGGTGAGTTTCATGAGATTTTTACTTTTATCAAGGGAAGAAAGGGATACTTTTCAAAAAATAAGACTATCCAAGAAACAAAAAAGACTATACGAATGAGTAGTTTTTGCCCATTGCAAAGCCATGACAAGTTTATTTATCAACACCCTAGGCCAGGGATTGGCAAACTTTTTCTGGAAAGAATCAAATAATATAATATTTTAGACTGACAAGCCATTTAGTCTTTGTTGAAATTAACTCTGCCATTGTAGTGTGAAAGCAACTGTAGCAACATGTAACTGAATGAATGTGGCTGTTTGCCAATAAAACTTTATTTATAAATGCAAGTAGTGGGCCGGATATGGCCCTTGAACTGTAGTTTGCTGACCTCGGTCCTAGACTGTGATCTGTGGGATGTGCTCAAGGCAGACTCCTTGTCCAAAGGCTGACTCCCTCTACTTACAATCAGTGGGCAAGAGCTTTTATGGATGGTGGGAGGGGCTATTTGCAGAAATAGCACAGTCAGCTCTGATAGTCATCTCAAAGTTAGTCTTGCGGTGATGATTGGTGTCGTCCTGATGCTTTTAAGTACAGTTAGCCTTTAGTTTCAGGATCGGTTTGTTCCCATTTATTTGAGGCCAGTTCTCAGAATTGCAGCAGCTTATGTCATGCCGACAGTCTAGTCCTCATGGAGATGACCTCTTCCACCTGGTGGAGGTTTCAGTGTGTACAGGACAACTCACAGGATATAGCCCTTGAGGAGGAACTTTGCTTATTGACTAAACTATTAATATTTAGTCATGTTGGACCATATTCCTTTGTTTCTGCATTTTCTCACTTCTCTGATTAAGCTCATTGTTTGGGTAAAGTTTTTCCACAGACACGAGGCAGTTTGAGGACATGAGCGAGGGGGTAGGGGGCACGGACCATAGGGTCCTGCACCATTTCTCCTTGAAGCTCCTCATGATCTAACAGCTGAGCAGGAATAGGACTTAATGCCCCTGCTTTATCCTTGTTCTGACTGGTCTGTTATGATTGGTCAGGAGCTATGTCATTTGGATGACTATTTTAACTAATACTTGTAAGGATACCCATTTGTTAAAACTAGGTCTTTTTTTTAACTGCACAGCTTACAGGATCCTAGTTCCCTGACCAGGGATTGAACGTGGGGCCACAGCAGTGAAAGCGCTGAGTCCTAACCACTGGACCACCAGGGAATTTCCAACTGGTCTTAAAATTTAATTTCTACCATACCAAAAGGTTCCTGTTGGGAAATTCTGGTTTCAGTTTTTAGAAAAAACTTTACTTGATTTGGAATTAAATTTTAAAAACTGCTTTATACTTCTCGTTGATGCTCACCTATCTGTGGATTGACGGATGCCTTTCTACGGCTGGGTGGTGGAGAGATGGCTGCTGTTCTCTCGTTTCAGGCCTACATGGACACCCTGCAGACCCAGTGGAGCTGGATTCTTCAGATCACCAAATGCATTGATGTTCATCTCAAAGAAAACGCTGCCTACTTTCAGGTTTTTATCCTCAGTAACTGTTTAACTGTCTTTGGGTCTTGATGCCTTCTCTTTTGAATGTGTTTGAAAAAGCACTGACAACAGTATTTACAATACTGCATAAATACTGTTTGTTGGGGTTTAGCTTAGAGGAGCGTAGACAAGTCACCTATCTTTCAGATAGTCTCGCGCACCTGGAAGTTTCTGCTCTCATCTTTGCCTTTAACCACCTGTCAGATAGACTCGTAAGGAAGATACTCCTGCAAGTTGAAGTATTAGGTGATGCTGCGTGTTCAGTTGCTTTTAACTGACGTGGAGTCGCTCCCGTCCTTCACAGTTTTTTGAAGAGGCTCAGTCGACGGAAGCCTACTTGAAGGGTCTCCAAGACTCCATCAGGAAGAAGTACCCTTGTGACAAGAACACGCCCCTGCAGCGCCTGCTGGAGCAGATCAAGGAGCTGGAGGTAGAGTCTCAGATGCAAGCCCTTTCCTGGGAATAAAATAAACGCACCCCCCAGTGGATCCAGACTGCTGTTCGGATTTGTGTTGCTCTGCAGAGCAGTGAATGCTCAAAGCTCAAGCAAACCTTGTCTTCACTTTCAGTGGCTTTTTCTCAAATACATTTCTCTGCACGCTTAGCTACTGTTGCAGATTACTTCTGCTTCAGTAGTTGCCGTTGCTCTAAACAAAACGGGAGAGAACACTGATGACTTAACATGAAGATCCCTTTGGAAAAGCGTACGTCACATGTTATCAGCATAGTCCTCTCACACAGTGATATGCTTTCCTGCCCCCCTAATTCATGGCTGTGTTGCCTGTGTGGTGGCTTCTTGTGAAAGGCACCCGTGGTCCCTGCACACAAATGAATGGGTGGCTTTTTACAGCTAGTGCGATTGCAGCAGGGCCTAATTTGTATTGTCCTGATAGCTCTAGGAATGCCATTTCGAGATCTCACCTAATTTTCAGAGAGTATGTACGTTCAAGGATGATTTTATTTGCAATTGCAGAGAGAACGGGAGAAAATCCTTGAATACAAGCGCCAGGTGCAGAGCTTGGTAAACAAGTCCAAGAAGATTGTGCAGCTGAAACCGCGTAACCCGGACTACAGAAGCCATAAGCCCATTATTCTCAGGGCCCTCTGCGACTACAAACAGGACCAGGTGTGTGCTGTTACTCAGAATGCTGCCAAAGTTTTCCCTTTCTCTATAGATGGATTTCTGTCCATCGAGAGAGCAGAACTGAATTTAGGTTTCAGGGAACACCCT
Organism: Capra hircus; assembly: GCF_001704415.2. NCBI lineage: Eukaryota > Metazoa > Chordata > Mammalia > Artiodactyla > Bovidae > Capra > Capra hircus. The sequence goes on from NC_030830.1 coordinate 2,553,041, forward strand.
AGTAAATGTCTTTCTTTTGTATACAAAGGGGAAGCTGTTGAAAGAACGGAGTGATTTTGTTCTGAATCATGTGATAATTATCAATAAGTAGGACAATAAGTATTTTTAAACTATTCTAATTCTGTTTTAAGGCTTAAGACTTCTTTTCTTCTGAGATTAAAAGCAAACAAGATACATGGCCACTATGCTGCATGTGAAGGGAATGTCATTGTGGATTTTATGCGTTAAATGAACGCATCAGTTCTGTAGGCTCTGTGGTCAATACAAACATTTATATGGAAAGATGGCTCCATTTTAGCAAGTTTTCATGAATTTCCCACAACTCTATATTCTTATAAAAATTATGGAGGATTTAATAAATGAAAATGTGACTAGTTGATGAGATGAACATTATAAAACAATGGAGTTTATTCTACCATGCAGAAATGGTTTTAGAACTTGGCTGGAGAGGAGAAAGAAATTGAAATGGAGATCAAAATACCTGCTTGTCAAACTTGTTACGTTAATAGTTAAGATAGATGTCATAATTTACCCATTTTAAGAAGCTATCTAGTTAATTTAGAAAAGAAGCAATTTAGATGCTGGAGTTAATTTAGAAAGTTGTTTTTCTGGAGACCTGATACCAGAAATTTTTCGTTTTTATTTAAAAATTTTAACAAGTGAATGAGGTGTGATGTCCACATACTGAAATCCACTATATGAAACAAAAACTCACAAGTGTGGAAAAGTCAGAAGGTGAGTTTTTGCTTCATAAAAGGATTTATCACTTCAGCGGCGTACTCCCCTGGCTGTCTCCTGGAAAGTCACTCCTCCTAATTCCCTTCAGATACACCTTGTAGACTCACCTGTTGTATTTAAAGCATCAGTCCTGTTGGGTTGTGTCAAGGTCAGCTTGAATGGAGGAGAAATTAAGTGTTTCAAAGCTGCAACACTTTGCATGTTGTCCTTGTGGCTGCTTCTGTTTTTTTGAGCAAAAAGATACAAATGTGAGCCTGTGGATCAAGCCAAAACATGATGCTGCTTGCCTTGCAGAAAATTGTCCACAAAGGGGACGAATGTATCCTGAAAGACAACAATGAGCGGAGCAAGTGGTATGTGACCGGCCCAGGGGGCGTGGACATGCTCGTGCCCTCTGTGGGCCTCATCATCCCTCCGCCCAACCCTCTGGCCGTGGACCTCTCGAGCAAGTATGTAGTTCAAGTTCCTGCTGGCCGTGATGTGGACATGGGTGGGGAAAAGTGTGGCCGACCCCTGTACAAACACTCAGACACACCGCTCCACACAGCTGTCACCTACCCCAAAGTGGGATCCGGTGAAGGGCCCTTTGCCTTGTCTTGAGGTTTTATGTTGAAGATACTGTACTCATCATTGGAAGATGAAAAAGAATGTTTGACAGTAGAGGAACTCATCTTGACCATGCACTTGAAAGGCGTGGTTTCAGAATTCTTCCTCCTTTTAGGCAATTGGTAGTCTGACATATTGGAGAAGGGAAAGGCAACCCACTCCAGTATTCTTGCCTGGAGAATCCCATGGACAGTCCATGGCATCACAAAATGTTGAACATGACTGAGCAACTGAGCACACACACACACAGTCTGACATGTAGCCACAAATAGAATATGTGGCTAAACATTTCACATAAACATTCGGCTCATCAGTAAGTAGCTGGAACATTTGCTTGACAGGTTGTCCAGGGCAGATTTTTCCAAATGCTTTATAAAGGAAATCTTCAGCCCGTTCAAGGTGGGGTGAGCATAGCCCAAGGAATATTTCCAAACCCCAGAAGCCATCAGAGTTTACGACCCAAGACCCATCTCTCTCTGCCAGTGTGCATGGAGTCAGACCTCTATCAATTAAAAAGTTGCTGACAAATAACCCAACCACCCCAAATTGTACTGTGTGTTTCAACCAAAATGATTCCAGTGTATCTAAACCCATGTCAGTCATTGAGAATATACTTCCGGGTATTGGTCCAAATCCGTCAAAATGTTGTTGCTTAGTTGATAAGTTGAGTTCAACTCTTTTGCAACCCCATGGACTGGAGCCCAGCAGCTCCTCTGTCCATGGGACTTCCCAGGCGAGAATATTGGAGTGGGTTGCTATGTCCTTCTCCAGGGGATCTCCCCGGCCCAGGGATCCAGCCTGAGTCTGCAGCATTGCGGGCGGATCCTTCGCCACTGAGCCGCCGGGGAAGTCCTCACTGAAATGCTGGTGTCTTGCAGCTGTTCCCTGTGCCCGTTGCTCTGTTAGTTCTCCTTTGAGCTTTCGGGATGAACTTGGAGAGCCAGGCCCGCGTGTTTTTCCCTTGTGCCTCCTAGGATCGAGCAGTACTACGAAGCCATCCTGGCCCTGTGGAACCAGCTCTACATCAACATGAAGAGCCTGGTGTCCTGGCATTACTGCATGATCGATATCGAGAAGATCAAAGCCATGACCATCGCCAAGGTAGGTCCTCAGGACCCCCTTGCTGCCCAGAGGGGCTGCCCAGCCACTCCCCGCGCTGCGGTTTCTACCAGACAAACCTAGCTTTGCAGTTGATGCTTTTGGGGTCAGCAAGAGAGTCAGCTGAGCCTTCCTTAGAGGTTCTAGTTCATCCAACACAGATGGGAGGAATGGCACCGGGCTGCTTACCAGACAGAGAACTAATTAAAGTTACCCAACAAGCCAGAAGTCCCTGGCAAAGGCATGTGGTCCTGCGATCCTCTGGGTCCCCTTCTCCTTAATAGACATAATGGAAAATGAGGTCATAATTATTGACTGGATAGCACAGAAGTAAAAGGTAGGGTAGGATTTTTGGAATCCAAAGCGTCAGCTACCCTAGACTGGTAGTTTTCAGATTATGGTCCAAGAACCCCAGGGGTAGAGGTCCTCCGGGAGGACAGGGGCAGACGGCAGGGAGGGTAAGTCTGGGGGCTTCCCTTCACGCTTCTTAGTCAGAGCAGCTTTGCTGTGATCGACTTGACTCTTGGGGTTTCTGAATCCTGTTTCCTTTGAAGAAGAAAATGTCATAGGAAGAAAAAAATTGACAACTCCCTGCTGTGGTTCTTAGGAGCAAGGTCTAAATCCTCAAAGACCTTTTCTGTCTTAATGGGTCCTTGAGGGGCGATGCCTCAGGCCACTACCCTCCGCTCCCCACCCAGCTTCCCTCCTACCGCCCCCAGCATGGTGCATTTCCCAGCAAACTCCCCTTGGCCACTGTGTGGGGCCGCCAGAAACACCTCCACCGGGTTTATTTCCAGCTGAAAACCATGCGGCAGGAGGACTACATGAAGACCATCTCTGACCTCGAGCTGCACTACCAAGAGTTCATCAGGAACAGCCAGGGCTCGGAGATGTTCGGAGATGATGATAAGCGGAAGATGCAGACCCAGTTCACAGACGCCCAGAAGCACTACCAGACCCTGGTCATACAGCTGCCCGGCCACCCCCAGCACCAGACAGGTTGGCGCTCTCTTCGCAGCCACCATACATGCAGGTTTCGAAAGAAAGGACGTAGTTTGCCCAAATCTTGTTTTGGAATCACTTCTTTGAAAGATCACATTTCAAAAGTCACTTAGGTTGGAGGAGAATGGATACATGTATATGTATGGCTAAGTCCCTTTGCTGTTCACCTGACGCTATTAATTATCACAGCACTGTTAATCGACTGTACCCCAATACACAATAAAAAGTTCAAAAAGAAAGAAAAAGACACTAAGTTTTCAGAACCCAATCCAAGGAAGTAGCAACACTCTCATGCAGCCTAGCTGTTTTCTTGGGGCCTCGCACCCTTCTTGCCCGGAATTCTCTGATTTTTGTGGTCCTAACATTTTTACAGTAACCACGACTGAAATCACTCACCTTGGGACCTGCCAAGACGTCAACCATAATAAAGTAATTGAAACCAACAGAGAAAATGACAAGCAAGAAACGTGGATGTTGATAGAGCTCCAGAAGATACGCCGGCAGATGGAGCTCTGTGAGAGCAGGATGGCCCTGAAGAACCTCCTTCTGGCAGACCCGGGGTCTTCCCACCACATCACAGTGAAAATAAACGAGCTCAAGGTAGGCGCTCGTTATTATTTTGCTTGCTTCCAGGTATATTTATATTTAACCGAGAACTAATGGAAAAAACCTCCTGGTTAAAACATTTTTAGGTTTACACCTATTGAAACCTTCGTTTTCAATAAAAGGCTTCTGGCCCGACTTCCTTTTTCCTTTCCCATGCTTCTGAATTTGTTGAACGATACCAGACGGGGGACTGAACTGTCTTTGCTGTTAGATGATGGGCTGCTGAATCAGGCTGCAGTGTTCCTCCTTTTCTGCAATATAGCGCTTTGTAGATTTCCAGAGTTTTCACAAGCGTGAATTCGGGCTCTGCCTGAGACAGCGTATGATGTGGTTTAGACAGGTAGAATGATATTCTTTGCAAACAGGAAATGGACGTGGAGAGATTTGGTTGGGGGAGGGGGTGTAAGAGCCGCGGAGCTGGGACTGCGGCCCAGATGCTTCGGCGTCAGGCTCAGTCATTCCTTCTGCTCAGCCAGGCCTGGGCACGGCATTGGAATGTCTGAGGTGTACTTTCTAAGGGAGAGGGTTGATCAACCCAGTGCTGGTAAGGCCTCCCTGATGAAGGACAGGAAGGGTCAACTCTCTCTTGAATCATTCACATTTTGTGGGCTTTTTGAGGGCACGAAGGATGGTGACAGGCATACAGCTAAATCAAAGGCGCTTTCCTTCTTTCTGGACAGAGCGTACAGAATGATTCTCAAGCCATTGCTCAAGTTCTCAACCAGCTGAAGGACATGCTAGCCAACTTCAGAGGCTCGGAAAAATATTGCTATTTGCAGAATGAGGTATTTGGATTGTTTCAGAAACTGGAAAATATCAACGGCGTGACGGACGGCTACTTAAATAGGTAAACACGACTGACACTGACCTCAGATATTTGGCTTTTCTCAACCTTCATTTTGTGAGACTCCATTTGCTTTATGTGCTGGTTGCCTGTGGTTTGTCTTTTTATGAGGGACTCACGTTTTCTGTGCTTCTGGGAGAGGATGCTCCAGCCTAGGGCTCCAGTTCCTCTGTTCTGAACTCCGGTGTCTCTTCTAACAAAGGCAGCCTCTTCAGGCCAGAGCTTAGCATTCTTCCATTAATGCAAAGTGGTGTTCTGAATCATGAAAGTGGGGGGAAAAAGTGCATTGCCGTGCTGTTTCCAAAATAAGCAAAATCAATTTTTCTCTGCTTTAATATCGTTCCCTTTTATGAAGAGTGGCAAGAGCCAAAGTCTAATTGTGTCATCGGCAACTTTATCTGCTCCCAACTTTTTGGCTCCCAACAGCTTGTGCGCCGTGAGAGCCCTCCTGCAGGCCATTCTCCAGACAGAAGACATGTTGAAGGTTTACGAGGCCAGACTTACGGAAGAGGAGACCGTGTGCCTAGATCTGGATAAAGTGGAGGCTTACCGCTGTGGACTCAAGGTAATAAGAGGAGTTTTAGCAGCAGCCCAGTTTATTTCGGAAAAAAATGCAGGAACACTCAGTCCCCAGTGATAAAGCTTCGCTATGTCTTCATGACTTTGGAGGATTACTGGATTTTGTTGGCCGCATGTGGTTGACATCAGCTGTTATCCCCAGAACACTGTTGTCCAGAGCACATTGGCAGGACCTACCTGAGAAGGTCGCTTGTAGTGAGATTAGCCTGGGGAATGCGAGTTAAGCCTAGTTAAGCTGGTACTATAGTACTGGGGTGGGTTTCCCCAATGCCTCAGCGGTAAAGAATCTGCCCAAAAAGACACAGGAGACTCAGGTTTGATCCCTGGGTCGAGAAGATCCCCTGGAGAAGGAAATGGCAACCCACTCCAATATTCTTGCTGGGAAGTTTCATGGACAGAGGAGCCTGGCGAGCTACGGTCCCTGGGGTCATAAAGAGTGGAGCATGACTTAGCAACCGAACCCAGTACTGTGGCACTTCTCAGAGCCTGAGATATGATATTAAATATATTAGTATGTGGGTGCTCAATCCTGTCTGACTCTGTGATCCCATGGACTGTAGCCTGCCAGGCTCCTCTGACCACGGGATTTCCCAGGCAAGGATGCTGGAGTGGGTTGCCATTTCCTTCTTCAGGGGACCTTCCCATCCCAGGATCGAACATGTATCTCTTGCATCGGCTGGCAGATTCCTTAATCCTGTGCCACCTGGGAAGCCCAAATATATTAATAGATTTTATAATTTTCCAGGAATGGAATGGAGTGTGATATGTAGCGTTCCTTAAACTGACTTACACGTCAATTTTTTTTCAAATTCTTTTTTTTTTCTTGAGTTAGCACAACAAACTAGGTCATTAGCACAAATATTAGGAAATGCAGTCTTTGAAGATACTTTCCATGCAGTGTAGCATCAAGTGGGAAAGAGGTTAATTTGTACTATTTTTTTTTTCTGCTGTGACAGAAAATTAAAAATGACTTGAACTTGAAGAAGTCCTTGTTGGCCACCATGAAGACCGAACTGCAGAAAGCCCAGCAGATCCACTCCCAGACTTCACAGCAGTATCCACTGTATGACCTGGACCTGGGCAAGTTCAGCGAAAAGGTCACCCAGCTGACAGATCGCTGGCAAAGAATCGATAAACAGATAGACTACAGGTGAGCCAGCCTCCTCCCACACTTTCTGCCCGTTTGGTTGTTCCCAATATAATGGCACTTGAAGTCATCACTAAAGAAAACAGTGGTTCTGGAGACTTCCTGGGTGGTCCAGTGTTTAAGACTCTGTGCTTCCAATGCAGAGGGTGTAGGTTTGATCCCTGGTTGGGGAACTGAAATCCTGTATGCCTTGTGGCTTGGCCAAAATCTAAAACAAGAGACCAGAGGTCTTGTTCTGTGTGTCAGTTCGGCATCCTAGGTGCTCTCTTCGCACACTGGCAGCTTTGTTGGGAGTGGAAGAGACCTCATCCCAGTAGCCAGGCTTGAACTCACATATGTCGGGTGCCCTCCAGTCTCATAGGGAAATAAGGGAAGCCGCTGATCAGGCTCTTCTGTGCCCCCTAAACTCCTGTTATGACCGTTTATTGGAAGGAGTAGTGACTCTGAGGGAGAATTCTCCAAAATTTTGTGAAATTAAATCTTACATTTAATACAAAAGAAATGCCTTACTGCAAATGAGGATTTGAAAACATCTCCTGAAAACACCTCCTAAAAACATCTTTATTAATATATAATTCACACACCATGCAATTCGCTTTGAATTCACAGTTGAAAGTATACAATTCAGTTGTTTTTAGTAAGTTCAGAATGTGTAACCATCACCACATTCCAAGTTTAGAACATCTTCATCACCCTAAAAAAGAAACCCTGAAGACTTCCCTGGTTGGCCACTTCCACTGCAGGGGCACAGGTTTGATCCCTGGTCAGGGAACTAAGGGCCTCCCTTGGGGCTCAGCTGGTAAAGAATCTGCCTGCAATGTGGGAGACCTGGGTTCAATCCCTGGGTTGGGAAGATCTCCTGGAGAAGGAAAAGGCTACCCACTCCAGTATTCTGGCCTGGAGAATTCCATGGATTCTGTAGTCCATGGGGTTGCAAAGAGTCAGACACGACTGAGCAACTTTCACTTAACTCTTCACTCACGCTCACAAGGAACTAAGATCCCGCACCTGCGTGGCATGGCCAAAAACAGAACGCCTTGTACCCGCTGGCAGTTTGCCCTGTTTCCTCCCAACCTTCCAGCCCCAAACAACCACCATTGTACTTGCTGTCTCTATAGATTTGCCTATTCTGGATACTTCATATAAATGGAAAGATATGATATGTGGTCCTTTGTGACTTTTTTTTTTTTTCCGTTTAGCATAACATTTCCCAGGTTCACCCATGGTGTAGCACATGTCAGTACTTCACTTCTTTTTTCTGACTGTATAATATTCCGTTGCATGGCTATACCACCTTTTGTTTATTCTTCCATCATCAGATGTATATTTGGGTTGTTCCCAGTTTCTGGCTATCATGAAGTGCTGCTGCAGACAATCACACGTTAACTTTTGTGTGAATGTATGTTTTCAGTTCTTGAGTGTGAGCCCAGTGGCACTGCTGGGTTATCTGGTAACTCTGTGTTAATACTTTTGCAGAGCAGTAGCAATGCCATCTATGGGGTCGCACAGGGTCGGACATGACTGAAGCAACTTAGCAGCAGCAGCAGCAGCAGTGCTCTGATAATTTTATTATCTCTTATTATCACCAGATTATGGGACCTGGAGAAACAAATCAAGCAACTGAGGAATTACCGTGATAACTATCAGACTTTCTGCAAATGGCTCTATGATGCCAAACGCCGCCAGGATAGCTTAGAATCCATGAAGTTTGGAGATTCCAACACCGTCATGAGATTTTTGAATGAGCAGAAGGTATAAGCAGATTTGTCACTGCATAGATTTCACTGGGGATAAGCTGTATTTTCCTCTGGTTTTCATAGCAGTACTGAGGTTGAAAGTGAGAAGTTTTTTTTTAATGTATTTGATTGAAGGATAGTTGATTTACACTGATGTGTTAGTTTCAGCTGTACAGCAAAGTGATTCAGTTATACATAAATATACGTTCTTTTCCATTATGGTTTATTGTAGGGTATTGAGTATAGGTTCCTATGCTATACAGTAGGGCATGTTGGTTTCCATTCTATACATAGAAGTTTGCATCTGCTAATCCCAGATTCCCAGCCTCTGTCTCCTACCAACACATACACTCAGCACCCACAGGTCTGTTCTCTATGTCTATGCATCTATTTTATTTCGTAGATAAATTCATTTGTGTCATATTTGAGATTGCACATATAAGTGATATTACATGGTATTTGTCTTTTTTTCTTTCTGACTTACTTCACTTAGTATGAAAATCTCTTGGTCCATCCATGTTGCTGCAAATGGCATTATTTTGTTGGGTTTTTTTTATGGCTGAACAATATTCCCTTGTGTATATATACCTTATCTTCCTTATCCATTCGTCTGCTGATGGACATTAGGCTGTTTCCGTTTCTTCACTATTATAAATAGTGCCCTTATGAACATCGGGGTGTGTGTATCTTTTTATGAAATGATAAATCTTTAATACCACTAGTCCATTTGGGGAATGCTTAAAGAATGCCCAGAGGAAAAGCAGTTGAGATATTTACAAAGAAATGCAATTATGAACATAGAAATGATGTTATGTTGTAGTAAAGTATCTTTACAAATTGAGTTAACAGGACTAGAGACGAGTGCTGACTAGATAGTAACCTCTTAGATGATAAGAAGTTGAAGATCTTCTTTCTATTTTCTGAATAGAAAACACACTCATCTCCTGAGGTTTAACTGTGAGACTATGGGGTCAGAACAGGTCTTAAACTGAGGGGGGGGGGAAAAAACAACAGTGGTTAAAGAATGAAAAAACATTTATTTTAAAATCTGTGTACACTTTAACATTTGTAAATATTTTCTTTTCTGTGTAGAACTTGCACAGTGAGATAAGTGGCAAACGAGACAAATCAGAAGAAGTACAAAAAATTGCTGAACTTTGTGCAAATTCAATTAAGGTATGTTGGTTTCAGAAAGCGTGATTGTGTTTCATCAAGAATATTATGAACGGTGTTTGCGTTGGCAGCATGTGTATTAAAATGGGAATCATACAAAGATCAGCCCAGCCCTTACACATGAAGTGTTCTGTGTTTTTTTAATTAAAAAGAACATTATTGACTATACTATTTTCTGGTTCACTTTAAAGATGATAAACTTCTTGAGGACAGCAGTTATGGCTTTTGTGTATTCTCTCCTGAACAAACCATAAACACTTGTGACCCATTAGCTTGAATTTATTATACGCTGGTAGTATTTACGGCAGTGGGCCGGTCTTCATTTTTAGACAGGTGGTGTGTGCAGAAATCTCTGTTTGGCTTAAAGATGTGCCACTGGTTTAATGCTATCATATGATGCTTGGACACTAGCAGCATGTTATGGCCTTTGGGGTTGGACATCAGAAGTGCAGTGTGGTGATTTAAAACTGGAATTGTAGCTGCCAGTGACTCCTCTTAAGTCAGTTACGTATGTTTTTCTGAAATGTCGTTATTCTGCAGGATTATGAACTGCAGCTGGCATCATATACCTCAGGACTGGAAACTCTGCTGAGTATCCCTATCAAGAGAACAGTGATTCAGTCTCCTTCTGGGGTGATTCTGCAAGAGGTAGATAAGTCATTACCTCTCTCTGAGAGCCTGCCCCTCCGTCTGCATCTTCCTCCTCCCCTGTCCCCTTCCTGTCTTCCCCACCCTCCCTGAATTAATCTCTTGCTATTGGGAGGGTTTCCATTCAAAAAGGTTTAACAGGTTTTCCTCTCTCTAGTGTAAATCATCGATATAAGATGCTCTTTAGGAAATGATCAGTGAGAAGTCTGGGTCAGTCTATTTATACATTAGACTCTTTGCAGAAACTGGGCTTAAATTCTGGGTTTATTGAGGTTTTTTATTCCATTTAAAAAGTGGAAAATATCTAGTCAATTTCTAAAGACAACTTCTTCTCAGAGATATCAGAGAACATCACCCATATCAGATGGTTTAGGGGGCATACCCTAGAGGGATGAAGATAAAATGCATGGTATAGGCCCTTGGTTTTATTGCACTTTATTGTTTTATTGGATTTTGGAATTAGCACAGATGAAAAGAGGGAGCTCACTCTTTAAGCTATAATTTCACTATTGGACTGTTTAGAAACAGAATTGGTCAGCTCGCATAGGGCTTCTTGTGAATGCAATGTCATTGACTGGTCCTTGCGTATCTTTCCTCCAAGGCTGCAGATATGCATGCTCGGTACATAGAGCTTCTTACAAGGTCCGGAGACTATTACAGATTCTTAAGTGAGATGCTGAAGAGTTTGGAAGATCTGAAGGTAATATACTCACTTTATTTCCATGGACGATTGAAAAGAAAATAGAATGGAACTTAATTATTACTGCCTCGTTGGGTTTAACTTTTTCGTTTGCATTGGGGTACAGCCGAGTAGCAAACAATGTTGTAATCGTTTCACATGAACAGTGAAGGGACTCAGCCTCAGTGAAGGGACACATGTGCCTCTTCTCCCCCAAGGCCTCCTCCTTCCAGGCTGCCACATATCATGGAGCAGAGTTCCATGTGCTGCACAGCAGGTCTTTGTTGGTTATCCATTTTAAATATGGCAGTGTATACATGCCCTTTTTTTCTTTTCACTGCCTCATTTTAACATGGACGCTCCTTGGTAAAACTGTATTTCCTCTAAATAGTATAATACAGTTCGTTCATAAATCAGGTATCAGTCCTATTCTCCAGTTCACTGCACGAAATGGGCTGAGGTCATATTTTCAAAATTATAGCTATTTTACTTTGCCAAAACTTTCCCAGGAATTTCATTTAACGTTTGGTCAAGGAATTAGCTTTATTTCTTTGTGTGAAATTAAGAAGAACACCTAGGACTCGCTGGATTTGAATTTTTCATGTCAGGTGATTGTTGTATTTACTTCTCGTTTCTAATGCTCGTGCTGAGTTTATATGGAAACTTACTTTATGCCTGGAAACTTAGGACGCATAATTTAGGAAATCATAAGCTTTTGGTCTTGAAAGAAATTCCTTCATTTGTAGATATTGAAGGAAGCTGAAACTCAAAGAGGATAAGTCCCTTACTAAGATCATGCAAGCACCCAATGGAAGAATGACAAGAATACGGATTTCTTGAGTTTTTTTGCCAAGTAGCTTTTGCCTTGTATCATTCTTTATGTGCTTGTCTGTGTGTGCGTGTGTAGTTGTGTAACAAGAAGTGAAGAAAGCGCACATGGGTCTGCTGGGGAGGAAGTACCACTTCTTTCTTACGATGTCGAGGTATGTTTCTTTCAACACCCTCTCCCATTTCCCTTCCACAGCTGAAAAATACCAAGATTGAAGTTCTGGAAGAGGAGCTCAGGCTGGCCCGAGACGCCAACTCGGAGAACTGCAATAAGAACAAATTCCTGGATCAGAACCTGCAGAAATACCAGGCAGAGTGCTCCCAGTTCAAAGCTAAGCTCGTGAGCCTGGAGGAGCTGAAGAGGCAGGCCGAGCTGGATGGCAAGTCGGCCAAGCAAAACCTAGACAAGTGCTATGGGCAGATCAAAGACCTCAACGAGAAGATCACACGGCTGACGTATGAGATTGAGGATGAGAAGCGCAGGAGAAAGGCCGTGGAGGACAGGTTTGACCAGCAGAAGAGCGACTACGACCAGCTGCAGAAAGCGCGGCAGAACGAGAAGGAGAGCCTCGGCTGGCAGAAGATGGAGTCTGAGAAGGCCATCAAGGAGAAGGAGTTCGAGATAGAGAGGCTGAGAGTGCTGCTGCAAGAGGAGGGTGCCCGGAAGAGAGAGTATGAGAGTGAGCTGGCCAAGGTAAGAAACCACTATAATGAGGAGATGAGTAATTTAAGGAACAAGTATGAAACAGAGATTAACATCACCAAGACTACCATCAAAGAGATATCCATGCAGAAAGAGGATGATTCCAAAAACCTCCGCAACCAGCTCGATAGGCTCTCGAGGGAGAACCGAGATCTGAAGGAGGAGATCGTCCGTCTCAACGACAGCATCCTGCAGACCACGGAGCAGCGGAGGCGGGCCGAGGAGGACGCCCTGCAGCAGAAGGCCTGCGGCTCCGAGATGCTGCAGAAGAAGCAGCACCTGGAGATAGAGCTGAAGCAGGTCATCCAGCAGCGCTCCGAGGACAACGCCAGGCACAAGCAGTCCCTGGAGGAGGCAGCCAAGACCATCCAGGACAAAAACAAGGAGATCGAAAGGCTCAAAGCTGAGTTCCAGGAGGAGGCCAAGCGCCGCTGGGAATATGAAAATGAACTGGCTAAGGTAAGGGCCAATTACGACGAGGAAATCATCAGCTTAAAGAACCAGTTCGAGACGGAGATCAACATCACCAAGACGACCATCCACCAGCTCACCCTGCAAAAAGAAGAGGACACCAGCAGCTACCGGGCCCAGATAGACACCCTCACCAGGGAAAACCGGAGCCTCTCAGAAGAAGTCAAGAGGCTGAAGAACACTCTGGCCCAGACCACGGAGACCCTCAGGAGGGTCGAAGAGAACGTCCAACAGCAGAAGACCACTGGCCTGGAGATGTCGCAGCGGAAACAGCAGCTGGAGATTGAGCTCAGGCAGGTGACGCAGATGCGGACGGAAGAGAGCGCCAGGTACAAGCAGTCTCTGGACGACGCTGCCAAGACGATCCAGGACAAAAACAAGGAGATCGACAGGTTGAAGCAGCTGATCGAGACGGAAGCCAGCCAGAGGAAGTGCCTGGAGGATGAAAATGCCAGGCTACAGAGGGCGCAGGGCGAGCTGCAGAAAGCTCACAGCAGCGCCACGGAGACCATCAGCAAGCTGAAGGTGCAAGAACAGGAGCTGCTGCGCCTGAGGCTGGACTACGAGCGGGTGTCCCAGGAGAGGACCGTCCGGGACCAGGACATCGCCCGCTTCCAGACCTCCCTGAAGGACCTGCAGCTGCAGAAACAGAAGGCGGAGGAGGAGCTGGCCAGGCTGAAGAGGGCGGCCTCCGAAGACTCCTCCAAGAGGAAGAAGCTGGAGGAGGAGCTGGAGGGCCTGCGGAGGACCCTGAAGGAGCAGGCGATCAAGGTCACCAGCCTGACCCAGCAGCTGGAGCAGGCGTCCATTGTGAAGAAGCGGAGTGAGGACGAGCTGCGGCAGCAGCGGGACGTGCTGGATGGCCACCTGCGGGAGAAACAGAGGACCCAGGACGAGCTGCGGAGGCTGGCCTCTGAGGCTGAGGCCCTGCGGCGGCAGCTGCTGCAGGAGCAGGAGAGCGTCAGGCAGGCTCAGGCGCGCAACGAGCACTTCCAGAAGGCCATTGAGGACAAGAGCCGGAGCCTGAACGAGAGCAAGATCGAGATCGAGCGGCTGCAGTCGCTGACCGAGAGCCTCACCAAGGAGCACCTGATGCTGGAGGAGGAGCTCCGTCAGCTCCGGCTGGAGTACGATGACCTCCGGCGGGGCCGCAGCGAGGCCGACCACGACAAGAACGCCACCATCGCGGAGCTCCGGAGCCAGCTGCAGATCAGCAACAACCGCACGCTGGAGCTGCAGGGCCTGATTAACGATTTACAGAGAGAGAGGGAAAACTTGAGACAGGAAATTGAGAGATTCCAAAAGCAGGCCTTAGAGGTATTCACAAATATTTGATCGCCGCTTGTTGCCGCTCCACTAATCCCCTCCGCGGTCCTCTCTGCCGGGCTGAAGGCTTGCAGCCCTCTCACGTTTTCTCTTTGCTGCTGTCTGTCCTCATCAGACCTGCGGTGGAGTGATTGCGGTGCAGTTGGCCCGTCTCTTCTCTCACCGGTGTTCTCTTTGTAACCCACGCTGGCTCTGCCTTTCGAGCCTCCACCGGGTGTAAGAGCTGACATCGCTTCCTCTCGATGTTCCACGCTGTTTTCTAGAAGACGGCAGCTCTTACCTTATGAGCTGTGACCTACGTTTGTAGTTAAAATCTTCCTAAATAAAAGCCACGTTAAAGGGCTTTTTGAGCCATGTTAAATTGCACGCTTTCTATACAATTTTTAAATCACTTTTCTTGCTTGCTTTTCATGATTTTTCTGCATGCATTATTCTATGCTCTTTTCATCCTGGCCCTAATATGTTTCTTTTTGTTTGGCTTTTCTTTTAACCCCTAATTTTAACACTTCTTGAACTTCTAACACGTTTGACTTCTGTAAACAATATTTGTGTGGGGCTGGGGGTGCAGGGGTGGATGTGTCCATAGATTTGTATAGCTTTATTAAACACGTCAATATAGCTGTAACAGGTGGCATGTAGGTACAGCAGGTGTGATAACCTGGAAAAAATTCATCATATTTGTTCAAACCATAATTACCATTAAGAGTAAACCAGGTATACAACTGCTCGTATCTCCTATGGAAAAGTATAGTAAGTATAGAAGCCATTTATCAAAGTGGCAACATATATGTTCAGACTTTTTTTCCCCCACGAACTTGTAAGATAAAATAACAGTACAACTAAGGAAAGAGGGAAAGGGCAAATAAGTAACTATATGTTGTACAAATATAGGAAAAGAGGTGAAATGGTGATAGTCCTATGATGTGATCAAAGCATTATTTTTTTTTTTCCATTTCTTTCTTTTTGCATTTTAGGCATCTAATAGGATTCAGGAATCCAAGAATCAGTGCACTCAGGTGGTGCAGGAGAGGGAGAGTCTCCTGGTGAAAATCAAAGTCCTGGAACAAGACAAGGCCAGGCTGCAGAGGCTGGAGGAGGAGCTGAGTCGCGCCAAAACAGCTCTGGAGGCGGAAAGCAGGGTGAAGCAGCGCCTGGAGTGTGAGAAACAGCAGATCCAGAATGACCTGAACCAGTGGAAGACGCAGTACTCCCGCAAGGAGGAGGCCATCAGGAAGATTGAGTCGGAGCGAGAGAAGAGCGAGAGAGAGAAGAACAGCCTTCGGAGCGAGATCGAAAGGCTGCAGGCGGAGATCAAGCGGATCGAGGAGAGGTGCCGGCGGAAGCTGGAGGACTCCAGCCGGGAGACGCAGTCCCAGCTGGAGACGGAGCGCTGCCGGCTGCAGAGGGAGATCGACAGGCTCAAGCAGCGCCCCTACGGGTCCCACCGCGAGACCCAGACCGAGTACGAGTGGTCCGTGGACTCCTCCAAGCTGGTGTTCGACGGGCTGAGGAAGAAGGTGACAGCCGTGCAGCTGCACGAGTGCCAGCTGATTGACAAGGCGACCCTGGACAAGCTGCTGAAGGGGAAGAAGTCCGTGGAGGAAGTCGCTTCGGAGCTCCAGCCTTTCCTTCGGGGAGCGGGAGCCATTGCCGGGGCGTCCGCTTCCCCGAAGGAGAAGTACTCCTTGGTGGAGGCCAAGAGAAAGAAGTTGATCACCCCGGAATCCACAGTCATGCTCCTGGAAGCCCAGGCAGCCACGGGTGGTATAATCGACCCCCACAGGAATGAGAAGCTGACGGTGGACAGTGCCATCGCGCGGGACCTCATCGACTTCGACGACCGCCAGCAGATCTACACAGCGGAGAAAGCCGTCACCGGCTTTGATGACCCATTTTCCGGCAAGACCGTGTCTGTGTCAGAGGCCATCAAGAAAAATCTGATTGATCGAGAGACTGGAATGCGTCTGCTGGAAGCCCAGATCGCTTCAGGGGGTGTGGTGGACCCCGTGAACAGCGTCTTTTTGCCGAAAGATGTGGCCTTGGCCCGCGGGCTGATTGACAGAGATCTGTATCGTTCCCTGAACGACCCCCGGGATAGTCAGAAGAACTTCGTGGATCCAGTCACCAAAAAGAAGGTCAGTTACATGCAGCTGAGGGAGCGGTGCAGAATCGAACCACACACCGGACTGCTCCTGCTGTCAGTGCAGAAAAGAAGCATGTCCTTCCAAGGAATCAGACAGCCCGTGACCGTTTCTGAGCTGGTCGACTCTGGCATATTGAGACCGTCCACTGTCAACGAACTGGAGTCGGGTCAGATTTCTTACGACGAGGTTGGCGAGAGAATTAAGGACTTCCTCCAGGGTTCGAGCTGCATCGCCGGCATCTACAACGAGACCACGAAACAGAAGCTCGGCATCTACGAGGCCATGAAAATCGGCTTGGTCCGCCCCGGCACCGCCCTGGAGCTGCTGGAAGCGCAGGCGGCAACTGGCTTCATCGTGGATCCCGTGAGCAACTTGAGGTTACCGGTGGAGGAAGCCTACAAACGGGGCCTGGTGGGCATCGAGTTCAAGGAGAAGCTCCTGTCTGCAGAACGAGCCGTCACCGGGTACAATGACCCTGAAACGGGAAACATCATCTCCCTGTTCCAAGCCATGAACAAGGAGCTCATTGAAAAGGGCCATGGCATCCGCCTGCTGGAAGCGCAGATTGCAACCGGCGGGATCATTGACCCGAAGGAGAGCCATCGCCTGCCCGTCGACATCGCCTACAAGAGGGGCTACTTCAACGAGGAGCTCAGTGAGATTCTCTCAGATCCGAGTGACGATACCAAAGGCTTCTTTGACCCGAACACTGAAGAAAACCTTACGTATCTGCAGCTGAAAGAAAGGTGCATCAAAGACGAGGAAACTGGCCTCTGTCTCCTTCCCCTGAAAGAGAAGAAGAAACAGGTGCAGACCTCCCAGAAGAACACCCTCAGGAAGCGCAGGGTGGTCATCGTGGACCCGGAAACCAACAAGGAGATGTCCGTGCAGGAGGCCTACAAGAAGGGCCTCATAGACTACGACACCTTCAGAGAGCTGTGTGAGCAGGAGTGCGAGTGGGAGGAAATAACCATCACCGGCTCGGACGGCTCCACTCGGGTGGTCCTGGTGGACAGGAAGACAGGCAGTCAGTACGACATCCAAGACACTATCGACAAGGGCCTCATCGACAGGAAGTTCTTCGAGCAGTACCGGTCGGGCAGCCTCAGCCTCACTCAGTTCGCTGATATGATCTCCCTGAAGAACGGCGTGGGCAGTGGCGTGGGCGGCGGCGTGGGCAGCAGCAGCAGCACCGGGGGCGGCCTCAGTGATGATGTCTTTGGCGGCTCTCGACACGAGACCGTCAGTAAGATCTCCACCATCTCCAGCATCAGGAATTTAACCATCAGGAGCAGCTCCCTGTCTGAGCCCCTGGAAGAATCCAGCCCCATCGCAGCCATCTTCGACACGGAAAACCTGGAGAAGATCTCCATTTCGGAAGGGATAGAGCGGGGCATCGTTGACAGCATCAGCGGGCAGCGGCTTTTGGAGGCTCAGGCCTGCACGGGCGGCATCATCCACCCGACCACGGGCCAGAAGCTGTCTCTCCAGGATGCAGTCTCCCAGGGCCTGATTGACCAGGATATGGCCACCAGGCTGAAGCCCGCTCAGAAAGCCTTCATTGGCTTTGAAGGAGTGAAGGGCAAGAAGAAGATGTCGGCGGCAGAGGCGGTGAAGGAAAAGTGGCTTCCCTATGAGGCCGGCCAGCGCTTCCTGGAGTTCCAGTACCTCACGGGGGGCCTGGTGGACCCCGAAGTACAAGGGAGGATAAGCATGGAGGAAGCCATCAGGAAGGGGTACATCGACGGCCGCGCAGCTCAGAGGCTGCAAGACACCAGCACCTATGGCAAGATCCTGACCTGCCCCAAAACCAAGCTGAAAATATCCTACAAGGATGCCATCAACCGCTCCATGGTGGAAGACGTCACCGGCCTGCGCCTGCTGGAGGCCGCCTCTGTGTCCTCCAAGGGCTTGCCTAGCCCCTACAACATGTCCTCTGCCCCGGGCTCCCGCTCTGGCTCCCGCTCCGGGTCCCGCTCGGGCTCCCGCTCCGGCTCCCGCTCCGGCTCCCGCAGTGGGTCCCGGAGAGGAAGCTTCGATGCCACAGGGAACTCCTCCTACTCTTACTCCTACTCCTTTAGCAGCAGCTCGATCGGGCACTAATGATCAGTAGGAAAGGTGGCTAGACCTTGGCGCTCATTTATATGAATTTTCACTGTATTCAAAAATAGAAAGAGCAAACCGCGTGCTTGCCGGATAGTGATAGAACTTTTTAGGCTTCAGAAAACATAGCCAAGGGGAGGGGGGCGGAAATACATGGCAGAGGCTGTTCTGGCTTTTTCTCTTCTTAGCTCATCTGAACTAATGTAACACACTGGACGTAGTATCTGTGAAGTAGGGGTAGTTGGTTATAAGGATAGCACAGATTGAATCTAGAGTTTGTTTCCTCTCTTCTGTGTTTAGATTTTTGATCACTGCTTCTTGAGCTTCTTTTGGCCAATAATGTAGATTTCTATGCTTGGAGAAGAAAATAAAATTGACCTTATAGTCATCAGTCTGCTTCTCATCTAAATATTTCTATTTTATGTATTAGGAGGAAATTACCCTACCCACCCCCACCCCCCTACCCCCAAAAAAGAACCCCTCTGAAACTCAAACGTTTGGAATAAGTCTCCTTGGATTGCATGACCCATGACCCTATATACTCTTCAATGTACCTGTTTGGTTTGGTATTAGTTCGACTGTATATGCATGATAGTAACAATCTTTGCTTTTCTTCTATCAGAGTTTCCTGTTTATTTTGCTTATCATTGTCTATGTACTTTCAAAAGGTGTCTTTATGAAGTTTGCTATTCCAGCAATAAAGTTTTAAATGTTTGAAGTTTTTGCATTTTGATTTCATGATATGTTCATACACACAAGGGCATTTAGCAGAAGCTTTTTGTTTATTGTAAAATATGTCTAAAACTGTTTACTAAATACCTATTAGGCTCCCCTAGTGGCTCAGGTGGTAAAGAATCTGCCTGCAATGCAGGAGACCCAGATTCAATATGAAAGACCATTAAAAAGCTGTTTTAGTTCTGAATTCTTGTTCGAAGTTGGTCTTCTGAAGGTAGTTTTTTCAACATTTCTGTACTAGGTAGAATTTTGGAAAGAAGCCTGCGTAAAGAGGCCAGGTCAGAGGTCTGCACACACTTCTAGTTTATTCTGGGCAAGTGAATAACATAGGCTAATTCACAGTCATACCCTTTAAAAACATGAAGTGACTAAGATTCTATGTTGGGTAGCCTTAAACCACCTGGTTGCATTTTTGTTCCCTAAGAGGAAAGAATTGATTTTGAATCTGTGAAACAGATTCCAGAAGAGTTCTTGGTTCTCTGTTGAAGCCTATTCTTCAGAACCAAGAAAACTAGTTATATCACATTAGGGGCCCAACGGTTATGACCTCATTTAAACTTACTCTGTAAACGCCTTGTCTCCAAATAGTCACGTTGGAGGTTTTGGCTTCAACCTATGAATTTTGGAGGAGACACAACTGAGTCCATCCTAAAGGCCTAACTTAGAACAGTGGTCAGGAGACCTCTTTAGGAAATGGTGATGAACAGAGCAACCTGAAGCCGTGTAAAGGAGTTCTTTGGGTTGAAATGGTACACCTGCTCCAAGCTGCTGCCAGAGTTGCATTAAGTTCTGAGCTGAGAGGGCCAGGTCCTGGAGAGTGGACATACTTGACCTAGGCTGAGGTTTGATCTGGTTCACATACACTACATCCACAGGAAAGGGAAATTTTCAGTGACGGTCATCACTTCACATCCAAAAATAGTCTCACATTTTCCAGGAGGCTTGGCAAACTAGGTAAATACAAATAAAAAGTAAGGATGCTGTGGGCCGAATGCGAATAGAATGCTTCTTACACCCAGTTGCAGCTACGGGACTATTTCCATATTATTAACTTTGTGTGTGTGTGAGAGAGAACTCTGCTATTTACCTTTGAAAACAGTTGCTCACAAAAGTATCCTCCACTGTTTCTTTGCCTCATGGAAACAAGTGCAAAGGAAAGCAAAGATTTGGCATCAGGCTTGGGGAAAAGAAAAAAATAAAGAAGGATTAGATTGTAGGAGTTATTAAAACTATTTGGGGAAACCAAAAGGGCTGATAAAGTGAACTTGGGTTCATCAAAACAGGGAAGTACTTGAGGGCTAACAGGGTACGTCACAGAGACCCAGGCGGTTATAGTGGTTTCCACTGGCCAAACTTGGAACCATTTCAGTCAGTTCAGTTCAGTCACTCAGTCGTGTCTGACTCTTTGTGACCCCATGAATCACAGCACGCCAGGCCTCCCTGTCCATCACCAACTCCCGGAATTCACTCAGACTCATGTCCATCGAGTCAGTGATGCCATCCAGCCATCTCATCCTCTGTCGTCCCCTTCTCCTCCTGCCCCCAATCCCTCCCAGCATCAGCATCAACAAAAATTATGTTGGTTAAAAAAAAAAAGTCCAGAATACTCATAGGATATAAATGGACATTGATTATTCATGGCCCAAATCAATATGACAAGTCCTCCTTATCCTTTAGTAAATGCCGCCTGCATTGCTCACTTGTGTTGACAGCATCATTATGACTATGTCAATTATCAGTGATTTACTTCTTCAAAAGAAGTCCGTGGACCCATGGGAGAGTTTTTAATTATTGATTTACCCAACTCAGTTTTCTCAAAAATATCAATATTTTGTACTGTTGCTAATTTCTGCAAATACATTTCTACTTAAAAATGAATTATGATGGTAATGGAGTATGTAATAATGAATTTTAAAATCCTTAATAATTTTTAAAAACCTGGATTTCATAGTGAAACAAACAACAGAGAAAATGGTGTGGTAAGAATGGCAGCTAATAAATGTAGGAGCCATGATAGAGAATCATCGTTTATAACTGCTGACATAATCAGATTCAGGGAAGGATTGTGTGACTGTTGGGAATAGAAAGTTCATATGGCTTCAGAGTATCATCCTTCAGATTACTTACCAAATACCAAAAGGAAAATGTACAGTTAGATGTCTGAAATGTAGAAATGGAGTGATGCCCCACCCAACCAAGTGATCAAATTTAGCTTTACTAACAGCAGGAAAATCTAAGCTATGTGTCCTTTATAAAGTGTAATAAAGAGGTACACACATCTAACAAAAAATGCATAAGCTGAATCTAATCATAAAGGAAAAAAATCCGACAAATCCAAAAAGAGGAAGGTTCTACAAGATGACTGAGTCCTGACAAAATTCAATGACTTGACTTAAGAAGGAGACTGTGGGGACATCCTTGGTGGTCTAGTGGTTAAGACTCCTTGCTTTCACTGCATGGGGAGCCAGTTCATTCCTGGTTGGGGAAATGAGATCCCTATTGGCCATTGCATGTGTGTGTTAGTCACTCAGTCGTGTTCGACTCTGTGACCCCATGGACTTGAGCCCGCCGGGCTCCTCTGTCACCCTGAATGGGTTGCCGTTTCCTTCTTCCACGGGATCTTCCGCACCCAGGGATTGAACAGATTCTTTACTGTCTGAACCACTGTAGTGCAGCCAAAAAATAAAAATTTAAAATAAAAAGGAGAGTGAGGGAGGCTTTTCTAGAATAAAAAAGAACCGATTATAGCTCATGGTTTGAAAAAAATGATGAGATGGTTATAAAAGGACTTGAGGGGGACAAATGGGGAGATAGATATGAATGTTATTATAAATTATTAATTTTCTTGGATTTGATCATATATTGTGCTTATGTAGGAAAATGATCTTACTTTTCTTTTTTTCTAAATTAAAAAAAGTTTTGGCCATGCCTCCTGGCATACAGTTTCAGTTCAGTTCAGTCGCTCAGTCATATCTGACTCTTTGTGACCCACTGAATCGCAGCACGGCAGGCCTCCATGTCCATCACCAACTTCCGGGGTTTACTCAAACTCATGTCCATCCAGTCGGTGATGCCATCCAGCCATCTCATCCTCTGTTGTCCCCTTCTCCTCCTGCCCCCAATCCCTCCCAGCATCAGGGTCTTTTCCAATGAGTCAGTTCTTCTCATGAGGTGGCCAAAGCACTAGAGTTTCAACTTCAGCATCAGTCCTTCCAAAGAACACCCAGGACTGATCTCCTTTAGGATGGACTGGTTGGATCTCCTTGCAGTCCAAGGGACTCTCAAGAGTCTTCTCCAACACCATAGTTCAAAAGAATTAACTCTTCGGCACTTGGCTTTCTTTGTAGTCCAACTCTCACATCCATACGTGACCACTGGAAAAACCATAGCCTTGACTAGACAGACCTTTGTTGGCAAAGTAATGTCTCTGCTTTTCAATATGCTATCTAGGTTGGTCATAACTTTCCTTCCAAGGAGTAAACGTCTTTTAATTTCATGGCTGCAATCACCATCTGCAGTGATTTTGGAGCCCCCCAAAACAAAGTCTGACACTGTTTCCACTGTTTCCTCATCTATTTGCCATGAAGTGATGGGACCAGATGCCATGATCTTCGTTTTCTGAATGTTGAGCTTTCAGCCAACTTTTTCACTCTCCTCTTTCACTTTCATCAAGAGGCTTTTTAGCTCCTCTTCACTTTCTGCCATAAGGGTGGTGTCATCTGCATATCTGAGGTTATTGATATTTCTCCTGGCAATCTTGATTCCAGCTTGTGCTTCTTCCAGCCCAGTGTTTCTCATGATGTACTCTGCATATAAGTTAAATAAGCAGGGTGACAATATACAGCCTTGACGTACTCCTTTTCCTATTTGGAACCAGTCTGTTGTTCCATGTCCAGTTCTAACTGTTGCTTCCTGACCTGCACACAGGTTTCACAAGAGGCAGGTCAGGTGGTCTGGTATTCCCATCTGTTTCAGGATTTCCCACAGTTTCTTGTGATCCACACAGTCAAAGGCTTTGGCATAGTCAATAAAGCAGAAATAGATGTTTTTCTGAAGCTCTCTTGCTTTTTTGATGATCCCGTGGATGCTGGCAATTTGATCTCTGGTTCCTCAGCCTTTTCTAAAACCAGCTTGAACATCTGGAAGTTCACGGTTCATGTATTGCTAAAGCCTGGCTTGGAGTATTTTGAGCATCTTAACTAGCGTGTGAGATGAGTGCAATTGTGCGGTAGTTTGAGCATTCTTTGGCATTGCCTTTCTTTGGGATTGGAATGAAAACTGACCTTTTCCAGTCCTGTGGCCACTGCTGAGTTTTCCAAATTTGCTGGCATATTGAGTGCAGCACTTTCACAGCATCATCTTTCAGGATTTGAAATAGCTCCACTGGAATTCCATCACCTCCACTAGTTTTGTTCGTAGTGATGCTTTCTAAGGCCCACTTGACTTCACATTCCAGGATGTCTGGCTCTAGGTGAGTTATCACACCATGGTGATTATCTGGGTCGTGAAGCTCTTTTTTGTATACTTCTTCAGTGTATTCTTGCTACCTCTTAAAATCTTCTGCTTCTGTTAGGTCCATACCATTTCTGTCCTTTATCAAGCCCATCTTTGCATGAAATATTCCCTTGGTATCTCTAATTTTCTTGAAGAGATCTCTAGTCTTTCCCGTTCTGTTGTTTTCCTCTTTCTTTGCATTGATCACTGAGGAAGGCTTTCTTATCTCTCCTTGCTATTCTTTGGAACTCTGCATTCAGATGCTTATATCTTTCCTTTTCTCCTTTGCTTTTCACTTCTCTTTTCACAGCTATTTGTAAGGCCTCCCCAGACAGCCAGTTGGCTTTTTTGCATTTCTTTTCCATGGGAATGGTCTTGATCCCTGTCTCCTGTACAATGTCACGAACCTCATTCCATAGTTCATCAGGCACTCTATCAGATCTAGTCCCTTAAATCTATTTCTCACTTCCACTGTATAATCGTATTTGATTTAGGTCATACCTGAATGGTCTAGTGGTTTTCCCCACTTTCTTCAATTTAAGTCTGAATTTGGCAATAAGGAGTTCATGATCTGAGCCACAGTCAGCTCCCGGTCTTGTTTTTGTTGACTGTATAGAGCTTCTCCATCTTTGGCTGCAAAGAATATAATCAATCTGATTTCGGTGTTGACCATCTGGTGATGTCCATGTGTAGAATCTTCTCTTATGTTGTTGGAAGAGGGTGTTTGCTATGACCAGTGTGTTCTCTTGGCAAAACTATTAGCCTTTGCTCTGCTTCATTCTGTACTCCAAGGCCAAATTTGCCTGTTACTCCAAGTGTTTCTTGACTTCCTGCTTCTGCATTCCAGTCCCCTATAATGAAAAGGACATCTTTTTTGGGTGTTAGTTCTAAAAGGTCTTGGAGGTCTTCATAGAACGGTTCAACTTCAGCTTCTTCAGCATTACTGGTTGGGGCATAGGCTTGGATTACCATGATATTGAATGGTTTGCCTTGCAAACGAACAGAGATCATTCTGTCGTTTTTGAGATTGCATCCAAGTACTGCATTTCGGACTCTTGTTGACCATGATGGCATACAGGGGGGTCTTAATTCCTCAACCAAAGATGGAACCCCCACCCCCTACAGTGGAAGCACCAAAGTCTTATTAATCATTGGACTGCCAGAAAAGTTCCCTCAGTTGTCCTTCAGTTCAGTTCAGTTCATTTCAGTCGCTCAGTCGTGTCCAATTCTTTGCGACCCCATGAATCGCAGCACACCAGGCCTCCCTGTCCATCACCAACTCCCGGAGTTCACTCAGACTCGCGTCCATCAAGTCAGTGATGCCATCCAGCCATCTCATCCTTGGTCGTCCCCTTCTTCTCCTGCTCCCAATCCCTCCCTGCATCAAAGTCTTTTCCAGTGAGTCAGCTCTTCGCATGAGGTGGCCAAAGTACTGGAGTTTCAGCTTTAGCATCATTCCTTCCAAAGAAATCCCAGGGTTGATCTCCTTCAGAATAGACTGGTTGGATCTCCTTGCAGTCCAAGGGACTCTCGAGAGTCTTCTCCAACACCACAGTTCAAAAGCATCTATTTTTTGGCGCTCAGCTTTCTTCACAGTCCAACTCTCACATCCATACACGACTACTGGAAAAACCATAGCCTTGACTAGATGGACCTTAGTCGGCAAAGTAATATCTCTGCTTTTGAATATGCTGTCTAGGTTGGTCATAACTTTTCTTCCAAGGAGGAAGCGTCTTTTAATTTCATGGCTGCAGTCACCATCTGCTGTGATTTTGGAGCCCAAAAAATTAAATTCTGACACTGTTTCCACTGTTTCTCCATCTATTTCCCATGGAGTAATGGGACCGGATGCCATGATCTTCGTTTTCTGAATGTTGAGCTTTAAGCCAACTTTTTCACTCTCCTCTTTTACTTTCATCAAGAGGCTTTTTAATTCCTCTTCACTTTCTGCCATAAGGGTGGTGTCATCTGCATATCTGAGGTTATTGATATTTCTCCCAGCAATCTTAATTCCAGCTTGCGTTTCTTCCAGTCTAGCATTTCTCATGATGTACTCTGCATATAAGTTAAATAAGCAGGGTGACAATATACAGCCTTGATGTTCTCCTTTTCCTATTTGGAACCAGTCTGTTGTTCCATGTCCAGTTCTAACTGTTGCTTCCTGACCTGCATACAGGTTTCTCAAGAGGCAGGCCAGGTGGTCTGGTATTCCCATCTGTTTCAGAATTTCCCACAGTTTCTTGTGATCCACACAGTCAAAGGCTTTGGCATAGTCAATAAAGCAGTTGTTCTTAGGAGATGCATAAGTGAAGTCGCTAAGTCGTGTCCAACTCTTTGGGACTCCATGGACTGTAGCCTCAGGCTCCTCCGTCCATGGATTTTTCCAGGCAAGAGTACTGGAGTGGGTTGCCGTATCCTTTTCCAGGGTATCTTCCCGACCCAGGGATCAAACCCGGGGCTTCCGCATTGCAGGCAGACGCTTTACCATCTGAGCCACCAGGGAATCAGTGTGTGGGGCCATGTGTATGGAGAGAGTGAGAGAAAGGCCAAATATTAGCAATTAATAAGCGGAGGATGGCTACGCAAATGCTCATTGTACAATTCTTTAAACTTCCCTGTTGATATAAGCCTTTTTTTTTTTTTTTAATGGCGAGGGGTGGGGGCGGGGGGCATTGTTGATTGGATGATAACGTTCGGGGAAGGCCAAGGGAAAAGGCATACAGAGTGAGTGAAAGTCACTCAGTCCTGTGCGACCCCATGGCCTGTAGCCTGCCAGGCTCCTCTGTCCATGGGATTCTCCAGGCAAGAATATGGAGTGGGCAGCCATGCCCAACTCCAGGGGATCTTCCTGACCCAGGGATCTGACCCAGGGATCGAACCCGTGTCTCCCACACTGCAGGCGGATTCTTTATAGTCTGAGCCCCCAGGGAAGCCAACTCATCCAGAAACCAGGTGAAAACAGCCACTTCAGGAAAAAACCGGAAGAGACCGCTCAAACGCCCCACTTCCCGGGCTGCTTCCCTATTGGCGGCTCCAGTCACGTGGCAGCGTGGCCCCGCCCCTACCCCAGAAGTCCGCGCGCGCGCGCCGCCCTCAGTCTCGCAGCTTCTTCCGGGAGCGCGCACTGGAGGTGGAGGCCATGGAGGCCGAACCTCCTCCGGTTGAGGAGCGCCGGCGGCTGCGGGAGGAGTTGAGCGAGTTCGTGGAGAGCTGCCGCCGGACGCTGGAGGAGGTGACGGCGTCGCTGGGCTGGAGCCTGGACCGGCTGGAGCCCGGGGAGGAGGCGGCGGCGGCCGAGGTGAGAGGCCCGCGGGGCCGTGGGCGGCGGGCAGGGCGCGGCGTCTGCAGGGCCGAGGGGGGCGCGTGGGACTCGGCGCTGTAGCCTCCCGGGCGCTCGCACCGCTCCCGGGGAAGCCGAGGAAGTGCAGTGAGATAAGCGGGCAGGCCTGGGGTGCTGCCGGGCTGCTTGCCGTGTCCTCCGCGCGTGGATTCCGCCTTGGCACCGGGTTCGGGGTCGGGAGAACTGGGGAGTTGATGGGAAACAGTGGAAACAGTGGCAGACTTTATTTTGCGGGGCTCCCAAATCACTGCAGACGGTGACTGCAGCCATGAAATTAAAAGACGCTTGCTCCTTGGAAGAAAAGGTATGACCAACCTGGACAGCATGTTAAAGAGCATAGATGTTACTTTGCCAACAAAGGTCCGTCTAGTCGAGGCTATGGTGTTTCCAGTAGTCATGTATGTATGTGAGAGCTGGACCATAAAGAAGGCTGAGCGCCGAAGAATTGATGCTTTTGAACTGTGGTGTTGGAGAAGACTCTTGAGAGTCCTTTGGACTACAAGGAGATTCAACCAGTTCATCCTAAAGGAAATCAGTCCTGAAGATTCATTGGAAGGACTGGTGTTGAAGCTGAAGCTCGAATACTTTGGTCTCCTGATTCTAAGAACTGACTCATTGGAAAAGACCCTGATGCTGGGAAAGATTGAAGATGGGAGGAGAAGGGGATGACAGAGGATGAGATGGTTGAATGGCATCCCCGACTTAGTGTACATGGTGTGAGTAAACTCTGGGAGGGTGATGGACAGGAATGCCTGATGTGCTGCAGTCCATGGGGTGGCAAAGAGTTGGACACGACTGAGCAGCTGAACTGAACCAGGTTCTGCGTTGGGAGAACTGGGGAATTGCGGGTCGCCTTCCTCTGCCCCAAGATAGTGCACTTCTGGCACTTCTGACAGGGGTGGCAGCATTCTAGGACTGTTAAAGGATTCGGTACCTGCAGCTCTCCTGGACATTAGGATTGCTTTGGAAAGAAATGTAGGCAAGTGTGTTAGGGTCAGCAATCCTGATCTTTAAAAAAAAAAAAAATTTACTTTACTTTGGCTGCGGCAGGTCTTAGTTGGAGGCACGCAAGCTCTTAGTTGCAGCATGTGGGATCTAGTTCCCAAGCCAGGGATCGAACCCGGGCCCCCTGAATTGGGAGCACAGAGTCTTAGCCACGGGGACCACCAGGGAAGTCTCCAGTTGTTGTTTTTTTAATGAGATGAAAGGAAGTGCCCATGGGGCATCATACTTCATGAGGCCTACTATGCTTTGAAGTGAAGTGAAGTCGCTCAGTCGTGTCTGATTCTTTGCGACCCCATGGACTGTAGCCTACCAGGCTCCTCCCTCCATGGGATTCTCCAGGCAAGAGTACTGGAGTGGGTCGCCATTTGCTTTACGGGTTTATAATTTTTTGAAAAACTCTTTCACTGTTTGTTTGGAGGTATAGTTGAAGCTGTGAATTCCGTTGAGCGGAGCCTCCCAGGCCTTTCCACATCACTGTGCTCCCAGCAATGTAGTAAATTTACATTTATTTTATTAGCAGTTAAATAGGTCTTTGTTTATGCCGCTTATTGTACACTACCTCCTTTAATACTCATAATGACCCTGTGAGGTAGGTACCCTCAGCCACCTTTTACAGATGAGAAAACGAACCGAGAGAGGTGAGCATTTGTCCCAGGACTCGTTGTTGTTAAGTGGCAGTCAGGATGTGAACCCAGGCATTCTACCCCTGAGAGTGTGTGCTTCATTGCTTCGCTGCCTCTCTAAAACTCCACGCTAAAATTCCGAAATTCTTGGGAGTTCCGCAGTGGCTGAGACTGCCTTCCAGTGCAGGGGCGTAGGCTCAGTCCCTGGTTAGGGAACTGAGGTCCCACATGCTGTGGGGTGTGGCCAAGAGTTGAGAAATAAAATGGAATTCTCAAATTCTGATCATCAGTTGTGGGTGTGCATCTCATGTTTGCAAAAGCAGCACCTGACATTCAGGAGAGTGACTGGCGTAAACGTCCTGGTGCGTGGCATTGCCAATTCCTAGACCAGGTGCAGTACAGAAAGGCGGTGCATCTTCACTGCTCTGCTGGAATGCTTTCATCCTGTAATTGCGTGAACAGCAGTCAGTCTCTGCCCTCCAATGACTGCTGATGGTGAGGGGGAATACAGAGAGTAGCCGCTGTGTGTTACAAGGTGAAAAAGTCTGTGAAGGGTGAGTCAGGATTGCTGTAGTGCATGCGGGTTATTGTAGGCTGTGGGGGTGGACGGCCACAACTTCCTTTGCAAGGTGAATTCTAAACTGGTGAAAGGAGCTAAATTAGCTAGGTGCAGCACAGAGAAAGCATCAACAGCATGGGTAGAAATCCAGAGATAAGGCTATGCACAGATCAGGAAACCTCTGGAAGTTAAGCATAGCTAAGAGCTTGGGATGTAGGGGAAGAGGGGAATGGTGGTCAGGGGCCAGAGCTTAAAGGTCCTTGTACAACTGTGTTAAAGAATCTATATATACATTTTTTTTTTCTTAATGAGAACGGTAGGGGGAGACATGAAGGTACTTGAAGCCAAAGTGCTGGTTGCTCAGGCAACTAAATTTTAATAAAATTATAACTGCTTATGTTTATTGAAGTGTGGTATTTGCCAGGCCCTGTGTGAATTGCTTTGTGTGTATGAATTCAGGTATAATTTATTTAATCTTCACAGTAGCTCTGTGTGAGTAGTCCTGCTATTAGACCCATTTTACAGGTGAAGAAACAGAGAAAGGAAGGCTCCTGACCTTGACTACGTTCGTACGGTCATTCAGTGGCAGGCCTCGAACGCACTCTGGCTGCTGTGTGGAGGGTGGAGGCAGAGGGAGCAGTTGGCAGGGGCTCTTGTCACCTCGGATGGAGAGGACGGCATCCGGCATGGGCTGGGGCAGGGGCGGGGTTATGTGTAAGGACCTCTGAGTTCCTCAGGGGGAGATGGTCGGTGAGGTTGTCCAGGCAGTGCACGTACGTATATCTTTTAGGAGGTGGGCTTTGAAGGGTTGGAGGGGGACAGAGGCTGTCAGGGGTAAAGAGAACCAGGGAGGTTGTTTCTTAATGTGTACGTACACTCACACGGGAAGTGGGGTGGAGAGGCTTACGGAAGAGGATATAAAAACATTTAATGGGATAGTTATTTCTTGAAAAATGATGGACCTTTTCCTTTGCTTCTCTTTGATCTTTATAGGATGAAGTTGCGATATGCCCTTACGATTCCAATCACCACATGCCTAAATCGTCTTTAGCAAAGCATATGGTGTCTTGTAGATTGAGGAAGCTGGGCTATACCAAAGAGGAAGAGGTACCATATATTTATTATATATATGTGATGCGATTCATGCGTTAATAAATCCTCACAGTATTTGGAAGGTGTAGTGTGAGGTTTTCTGAGAAAATAATAGTCATTTGTGAGGTGCAGTGGGGTTTGCCTCATTTTGCAAATGATTGCAAGAAATGCTTAAATGACACTAAACCTGTTGTTGGTTTATGTCAAATATTAAAGTGGGCATCTCATACTGGAGGACATTAAGATTTACTTTTTTTTTTTTACCGTTTAGGATAAAATGTATAATTCTGACTTTTTCTATGAGAATGCGAATGTACCTTCAATTACTTTGAGTAAGTATTAATATAATTTTTAAATATCTTAGGCTATATGTGTATAGGTATTTATGTTTCATTTTTGAATTATCAGAAGAGTGGGCTTTGTAAGTATCCTGATGATTGATTAAGAAAGGTATTGCTTATAGTGATACTAGTTTACTCAATCTGAGATTTAGAGACCAGGTTTATAATGGACACCAGAAATCCTCTGGAGTGTCCTACAATAGGGCACATGCCTGCCGCCTTGGTTATAACAAAACCTGGCCACACACATATGTTGAAGATAGAGCTGAGGATGGAAGTGTGTTCTGAGTGGTCACCAATTACATAGAGGTTAAAATCTCGGGCTCTAGAATCAGAATGCCTCGTTTAACTAATTCTGTGACCAATAGTTGTGTGGCTTTCAGTAAGGTAATTAACCAATTTTTTGCCTAAATTTCTTTGTAAAATAGGAATGATGCTAATAACACCTGTAAGGAGGATTAAATATCACATATGTAATATGGTTAGAATACTGCCTGACACTTAGCTGGGATTCACGAAATGTTAGATATTACATTGGTTGCTAAAATTTGCGGCAGCAACTGCTGCGTGCTTGATTATATTAAGTGTTTTCTGAACTGCTCGAAGTCTGGTTGCCTATTGGATTCTGGTGGATCAGAAAGAATTCTGCATTCAGATTACCTCAGCAGCAAGGTGAGTTGTTAAGATTCTGGATTCTCAGTGTGCCCAGAGAGCTTGGATTATTGGAACCTAGTTAATAATTCCATTGTGGACATTGATGATTCATATTGTGTTTATGGATTTTTTTTTTTTTTTGGCAGATAAGGACTCACAATTCCAGATAATTAAACAAGCTAGAGCTGCAGTTGGAAACGATGGTGATTATTATAATCAAAGTAAGTGGCATCATAGTTTGAGCTAATTAGTTAGACTGTTTTTCTTCCATAGCGTGTATCACTAATTTTCAAGAGAAATCTTGTAAAAACAGTTACATGGAATAGGTTAAGCTTTCCATCTGACATTAGACTAAGTACTTGGTGTCAAATAAATGCCCGAGTAGACCGTCTCACCCTGAGATTTCCTCTCTCGTGAGCACTGTTGTTGTTAGTTTAGTTGCCCAGTCGTGTCTGACTCTTTGAGACTGTGTGGGTTCTGGCCTGCCGGGCTCCTCTGTCCATGAGATTTCACAGGCAAGAATCCTGGAGTGGGTTGCCGTTTGCTTCTCCAGGGGATCTTCCTGACCCAGGCATTGAACCCCCATGTCCTGCATTGCACGCAGGTTCTTTTCCACCGAGCCCCCTGGGAAGCCCCTCTCGAGAATTAGCTCAATGTTACATGTCAGGATGTTGAAGTGCAGCATCCTTACACCCCTGCGCCTCGCAGTGAAGCACGGACAGTGTTAGACGTACAGTTTCAGAGGGTTGTGGGTACGTGGTGCCCAGCTTTGGAAGCTGGGGTAAGAGATGCTACCTGGGACTTCACTTTAGCAGAGACAAGCTTAGAATTTTAAGTTTCAGCTTTTAGGAAATCGGAAGAAAACTTCATCCTTCAAAATCATAGAAGTAAATGGGTAAATGGAATTAATAGATTTCTGACTCTAGGTAGAACATCCAGCCAAACCCTGACTGGCTCCTTTGATAAAGGTTCTCAGTTGTCTTTGAGCTTTCTGAAGGTACCTTTCTCTGAATACCTAACCTTTTTCTCCCTTGTTGATGTTTAAGGTCGTGACCCTGTTGTTGTAAGCCAGTATCTGGACTCAATTTCTCCCTCGATCGCATTGTGGCTTTGAAAGGAAGAAGTCTGTTAGTCTCAGTGTATTGGTAGCAGCCAGAAGCATGTTTCTTGTGTTTGCTGTTTTGAAGGATCCATGTAGTTCCGGGTGTTAGTCTTTGAGAGGGATGTTTGACTCTCATCTTACTCAAAGAGATACTGAGCTGTGGTCGGTTAAGCCTTTTTTGGCCATCATTCAGTTAAGACCCAGTTAAAAAGTAGAGGATTTTGTTTGTGTGTTTTGGGAAAAGTTACTAGTTTTAACTTTATTTGACCTTAGCTAGTGAGATTTACTAAATTTATTTTATCTACTCCAGCATCTGTTTTTTTCAGATAAGGAAATAAACCCTGTCCAGCAGAGGTGATAAAAGAAATTCTGGGGTGCTTGTTCTAAAGTTCCTCAATACTTTGCTATTTTAGAAGAGATTCGTTTTGTTTTGTTTTTTTCCAAAGCTCTCTTGTGTATTTCATTTCTCTTTGACATCATAGTTGTGATAGGTTAGACAAGTATTTTCTCTTCCATATTAGGTGAAGAAATAGAGGAACACAGAAGTGAGTTAACGCTTTTGTGCTTTAACATAAGCTGGATTGAAAACCTAGCTCTGAATTTTGCGAATTTGAACGTTGAATTTCGTTCTTTACAAAAGCAAACAGTTACTTTAAATGAATAGTTCTTTCAGTAGATAAAAGGAACTTTGATTTTGGATTTTTGTACTGTGTTAATATTTAATTGTTAAGGACAATTTGTTATATCATCTGTAATCCTCTTTTTAAAACTTTTTTTCATCTTACGTACAGCTCTGCAATTTCTCAATAGAGATTATTTTTTTGTGGCCCATTTATGTCTTACACATTTAAAACTTTTTACCCCAGGACAAAAATCTCTTTAATATCTTATTGATGTTTACTTTGAAGGAATGACTAACATGAACAGCTTTACATTTTCCGTATAACTAATATTTTGTTGGTAATGTACTAAAATTTTAAGTTTCTTATATTTTCATTTCATTGGTCATATCAGGCCCAAACTCAAGGTATAGAATTCTCAACCTGCTAATCTTTGTCAAAGCTTGAACAGCCATTAGATCTACTTATTTACTTTCAGATGTAGTTATGTTGGAATAAACAATCATTTTATATTTGATCTTTTTCCTTCAATATTAAAAATTCAAGTTGCCGTACTTGAATTCCATGACATCTGTGTGGCTGGTGGCCATGATTTGAACATGAGTGTACTGGGCTAAAGCATCCTAAAGAGATGGGAGATGATGGTTCTAACCCTGATCTTTTCCTCCCACTTGTGAGACTTCAGTGGATCATTTTACCTGTAAGGGCCTCATTTCTGCATCTCATGTTAGGAAATTGACTTGGTATGAATTCTTCACAAAATTCTGAATCCGTATCTTTGACACAAGTTAATATTTAATATTGTTAAATATATTATTATTTAATGTTAACATTATTGATGTTTAATATTGTATTTTACACATTTGAGATGGCATGTGATGGCCACAAGGGCTAACAGAAGAATGAGAGTTCCGGTTACTGGGAAAGTAGAATGGAGTTTCAGTTTGGGGTGGTGGCAGAGTTCTGGAGGTCGGCACAGCTGATGGTGCACAGTAGTGAGGATGTGCTGACTGCCGCTGAACTCTCCACCCAAAAAGGGGTCAAATGGTAGATTCCATGTTGTGTCTATTTTATGGCAATTTTTAAAAACTATTCTTAAAAAAGTACGTAGAGGGTCACAGTTAGTATGATGACAGCTCATTCAGATAGATCTCCAAATCATATAGAAACTTGCATCTGAACTTTTTACGTTTTGTGGAAATGTGAGCTTCTTTAAGTGTGTTTATCCATTTTTTTCTTTTACCAGAAATATCTATGTTCTGAATGATTTGAATGCCGTTTGTTGTTTAACTTTTCCTGTACTTTTTCTTTTTCAGTAATTGGGGTGAGTATAAAGAGGAATTAGGAACCTGAATGTACTCCTTATTTAAAGATATGCAGTATCCTTTTTGCAAATGATATCCTTTTAAAAGTATCATTCAAATTTCTAAACTTTATCTTAATCGCTGTCAAAACATTATAGTGGTGACTTGGAATTTTAGTTGAATTTCAAAGAATTTAAGTATCAGTCTTAACCAGACAGAAATTTTAAGATGAATAAAGAAAACTCCAAAATATTTTAAGGAGGAAGTTATACTTCTTTGTTTACAAAGAACAGGCAAAGGTTTGTGTGGAACGTGTTTTAAAATACATCAGTATTCTTTTCATCTTTGTATTTTTCTTCCAAACTGTGTAGCCTATAATCAGATAAATTAGGTTTATCAAAGCTGACTCACTTTCGTATTACAAAATGAAGTGCTGAAAATCTGGCTGCATAGAGGGGCTTCTCCTAGTGTTTGCCAGAATTAGAGTAAGAGGGATTGACAGTGGGGAACCCTTCCTCCCCGCTAATTCAGAACCTTTTACTAGTACAGATTGGTATCCGTCACTGTTACTTCAAGACTCCGATTCAGGGTAGCTCTCCTCGGAATTTATAGGCCTGTAAAGTCATCTCTTTTCTCGCGTTGTTATCCTTAGTTCATGGCGTGTTCTCATTTGAATTTTTGTTGTGCCACTTTATAAGCACTTGAGAAGAGCTACTGATTTTATATTATCCTGTGAACCTGAGTGATTACTTTAGGGTAACCCAGCAAACATTAAAAGGATTCCTTTAGTAGCTGGTGTTCTTTGTTTGTATTCATGGATAATGAAGTCTAGAAAGAATCTTTTTAAATTGCTTATTTACAGTTACAATAATTTTTTATTTCTTTGAGAAAAATTGAATCTCAAAAATTTTCTTCAATCTTTAATACATCATATCAAGGTATTGTATTTACTTTTTTTCATTAATGAGCAGATTATAGAAAGTTCTATGATTGGGGGGGTGGGGCGCTTGCTGTTGATAACTTTTTTCAGTTTGGTGAAGCCAAGATGCTGCTGCTTCTGAAAATTAAAAGAAGCTTTAGTCTCTGTCTTTCTCTGATCTGAGGAAGTTTGGGATTTCTGCCCCTTGGTCTGTAGCTCTAAGTCACTGCCCAAATGGGATATATTTTGACTGAAACATATCGCTTGGTGTCTCATAAATATGTTTTAACACATTTTTCGTATTTCTGTAATTTATTTTCAAGGGGGCTGTAATGTGTATTTCCTATTAAAATCATTTTCCTTCACCTTCTGTGGGGAAAAGCATATATAGAGAAAATTGATATCTACTTTTACAGTATGGGGAGCCTTTTAAAAGTTTGTTTTTTTTTTCCAATGGGCAAATTGTCTCACGGTTATTACTGTCTGCCTTCATGGGATCTGTCTTAACGCTGTCGGGGAGAATAGCCAACATCCACGTCCATCCTTTCTGTGGATGCAGCGTTCAGGACAGAGTCAGTGTCACGCAGGTGGCTGTTCTGTATGTTTAGGGACTGTTGAAAGCAAGTGACTTGTGTTAATTAAACGTCACAGTATTACCGTGCATGTTTAAAGATAAGTATAGATTGTAAATCCACAGAGCTTCATGTATTATTTATCCTTGTGATCTTATTTTTACTCTAGGGGTGTATTCTTCATTGCCTGTTGAAGTTCCTCTGAATCACAAACGGTTTGTTTGTGATCTCACTCAAGCCGATCGTCTTGCCCTCTATGATTTTGTAGTCGAGGAAACAAAGAAAAAACGCTCAGATTCTCAAATTATCGAAAATGACAGCGATCTCTTTGTAGACTTGGCGGCCAAAGTCAATCAAGGTTTGAGATGAATATCTTAGTTTTCTATTTCTTAATTGTCATTTCCTCCTTATAAGTGTTATTAAGATGATTTGCAGGCCATTTTGAGTTGAAATAGGATGGTTTTGTATCATCTGATATTAACATATATGTTAAGGTGTTTACTTAGTACTTGAAATTTTGTTCTCTGGTTGTTACAGTAAGCATACCTTTCTTGCATAAGAATGTTACTTAGAACTGGGCTGTTACTTTAATCTCTGTACTTAAAACACTCTCTGTTCAACTAATGGCTAGAGAAAAGGAGTGATGTGAAATAGTCCATTTGTACAACATAAAAAAGTGCTGCATTAAAATGTGGTAAGATATCAGATGACCACGGTGTTCCTTTCCTCTAATTCTTAAGAGTTTACAGTTTCTGATGATGTAATAATTTTATTTTGGTCTTTTATTAGATAATAGTCGAAAAAGTCCAAAATCTTACCTTGAAATCCTGGCAGAAGTGAGAGATTACAAAAGAAGACGCCAGTCCTATAGAGCTAAGAACGTTCACATAACCAAGAAGTCATACACCGAGGTGAGTTCTGCGTGATTTTGTAGAGCCTTGCTGAACGCAGAGGTTTCCCTCCTCAGTCATCGCCTGCCCCGTGGTTCCCACAGTTGCCTAGAGGCTCCCTGGGAGCACGAGGCTCCACTGTGGCCACATCTGATTTGTATTTGCTCCATCGCATTCAGACCCAGCCTTCACCAGGCACAGGCTCTTCAGGGCACAAAGACCTTACGTAAAGAGGTTGTGCAGTCTTACAAAAATATTGCTTTTGAGAAAGTGATAACTGCGTCATGATAAGAACATAGATTTTGGCTGTAGACAGACCCAAGCTTGAGTTTTGATGCTGCAATTTATCACTGTCTCTTTGACCTGGGCAAGTGATTTGGGCTTTTTAAGATTGAAATTTTTTTCATTTTATACTAATACAGACTTTGTAGGGTTATCGTGAGAAGTAATGGAAATAATGCTTATGGACAAAGGAATTTTCAATAAATAGCTTTTATTGGCAGAAACTTTAGTGTCCTTTTATGTACTCTACTAAACATTTTGGCTTAAGTGTTTTGGTATAAATTATTTGTAACTTACAGTATTACGTATATAATAAAATTTAAGTGCATTGCTGCTGCTACTGCTGCTAAGTCGCCTCAGTCGTGTCTGACTCTGTGCGACCCCATAGACGGCAGCCCACCAGGCTCTGCCGTCCCTGGGATTCTCCAGGCAAGACCACTGGAGTGGGTTGCCATTTCCTTCTCCAGTGCATGAAAGTGACAAGTGAAAGTGAAGTCGCTCAGTCGTGTCCTACTGTTCGTGACCCCATGGACTGCAGCCTACCAGGCTCCTCCGTCCATGGGATTTTCCAGGCAAAAGTACTGGAGTGGGGTGCCATCGCCTTCTCCGTTAAGTCCATTAATTTGTGATTTAATTGCTAAGTTATGTCCCTGACTCTTCGACCCCATGACCTGTGGCCCACCAGGCTCCTCTGTCCATGGTATTTCTCAGGCAAGGATACTGGATTGCCATTTTCTCCTCCAGGGCATCTTCCCAACCCAAGGAATGAACCCCATCTCCTGCACTGGCAGGTGGATTCTCTACCACCGAACCACCAGGGAATCCTGTTATCTGCATGTGATCTCTGTTTATTTTACACCCACTCACTCCCTCTCTCCTCCTGCCCCAACCGTCGGTGGTTTGGGAGCAGATCCTGGATGTCCTTCATCTGTGAAAACGTCCGTGTGTTCCACCCTTTCAGTGGTTTATCGTGTCTCAGTGACCTCCAGCATACAGATGAGCTGCACTACGTCAGACAGTACACAGGACTCGCTTGTGTGTGTCCTTCTCCCAGATCACCCAGGGTTGACCTCGTGGCCCGTCCTGCGTCCTCTGTCTTTCTGTGCGTGATTTCTACTCTTCAGGCCGAGTTAACACGTGTCATGATCGTGTGCCCCTGAATCCTCAGTGTGTCTCCTGTTTGTGTTTCCTAGACTGCACACCTCCCACAGTCCACCGTATCGTAGCTCTCAGGAAACGTGTAATTGATGGCAGTGCCATCTGCTCGTTTCTCGAGCAGCTTCCTTACCTGGCAGTTGGGTCCTCCCCGCCCGCAGGTGATCCGGGATGTGATCAACGTGCACATGGAGGAGCTGAGCAGCCACTGGCAGGAGGAGCAGGAGAAGGAGGCGGACGGGGCGGACAAGTATGTCGCCGTGTCGTCGGTGGGAGCGGCCCTCTGTCAAGTCTGTTGCCTGTCGCTGTTGAGCTGGGTTTGAGCACCTCCAGGACCAGTCATAGCACACTGATTCATCCGGAGGCTTCCTCCTCTTCCTGTGCCCACAGTCATGAGACAGACCATGCGGAGCTGGGTTTCTTTGCCTGCCCTCTTACTGGAGTGCAGGATTATGCATATTTATTTGGTCTCTGCTATAGAATGTTGGGCTCGAGGCTGGTCTTTCATGGAGACCAGTGGTTGAAACTAGCTGACGACCATTCTTTCTGTCTCAGGAGTGAAGAAAGACGATCGGCCTCAGTGGACTCGAGGCAGTCCGGGGGCAGCCACCTGGACGGCGAGTGTTCACGGCATAGACGGGACCGAAGTCGGAGCCCACACAGACGGAAAAGAAACAAGGACAAGGACAGAAGCTGGGGCTCCAGGAGAAGGAAGGAGAGGTGAGCCTGGCGGCGCGGCGCTCGTTGCCGAGCTGTTGCTTCTGACATGTGGACAGTCCTTCCGTCACAGGCCATGTTGAGAAGATGGAGCGTCAGCACCGCGAGGTCGGGGAGCAAACAGCCTGTGAAGGTCCTTCACGTGTGTCCTGTTTCAGGGCGGCTGTCCACAGCTCTGCGGGCGTGGCTCGGTCTGCCTGCTCAGGCCTGGTTTCCCTTCGTTATTAACTGCTTCTCAGCAAGACACAGGAAAGGACTGTCTGGGCAGAAGGATAGCTGCATCACAGAGGTGTTTGCCTGGGTCTTCCTTCCGTCCCTCAGTGTCTGCCCTCTGCTTCCTGTTTTCCTGCTGCTGTTCTCTCCTTCTCTTGCTAATCCCGCAGATAAAGAGCGTTACTAAGTCAGGAAGGCCCAGGCTTTATGGCACTCAGCTCAGCCTTGTTGGGATTCCTGGTAGAGGTTTGATCATTGGGGAGATATAAAGTGACACTGAGATAATACAGGTTGGCGGAGGTCTGTTCGTGTGTTCCAGCCGCTTAGTGGGCCTCCGCCTGGACCTTAGCTTGGCCAGGTCTGCCCCTGGACTCATCTGTTTTCCACTCTGCTCCTCTGGCCCCTCACGCCTGTCCTGGTTGCTAATGACTGGCATCTGTCCACCTAAGCCGGAACGCGAGGCCTTGCTAGCCGCTGTCCCGCTCCTCGCCGTCTGGGCTGGCTGTCATCAGTCCTGCGTGACGGGGCCCCTCTCGCGCTCCCCGCCCCTCCGCCCTGAGCGCTGTCCTCTGGGAGTTTTCCTGGTTGTTCTGTCTCTACGTTGGTGCCGTATGGACCTGTCCCTCCCCAGCTGCTGGAGTGAGCCTTCGCTTTTCAGAGCCCCTCAGCAGCCGCATTCTCGTGGCTCACAGCGGCTCTCAAGGCCTCACTGTGTGCTTTGCCGCAACCCCGTGGTTCCGTAGCGTCTGCCCCAGCCAGCCCGGGCCACGCACCGTTCCCTGTCCCCGCTGTGCCTCATCCGTGCCCGTCCACCGCCTGTTCTGCTGCCTCTCTGCTGTTTTAAACTCCTCCTCTGCCTTTAAGATGCAGCTTAGTCATTCCCGTGAAGCTTTTTTTTCCCCATCTGTGCCACTCTACCCAGCACGTGCGTTTCATTGACCTTAAGTTATTTTTCTCCGTACT
Organism: Capra hircus; assembly: GCF_001704415.2. NCBI lineage: Eukaryota > Metazoa > Chordata > Mammalia > Artiodactyla > Bovidae > Capra > Capra hircus. Next base: position 2,593,052 of record NC_030830.1, read on the forward strand.
AGACTAAGCTCATTGCAGGCAGGTCTGGGTCTTGTTTAGTCTCATTTACACAGTGCTTGTCTAAAAGTAAGCTCTTATGTGGTATCTCTCCAGGATCAGTGGTGATCAGGAGTCAGGCTTTTTGGTTTAGTAATTCTGCTCATCTTGTTATCATTCAGTTTGTAGGTTTAAAGCTAGCTATGAGTTCAAACTGTGAAGTAGTTTCTTGGTAATCCCTTTTGATTCATTTACTGAAGGATAACCTCTGGTCATCACACATCGACTCTTGATCAGCTGTCGGAAGTTGTGTTCTCTCCCTCTTTTTCTGGTTTCTTAGTTCTTCCTCCTCCTGAGTAATTTTTGACATGTCCAATCAGTCCCTATTGACTGATACACATTAAATAGTCTAAAAACCCAAACATGGATGATTTCCTTCAGTGAGGATAAGCTGAGTGTCAGCAGGAAGTATTCTTTGAGACCCCCCTGAGGTGGGATGACCTGCAGGGAGCTGAGCTGGGAGCCGGGATGCGGAGCTCAGACAGAACTCTGAGTTCCTCCTGTGACTCCAGAGTCCTGTTTGAAGTGAACTCTCAGGTCATCCACCTTGTACATATATTCAGAGCATAATTCCAAAGTGCAGCTTTAAAAAAAAAAATCCATTTCCTGTATCCTCATCTCAGTTTTGTCCTGTATTTTTAGTGATGCTTTTTTTTTCTTTATTCTTTAAAAAAAAACTGAAACACTGTTCTGTTTTAAATGCATGTTTGAACTTGCTCTGGTTTATATCTGATGTATGTACATTGCTGTGAGTTATTATTTTAAAGCTTTGATCATTTTTTTTCACCCCTTTCGTTTCAGGGATGGGGAAAGACATCACAGTCACAAAAGAAGGAAGCAAAAAATGTAGAGCGGAGTGTCTGTGCACATGGTAATTAGGCCTGGGCCCCAGAAACCAGTATGCTGGCGTCTGCCATTGCCTTCAGTAGGAGCACGTGCTTCTGTCAGCCGTTCCGTGCTCATATCCTCATTTTTCAATAAACGCCTCTCAAACCACAAGAACGTGATGATGCTCTCAGGCTTGGTTTTCCTAGTTGATCGCCTTCTGTTGCTGATTGTGTTTCATTATTTTTTTTTTTTTTTTTTACAATTTATGTATCAAAAAATTCTTTAAAGTAAATATTTAAGCTGTGTAACTAATACATAAATGCATTCTTACTGTGAAAAAAGCTTACAGATAAGGCTAAACAACCCCTGGCGCACCACCTGCGTTGGCCCCACCTGCAGCCCCCTCGGGGTAACCACTGGTGAACTGTAACAGGAAGAGAACCCAGACACTCCTCAGAAGAGGAAGGGCGGAGTTGTGCTGCAGCAGCATGTCGGGCCTGAAGAAACACACCGTGTCACCGTGCGTAGATCTAGGAAGCACGATCTAAATGAAGGAGCAGGTTTCAGAAACACACCCGGGCTCGCTCTGTGTGAGAACAGCAGTGCGCGTTTCCTGTGACTACTTCTATGCGTATTAGTCGCTCATTTGTGTCTGACTCCTGTGACCCTATGGTTTGAAGCCCGCCAGGCTCCTCTGTCCACGGGGATTCTCCAGGCAACAGTACTGGAGTGGGTTGCCATTCCCTTCTCCAGGGGAACTTCTCAGCCCAGGGATTGAACCCGGATCTCCTGCATTGGCAGGCAGATATTTTTACCATTTGGCCGCCCTATATGTACGTAAATATATTTTTAAAGATTCAGAAGAACTTCCAAATTCAACAGTGGTTACTTGGGGGAGGAGATATAAGTGGGAGAAAGGATGGAAACCAGGATTGGAAGGTGGTCAGAGGGAAGTTTACCTTTATCCATAATTAATTTTAATTATTCATGTTAATTTTTTAATGTATTTGTGTTTCACTTGTTAATTAAAAATACATTGTCCTTTTTTTTTGTAAATCAGCTTTATTGAGGAACTGTTTACATACAATGAAATTCATTTTAAGTGTACATTTCATTAAGTTTTGATAGACTTATACCCACCCCCCCCCCCCCCATGTAACCTTCATCTCAATCAAAATAGAGAACGTTTCTGTCTCCCTCAGGTTCCCTTAGAGCCCTTTTCCCAGTCGGTTTGTCCACCAGCAGCCCTAGACAGACACAGCTCTGGTTTTTGTTGCTGTTGATTAGAAACATCTTTCCCAGGATTCATATAAACGGAATGCTCCTGCTCACTTCTAGCTGCCTCTGCACAGGTCGGTCTGAGTTGTGGGTCAGTAGCCTGACCTAATTGTGCTGTATGCTGGATCATTCAGGTGAAAGTTTGGCCTGAAATGGTAAACCTCTCGTATGTGAAGAGGAGTGTCTTGAATCCAGGGAACCCAGGTTAAAGATTCCCCAGTGATTTCCACATAGAAATAAAACCTTGATCATTTGAGTCTGTAATGGACAAAACCAGGAAGGTTGACTGTGTTCAGATCCGATTGGCTACTGGGCTTCCAGTGTGAAAGAAGCACTCTGACTTACAAGGAGGGAATCACCTTAGCAGTATGAAGCCCTGTGAGTGCCATTGTATGTAATTTCTCAGTGTGTAAAACTCACATTTAAAAGTCTTCAAAGACTTGGAAGTTGCCATAATTTTGAGCTGTATGAAGTTTCTACCTTTGTAGGTCAGATCCATTTGATCAAGTTTCATGTAATGTAACAGTTTATAATACTGTTTTTTATTACGATTTCAGTGACTTTACTAACTGGAAGACAGTTTACTGAAGGGTAAACCTGAAAGATGTATTTAGCCTTTTAGTGTGAGAGATGCGGGGGGGAAATAGGGTAGTGTGTGTGTTTTAAGGGATTGCCAGACTCGCTGTGTGCAAGAAATTGCCAAGTGTTTATTCAGGTGACTGTTCATGAGGTGTATCAGTCTAATCTACTTGTCTTTGGTTTTAGTATCAAGATAATGATGGCTGGGAAAGTTTTCTTTCTCATTTGGGATTGTGAAAAATTGGTATCATTCCTCCTTTGGTGTTGGCTAGAATTTATAAGTGAGTTGAGTTCAGTCACTCAGTCGTGTCTGACTCTTTGCAACCCCATGAATCGCAGCATGCCAGGCCTCCCTGTCCATCACCATCTCTCGGAGTTCACTCAGACTCAAGTCCATCGAGTCCGTGATGCCATCCAGCCATCTCATTCTGGGTCATCCCCATCTCTTCTTGCCCCCAATCTCTCCCAGCGTCAGTCTTTTCCAATGAGTCACCTCTTCTCATGAGGTGGCCAAAGTCCTGGAGTTTCAGCTTTAGCATCATTCCTTCCAAAGAAATCCCAGGACTGATCTTTAGAATGGACGGGTTGGATCTCCTTGCAGTCCAAGGGACCCTCAAGAGTCTTCTCCAACACCACAGTTCAAACGCATCAATTCTTCGGTGCTCAGCTTTCTTCACAGTCCAACTCTCACATCCATACACGACCACAGGAAAAACCATAGCCTTGACTAGATGGACCTTAGTTGGCAAAGTAATGTCTTTGCTTTTGAATGTACTATCTAGGTTGGTCATAACTTTTCTTCCAAGGAGGAAGCATCTTTTGATTTCATGGCTGCAGTCACCATCTGCTGTGATTTTGGAGCCCAAAAAGATAAAAGTCTGACACTGTTTCTACTGTTTCCCCATCTCTTTCCCATGAAGTGATGGGACTGGATGCCATGATCTTCGTTTTCTGAATGTTGAGCTTTAAGCCAACTTTTTCACTCTCCTTTTTCACTTTCATCAAGAGGCTTTTTAGCTCCTCTTCACTTTCTGCCATAAGGGTGGTGTCATCTGAATATCTGAGGTTATTGATATTTCTCCCGGCAATCTTGATTCCAGCTTGTGTTTCTTCCAGTCCAGCATTTCTCATGATGTACTCCGCATATAAGTTAAATAAGCAGGGTGACAATATACAGCCTTGACGTACTCCTTTTCCTATTTGGAACCAGTCTGTTGTTCCATGTCCAGTTCTAACTGTTGCTTCCTGACCTGCACACAGGTTTCACAAGAGGCAGGTCAGGTGGTCTGGTATTCCCATCTCTTTCAGAATTTCCCACAGTTTCTTGTGATCCACACAGTCAAAGGCTTTGGCATAGTCAATAAAGCAGAAATAGATGTTTTTCTGGAACTCTTGCTTTTTTGATGATCCAGTGGATGTTGGCAATTTGATCTCTGGTTCCTCTGCCTTTTCTAAAACCAGCTTGAACATCAGGGAGTTCACGGTTCACGTATTGCTGAAGCCTGGCTTGGAGAATTGTGAGCATTACTTTACTAGCATGTGAGATGAGTGCAATTGTGCGGTAGTTTGAGCATTCTTTGGCGTTGCCTTTCTTTGGGATTGGAATGAAAACTGACCTTTTCCAGTCCTGTGGCCACTGCTGAGTTGGAACTAGAGTTTTCTTTGAGGGAAAGTTTTATCTATGAATTTAACAAAATGAATCTATTTCAAGTATCTATTTCTTCTTGAATAAACTTAAATAGAAAACGAAGGCCAAATTAAGCTAAAGGAAGATAACACGAGCATAAATTAATGAAATAGAAAACAAAAGCAATACAGAAAGAGAAATGAAAGCAAAAGCTAGTTTTTTCAGAAAGAGGGATAATAAACTTGATAAGCCTCTAGGCTGAAGGATCTAGCTAGGAGGGGGTCGGTGGGGGGAAGACAAGTTACTGACACCAAGAATGAATGTGGAGATGTTGCTATAGATCTACAGACTTAAAATGATGAAAAGGGAATATTACGAATAATATGCCAGGAAATTCAACAGTTTAGATGAAATGGGTAAATTCTTTGAAATGCACACTGCCTGCAATTGGAAGCATAGTGTCTTAACCACTGGACAGCCAGGGAGATTACGAAAAAATTTAATAAAACATGTAAGACCTGCATGCTGAAAATGACACATCTTGCTGAGCAGAATTAAAGATTCAAATGAAGAGACACTGAAGTCGAGGGTAGTCATCAGATCCGTTAAACCATAGCTAGCTTAATAGTTCCATGGGCTCAGTCGTGTCTGACTCTGCAGCCCGTGGTCTATAATCCTGCCAGGCCCTTATGTCTATGAAACTCTCCAGGCAAGAATACTGGAGTGGATTGCCATTTCCTACTCCAAAGGATCTTCCTGACCCAGGGGTTGAACCCTAACCTGTATTGACAGGCGGATTCTTTACCACTGGGCCACCTGGGAAGCTCAGCTTGCTTAATGAACTGCCTCACCAATCAAGCTGGCTTTAGTTGTTTTTTAACAAAACCCTGCCTGTCCTCCAGGCCTCAGCACTGGGCTTTCAGGGACGTGGCATCAGCTGCATCCAGTTCAAGCCCCAGCTGGTTAGGACTGGTTGGAACCCTCAAGACCCTCCAGCTGGAGTTGAGTTGGAAACCCTGCGTTCAGAACATGCAGACACTAGTTTTCTGAGTGTAAGTCCGGTGGTAAAGCCTGTAGTTTAGTGGTACCTGCGCTAAACCAGGTTACCTTGCGTTTCCTTCTCTGTCAGCTCTTCCACGCTCCCCGTGCCTCAGCTTTATCGCGTAAGTATCCCAAGCCCCTGGCCTTTGGGGAGGTGGATTTGAATTGTTCTCCTGGCTTGTGAATAAACAACCCCCTTCTCCGCTGCACACCTCAGCGTCTGGCTGCCTGCGTGTCAGACAAGTCTGGTTTGGTAACAGCACCATACTCACAGACTGTTTTAAGTTACCAGTTCTCTCCAGATTGAACAACAGTTTCAATGCAATTTCAACACATTTCCAGAGGCTTTTCTTTTTTAAAAGCTTGTTGAGGAAATTGTTCAGTCACTAAGATGCATCCGACTCTTGGCGACTCCATGGACTGCAGCACACCAGGCTTCCCTGTCCTTCACCATCTCCCGGAGTTTGTTCAAACTCATGTTCATTGAGTCGGTGATGCACTCAAACCATCTCGTCCTCTGTCGTTCCCTTCCCTTGCCTTCAGTCTTTCCCAGTGTCAGTCTTTTCGAATGAGTTGGCTCTTCATGTCATCCAGCCAAAATACTGGAGCTTCAGCTTCAGACCTTCTAGGACATGTTCAGGGTTGGTTTCCTCTGGGATTGCTTTGATCTCCTTGCTGCAGGGTATACCACCTGAAGAGGGTGGGAATCTTCCTGCAGGTCGTGGGTTCTGAGTCCACTGGAGGTGCAGCGCCCAACCTAGGGATTCTGATTCTAATCCCAAAGAGGCAAAAGAGAGCAAGCCTGAGGGCATCAGGAGCCAGACCGCACTGGAGATGAAGGCAGGGTCCTGGGAGGCAGAAGGGAAGGAGACGGTGGGGTTGGGGGCATCCTGTGTGAAGAACAACCAACCACCACAACAACCCCTCCCCGCCCCCCAAAAAAATATTATTGTCAAGATAGAGTTTATTTGATTCTTGGGAGAAAACAACCTGGATCCGAGGAGGCAGAATTACAGTTTTGTTGAAATACGATCTTTTTTTTTATGAAGAATAAAATACATGTCCTGTAACTTTGTTGCCAGGTTAGAATGGGACTGTTAACTGGAGGCAAAGATCTGTGGGGTGTATGAAAAAAGATTCTGCCTCTTCGGACACTTCAGTTTATTAGGGGTGGTCATTTATAAAATGTCTCTAGGCAGGCTGTGAACAGAGAGGCCACATGATCAGGGAGAGGGCTTTCTGGGAGCTTCCTGGACCTTCCTCTCAGTTTGGCTGTGAACCTAAAACATTCCCCCACCCCGCCCCAATAAATCTATTTTAAAAATACTAACAAAAGTGCCTTTGTTTGCCAGGAGAAGAATTAAGACTTGAAATTTTCAAAAAATTCTAGGAGGTCAGAGGTTTCAGAGGAATATATAAACAGAAATGAAACAGTTTGTCATATTTTTCTGGCTTCTTTTGGTGAAGTCACATTAAAAGTCAAAATGGAGAAGCAAGTCTAAATCTCTGAGCCTCAGGCCTTCAGAAGTGGGAGCAGTTGGTGAGCTGGATTCTCTGCTGAAGGGAAGCATTGCTTTGGGTGGAGGCACTCACCTTGCCCTTCTCAGCCGGGCACCCCTGTCACCTGCCATCTCATCCCAAAGGTCACGTGGCTGAAGGAGGCCAGCACCCCCTTGAAACATGAACTTGGCTACATGAGTCCTTCCAGGAGTGTTCACATGAGAACTCTCTTTTGAAGAAACTAATTTCATGAGTTATCTAATGTATCATGCCATCCAGAAGTAAAACATTTCAGAACATTTCAGAACCATCTAGGCCATTACCTGTTTAATCATTAAGAAGGAGCAACGTATTTGCAGGAGAAATGTTTTGCAGTGAATCTGCTATGGGAGCCAAGAGAGGCAGCTATCGTAGGTGGAGAAAGCATTCTTTTATTGCTTTATGGAGGAATTTCACTTTCTCAGCTACTCTGCAAACCAACTACTTCCAAAAAGAAAAAAAATCTGTATTACTGCTGGGTAGATAAGAGTGGGAGGCATTTCTGTCTGGGGACCAAAGTCACGGAGGAGGAAAGAAACAGGCTAGCTTTCCCCTTGTGTGTTTGTTTTTCCCTAAGCTGAGCAGGAGAAAGTGAACCATTTCATGCTCTTTGCTTGAGCTGGAAGTGTACCAGGCACAGTGTCACAGGCGACAGGAATGCTGCTGGTCTCTTAGAGAAGCGCCTCAGGGGGTCGAGGTGGACTGGCACTCATTCCACCCTCCTCGTGTGCGTTCCTGAGCCGAGGAGGTTGCAGGCTCAAAGCCACGTTTCTGGGCTCCATCGCAGCAAGGGTTGCTGTTGACACAGAGGATCAGCCAGCCGTGAACCGGTGGGCGTCTGCTGGCGCAGCTACGAGCAGGTGCAAGAGTCGCTTCTGCGACAGGAGCCTGAGCCCAAGACCCCGGCAGGAAGCAGGGCCTGTCCTTTGCGGGTGTGCTTTCCCGGTCCTCCTGGAGCCACAGTGGCAGCGGCTTCCTTATTCTTTCAGCGCCGTAACTTTGTGAAGCTGTGTGAGCCCGGATCTGCGCCAGCTGCTCTTAATTTCTCAGTTCCCAGTGTGGCAGAGGCGTCGGTGCTCTGGGCCGGCCCATTCTGGGGGGCGGTTCTGGGAGTTATTTCTGAAGGCTCTGCTTAGCGCCCACTCCTGCAGCCCATTCAGTGATGTTGTAAGCACCCAACCCCTCAACTCCTTACGCACATTGTCTTAGCCTGTTCAGGCTGCTAGACTGTCACAGAGTGGGTGGCTTAGACAGCAAACCTTTATTTCTCTCGGCTGGCCCGAGGGAAGTCCAAGATGAGGGCACAGGTAGGTTCAGGTGAGGGCTTCCTGGTTCACAGGCAGATCGCCGTCTCCTCATGTGCCCTCAGTGGTGGGAGGGTTGCTGGAGGTCTCTGAGGCCTCTATCTATAATTCCGGTCACGGGGCCCCCACCCTTGCGACCTAGTCGCCTCCCAAGGTCCCCACCTCCAAATACCATCTCCCCGGGAATTGGGTCTCAACCTATGAGTTTTGGGGGGAACACCAACCTTTAGTCTAGAGCCTGCATCGTATGATTGGTGCCTCTCAGAAACACGAGAGCACTTCCTTCCTGAGTACGTTCCGTGGCCGTCTCAGGCTGTTTCCTGGGACGTGGACCAGTGAGGAGCGGCAGGGGTTTCTTTCGCTGTGGCGGATGCCCTGGTGCCTTTGGCTGCCTCCCCACCCTGATGCAAGCACGGCCAGTGTCAGTCCACAGCAGAGGAAATGGGACTTGGGGGACTATAGTGACCTGCCCAAGGCCACCAGCCTGTCAGCGAGGACGCAGGTTGCAAAGCCAGGCACGTTCCCTCACGACCCTGCCCCCATTCCGGAACCCTGGCATGGGTTACGCGGTCACCTGGATTTTTGCTCATCCTGTGTGCTTGGGATCCAGTGCTCTGCTTTTGTGTTCCTGAAATTCTTCTTCTTCCTTTTTAGGAATGTTTGCTTGTTTATTTGGCTGTGTTGGGTCTCAGGGGTGGCACTCAGGATCCTCACTGTGCCGTGTGAGAGCTTTCCTTGTGGCCCACGGACCCTCTGGTTGTGGCATGTTGGCACGTGTGGGGGCTGAGTTGCTTCAAAGTATGTGGGATCTTAGTTTCCTGACCAGAGATGGAATCCGAGTCCCCTGCATTGCAAGGTGGATTCTTAGCCACAGGACCACCTGGGAAGTCCCCTGTCTTGAAATCCTTAGTGATTTTATCACTGAATTTGCATCTTGTGATGCAGTTGGATGGGATAATGGTGGTGCCCGTGATAGGGCTTCGCGCCTGGCTCTCTGAGTGGTCCCTCCTCTCTCCTCCTCCCAGAGGGGGAGGTGGGGAGCTCGAGCACACTCACCCCGGAGAAGGGGGTGTCCTATGGGTGTCTGACACTCCACCTGTGACCGTGCTCATGCCTGTGGGAACGTGATATTAAAAACCAAACACCAGGACAGGTCAGGAGAGATCACGGAAGAAATGAAAGGTCTTTTTGTTTTCCGCTTCTTGAACAAGGGACCCTGCATTTCTATTCGGGGTGGGGCCCAGGGAATTGTGCAGCTCTGCCCTTTGACTCATCCCCTGGTGCTTTTATTGAATAACTACAAGGACTCACTTGTCCACATTAGAGAGTGCTATTAGCACATAAAAGAGGAGATAAATGGCGCTCGTCTTTGCTCTTTTATTTTCACTCCCAGTATTAGCATTCTAAGATCATGACTCTTTTGATGGACCAACATTCTTTAATATCTATTTGGTGAAGAAACAAGGCATTCATCCTGGAATTAAAGGTTAATGTGGTTAAAAGTTATGAATTTTCCTTTTGGTGCAGAGTTTAGCCATAGTACAGATACTTAGTGTTTCGTTTTATAGTCTTTCCATTTAAGGATGCCCAAGTGTTGGATGAATGCACTATTTTGAGGGAAAAAAATGCATAGAGGTTTAAAAAATTCTTGGGACTTCCCTGGTGGTCCAGGGGTTAAGACTGCGCTGGAAGCACAGAGGGTGAAGAGTCAATCCCTGGTGTGGGAAGTAAGATCACATACGTCTCTTGGCATCGCCAAAAATTTAAAAAGTCAAATAGAAAAATTTTAAAAAAAAATTAAAAAGTCACTTTTGCCGAAATAAATTATGCACACTTTGAAGGGTGATTGTTTTTTTTAATAGTAATTTGATACTTGATACTTTGACAGATCAAATGGAGTGCCTCAAATAGGGGCACAGCACATTGACACATGTAGATAAATAAGTCCCCCAGTCTTATGGTCCGGAGAAGGCAATGGCACCCCCCTCCAGTACGCTTGCCTGGAAAATCCCATGGATGGAGGAGCCTGGTAGGCTTGCAGTCCATGGGGTCGCTAGGAGTAGGACACCACTGAGCGACTCCACTTTCACGCATTGGAGAAGGAAATGGCAACCCACTCCAGTGTTCTTGCCTGGAGAACCCCAGGGACGGGGGAGCCTGGTGGGCTGCCACCTCTGGGGTCACACAGAGTTGGACATGACTGAAGTGACTTAGCGGCAGCAGCAGCCGCAGCAGTCTCATGGTCATGAAGCCCCCCCAGGTGACTGATGAAGCCAGCGTGGTCCTAATTCACAGACCAGCTTTGGCAAACTCCTGCCTGATCCATCGGCTTAAGATAATCAGGTTTCTACTATATTTCATTCTCTTTCACGGGTCTTAAAATTCTGATATTTGAGGCAATTGCTTTGGGAAGATGAGGATGGAATTGTCTAGAAGAAATTTTATTTCATTTATTCCTTAGGGAGGAAGTGGAGAAGGCAATGGAAACCCACTCCAGTACTCTTACCTAGAAAATCCCATGGACGAAGGAGCCTGGTAGGCTGCAGTCCATGGGGTCGCTAAGAGTCGGCACGACTGAGCGACTTCACTTTCACTTGTCACTTTCATGCATTGGAGAAGGAAATGGCAACCCACTCCAGTGGTCTTGCCTGGAGAATCCCAGGGACGGCGGAGCCTGGTGGGCTGCCGTCTATGGGATCGCACAGAGTCAGACACGACTGAAGTGACTTAGCAGCAGCAGCAGCAGCAGGGAGGAAGGGGATATAATGAGAAAATTTCTTTTGATGAAAGACCTACATGAAGGAAATGGTATATTTGTGCTTTTAAAAAACATGTGTTTTTTAAAAAATAAAAACATGTTTAGATGGGTTCATTTTTGGATTATTTGGATATTGAGTTTTCTATTTGAAGTTCATATCTTTATTCATTGGTCTTCAGGAATGAAGGCAATGACATATGAGGATTCTTGGTTCTTCTTGATTCTTAGGCAGCTGGGCAATAATTCTTGATGAGTAGGTAATTCAAAACCTTATTAGTCAATTTACGGTTGATGCACATGGCCTGGCTCTCCTCCCAGAGCCTGTTTCACTCTCCTAAACATCTCCTCCAGGAGCCTAGAGAGGAAACGCAAACACACGCAGCGGCGCTGTGACCCTCGCTGTGCGATCTGGGGATGCTCTGAGAGCACTGAGTGCCCTTGTGGTTATTGGTGCTCCCTGACTTTATGAGGACATGCAAACAAAACCCGTGATCAGCAGTCACTCACTTTAATGAGAGTTTGCACGAATAGATTCCCTCTGCTGGACTTTGAAAATCTGAAATGTTATCTCTGATAAAATGAAAGGACTATGGGGAGGGATTTTTTTTTTTTTGAGGGTTTTTTTCTGATATCACAGTAATCATACTAGCCTTGTCTAGGCTGGCTCTGAGCCTGCGGCTATCATTCTAGGGTTGGAGGAGGGTCTGCGGTTTCTTCCCTCCATTGTCTCTCTGCCTCCATGAAAAGATCAGGATGGAAGCTGAGGGCTGGGGCGTCAGGAAATAGGGAGCTGGGACTCGGCACTTGCCCTGCCTAAGCATGAGGTCCCCTCCCTCCCTCACGATTCTTCAGCTTCCTGTGCTTAGTCATGTCCGACTCTTTGTGACCCCACGGACTGTAGCCCCCAGGCTCCTCTGTCCATGGGATTCTCCAGGCAAGAAGTGGTTGCCATTCCCTTCTCCAGGGCATCTTCTGAACCCAGGGATCGAACCTGGGTCTCCTGCTTGGCAGGCAGATTCTTTACCATCTAAGCCACCAGGGACGGTTCTTCAGCTTTAGGAACCACTGTGAGTCCAGCCTTCTGTCATCCCCAAAACTCAGCCTAGATCTTGTCCCCACCCTGTGCCTGAGGGTGTCGGCAGTCCCTTACTTGGCTTGCAGGTCAGTAAGGACTGGAGGGTGGAGGACCGGTACCAAGTGTGACCAAGAGAAGCTTAGCTTTGGGTTCCGGAGGCAGGTGTGCAGAGAACTCTGTATTGGAGGAGCTGAGCCCTGCCAAAAATGTATGTTCGCTAAGTGGCATTCAGGGATATTATGGTTGGAAATTCCCTGGAGGTCCAGTGGTTAGGATCAGTGCTTTCACTGCCAAGGGCCCAGGTTCAATCCCAGGTCAGGACACTAAGATCTCACAAGCTGGGAGTCTCAGCCAAAGAGAAAGAAATTATGGTTTACTGTGAAGTACACATTTCACAAAGAAGGCTTAGGATGTAATCATTGTTCTTTCACCAAGGCTATGACTTTAGACAAATAATGTAACTTTTCTGGCTCTTAGTGTCCTTATCTGTAAAAAAGGGGTTTTCTCAGATCCTTCCCAATAATATAAATCTTATGTCACTGATCCTATTAGGAAAAGAGTCATTGTCATCACCAATTAGAGATATGGTAGAATTAACAGAGCATGAAGAGAAAAATTAAAAATACAGTTTTTTGCGTGTGTTTGTGTAGTATAATAAAGACTATCCTCAGTTTCTGGCGGAGCTTCAAAAACCCTTGGAATCTCCCAAGACAAGAGTGTTTTGTTATGCTAATGAAGTGACTCTGGGAGGGCCCCTAGAAATCTTCCAAACCGGGGCTGGTCACCCGGAAGCCCACACAGTTGGAGTGTTGGAAGTCTGTAAGTTTAAGGTGTACAATGTGTTGATTTATACATTTATATATTGCAAGATGATTACCCCCAGGTTACTGCCAGGGTGTTAGCTGACATCTCCATCCCCTCACGTAGTTACTTTGTTTCTGTGATGAGAGCTTTTAAGACCCCCATCTACTGCAAGGAAGATACAGCACAGCCAAACAATATAAAAACTATTCTCTCAGCAGCTTCCAAGTGCACTTCAGCATTGGTAGCTGTAATCATCCATGCTGCACAGATCAACAGAACTTGTTCATCTTAACTAGAAACTTGTCCCCTTTGACCAATAGAATCTCACCATTTCCCCCTCTCCCCAGCCCTTGGCAACTATCACTGTACACTCTGTTTCTCTGCCTTAAGCTTAGCTATTTTTCTGTTAATTATATGTTCCCATTTGTTTGACCCTATTTTCTAGTACAATTTGTTGACTTTAAAAAATGCACAAGGTGAGAGTTACAAGTTCAGTTGTATTTGGGGCAAAATGAGGACTGCAGCCTGGGAGACAGCAGATCAGACAGCTTAGAGACTGCTCGTGAGAGGCAGTGGGGAAGGTCAGTATATATACGTGATTTCAGTGAAGGCGGAGTGCATGCAATTAAGCGCATATTTGTCCAGAAGGTTTCTGCTGGTCTCTGAAACTTTGCTAGTCACGAGGAACAGTCGTTATGATGCAGGATTTTAGTGCTCTTCTAGATATGAGGAGATACAAGAACTGGGCTCATAAAAGCAGCTCCTGAAAATACCTATCTGAAGACCCGTCCTGCCAGCTCCCCCTCGGCCCCCATCCCCCCGACCCCAGCACAGAGTGTCTCATTCCTGACCTCCCCCCGAACCCCTTTCGGGGGGTGTTGCAGGTCAGCAGCTGTAGCAGCCCATGACTGAGGCTTTGTTGAGGAAGGTGGCAAGTGCCAGTCTGTAGTTGACAGATCTTTTGAAAACGTCTTACCAGCTTGTCTCAGCCATGCTAAGAATAAGCAAGGATCTTGGTGGTCTGGATCGGGGCAGCAAGTGCCAGTGATGGAGGCCCTTGTACCTGAAGAACTGATCTCCAAGGAGCAGGTGTACTTTGTCACCTGACCCGTTCAGAAGCGCCTGGGTTATTGGAACAGCAGAATCCCCACATGCACAGATAAAAGCATTCATTAAAAACAACAGACTTTGGACAAACTGATGCACACTCATTTCTTCGATCCACAGACATCCTCCCAGGCGAAGACCACAGTCTTTGGGGAGCTCAGGTTGTGGGAACTTCCGGGGTGCCCGCTGGTTGTGGTACTTCTGTTCCTCCTCCACTGATCCAGCATCCCACGAAGCAAGGATCACCCATTAAAAAGCATTTCCAATCAACCATGGTGGGCTGCTCTCCCACTTAGAGCGATGTATCACATTTGGCCGAGGAAATAGTCATTATTTCCAAGGGCAGTAATGGTTGGCTATTTGGGGCAATATGGAGATTAATTTGTGGGAAGAGTCATCAGGCTCCTAAGTGTTTGAAAGCAGGCAAATTACCAGCAGAGTCTTAGGAGGGAAATGGCAAAAGAAAGGCAGCTGCATCTACCTGGAGGGGGACAAATCTTCCAGCTTTTTTCATTTGATAAAAGATGTGTAACTGAATCACTGTGCTCTAGAGTGGAAATCAACACAATATTGTGAATAAACTATAGATCAATAAAGTACATCTTTAAAACAATTTTTCAATTATTACTTATTTTTGACCGCTCTGGGTCTTCGCTGCTACACGCAGGCTTTCTCTGGTTGCGGAGAATGGGGGCCTCTCTCGCAGCGGCTCCTCTTGTTGCTGAGCACGGGCTCTAGATCTCAAGGGCCCAGAAGTTCGGGTGCACGGGTAGGCTCTGTTGCTCCAAGGCATGTGGGATCTTCCCGGAGCAGGGATTGAACCCGTGTCCCCTGCGTTGGCAGGCGGAATCTTAACTACTAGACCACTAGGGAAAACTGGTAAAGTAAATTTTTTTAAGAAAAGCTTTTCCCGTGTAAAAGCGAAGTGTCATGTAAAACACTTGACCAGCTTGAACTGGCTTCGCCTCCCTCAATAGGTCTATTAGTCAAACCTTGAGTTATTGTACGGAGACAGCCCTGCAAGATGAGAACTCAGAAACCAAGAAGCTTCAGTCCATGGATCGGAAGGAAAGAAACGTTGCCACTGGCGAGCTTTACAGAGCGAGAGTTCTCTCAACAAGGAAAACCTGGCTTCCAACAGCAGGAGTACCTTGTGTGGCAAACCTGACTAATCAGCATCCAAGTTTGAAATTCCACCGTCTCCTTAGATTTCACCATGAGCCCTGGATCCTGGATCTCGGAGACAGATTTGAGAAGCTTGTGGGTTCTCAAGCTTACAAAAATGTTCTTTTCTCAAGAGTTGGAGCCATAGAGAAGGCTTTTATGCAAGCTGGGCAGGGAGCCTTTGCTTCATCCCTTCCCAAAAGGGGTAAGTGCTCAGGTTTTATCCCAGAGGTCTTAAAACCCAAGAAAAAGGAGAGTTCCAGTTCAGTAAAGATGATAACATTGATTGTATGTCTAAAGAAATGGAATGATCAGGTTGTAAATCTGTGGTTTCTCTGCTGCTGCTAAGACCCCATAGACGGCAGCCTACCAGGCTCCCCCGTCCCTGGGATTCTCCAGGCAAGAACACTGGAGTGGGTTGCCATTTCCTTCTCCAATGCATGAAAGTGACAAGTGAAAGTAAAGTCGCTCAGTCGTGTCCGACTCTTAGCTAAAAGGAGCTAAAGTGGAGCCCCGTCGCTGGAGTGCTACAGAATCAGATGGAATTGCCAGCGTCAGTGGCTTTCGGCTCTTTGTTGTGAGACCCTCTCCGCGTGGCCTGCTGTGCTGGTGGTCCACACGGGCAGGGCAGCCCCTCTATCGAGGCCACTCTGAATCCTGTGACTAGGAAACTCAGGGCCATCCAGCACCTCTGCCCGGTGGAAGAGGAAGAGGAGGCCGGAAGAGACGACAGGTAAGAGCAGCATTTCTCAGTCTCTGAAACACTCCCCACCGTGGCCTGGCCCTCGGGAAGGGACCGGCAGGGCCCCCGTCCCTCCCTTGAGCATGTCTCCCATGAGCATCTCTCCCATGGTGTTTTCCGTTTGCCTCAGAGCCACGCACGAATGTGCAGGGTGAATGCTTCCATCCCCGTGGAACAGTGGGGATATTGAGGTCATTGTGTGGCTAAGTGCTGATTGGAGTTGGAAGGGATATGCTGTTTGCTTTTAAAAGAAAAAAACAAAACAAAACGAAACATGGTTTGGAAGCAGCTAATGTAATTGAGCAGCTCTGTTCTGCCTGGCGAGTCTTGCGACAAATGAGGAGTCCAGGAGCACTGAAGAATTGATGCTTTTGAACTGTGTTGCTGGAGAAGATTCTTGAGAGTCCCTTGGGCAGCAAGGAGATCCAACCAGTCCATCCTAAAGGAAATCAGTCCTAAATATTCATTGAAAGGACTGATGCTGAAGCTGAAGCTCCAATACCTTGGCCACCTGATGCGAAGAACTGATTCATTGGAAAAGACCCTGGATGCTGGGAAAGATTGAAGGCAGGAGGAGAAGGGGACAACAGAGGATGAGATGGTTGGATGGCATCAGCGACTCAATGGGCATGAGTTTGAGTAAACTCTGGGAGTCGGTGATGGACAGGGAAGCCTGGCATGCTGCGGTTCATGGGGTCGCAAAGAGTCGGATGTGACTGAGCAACTGAACTGAACTGGGATCCATGCTGAAATGGGAGTGACGGCCCAGATATGAGCAGATTTGAGATACCGTTCAGATCCCGTGCCCCCAGCCTGCTCAGGAAGAAATTTCAAACACCTTTCACATGAAAAACACTCGAAGATCTTCATCTCCTTCTCTCATTTCACGTCATCTTTCATTAAACTCAGGACACCCCTGCCCCCTGTGGTCTCATTTAACTGTCTGCTAGTCTTAGCACCGGCATCAGCAGCCCCCTGGGAGGGGTCTTCCCTGGTGACCCAGTGGCTGAGACCCCGTCCTCCACGGTGCAGAGGGCCCAGGTTCCTTTCCTGGTCTGGGAACTGCATCCCACATGCCACAACTAAGAGTGCCTACCGTAGCAAAAAACAAAAAGACCCTTCTCGGGAGGCACAGAGTTCCCACAGCATTTGGGCTATCCTTCTAAAAGTTTTTTTTACATTGTGGTGAAATATAAATTTACTGTTTTAACCAGTTTCAAGTGCAAGATGCAACGGCAGAAGCGTATTCACATTTCTGGGCCACCATCACCACCAACCACGTCCAGAGCTTTTTTCATCTTGCAAGATGGAAACTCTTTATCTATTAAAAATAACTCTCCATCCCCTCCTCCCCTGACAACCACCATTCTACTCTGCATCCCTAACTTAAGTGGAATCAACAGTGTTCATCCTTTGTGTGTGTGTGCACGTCACTCAGTTGTGCCCAGCTCTTGTAAGTTGCCAGGCTCCTCTGTCCATGGGATTCTCCAGGCAAGGATATTGGGATGAGTTGACATTTCCTGCTGCAGGGGATCTTCCCGACCCAGGAATCGAACCAGGGTCTCCTGTACTGCAGGCAGACTCTTTACCGACTGAGCTACGAGGGAAGCCCATAGGTTTATCCCTTAGGTGGAGCTCATTTCGCATAATGGCCTCAAGGTTCGTCTATGTGATGGCCTGGGTCGGAATATCTTTTCTTCCCAAGGTCAGATCATACCCATATGTATGCACCACATTCATGGGCTATACTTTTTATCTGGCATTTGATATTTACTGTCACTTAGCTTGTGAGCTGCATGGGGATAAAAAGACAAGAAGGATTCACATTTTAATTCTTTTCCGGGTATCCAGCATATCGTTGAGTACATGTTTTAACAGGCCCGTCAGTGCTCACTTTACACACACTCCCCAAAGTCCATGTCCTGGTGCGGAGCGGGGCGGGACTGACTTGCTAGGAGTAACAGAGGGTAACCTGGTTCTATGTAACGCTGATCGCTCGTCTGATGGCTTAATTAAATAATTCATTCACCCGACATACTTCGTGTGCTCCTATCATATGCCAGGCAGTTTGGAAATGACTGAGGCCGCAAGGCAGACCCATCACTTTCCCTCATGGAGTTTTTTCCCTTAATTAAAGTGTAGTTGATTTACAATACGTGGATTTCAGGTGCACAACGCAGTGATTCCTCTATGCATAAATATCTTCAGATTATTTCCCCTTACTCAGGGAAAAGTCGCTCAGTTGTGTCCAACTCTTAGCGACCCCATGGACTTTAGCCTGCCAGGCTCCTCCATCCGTGGGATTTTCTGGGCGAGAATACTGGAGTGGGTTGCCATTTCCTTCTCCAGGGGATCTTTCCAACCCAGGGATCAAACCCGGGTCTCTTGTATTGCAGACAGACTCTCTACCATCTGAGCTACAGAGCCAGGACCCTTTTCGCTTGCAGGCTATTACAAAGTACTGAGTATAGTACTACTGTGCTATACAATAGGTCCTTGATGGAGTCTCTAATGGAGGAGAAATTAAAACGTAACTTCCCAAATATACACAATAAATATAAGCTGTGGCAAGGGCTGGGGAAGAAAATTATAGATAGGGAAATTATGTTTCTGTTGTATCTGTTATTCTAATGAGCTTTTCAAGTAAAAAAATTAAAGTTCATTGGCTTTCTGACCTCTGGACTTCCCTCTGTCAATTTCAACCTCAAAACCCTCCTTCCTCTAAAACCTAGTCCTGTGACCAAACAACGGATAATGAGTCAGCAAAAGTTGCCAGCTACAGTCCACAAAGGGAAGAGCTGATTGATAATAGAGGTTAGGAGAGAGTAGCCAAGAACAGTTGAGCGGCTCCGTCCTGTTGCCCAGCAACGCCTGACTCCACCCTCGAAGAAAACGGGGTCTGGGAAGGATGAGTTCCTGCAATCTCCGCAGATGAGAGCAGTGGTCTCCAAACTGGAGGTTGGCAGGAGAGAGGGTGCTCAGGGAGGAGCCAGAGCGCCAGCAGACGACCTAAGAGCCGGTCAGCAGGACAGTGGAGGGGGAGGACTGAGCTGGACAGGTGCCGCCCCTGGACAGCAGCCAGCAGGGAGAAAGAGACGAAGGCAGAAAAGCAGGCGCTGTCAGGAAGCCAGGAGAAGAGGGTGAGCTAGTGTTGCAGCCACGCGCTCCGGGAAACAAACCCACTCAGGAGGATAGTGCAGACAGCAGAGTGCAGTTTACTACAGCGGCGGGCCCAGGCAGCGTCTGCTCTTAGCCAAGGACCCCGACCAGTTTTTGTGAAAACCTTAGATACCCTAAGTGTACGTGCCCAAACCCATCTCCCCAAATTCCCTGAAACTACTCTGAACAAAGGAAAAGAAAGATCCAATCAAAGTTAACCCGTGATTCACATGCCTTAAGCCTAGGTAGTTAACAGTGGACAATTGTCAGTAGGCCTGTGGTCATACCCCAATAAGCATAATAGAATTTACGATTCTATTTGGTTACACAGATAATTACCGTATTCTTTTAGGCAACGGAGAGTCTAGGTACAAGCCCTGGGGCTCTTCCTTCTGGAGGGGTCTGGTTTTCTAGTTGGTGCGTCGTTTCCATAGATACTGGGCTTATAGCTCAAAGTCCACAGTCCGGCCCAAGATGGAGTCCTGCTTTCAAGATGGAGCCTGTTCTGCCTGTTTCCTCCTTCACTAGGAGGAAGGCTCTGTCTACTGGATGAGCTGGGGAATCATAGTGGGGAGTTCTGGGGGTGAGCCCTGCCCGTGTCATTAGATCTGGCAGAGTGGAAGTGATGGTTCCCTCGACACCAGTGGTCGGATTGGAGTCAGATGTTCCAGCTGATGGCCAGGCCCCCTTGAAAATCACCTTGACCAGGGGGCGGGCCTGGGGTGTCCCGGTGCTAGCGATCCATGCTGGTTGCTACAGGCACCTGGAGCGTGTCCGTGGAGACAGCCTCAAGGGCGGGACTCCCAGTCGCCCTGAGCTTGGAGGTGGGTTAGCTTATCCCGGGACGCACAACGCAGGCTCGCCATCCGGGCTCCTGTGGTTTCCTCACTGTCTCCGCCCGAGTCTGGCTTTTCCTTTCTGTTGCAAGAAAAAACTTGAGCATCTGAGATTGAAAGGACATATCTACGGGCCTTCCCTGGCGGTCCAGTGGTTAAGACTCCACCTTCCAGCGCAGGCGGTGTAGGTTTTATCTCTGGTCGGGAAGCGAAGATTCCACATGCCTGGAAGCCAAAAAACCAAAGCATAAAACAGAAAAAATACTGTAACAACATCAATTAGGTCTTTAAAAATGATCCGCATCAAAAAAGGAAAACTGTTTGAAAAAGGACACAGGTACTGGGGAGAGAAGCCCCGTGGTCCAGCCCACTCTGCTGAGAGCAGGACCCCCACCCACTCCTAGGGGCAGTGCCCGTCTTCACCTCCCCTTTCAGCTTCCCGCAGGGAAGCAGCTAATTGATTCTGGGAGCAAACTGAAAGTCTCTCAGCGGGTTGGGGGCATCTCCCAGAACTTGTCTTCATCTCAAAGGCAGAATGTGGAAAAAAGGTTCATTGATCCCTTTTCATTTGGTATCAACACTTCTGGTAGCTTCGTGTGTTCATTTTGTCATCTTTGAAAACATGAGTTACTATTAACCACGTTATCAAACGTGACTGTCTTTGCAGAATGTTTTAAAGTATTTTTCCTCCTTCTTTGTGGCTTTCTTTCTCTTCTTCAAGGAGCTACAGGTAACTTGGTTGGAAAAGTGGAAGTGAAACTGTTAGTCGCTCAGTAGAGTCTGACTCTCTGCGACCCCACGGACAGTAGCCCACCAGGCCCCTCTGTCCATGGGATTCTCCAGGCAAGAATACTGCAGTGGGTTGTCACCCCTTCTCCAGGGACTTGGGTGGAAAGGAGACCTGACCTCCAAGGTTCTTTGGGATGTCCTGCCTCGGGGGAGGTGACGTCTCAGAGGAGCAGGACACAGGATCCCTGGCCTGGTCAATCATCCCTGTGTGCCCAGAATTTCATAGGGGTATCAAGGCACTCGACACTTGGAAACTACTCAGACCAACAGAGGCTTCCTGTCATCAGCCCTCTAAGACAGGCAAAAAATATCCTTGTGACCCACCAGTACAGCCGAGTGACCTGGGGACTGGTCACTTGCTATCCGAGGGGTGCTGGTAACCCATCCTTTTGCCTTGGTCCAGGGAAGACTCTGGCACCTTTTTACTTCCCTGAAGATGGAAAAAGTACCTTCTGAAGGACAGAGGTCAACTGCCCCTTCCCCTCCAACTCAGGGAATGTGGCCACCAAGTTGAAATTTACTTGATCTAAAGAAAGATTTAAAAATCCATTTTATCTAGTGTACTTGATGGCATCCCAGGGGGCACAGTGGCAAAGAATCTGCCTGCCAATCCAGGAGACCCAAGAGATGAGGATTCGAGCCCTGGGTCAGGAAGATCCCCTGGAGTAGGAAATGACAGCCCACTCCGGTCTTCTGGCCTGGAGAATTTCGTGGACAGAGGAGCCTGGTGGGCTCCAGTCCATGGGGCTGCAAAGAGTCAGACACAGCTGAGTGCACACACACAAGTGTACTTGATTTTGAGGTCTGAGAATAGTTTCATATTCCCATCTCATATTATGTTAATTTGCAGAAGTCAGGATACCATCCGCTCTTGATTTTGTGGTCCCTGGAAAGGAATAGCATGCAGAATTGCAACCCACTATTAATTCCAAACTACTTTTCCTCCTTGTAAGCCTTTTTATGAGGGGTTGATTTTTTTTTTTTCTAAACAGCAAGGTATATTTCTTCTCCTTTCTCCCCTTAATGTAAGCTAAAATCATATACAGCCACTCTAGTAACACGGTTTGGCAGGTTTTTTTTTTTTTTTTTTAAATGAAGTGTACGCTTACCACACGATCCAGCAATCCCACTGATAGGGTATTTACCCAAAGAAGTGAAAACACATGTCCACACAAAGGCCTGAGCTTGACCGCTCACAGCAACTTCACTCATAATAGACAAGAACTGGAAACAATTCAAACGTGCCACTGATCAAAGGAGCACAGTCCATCCGTACAATGATGGATATTCACTGTACGGATACTCATTCAGCAAGCGGAGTGAATTACCGATACAAGTTACCGCATTGATGAAGCTCAAATATGTAATGCAAAGTGAAAGCAGCTTGGACGCAGGAGAACATACTGGATGATTCCAGGATCTGAAATCCTCTGCAAAGCGAAACCACAGTGGCAGAAACCAGAGTGCTTGCCAGGGGTCAGGGAAGGGCGGAATCGCCGGCCAGAGGACACGAGGGAGCTTCTGGGAGAGCTGGAGACGCTGTGTGTCGTGCCTGTGGTGATGGGAACCATGTGTCAAACCTCATCATGCTTTACACATAAAACTGGTGAATTTTATTGTTTAGGGATTATATCCCAAAAAGTTGACAAAAATCATGTGGGGGAAACATAAAGTAATGAAGGTATTGAGAGAGTGGTTCCCGAGCCTGCGAGGACCTCCCCGGTTGCTGAGGTCAGGTTTTCTTTACTGCTCTTGAACTGCACACGAGCGGGTCCCTGAGGTCCCCACCCCTCGCCACCACCCCCGCCAGAGCTGCCCTCCCACCTTCTCCAGCACCTTTTCTTCCGCTGGGGAGGAGCCAGGCTGTCTGGGTCCAAGGGAGCCAAGGGGAGCCCTTCCCCACAGAGTCCTTCCCTAACTCCCCTTGTCAAGCTTTTCCTTTGAGCTGGCCCTTCATTCCCTCGGCTTTATTGCTGACCTTGGGCAAGATTTATCACGTGCGTGTGAGTGAAGGTGCTCAGGCTAGAGAACAGAGAAACAGACCACTAGGAAAGATACAGAATGAGAGAGAAAGGCACTTATTTTAAGGAATTGACTCCCACAGGGTTTTGGAACTGGCAGATCTGAAAATTGCAGGGCAGGCTGGGCGGCTGGGAATGCCCTGAGTGGAGGCAGTCTTGAGTCTGCAGGCTGGACACGCAGGCAGAACTCGTCTGCTGCCATCCAGAGGCGGCGTTCCTCCTTGCTCTAAGTTGCTCAGTCATGTCTGACTCTGCGACCCCATGGACTGCAGCCCGCCAGGCTCCTCTGTCCATGGGATTCTCCAGGCAAGAGTATTGGAGTGGGTTGCCTTGCCCTCCTCCAGGGGATTTTCCCAACCCAGGGATCAAACCTGTGTCTTTTATGTCTCCTGCACTGGTGCATCAGTGCCACCTGGGAAGTCCTTTTTCCTTCTTAGGGGGACCTCAAACTTTGTTCCTAAGGCCTTCAACTGGTTAGACAAGGCCCACCCAACATGTTTGAGGGTAATCTGCTTCATTCAAAATCTACTGATTTAAATGTAAATCACATCTTTAAAAGAAAACCTTTTTACACAAGGCCTCAACTGATGTCTGACCAGTCAATTGGATGTCATAGTCCAGCCAAGTTGACACATAAATCTAAGCATCACAAATGGGTGCCCACATCTTCAGTAGCCTCTTTCCTGCCACTTAAAGCCATTAAGTGCCACCCGAAACCCTGGGTTTGGGCTCTAGCTCTGTTGTTTGCTGGTTGTGTTACCTTGGGAAAGTTCCTTGTCTCTCTGGACCTCTGTTTCCCCAATATAAGCCAGGAGCAGTAGTAGGACTGTTAACATAAGGATTAAATGAGCTGACACAGCACCTTCAAAGAACCTCGATGAGTACTCAGCACATATAACCTCACTACTTTATGCCCAGCATTATTCTAAACTTCATAAATACTAGCTGATCTTCCAGAAAAGTTTCTATTTATCTTAAAATTACATTTATTGGTTAAGAAACTCCTTAATCACTGCCAATGAATGACTTGAATCAAGGAAGATGAAGGGAAAGCAAATATTTGCAGTAAATTGGACAAGACAAAGAAAAGGGATTCAGAGCTTCCCTGGTGGCCCAATGGTTAAGAATTCACCTCGCAATGCAAGGGACACAAGTTCGATCCCTGGTCCGGGAAGATCCCACGTACCATGGAGCAACGAAGCCCAGGTGTTGCAACTTGCTGTGGCCACAACAACAGAGTCCCTGGGCCGCAGTGAAGGATCCCAAATGATACGATGGAGGTCCTGCATCTAAGACTCAATTCAGACAAATAGCTAGATTTTTATTAAAGAGAAATGGGTTTCAAATTCAAATATTAAAAAAAAAAAATGCCCCAGAATCTCCCTCCTACCTACTTCTTTACTGACATTTTCAAGTCCTACCATTTAAGATAATTTTTAAAGACTTCTTGATCAGTGATATTCTTATTTTGTTATTTAATCATTCAGTTCAGTTTAGCTCAGTCATTCAGTTGTGTCTGACTCTTTGCGACCCCATGGACTACAGCACACCAGGCCTCCTTGTCCATCACCAACTCCTGGAGTCTACTCACACTCATGTCCTTTGAGTTGGTGATGCCATCCAGCCATCTCATCCTCTGTCATCCCCTTCTCCTCCCGCCTTCAATCTTTCCCAGCATCAAGGTCTTTTCCAATGAGTTAGTTCTTTGAATCAGGTAGCCAAAGTATTGGAGTTTCAGCTTCAGCATCAGTCCTTCCAATGAATATTCAGGACTGACTTCCTTTAGGATTGACTGGTTGGATCTCCTTGCAGTCCAAGGGACTCTTAAGAGTCTTCTCCAACAGCACAGTTCAAAAGCATCAATTCTTCGGCGCTCAGCTTCTTTATGGTCCAGCTCTCACATCCATCCATGATGACTGGAGAGACAGTAACTTTAACCAGATGGACCTTTGGTGGCAAAGTAAAAAGTCTCTGCTTTTTAACATGCTGTCTAGGTTAATCATTAGTGTGGCAGAATTTTCTTTTTGTGATAGTGTGTAAAAAGCATCTTTTCATATATTATACTTTAAACATACATTTGTGAGCTGATGAGAACTCAGTCATCACCAATCACCTTTCCATGGGAAAATGTATTCTACGATCTAAGCAAATAGCTTACAAACTTTTAGTCAATAACCTGTCTCAAATTTGCTGACCGTCTATTTTAAATACAGACACTATAATGAAGTAGTTAAGGACCAGGGTTTTGTAGCTTTCAAAAAGCCCAGCCTGGCCATCTGAAGTAGCATCTTCGTGGACAAGTTGCCTAAACTCTCAAAGCTTCAGTTCCTCCACTTGTTAATAAAGATAACAACACTATGTTATAGATTTGTTGGAAGGATTAAAATGAATTTTTCTAGCACAGAAAAAGTGCTCAATAAATGAAATTATTCTACTCTAGATATCATACTACTCAAAATACTTCATTTATTTGGTGTCAAATCCTTATACTTTGCTTTCCAAATGAGAAAAGTAGGCGGAGATATTAGTAGTTCCTCCTCCAGGGACACTCCTAGTGGTCCAGAGGTTAGGACTCTACAGCCATTGCAAGGGTCACAGGTTCAACCCTTGGTTGAGGATCTAAGATCCTGCATGACTTGTGGTGTGGCCGAAAAGGAAAAAAAAAAAAAAATTATCCCCTCTTCCAAACTTTCTAAGGATATACATTCATCCACGTTTCTCCAAAACTATTTGTTTCCACTTAAGAACTTCATAACCCACTGTCATCTGGCTTCAGCAAGCAGCACTGAGGTCAACCATGACCTCTGCATCGCCAAACCCAAAGGGCACTTTGGTAACTCAATCAGTAAATAAATAATCTGCCTGCAATGCAGGAGACCCTGGTTCGATTCCTGGGTTGGGAGGGTCCCCTGGAGAAGGAAATGACAACCCACTCTGGTATTCTTGCCTGGAAAATCCCATGGACAGAGAAGCCTGGTGGGCTATAGCCCATGGGATCCAAAGAGTCAGACACGAATTAGTGACTAATCCCCTCAAAGAACACTTTACAGCTTTAAATTACTGGGAGTCTCTGCTGTGTTTGATTTTATTGAACCCACTGCAATGGTCTGAACTGTGTCCCCCTCAAGTTCATATGCTGAAGTGCTAACCCTTAGTGCTTCAAATTGTGATGGTTATTTACTTGGAGACAAAAGCTTTTAAGAGACAGTTAGGTTAAAATGAGGTCACGAGGGTGAGCCCAAACCCGAGATGACTGCTGTCTTTATGAGAAAATGAGAAGAGGCTGTGGACACACCCAGAGGGACGACCAAGAAAACAGAGAGAGCAGTCGCCGTCTACAAGCCACGGAGAGAGCCTCAGGCGAAACCACCTCGCTTTTGAACTTCCAACCTCCAGAAACGTGAGAAAATCAGTCTTTCCTGTTTCAGCCACGCAGCATGAGGTCCCTCACTATGGCAGCCCTGTAGCAGGCCTTCCCCGGTGGCTCAGATGGTAAAGAATCTGCTTGCAATGAGGAAGACCCAGGCTCAATCCCTGGGTCAGGAAGATGCCCTGGAGAAGGGAATGCCTATCCACTGTAGTGGGCTTCCCTGGTGGCTCAGAGGATAAAGCGTCTGCCTGCAACGCAGGAGACCTGGGTTCGATCCCTGGGTTGGGAAGATCCCCTGGGGAAGGAAATGGCCAACCCACTCCAGTATTCTTGCCTGGAGAATCCCATGGAGAGAGGAGCCTGGTGGGCTACAGTCCCCGGGGTTGCAAAGAGTCGGACACGACTGAGTGATTTCACTTCACTTCTTCACTTCACCCACTGTAGTATTCTTGCTTGAAGAATTCCATGGACAGAGGAGCCTGGTGGGCTATAGCCCATGGGGTTGCAAAGAGTCAGGCACTAAGAAACGACTCACATACATAGCAGAGTAATACAGCCTCCTTTCTGAAACTTCCTACTGCCAGGATTCCGACTCCATGTTTTTCCTCTGGAGAGAATTTCGTCCTCTGCTCATCTTAGATGTTGGTGATCCTCAGTGTGGATGTTCTTTCTCATCCCGGAGTCTCTGTCCAGCAGATGTCACCTACTTGCAGTTTCTAACCATGTTGACAGTAACCAATTTGCTTGTATTTTGACTATGTTCACAGCAGCTGGTGACTTCCGCCTAGCCCTCTTGCAGTGTAAAACTGCACACCCACCCTGAACACTCTCCGCTTATTTCAGATCTCGGAGTCCAAACCTGCCATCACCTTCCCTTGAAACTGGCTGGGCTTCCCACTTTCTGGGCCTCTGCATTCAGTTCACACCAACATCCTCTTGTTCACCCGTGAGAACCTGAGAACCAGTCTCCCGGTCTCCCTTTTCCTGATATCTTGTCACCTACTCAGTATATGCTAAACCCTCTTGCCCTTTCCTTGGACTGCCAGGAGATCAAATGAGTCAATCCTAAAGAAAATCAGTCCTGAATATTCATTGGAGGGACTGATGTTGAAGCTAAAGCTCCAATATTTGGCCACCCGATGCAAAGAGCCCTGACTCATTGGAAAAGACTCTGATGCTGGGAAAGATCGAAGGCAGGAGGAGAAGGGGACGACAGAGGATGAGATGGTTGGATGGCATCATCGACACAATGGACGTGAATTTGAGCAAACTCCAGGAGATGGTGAAGGACAGGGAAGTCTGGCATGCTGTAGTCCATGGGGTCGCAAAGAGCTGGACATGACTGAGCAACTGAACAACAACAACTTGTCCTTTCCACACTGACCGTCCTGCTCTGGTCCCAGGCCAAGCATCCCTTAGCTAGATTGCTGCCATCGTCCCCTCCTTGTTCCTTCTGCCCTCATCCTCTTTCTGAAATCCATCCCAGTTGCGGTTGCCTGGGTGACCATCTGGCAGTTACCCTCTGCCATGCTCTTCCCTGGACAGCAGCAAGCATCCTTTGAGTCTGAGCAAGTATCGCCTTCTGCGGAGAGCCTTATGGACCTACGAGGGTGCAATGGGACAGGTAAGGACTGACCAAGAAGATGCTATTCAAAAAGAGGCTGGAAGTCTGAAGGGGCTCGTGGGGTCCTTCAGAACCCCTGGCGAGTCTTTAAAACAACAAAAATTGAAACTGACCTCAGCTTTTGCCATTTTCCCCAAGGTGTTCTTTAAGGGTTGTTGGGTCGATGAAAAGTCGTCTACTGCCACCTTATGGCAGAATGTTGAAAAGAAACTCCCAGGGATAAAATTGTGCTAACTTCTAAAAGCCTGATCATCTCTGCTGTTGCAGCGAAGGAGTTATTCTGTGCTCGGCCTAAAAACGCTACTTCTATCTGGTATTGTCAGTTCTTTACTGACTCATTTTCATCAGCACCCAAATCTGCTGATTGATCATCATCTTAAAACCAAACCAAACCAAACCAAGAAACACTAGACTTCTCTAGTTACCACCAGTTTCCCTGCTCTCCTTGGTGGCAAACCTCTACAAAAGAGTTTTCCTTCTTTCCTCTTTTGACCTCACATGTGGCATATGGGATCTTCATTCCCCTGGTCGAACCAATAGCCCCTGCATTGAAAGGATGGAGCCTTAACCACCCAGGGAAGTCCCCCAAAGAGTTTTCTATACTTGCTGTCCTGTTTTCTTCCTCTTGTTCTCTCTTGGATCTCTGTGAGGTCAGGGTTTTGCTGCTAACCCTAACCCTAAACTGCTGGGTCAGGCCCACAGGTGACTTTGACTGCCCAATCCAGTGGCCCAGTCTTGACCAACTATAGATGCCATCACTGCTGGGCCCCTCCTGGAAACACGCTCCGCACTCCCCAGAACCCCTCTGCCTGCGTCTCCCTCCTGCGGCGCAGGCCACCCCTTCCCAGGGTGCGACGTGGTTCCTCCCTTTACCTCTGGGCTCTGAGCACTGGGGTGCCCCGGCTCACTCTCCCCTCCTCTTCCCTGTCTCCATCCACTCCCCACACCATCTCATCAGCCCCTCCACGTTCAGTACCCTTCACACGTTGACCACTCCAGCCTTTCCCCCTGAATTCCCGACTTGGTATCACCCCTGCATATCCAACAGGGATCTCAAGTGGAAGTGTTAGTTGCCCGACTGTTTGCAACCCAATGGACTGTAGCCCGCCAGGCTCCTCTGTCCATGGGATTCTCCAGGCGAGAATACTGGAGTGGGTTGCCACTTCCTTCTCCAGGGGATCTTCCTGAGCCAGGGATCAAACCTGCATCTCCTGCGTTTCCTGTACTGGCAGTCAGGTTCTTTACCACGGACGTCTACAGTTGCGTAAGATGACCACAAAACCTGTTCTCTAATAAAGCATCGATTACCTCATGTAGCGCACTGGGTACTGTACTCAAAGTGAAGAACAGAGTGGTTGTCTGGGTTTGAAATGGTCCAGGTATATCAGTTGGGTTGTTTAGCCTTGTGATCACACGGCTGACAAGGAGTTGCCTCTGCCCAGCTTCCATGGGGTCGCAGAGTCGGACACAACTGAGCGACTGAACTGAACTGAGCGTCCTGAAAGGATCACGCTGTGTATCCCTAACCCAGAAAATGACCAAAATTCAAAATGTGAAGCATGTTTCTACTGAACGTGTATTGCTTTCACGTCACTGTAAACTTGAAAAACTGTATTGAATCGTCATAAGTCAGGGACCGTCTGTATGATGACATGTATCCATCTTTATCCTATAGAGTATTTCTACATCCCTAAAAGTCCTGTTGTTACCAAACCCAGGTCTGGCTGTTTGCCGCTTTCGAGCCAGTACTCAAGTAGGAAATGAAAGATTGCTTCATTTCCGAGGCTGGCAACCCCCGGGGAGAAGGTGGACTCTTGTCCGAGAACCCACTCAGACTTGCTGCTCAGGGGATAGGAGCTTTCAAAGGAGAGTCTCAGGACTTGCTGCTCAGGAGATGGGAGCTTTCAAAGGAGAGTCTCAGGGTTGTTGGGGTGGTGGGAGGGAGCAGGGCAGCACCGCCAGCTTGGAATCAGCGTCATCCTGGTGGTTTTAAGTACAGTTAATCTTTAGTTCCAGGGTTTGTTCCCGCATCTTTGAGGCCAGTTCTTGGAAGTGTGTGACGCGGAGCGGTGTAAGTCATAGCTTCCATTTGGTCATCATGCAGTCATCTTCCTCCCCCTAGGGGGGCTCTGGTGTGTGCAGACAGCTCACAGGATCTGGCTCAGAATGTTATCAGCCCTGCAGGAGGAGCTTAAGGCCCCTGGCTTTGCTGAGTGACTAAACTGTTACACTTTGTCTGTGTACAGGCTTCGAGTGTAAAGCCTAAGTTCCAAGACCCAGGCGGTGCTTGCCCTCTGCGCTCATCGAGTCCCCTTGCCCGTCCGGTGGTAGTTTAGCCCCTCAGTCGTGTCCGACTCTGAGACCCCATGGACTGCAGCCCGCCAGGCTCCTCTGTCCACGGGACTTTCCAAGCAAGAATGCTGGAGTGGGTTGCCATTTCCCTTCCCTCTAACTCTGAGAACCCCCTGAGCCTTTTACCATCCCCATAGTTTCGCCTTTTCCATACGTTGTGTAGTTGGAATTCTATAACGTGGCCATTTCAGATTTGTTCTTCCACATCTTTTTCAAAGCTTGACAGCTCAGTTATTTTTAGTGCTGACTGATATTCCATTGTCTGGATGTTCCTTTTTTATTTTAAATTTTTTATACCCATTCACTTATGGAAGAACAGCTTGGTGGCTTCTAGGTTTTGGCAATTATGAATAAAGCTGTTATAAACATTGCATGCAGGTTTTTGTGTGGACCTAAGTTTTCAACTCCTTGAGGTAAACGCCAAGGAGCATGATTGCTGGATTGTAGAGTAAGATTATGCTTAGCTCATACGAAACAAGCAAACTGACTTCTAAAGTGTCTGTACCGTTTTGCGTTTCCACCAGCAATGAACCAGGGTCCCTGCTGCTCCATACCCTCCCGCATTTGGTGTTGTCAGTGTTCTGGATTCTGGCTGTTCTAAAAGGTATGCAGTGGTATCTTACTATTTTAATTTGCATTTCACTGGTGTAATGAGCATCTTTTCATGTGCTTACTTGCCATCTGTATGCCTTCTTTGGTGAGGTGTCTGTTCAGGGCTTCGGTCCATTTTTTAGTTGCATTGCTTGTTATTGCTGAGTCTTAATCAATTTTAAGTTTTATTTTCGTCCACAGAGAGAAGCCACCATTGCCGATTATTTTTCTGCCCTGGGGGGATAGGGTGGGGCAGGGCTTCCTGGTGACTTGATTGAAGTCACCCATCCCTCTGGTCTCCAAGTTGTAGGAAGATAAGGAACATCCCATGAGGAAGGAAAGGGAAACTCCAATCCTTCCCTTTTCTTAAACTTTTGAGATATTTTGTTTTTGGCAGTTCTAGGTCCTCGTTGCTGTGAGGGAGTTTTCTCCAGTTCTGGAGAGTGGGGGGCTGCTCTCTCCTTGCGGCATGGGGGCTTCTCACTGCAGCGGCCCCTCTTACTGCAGCTCCAGGCTCTGGAACCCAGGCTCAGTGGCTGTGGCTCCCAGGCTCAGTTGCTCCAGGCATGTGGATCAACTTCAGAATTAGGGATCAAATCTGTGTCTCCTGCATCGGCAGGCGGATTCTTCAACCCTGAGCCACCGGGGAAGCCCCCAGCTTTTCCCTTTTGTGACTGAATGTTATTTGGATTTTACTGATTGGGAAGGTTCCTGCTGAGGCAGGTCAAGAGAGAGATCCCTCCAAGGCCTTCCTGGGGCCACCGGTCATGAGGGGATGGGGACTGGACTCAATGGGATGATCCAGGGTGTCATGGGGGAGAAGACAGTTCGGAAGTCCTTTGGGTGGCGACACCTTTCTGCTGGATTTGGGTCATGTCTGCAGTGGGACATGGTCAGGGAGTCTGGGCTGGTTTGGGGTAGAGACCCTTGGAAAGTGGGATTCTGTGTGAAGAACCGCTTCATCGTGAAGCCCGCAGTGGGCTTACCAGGTGGTGCTAGTGGTAAAGAACCGCCTGCTAATCCAGGAGATTCAAGAGACATGGGTTCGATCCCTGGGTCAGGAAGATCCCCTGGAGGAGGGCACGGTAACCCACTCCAGTATTCTTGCCTAGAGAATTCCATAGACAGAGGAGCCTGGCAAGCTACAGTTCATGGGGTCGTACAGAGTCAGACACTACTGAGGTGACTTAGCATGCATGATTGAAGCCCACAGCAGCATCAGTGCATCAGTGATTGCTCTGAATCACAAGACGAGATCTGCTCATAGCTCTTGTGAACCGCAGTGCCTGGCCAGGGCAGCTCATTCTGGAGCAGCCAAGTTCTGGGGGCGACCGTGGCTTCCTTCAGCCTCAAGGGCATTCGTCTGCTTTCGCTTCTCCTGACTGGACAGGACTGGCCTTGGAGATGCTAATAAGCATGTGGAGTTTTGGACAATACTGGGAGGCTGGCGGGAAGCCTCAAGCCGGAGATGTTGAACTTCCTGCTAATCTGGAGTGCTGCAGCCTGAGCCCAGTTCCGCTTGAAAAATACACGGGCGCTGCGTTCCTTGTGCCCTGAGCCAGGGGGAGGCTGCTTCCGGTTATGTAACAGTCTGGTGTCCTCTCTGCCTCATGGGTCCCCAGCCTCTGCGATCTAAAGCTGATGATCTGAGGTGGAGCTGCCGTAACAATAGAAATAAAGTGCACAATGCCTGTAGTGTGCCTGAGTCATCCCCAAACTATCCCACCACCCTCAGTCCATGGAACAATTGTCTTCCACAAAACTGGTCCCTGGTGCAAAAAAGGTTGCGGACTGCTGCATAGAAACTGGTGGGTCACTGCACTCCTGTGTGTTTCTGCTGTTACATAGTCCTCCCCCTTGCCCACATCCCTGGTTTCCACGACCTTGCATCACACCCAAGTGAAACCCAGCTGAGACTAATCCACGTCTTCCCTCTGCTCCTGCCGTGGAGAACATCACGAGACCTCCAGCTTGTTGCTGCGAGGGGTGTATCGAGCCCAGTCTTGCCCCCCATCCCGTTCACGTCCCTCTTTCTCCACATCTTCTTTGCTTCATTCAAAATGACAGTCTGATCATCTCCTCCTTCACTCTGAAAACAGAAACCAGCAGACAGGGCTTCCCTGGTGGTCCAGTGGTTAAGAGTCCTCCTTGCAATGCGGGGGACACGGGTTCTATTTCTGGTCCGTGAAGATCCCACATGCCTCCGGGCAACTAAGCCCGTGCGCCCCACCTACTGAGCTTGCCTGCCTAGAGCCCATGCTCCCCAGTGACCGCAGCTAGAGAGTAGCCCCTGCTCTCTGCAGCTAGAGAAAGTCGACAAACAGCAAGGAAGACCCAGCATAGCCAGGAGAAAAAGGCAACATTATTTTTTAAAACAAGAAAGAAACAGAAACTTCTGCCACCAAAGATGTTTCCTTTTCAGAATTGTGATGGTGACAACTGATGGGTACTGAGAGCTTACAGCCACTCAGACTGCTTCAACCCTTCACTTGCTGGCCCATTTCATCCAGTGTCGGTCCTGTTTTATGATGAAATAACTTGACTGAGATCACATGGCAAATCAGGAGCAGACCTGGGATGTGAACTCAGATCAGCTGACTCCAGAGGGCCCAGCGCCTGTTACAGTGCCTGGACACACAGGTGCAGAGGCTCAGAATGCAAATGTGTCCAGTGAATCAGCACGTGAATAAATGAATGCCCAAACTCAGCAGCTTGAGTTTATAACTTGGGTCATCTCAGTATCAAACGAAAGGGGAAAATGACAGCAATTTGGAGGGCAGGAAGCAGTGAAACCCAGTGAATTTATATTTAAATTCCTTTTTGCACACAAAAACAATACTTACTAATTGAAGAATATATGGAAAATTCACAAAAGTATTACTATAAGGAAGAAGAGAATACCAGTAGGAAAACCAGTAAAAAGCTGTTCTTTTGGAAATTTACATATTTCTGGAAATGTGGGAAGCCTGACGTGCTGCAGTTCATGGGATCTCAGTCAGACATGACTGAGCGACTGAACAATGTATCTCTGGAAAAAAAGATCTTGTTTTGCCATACATCAACATGAATCCGGCAAAACCAATACAATATTGTAAAAACTGCCAAAAAAAAAAAAAGATCTTGTTTTTCCAGAAGATCATTTACACCTCTGAATGAGTTTCAGATGCCTTTTAAACGGACTGTGATAAACGATTCAGTGTGCCAACTGCTGGTGCCCTCCTCTCTATTTGACAGAAAACAGACTTCAGGGGCCCATTTGGGGTCTAAGTGTTGACTTATTAATGGCAACAGTGCAACTTCCCAGTGACCTTTAAAGTGCCTGGCCCTGAAATCCCAGATCAGAGAATGTTCTGGACCTCTCACTTTCTGCCCCGAGTTGAACCTGTGTGGATGGACAGGAAGGTCCAGCTTGGTTTACCCATGGTATGAATCAGGGCTCTCCAACCAACAGGCTGCATTTATATCTGTGTAGAGGGATATACTCTGAGGCCTTGGCTCACACTGTCA
This sequence comes from Capra hircus, assembly GCF_001704415.2. Lineage (NCBI taxonomy): Eukaryota > Metazoa > Chordata > Mammalia > Artiodactyla > Bovidae > Capra > Capra hircus. The sequence continues at coordinate 2,627,183 of NC_030830.1, forward strand.
TGGAATCTGGCAAGTCCAGAATCTGCAATGTGGGCTGGCAGGTCGGGACCCCCAGGGAGGAGCCAAGGCTGCAGTCTAAGTTGAAGAGCGTCTGTGGCCGAATTCCTTCTTGCTCAGTGGAACGAGGTCAGGCTGTTATTCTACGGGGACCTTTGACTGGATGAAGGCTGTCCTTACTAGGGAGGAAAATCTGCTTTCCCCAAACTCTACAGACTTCAGGTATATCCCTGGTAGTCCAGTGGTTGGGAGTCTGCCCTCTAACACAGGGGACGTGGGTTCGATCCCTGGTCAGGGAACTAAGATCCCACAGGCTACAGGACAACTAAGTCTGCACACTCCAACACAGACTCTGCAGCAAAAACAACAGCAGCAAAGCTCTGCAAATTCGGATGTTGATCTGACCCACAGAGCACCCTCACAGAAACATCCAGAATAATGCCTGACCAACTTATCTGGGTACCGGAGCCCAGCCACGGGCTTCCTCGGCAGCTCGGCAGTAAAGAATCCACCTGCAATGCAGGAGACGAAGGAGACGTGGGTTTGATCCCTGAGCTGGGAAGATCCCCTGGAGGAGGGCATGGCAACCCACTCCAGGATTCTTGCCTGGAGAATCCCATGGACCGAGGAGCCTGGAGGGCTGCAGTCCATGGGGATGCAGAGTCAGACACGACTGAAGCAACTGAGGACTCGTGCAGGCAGGGCTCAGCCATGTTGACGCGTAAAATTAACCGTCACACCCACCTAGCCTAGCCTCGTCATCAGCAGGGAAACAAACAATCCCCCTTCCGCAGTAAGGAGCCTGGTTGGCAGGGAGGGGGCTGCTCTTTGAGGAGAGTTGTGGAGAGCTCACTGTTCTTGAACTCAGCAGGTCTGAAGCGGTGTGAGGCGTAGGCTGTGCCAGCAGGTGCTACCTGGAACGTGTTAGAGAACCAAGGGCAGATCCCATGTTTTTGGAAAGAATAGTGAAAATGAGAGTCACTCAGTCATGTTCGACTCTTTGGGACCCCGTAGACTACACAGTCCATGGAATTCTCCAGGCCAGAATACTGGAGTGGGTAGCCATTCCCTTCTCCAGGGGATCTCCCAACCCAGGGATCGAACCCAGGTCTCCCACATTGCAGGCGGATTCTTTACCAGCTGAGCCACCAGGGAAGCCCAAGAATACTGGAGTGGGGTAGCCTAACCTGTTTTTGGAATCTGCTTTAATAAGAAACACAAGCTTGGGTGCCAGGCTGCAGAAGAAGCCGTGAAGCTCTGAACCCTTTCCACACAGTGAATCACCTTGAGGAGGGGGTGGTGGGGAGAAGGGCGTGGGACCTGCTTGCCTACTGTAAACCCCTGCATGCAGAGGGGTTTGCACCGCAGTTGGTGGCTGAGGGAATGAAACCTTGATGGTGACGCTGGGTGGTGAAGGGGGCTGGTCCTTCCTTCGCATCGTGACTCACGCATGGACGCGCAGATATCTGGGCTCGTCCAACTCCAGACGTCTTTCCTGTAAACCAGGGGTTGGCAAGCTTTTTCTGTAAGAGGTCAGAGGGCACATCTTCGAGGCTTTGTGGGTCATACAGTTTCTGTCTCAGCAAGTCTGCTCAGCTCTTGGACCGCAGAGCATTCATGGGTGATGGATGCACCCGCAGGACTGAGTTCTGATTTAATTTTATTTCTAAAAATAGGAGATGGGCCAGATCTGGGCTCCAGGCTGCCCTTTGCTCTAGATCACAGGTTTTTAAGCTTTAAAACCAAAATCTTGTTTTTCTTTTTAAACAACAGCTTCTGTCACACCCCAAACGTCAACCTGATCAAAGTGGTTGCTCCAGTCAAAGTCTGGGTGGGTGGGAGGGAGCCCAGAGCCTGACTCATCTCGTGCTGGCCCTGGGCAGACCTCCATGGAGGCTCTTGGGCCCCCTGAGACCCTGTGTGAACCCACCGCCCCACCCTCGCTCGCTCAGGGACAAACCTCACGGCCTTTGCTGTAATGCCGCCCCTTGTCCCATAACTGCACTGCAACGTGGCTGAGAGTGTGGGCAGCAGTCTTTCCTTAACGGTGGCGTCTGGTGGTGTCAGGCTCAGATGCAGCTGTCTCACTTAGCACGTCGGGGAGCATGTCTAACACTGGTCGGTCCTGGCTCAGGGCAGCCTGATGCTGAGCTACGGGGGTCTAGGACCGCGAGAGAGCGAGGCTGGGCTTCTCCCCGGTTCGACGCTGTCCACCATCTTTCAGCTGAGAGGACGAGGCCTGCGGGTCCTTAGGTCATCCACGTCTGAACCCTCCTCTCACCCATGCCGCGGTTTCCCTTTCTCACAGGTGGTAAGCTTGGTCTGCCCCTGCTGTTTCTGGAAACAACCCTTTAGGCTTCTCACAGGAAAGATCAGGAGAAGGTGGGTGGTGTGTCTGTGTGTGTGTGTGTATGTGTTCTCAGAGGAAAGATCAGGAGAAGGTGGGTGGTGTGTCTGTGTGTGTGTGTATGTGTTCTCAGAGGAAAGATCAGGAGGAGGTGGGTGGTGTGTGTGTGTGTGTTCTCATGGGAATGATGAGAATGTGGGTGGTGTGTGTGTTCTCAGAGGAATGATCAGGAGAAGGCGGGTGGTGTGTGTGTGTGTGTGTGTTCTCACGGGAACCATCAGGAGAAGGCGGGTGGTGTGTGTGTGTCTGGGGACGAAGGAGGCGGCTGCGTGTGCAGCTCCTTCAGTGGAAAAAGGGAGTAACCGCCAAAGGTGCTGCCACGGGTCACTCTATGTGTCAGTGTGCCTGGGTCACGGGACGCCCCCGATAGCTGGTGAGACGTTGTCTGGGGTGTCTCTGAGGATGTTTCCAGAAGAGGTTAGAGCTGGAATCGGCGGACTGAGTAAAGCAGATGGTGCTCCCAATGAGGGTGGCAGCACCCGGCCTGAGAGGCCCGAGGGGAGCGCAGTGGAGGCAGGGAGCGCTCACTCTCCGCCCGACCGCAGGGCCGGACATGGCTCTCCTTCCCCCCACGGGGCCCTCACGCTGCAGGCCTGGACTGCGCCTCTGCCACTGGCTTTCCTGGGCCCCCCGTCTGCACAGAGCAGGTCGGGAGGCTTTCTCAGCTTCCAGGATCACAAGAGCCAACTGCTCATTATAAATATACTTAAATTACTACTGTCCACCCACTCTAGTATCCTTGCCTGGAGAATTTCATGGACAGAGGCTACGGTCCATGGGGTCACAGGGTCCAATGTGACTAAGTGACTAACGCTTTCACTTTCCAACACATCGCTGTTATATACATCTATATTTTATTGGTTCTGTTTCTTTGGACAACAGCGGCTAACACAGGGCCTTATTCACTGTGTCTAAAATCGTGCTCAGGGGGACTTCCCTGGCAGTCCAGTGGTTAAGATTCCATACTTCCACTGCAGGGATGCAGGTTCGATCCCCGGTCAGGAAACTGGATCCCACATGTCTCAACTAAAGAGCTCGCATGCTGCAACTGAGACCCAGCACAGCCAAATAAATAAGTATTAAAAAAAAAAAGTGCTCAGTGCACACCCTCAGTATTGGGTGAATTAAGTGGGATGGCAGGCTTGAGGAGTTCTTGCAGTCCCAGGGCTCTCCTTTTTTGGAGGGGGCACACTGCATGGCGTGCAGAATCTTAGCTCCCCAACCAGGGACCAAACCCATGGCCCTGCAGTGGAAGTTTGGAGGCTTAACCACTGGACCACCGTGGAAGTCCCTATCCCAGAATTCGAAGCTTTCACGCCAAAACAAGCAGTCTGCACAAAGACAGTGCAGATCTGTCCAAACAGGTAGACCTTTTTGTGAGGCTGATAGAAATGCGGAGGCCGCACTGCTCAGATCCCGTGCAAAGCTGTCTGCAAAAAAGGCTCTGGGAGCACGGAACCACTTAGGAGGGGAGACGAGAACATTTACAGGAAATCAGGGTCAATTCTCCAAAGTGTGGTGATTTAGCTATCAAGAGAAACCTTTGGGAGAATTGATGACATCTGCAAATATTTTTGTAAAAATGACGGTGCTGTAAAAAATGGAGACTATGTCACACGATTAGAGTTTTTTTTTTTTTAATTTATTTTTTAACTGAAAGATAATTGCTTTACAGAATTTTGTTGTTTTCTGTGAAGCCTCAGCATGAATCAGCCATAGGTGTACATATATCCCCTCCCCCTTGAACCTCCCTCCCATTTCCCTCCCCCCCCCACCCCTCTAGGTTGATAAAGAGGCCTTGTTTGAGTTTCTTAGCCATACAGCAAATTCCCATTGGCTATCTACTTGACATATGGTAATGTAAGTTTCCATGTTACTCTCTCCATACATCTCACCCTCCCCTCCCCTCTCGCCATGTCCCTAAGTCTGTTCTCTATGTCTGTATCTATTGCTGCCCTGTAAGTAAATTCTTCAGTACCATTTTTCTAGATTCCATATATATGCATTAGAATACAATATTTCTCTTTCTCTTTCTGACTGACTTCACTCTGTATAACAGCTTCTAGGTTCATCCACCTCATTAGAACTGACTCAAACGCGTTCCTTTTTTATGGCTGAGTAAAATTCCATCGTCTAAATGTACCACAGCTTCTTTATCCATTCGTCTGTCGATGGGCATCTAGGCTGCTTTTGTGTCCTGGCTACTGTAAATAGCTGCAATGAACAATGGGATACACGTGTCTTTTTCAGTTTTGGCTTCCTCAGGGTATATGCCTAGGAGTGGGATTGCTGGGTCATATGATGGTTTTATTCCTAGCTTTTTAAGGAATCGCCATACTGTCTTCCTTCCATAATGGAAGTATCAATTTACATTCCCACCAACAGTGAAAGAGGGTTCCCTTTTCTCCACACCCTCTCCAGCATTTATTGTCTGTAGATTTTTTAATGATGGCCATTCTGACCGGCATGAGGCGATGTCTCACTGTAGTTTTGACAATCAGATATTTTTATCTGAAAAATTATTCCCCTCTATAAAATCTTGATTTATTTCTTGCTTATTTTGAAAATCATCTGAAGTTGAAATTATGATAGAAATGTCACTAGGCATAATATTTAAAACATTTATTTAATTTTATTTTCCAGATAAAATTTCAACCCAAACCTTTTTTTCTCCATTATTTCCTTGGTACCAATAATCCTCAGACAACAAGGACTATTTTCCATGATGTTGGGATGGGAAAAATCTTTCTAAGCAAGACACAAACTGCCAAAGAAAAAGACTGTCAGAACTGACTGCTGAAAGTGTGATATTTTGCATGACAGACTAATAACAAAACCAACTGAAAATAGGAAAATCTTTGGAACATGTAACCTACAGGTGGTTAATAGCCATTATATAAATTATGCTGGACAAAAGGTTCATTCGGGGTTTATAAGATGGTATGGAAAGACTCAAATGAACTTTTTGGTCAACGCAATAGAAAGCAAATACAAATCAATAAGAAAAAGAAAAATAACCCATTGGAAAACTGACAAAAACCCTGGCTGGTGGATTCATGGAAGAAGAAACGGGATGGGGTGAGACAAATCTGTGGACAAATTCTTGCCTTTAACGGTAACCAGCAAGATGCAAATAAAACATCAAAACTCCTCTTCAACCCATGGGTGGCCAAAGCCTCAGAAATAACATGCAATATTGGATTAAGCAGATTACAGGACATCCTTACAAGGAACACAGAGACACACTGTAAGATGAGCTGAACAGGTGGCCGTGCACTCCATTTATGAAATCCACAAACCGTGGGTGTGTTGTGTATGTGTGGTGTGTGTAGAGTGTGTGTTGTGTTGTGTATAGTATGTGTGGTATGTGTGAAGTGTGTGTTTATGTGTGGTCTGCGTAGATGTGTTGTACATGAGTAAATGCATGGATGAGAACAGACTGGAAGGAATACCCAGACCCATCTCAGAGGTGGCATCTGTGAAGGGACCCGTGGCTAGGGGCAGGTGATGAGGGGTGCTGGTGTGGGGAGACTTTTCATTTCTCCTCCATTAAGTCTTTGAGTCGTTGATTTTGTAGGAGAATATATTTATGACTTGGATAGCTTTGAAATGTAGAATGCAGACACTGAGGGGTTGCAGGTACGTCTGGCCGGGCCCATGGGTCGCTGAGATGGTGACCGCTGGCCAGCTTGCCGGGAGGCCGGGGCAGCGGGCAGGGAGGGACGCCTCCGACGCTGGGGAGGAGGGCTGGGGGCGGCGGTGGGCCGGCGGCCCCATGGGGCCCCCAGCCCAGGGCCTGGGGTGAGAGGGGACAGGGGGGCGTCTCTTGCCTCTCACGTCCACACCACCGCTTATGAGAGGCCTTTCCTAACCGTGATATTCTCACAGCCGGCCGTGCTACTGGGCTTGTTCATCACTGATTTCTTGCTCATTTTGAAAATTAGCTGAAGTTGAAATTATAATGGAAATTTTGTCATGTGCGTCAGGTAAGTTCCCTACTGATTTAAGCAACTGTTTAGGATTTATTTTGTTTTTTTATTTTTTAAAACATTTATTGGACTACAGCTACTTTACAATGTTGTGTTAATTTCTGCTGTACAGCAAAGTGAATCGGCTGTGTGTATACACGTGTTGCTGTTGTCTAGTCACTCAGTTGTGTTCGACTCTTTGTGACCCCGTGGACCGTAGCCCGCCAGGATCCCCTGTCCGTGGAACTTCCCAAGCAAGAATACCGGAGTGGGACGTATACATAGATCCCCTCTTCTTTGGATTTCCTTCCCAGTTAGGTCACCAAAGAGCACTGAGCGCTGTTCCCTGTGCTAGCCAGGAGGCTCTCATTAGCTGTCTACCTTATACATTGTGTGTGCTTAGTCACTCAGTCGCGTCTGACTCTTCGGGGCCCCATGGACTGTAGCCCGCCAGGCTCCTCTGCTCATGGAATTCTCCAGGCAAGAATACTGGAGTGGGTTGCCATGCCCTCCTCCAGGGGATCTTCCCAACCCAGGGATCAAATCCAGGTCTCCTGCGTTGCAGGTAGATTCTTTATTGTCTGAGCCACCAGGGAAGCATTTTATACACAGTTGCAGTCCATGGGGTCTTGACTGAGCGACTTCACTTTCACTTTCCACTTTGATGCATTGGAGAAGGAAATGGCAACCCACGCCAGTGTTCTTGCCTGGAGAATGCCAGGGACGGCGGAGTCTGGTGGGCTGCCATCTACAGGGTCACACAGAGTCAGACACGACTGAAGCGACTTAGCCGCCGCAGCAGCAGCAGCGTATACATGTCAATCCCAGTCTCCCAGTTCATCCTCCCCCAACCCCATGTAGGATTTATTTTGGTTACAAATGAACTATCCCGAACGGATATATTCCTAGTTATGTGGAATATATGGTCATTTGTGACCGAATATATGGGCATTCAAAAAATGACCATATCTACTTATTTGTGTATCCATCCATCCATCCATCATCCATCTTGACAAGCAATTTTTGGAGAGTCTCTATAGTATTCCGGGCAGGGAGCCGGGTGATGTCTTACTCAGAGTTGGATCTGGCACAGAGAGTGCTCAGCAGTTATTTGTTAGGTGCATGCTTGGAAGACGGATTCCTTGCTTTCATGCACCTCAGAGTTTAGAGGACACACAAAAATAGTCAGCGGCAATGCAGAGACAGACTCGATGGCGGCGCTTGTTCCTGGCTCTGGCGTGGGACGCAAACGAGCCTGGTGACAAAGGTGGCGGGAGACGCATGGATGCTGAAGAGAGTGTGCTACGCTGAAGAAAGTGAGAACAGGTTTACTGTGACTGACCCCTGCGGGGTGGTGGTGGAGGGGGAGGGACGCAGTGAGCGGGGAGAGACTCGTGTGTGTGTATGTGTGTGTGTGCGCGTGCATGCATGTGTGTGTATGTGTGTGTGTGTGAAGGGCACTGTGGCTACAGACATGAGCGGGAACACTTGGGACCACCCTTTCTGATCTGAACCTGTGCTGCTAAGATCAGTGGTCTCCAGCCTTTGGTGCCAGCAACTGGTTTCGTGGAAGATGACTTTTCCACAACCTGGGGGTAGGGAGTGGTTTGGGGATGAGTCAAGAGCAGCACGTGTATTGTGCACTTTCTTTCTATTATTATTATTGCATCGGCTCCCCTCAGGTCATCAGGCGTTAGGCCCTGGAGGTTGGGGACCCCTGGCTAAGACGGTGAATGTGGATGGTGACCTCACCTGCTTTCACGTTTTGGGAGGAGAGGGTCTGCCAGCGGGATGCCTTTCGATTTTCATGTGTCGCGGGTCAGGATGGCTGCTATCGAAAAGCCTGCAAGCAATACATGCTGGAGAGGGTGTGGAGAAAAGGGAACCCTCTTACACTGTTGGTGGGAATGCAAACTAGTACAGCCACTATGGAGAACAGTGTGGAGATTCCTTAAAAAATTGGAAATAGAACTGCCATACAACCGAGCAATCCCCCTGCTGGGCATACACACCGAGGAAACCAGAATTGAAAGAGACACGTGAATCTCAATGTTCATTGCAGCACTGTTTATAATAGCCAGGAAGCAACCTAGATGTCCATCAGCAGATGAATGGATAAGAAAGCTGTGGTACATATACACAATGGAGTGTTACTCAGCCATTAAAAAGAATACATTTGAATCAGTTCTAATGAGGTGGATGAAACTGGAGCCTATTATACAGACTGAAGTAAGCCAGAAAGAAAAACACCAATACAGTATACTAATGCATATATATGGAATTTAGAAAGATGGTAATGATGACCCTGTATGCGAGACAGCAAAAGAGACACAGATGTATAGAACAGTCTTTTGGACTCTGTGGGATAAGGCGAGGGTGGGATGATTTGAGAGAATAGCATTGAAACATGTATATTATCATATGTGAAACACATCGCCAATCCAGGTTCGATGCATGATACAGGGTGCTCAGGGCTGGTGCACTGGGATGACCCAGAGGGATGGGATGGGGAGGGAGATGGGAGGGGGTTCAGGATGTGGAACACGTGTACACCCATGGCTGACTCATGTCAACGTATGGCAAAACCCACTACAATATTGTAAAGTAATTACCCTCCAATTAAAGTAAAGAAATTAATTAAAATTTTTTCATGTGTGTTTCTAATTAAATTTATTTATTTATTCTATTTCTGGCTGCACTGAGGCTGCATTGCTTTGCCCAGGCTTGCTCTCTCTGCGGCGCCTGGGCTTCTCACTGCAGTGGTTTCTGTGGTGGTGGAGCACTGGCTCCAGGCACACGGGCTTTAGCGGCTGCCGCTGGCGAGCTCTAGAGAGCGGCCTTAGCAGTCATGGTGCACCAGCTTCGTTGAGCCTCGGCAAGTTCTTCCCAGACCAGGGATGAAACGCGTGTCCCCTGTGTTGGCAGGCGGATTCTTATTCACTGCGTCAGCAGGGAGGTCCTGTTTTTCACTTTTTAAGTTGCCTGACTGATGTGGCAATATGTATAACGCATAGCAGAGGAAACAGGACCTCAGGATGCACGCATTACTCTTTTGGGTCGCTCGGTCCCACTCTGGTAGACTCTTGGGTCAGTAGAGGATGAATGCTCCTGTTCCATAACGTCTGTGGCTCGTGTTAACACTTCAGGGATATTTCCAGTAGGTCTTGCCTTTGCATCATCTTCGTGCAGCTGTGTTTTCTGGATGAGATCGTGGAGGTCTGGGTTATGCCAAATGCTTATTCCCAGCACCCAGATTCTCATCTTATGTCTTGTTTGCCAAGACAACAGGCAGAAGCAGCTTTCACTTTCATGGGCTTCTTTTCCTGCATCCCTAAAACTGACCTTCCAAAAACTTCATCAAAAAACAAAAATAAAATCAGTGATGCCTTGCACATGGCAAACAGCTAGTGGAGAAGGGGATCCTCCTGGGGAAGACATCTTGCTGTGATGCCAGGCCCTGAGAAAGCAGGTCAGAATCAAAGCGTCTAGAGATGGAGGGAATAAAACATGATTACCTTCAGTTGGCAAGTCAGTAATGACTGTGGTTATCTGACTTTGGATGCTTTGGGGGAAACAAAAAAACTTCAGGAGGGCTTTCCTGGTGGCTCAGTGGTAAAGAATCCACCTGCTAGATCAGGAGACATGGGTTCGTTCCTGATCCAGGGAGATCCCTCACGTCGCAGGGCAGTTAAGCCTGGGGACCACAGCTATTGAGCCCGTACTCTACAACTATTGAGCCCATGCTCCACAACAAGAGAAGCCCCCACAATGAGCAGCTCAGGAATGGCAACTAGAGAGGAGCCCACTCTCGCCATAACTTAGAGAAAACCCTGTGAGGCAGCGAAGACCCAGCACAGGTAACTGGAAAAAGAAAAAAAAAAACAAAACAAAAAACACCTTAAAGAATTAACTTATGTTTCATAAATAGGATCCTGAGAGCATTATGTACTTGCAGCATTCAATATGTTCTTTTTAAACAAATATTTGTTTTATTTCTGTCTGTGCTGGGTCTTAGTTGCAGTATGTGGGATTTAGTTCCCTGACCAGGGATTGAACCTGGGGCCCCTGCTCTGGGAGCATGGTGTCTTAGCCACTGAACCACCAGGGAAGTCCCTCAGTATGCTCTTAAAGACTTCCCTGGTGGCTCAGATGGTAAAGCGTCTGTCTACAATGCGGGAGACCCGGGTTCGATCCCTGGGTCGGGAAGATCCGCTGGAGAAGGAAATGGCAATCCACTCCAGTACTATTGCCTGGAAAATCCCATGGACAGAGGAGCCTGGTAGGCTACAGTCCATGGGGTCGCAAAGAGTCGGACACGACTGAGCGACTTCACTTACTCACTTACTTACTTATGAAATGATGGGGTACAAGAAAGGAGATGCTTCCTGCACCCAAGAGATGCTCCTAGCTTCAGCGTGAGGCAGTTCAAATGGACTTTGCCATCTCATCCTCAGTGGTAATCTTTTTTCAGTTAATTCTCAGGAAGACAGATGTTTCCAATTTAGCCTTGAAAAGTACACAGTAATAAAATAATCTTCAAATTAGCATGGCGGTAGGGCCCGCTGTTTACAACCTGTTTTGGAAAAAAAAAGACTCTGGCTTTGCCTGTTCGAGTTTCCGTCAGGAAGATGGGATTGCCAAGTGAACATTACCATGTTGTCTTCTGAACTTTCATGTTCAGGCTGTGATTTAGACGTGACATTCTTTCTTTGAAGCGCTCTGCAGAAGCTGACCCAGTATTTATATATTTGTCAAACATGAAGTTCCTTCTACTTTTTTTTGTGTGTGGTCAAAAAATCTGCCTTTCTGATGAGACCTCATTAAATCTTTTTTGAATATTGGGCCAGATTTTTAGAAGACACTAGAGACCTGCTCCACTGGTTAAGCCTCTAAGGGATGAAAGATTCCAGGAGTGAGTCATGATCTCACTCAGGGAGAATCTGAATGAGCAGTGAGAAAGGACAGACGCAGCACAAGGATAAGAATCTGCCTGATCATTTACTTTTAATTTTTGATTGATGTGGAGTTGGGTTACAATGATTCAGGCGTCCATCAAAGTGATTCAGAGATAGATAGATAACAGATTCTTTTTCAGATTCTTTCCCATTATAGGTTATTACAAGATATGAAGGATGGTTCCCTGTGCTAGACAGTAGGTCTGTGTTATTTACCCATTTTATATATAGTAGTGTATATCTGTTAATCCCAGATTCCTAATTTATCCCCTGCCCAACCTTTCCTCTTTGGCAATCGTAAGTTTGTTTTCTATGTGAACCTATCTCTGTTTTGCAAATAAGTTTATTTGTGTCGTTTATTAAATCCCACATATGAGGGATATGATATATTTGTCTTTGGCTTATTTCACTTTGTATGGTAATCTCTAGGCCCACCCATGGTGCTCCAAATGGCATAGCTCATTATTTTGAAGATGGAGTAATGTTCCTCTGTACATATGTGTGTGCATGTGTGCATATACACGCCACGTCTTTACCCAGGCCTCTGCTGATGGACACTTGGGTTGCTCCTGCCTTCTGGCTTTTGTAACTAGTGCTGCAGAGAACACTGGGGTGCTTGTGACGTTTTGAATTAAGAGTTTTCTCCTGATATCTGCCCGGGGAATAGGATCGCTGGGTCATATGATAATTCTAGTTTTAGTGTTTTTAAGGACTGGCCATACTGTTCTGGCAGCCCCCAGGTTGGGCTTTGAACCGGGGGAGCGTGCACTCTGGTCTCCACGGGAACAGGGCTGCCAGGTGAGGAGTCCCACCATTCCACGGGAAGGACCCCAAGGAAAGGCGCTGGGGCTCCCTGGAAGGCAGAGGGATCTGGCTGAGCCCAGGCTTTCAGACATTTCTAGCAAGATACCAGACATACGAGTGATGCCTTCTCAGGCCTTCCAGACCCAGACCAGCCCCCAGCTGAGCAGCATCTCGTGACCCAAGGCAACAGCACAAGAATGCAAAGGCATCGCCCCACCGAGCCCTGCCCACATCTCCAACTCACATAATTGTGAGCAATCATTAGCTGATTCAATAACTAATTCAAGCCACCGCATTTTGGATAGTTTATTGACACGGCAACGGAAAACTGGGGTAGCGCAGTTGTGTATTAGCTGTCCAGTGGTATCCAGCTCTTTGCGACCCCATGGACCATAGCCCACCAGGCTCCTCTGTCCATGGGGATTCTCCAGGCAACAATGCTGGAGTGGGTTGCCATTCCCTTCTCCAGGGGGTCTTCCTGACCCAGGGATTGAACCCGGGGCTCCTGCACTGGAGGCAGATTCTGTACTGCCTGAGCCAGGCAGAGAATTTAGATACTGTCCCGGTGCATCTTGATGGAATCTTCCTGGGGGTTGCACTGTAAGAAAAACCCAGGAAGAAGGATCCTCTAAACATTTCTTCTTTCTCCAGAGGGGAGTCACAGACACCCCGAGAGGCCCAGATTTGACTAGTGCCAGGTTACCTCTCTTCCTAAGTCTCTGTGCTTTTTGCTAAGTCTCAGCACCCACTACAGACAGATTTCCAGGGGCGAGGCTGTACCAGTCCATCACCTGTGCAGGATTGAGTCTTCCTGGTCGTGCGGCCTTGGCTCAAGTCAGGACCTGCTGCCAGAACAGCGTCTTTCACTTGTGTGTGTGCTTTCCCAGTCACTCAGTCCCGTCTGACTCTCTGCATCCATGGACTTGGCCCACCAGGCTTCTCTGTCCATGGGATTTTCCAGGCAAGAATACTGGATTGGTTTGGGTTGCCATTTCTACCTCCACGGGATGTTCTCGACCCAGGGATTGAACTTAAGTCTCTCGCATCTCTGGCATCGACAAGCAAATTCTTGACCACTGTGCCACCTGTATAATGGGGTTGCCTGATGGCTCAGCAGTAAAGAACCTGCTTGTCAATGCAGGAGACATGAGTTCTATCTCTAGGTTGGGAAGCTCCCCTGGAGAAGGAAATGGCAAACCACTCCAGTATTCTTGCCTGGAGAATCCCATGGACAGAGGAACCTGGCGGGCTACAGTCCAGGGGCTCACAAACGAGTCAGACATGACTTAGCGACTAAACAACAATGACATCTGTATAACATCATCTTACTTGTACCCCAGGTCACACCTCAATGCTCCTAAATGATCACATCTCTCCTTCTCCCTTACAATGTGGATAAATGAGTGATGGGTGAGGTTGCTGCTGCTGCTAAGTCACTTCAGTCATGTCCGACTCTGTGCGACCCCATAGATGGCAGCCCACCAGGCTCCTCAGTCTCTGGGATTTTCCAGGTAAGAGTACCGGAGTGGGTGGCCATTTCCTTCTCCAGATGGGTGAGGTGGGTCTCCCATCAAATGTCAACCTAATCTATATCACAATTGTTTTAAACTGGGAGTTTTCACCAGGAGACTTCTCATAACAAGTACAACTATAGTTGGGGGAAAAAAAACACAGGGGAATGCGGCTTTGTAGATAAGGATAAAAAATATCGTAGGTTACAGACTTTATCAGCTGCTCGAGCCTCAGTATATAGCACACAGGTGATTAAATAAAACAACATTATTTACTCAGCATGAATAACTCCTGGCTCCAGAACCATGGACCATCACTCAATTCAATTCAACCATCATTGAACTTAAGCTGCCTCCAGCTGAACTGTGTGGGCCAGGTAGTCCTCTGAATGTAATGGCTTATTATGAAACTATGTGAAAAAAATCTAAAACACTGATGTTATTTCCCATCTTACAAAGGAAAATGGCTATTAAATTGATTAGTATAATGAATTCTATTTAAAGATTTTCACAACTCTTTTTCTGTTTTTAGGAGATGTACCCTGAAATTGAATATTCTCTCAATCGATTTTTTGAAGTTCACTTTTTTGAGACTTTTTCTGTACTGAATTTTGATATGGGTAATTTCTGGATAGAAATTTAAAAATCCCACTGGTTTAATTTCCCTAGAAACAATTCCGAACCATATTTGTTGTGCTCCTTGATCCAGCAGGAATGCCCTCGATGTGTACTGAATTGGCATTTGGGTTTCTGTTAGGGTCATGTGTGTGTTCTAGGAGACACACGAGTTCTTGATGAAGATTTTGTGTTCTCTGTTTTAATTTCTATGACATTTTAAGACAATATTAGCATATTTTAGATCATCTGAATGACCACATTGTTATTAAATACTGCCACAAAATTTCAGGCTCTCTGCTTGACTCAAATTTAATTTATGAGCTTGCTTTTAATTTATAGTTGCATAGGAATTGTATCTATCACTTCAGTTCGAGCTTTGTGTTTACATACATGTTACTTTATTAAGCTTGTTTCTTTGTGCCAGGCACTGATCAAAAAACTGCATAAATTATTGCCTTTGTGCCCCACAGATCAGTGAGTTATACCCATACTGTATATGAGGAAACTGAGGCACAGGGGATAAAACTGAAGTAACAGAAGAGTCAATTAAAAAAATTTTAAGTAATATTAGAGATTTGACAACTTACATAATTGAAAAGTCCAGAGGACACAACTTAGTGACTAGACAACAAGAACACAAAAAGATAGTACTTGCTTCAGGTATGGGTTGATCAGGGCACAGACTCAGCGTCTCTGTAATCTCTTTGGCTCAACCCTTTCTGTGTGTCAGCTCCATTTCCTGGCTGGCTTCTCACAGGATCACAAGAGGGCTGCCTTCTTCTGCCAGGGCCACAGGTTTCCTCATTTATGTTTGGGGAGAAAGAATCATTTTCACCGCATTGCCACACCAAGAATGAAAAATCCCATTTCATCACATTAGTTACAAAAAACAAAGAAAAAATTTTGCATGCTCATTATCTGTCATAAAGAAAACAACAAGTATTTCACTAAAACCAGAAAAAAAGGATACTGTGAAAGAGCTAGAGAGTGATGAATGAAACTTAATAGTAGGAAATCATTACTGAAGATTTCATATGTATACAATGTCATCAGTAAATTACAAATAAAACTACCATGCCTGCCTGCCTGCTAAGGTGCTTCAGGCGTGTCCAGCTCTTTGCAACCCCATGGACTGTAGCCCGCCGGGCTCCTTTATCCATGAGATTCTCCAGACAAGAATACTGGAGTGGGTAGCCATGCCTTCCTCCAGGGAATCTTCCCGGTCCAAGGATCGAACCTCTGTCTCCTGCATTGCAGGTGGATTCTTTACCGATGAGTCACTGGAGAAGTCCAAAACTAACATAGGATCCAGCAATCCCACTTCAGGGTATTTCTCCAAAAGAACTGAAATCAGGATCTGGGAAAGACTGCTTCATTCCCACGTGTATTGTAGTATTAGTCACAATAGCCAAGAGGCAGAAACATGAGGAGCTTGATATATACACACTTTGGAATATTATTCATCTTCAAAAAGGAAGAAAATTCTGATCTTGTTGTACCATGTAAAACCATAATAAATAATTATGCTAAGTGAAATAAGCCAGTTACATAAGAATAAATACTGTGTGATTCCACTAACATGAAGTTCCTAAAGTAGTCAAATTCAGAGAGACAGAAAGAATGGTGGTTTCCAGGGACTGGGGCAGCGGGAACAGGGAAATGGGAAGTTGCTGTTCAAGGGGTACAGTGTTTCAGATTTTCGAGACAAACTGTTCTAGAGTTCTGCTCTACCACCGTGATGCCCAGAGTTAACAATACTGTACATTTAAAAATTTATTCAGAGGGTAGATCTCACATGACAGGTTTTTAGCCACAGTAAAAAATACCATCATCATCACTGGTAATTAATTTACTCTTTATGTTGTTGCTTGGCTTAAATTTTGCGAATATAAATTAAAAACTTTTTAAAATTTGTGTGTATGTTTTTGTCTGGGCTGGGTCTTTGTTGCTGCCCGGGGCCGTCTCTAGTTGCGGTGTGTGGGTTCTCATCACAGTCGCTTCTGTTGCGGAGCATGGGCTCCAGGTGCTTGGGCGTCAGTAGCTGGGCGCACAGGCTTAGCTGCCCTGCGGCACGTGAGATCTGCCTGGACCAGGGAGGGAACCTGCATCCCTTGCACTGGCAGGCGGATTCTTAACCACCGGGCCACCACGGAAATCCTACAAAATGTTATTATAATGGCTGCTGCTGCTGCTGCTGAGTCGCTTCAGTCGTGTCTGACTCTGTGTGACCCCATAGACGGCGGCCCACCAGGCTCCCCCATCCCTGGGATTCTCCAGGCAAGAACGCTGGAGTGGGTTGCCATTTCCTTCTCCAATGCATGAAAATGAAAAGTGAAAGTGAAGTCGCTCAGCCGTGTCCGACTGTTGGTGACCCCATGGACTGCAGCCCACCAGGCTCCTCCATCCATGGGATTTTCCAGGCAAGAGTACTGGAGTGGGGTGCCATTGCCTTCTCCATTATAATGACATTCATATATTTGCTAGCAGTTTCTGTCTTCCCATCTTAGGTTTGCCTTGAGCATCTCTCCAAATTAAAACGTGCCGTGGACTCTTAGAAAACTAGCTCTCATGGGTGGGAGTGGGGCAGGGCAGTGATGCCAGCATCTTAGGGTAACTCTCCATGGTTGCAATTTTCTTAAATTAAGATTTAACTAATGGTGCCTCTGAGTTCATAATGTGAGCAATTTTCTAAACGCGTTTTCCCGTAGGAAATGTGCAACTAAATGGGAAGTCTCTTAATGAATTGCTTTCACGGTTGGTTACCCCTCCATGGCTTGTGTTTACAACCAATTCTCAGAAATGATTTTGCACTTCCAAATGAGCACTCAAGGTCGGGAGAGTGACTCAAGCTATCAGCTTGCAATGACTGGCTATCCATACCATTCTAATCATTTCATGTTTTAAAGGAAGTTTTTTTTTTTTTCTACTTTTAAAATTTAAATATATATATTTTAAAGTTTTACAATGTTGTGTTGGTTTCTGCCATCAGTTCAGTGCAGTTCGGTTGCTCAGTCGTGTCCGACTCTTTGTGACCCCATGAATTGCAGCACGCCAGGCCTCCCTGTCCATCACCAACTCCCGGAGTTCACTCAAACTCACGTCCATCGAGTCAGTGATGCCATCCAGCCATCTCATCCTCTGTCGTCCCCTTCTCCTCCTGCCCCCAATCCCTCCCAGCATCAGGGTCTTTTCCAGTGAGTCAACTCTTCGCATGAGGTGGCCAAAGTACTGGAGTTTCAGCTTTAGCATCAGTCCTTCCAAAGAAATCCCAGGGCTGATCTCCTTCAGAATGGACTGATTGGATCTCCTTGCAGTCCAAGGGACTCTCAAGAGTCTTCTCCAACACCACAGTTCAAAAGCATCAATTCTTCGGTGCTCAGCCTTCTTCACAGTCCAACTCTCATATCCATACATGACCACTGGAAAAACCATAGCCTTGACTAGACGGACCTTTGTTGGCAAAGTAATGTCTCTGCTTTTGAATATGCTATCTAGGTTGGTCATAACTTTCCTTCCAAGGAGTAAGTGTCTTTTAGTTTCATGGCTGCAGTCACCATCTGCAGTGGTTTTGGAGCCCAAAAAGATAAAAGTCTGACACTGTTTCCACTGTTTCCCCATCTATTTCCCATGAAGTGATGGGACCGGACGCCATGATCTTAGTTATCTGAATGTTGAGCTTTAAGCCAACTTTTTCATTCTCCACTTTTACTTTCATCAAGAGGCTTTTTACAGCAATGCAAATCAGCGGTTTTTATAGACACATCCCCTCCCTTTTCGCCTCCCTCCCCTCCCCCTATTCCATTCTGTGGACACAGTCAGGGAGCGAGAGGGGGACAAATGGAGAAAGTGGCATCAACATATACACACTACCCGGAGTAAGATGGATAGCTGGTTAAAGAAAGACTTTTAACTAAAGTGATTTGTTCATGTCTTAATACTTAGTGAATTTTTTTTATTTTAATCAACCTCCCACTTCTCCATAATAGACTAAAAAACATCCTTTTGGAATCTAAGGTAGTATACTGATAGGTTCTGAAAAGACCAGGGACCAGCAACTTTCTGAACCGGGAGGTTGTAGCTCTAATTTTATAGGTTTTTCTTTTTCCATGAAAATGGATCTTGTCTATAGCAATGTTTCTTATTTTTTTTTATAAATCTAATTTCTTATGTTATTATCTGGGTCAAGAATTATTGATAAGAAGGCCCTGAGGACTCAGAGTTCTATACAGATGTGTCTCAGGGTTCTACAAAGACCTTCCCAGGTGACCACATTCAGACCCTCAAGACAGTCCATTTGCATCTGCTTCCTTTCTGAAATGAAGAAGAGGGGCCAGGTAGCCTGGGTGTCACCTGACAACGTGGAAACCCAGCCTCCTAGAGTACAGACTGGACGTTAGGGAACCTGGGACATACAGTTGCACTGTGACCTTGACCTCTGTGTTTGTCAGCCTCGCTGCTGAAGAGAGTCTCAGACAGGGCAGCTCAAACAGCAGACATTTACATCTTGCAGTTCTGGGGGCTGGAAGTCCAAAATCAAAGTGCCAGTCAACTAAGTTCCTGATGAGAACTCTGCAGCCTGCAGATGGCTGCCTTGCTGGGCTGTCCTTAGACTGCAGAGAGAGGGAGTAAGAGAGAGAGAAAGAGGGAAACTTGCTTCCTGTTCTTGGTCACTTTCATCATATCCAACTCTTTGTGGCCTTGTGGACTGTAGCCCGCCAGGCTCCTCTGTCCATGGGGATTCTCCAGCAAGAATACTTCACTGGTTACCATGTCCTTCTCTCTTACAAGGGCACTAATCCCATAGTGAAGGCTCCACCCTCATAACCTCCTTTAACCCTAGATACATCCCAAAGGGGCTTCCCTGGTGAAATCCGCCCCCAATGTAGGAGACGCAGGTTCAATCCCCGGGTCAAGACCCCCTGGAGGAGGGCACGGCAACCCACTCCTGTATTTTTGCCTGAAGAATCCCATGGACAGAGGAGCCTGACAGGCCCCAGTCCATGCAGTTGCAAGAGTCAGATATGACTTACCAACTAAACGCTCACCGTCACTCCCAAAGACCCCATTTCCACATACCATCATGTTGGGGGTTATGGTTTCAGCACACAAATTTGGGGAGGGGCATAACTCAGTCCACAGTAGCCTCCCTCTTGACCTTTCTCCTGTAATAGAATCTGAGCTCTGATTTTCTGGTACACATTCAGGAAGAGATTGGTATCTTGATTTTAATATTTAAAAGGCAATTCTTATCAGCAAGTTCTCAGGAATGTCAAAGTTTACTGAACTGATAATTGCGTTATAAAACTCAAAATCTACTCTGATGTCTTCAATGTAAAAAGTTAACCTGAGCTATATGTTAAGATTGTTATCACTTTCTTACAGAAATTATTACTGTAAACACACATTCTCATTACCACCCAAAATTCCTTTGTACTTGTGGGGTCCACTGGGTGTCGCAGAAAGAGTTCTAGTCTAGACGTCCCAAAGCTTGTGTTCTAATTCTGCCTCTGGAGCTTGCAGATGTAAACTGCCAATTTTTCTATCTTTAAAAAGTCTCTTTCCTCCATAATATTTGGGAGAGGTGGATGTCTCCCACCTGCTCCCAAGGGGTTCATTTGACTTTTTAAAGCTACCTTGCCATCTTTTCTACTTTAGACTCTGGTTACTTCACTACTGGTCTCAGATAATCCATTGCCTGTAGTGTTCCCGTGTGTGTGTGCATGCAGGCATGCGAGCGTGCATACATGTAGTGTAAAGGGCACTGAAGAAGATCTTTACTTTCAAGTGATAATTATTCAAGAGCAACCAGCCGAGGAAAAGGAGACTATACCGACTCACAGAAGCAAATGGTAGAAAGAGCAGGGACGCCCAGAACGAGGGCATGCTCTCTTTCTCACCTCTTTCTTTCTGCATTGCTTCATTCTCCTAAATTATCTTGCTCCTTTAGGGGTAGAATCACAGCTGCTGTGATTCCAGGGCACACATCTTCCCATCTTTTCCCTCTGAGAGGAAAGGGCTTCTTGTAGCTTCTGCTGATCAAAACTGGAGGAGACTCCTGATTGGCCTGGCTTGCACCCTGGGCCAGCTGCAAGAGCCTCACTGGGGTCCAGGGCTTCCCCTGGACTCCTGCAACCTGGAGGTGACGGCCTGCAACCCACACACGGACTGCCTGTTAGGGTAAAGCAACACCCCCAAAGAAGAAAGGAGGGCCAACATGCCCACGGTGGGAACCGGGAGCTGGGCCCCCATCTCATTTATCCTGTTTCTACTCTAGTGAGGTGGGCTCACCCCTCTCTTTGCAGCTCCAAGGAGCGTCTCTTTACTTCCACACATTGCTATCTGGGGAGATCAACTTTCATTGAACAACCGCAGGAAAGAAAAGGGAATGACAACATGCAGTGAAAAGAATAGCAGACCGCATGCGGACGTGGCCCAGGGTCTAAGGACAAGCTTGCGAGGTGGTCAGCCTCCCACGGGGGATGCTGCTCTGATGCGTCCCCAGCCCTCTGGGCCTCCTTCCTCCAAGCTCCACCTTGACTTTCTGCCTGATATTTGGAAACCCGTTTGACAGTAGGGCTTATTACACCCCCAGGGTATAGCTTTCTCCTCCCCCAGCACTTTCCCAAAGTCTTAGTAGGTCAGTCTAGAAATAGCATCTGAGGAGCGCTGGCTCTTCACTACTCCAAGTCCCCGGGACTTGTCCAGGCTATAGCCTTTGGTACCATGGTTTCAAAATACCCTGTGTCAGACTCTTCCATGAGGCTGTCCTGGCAGACTATCCAGGGCTGTTCTTTATGCCCTGCCGCCGATGTGAGTTGCAGCAGTGTATATTTATTTTCCTAATTGTCTTGTAGAAAGAGAGAGATGAATACTGACCTCAAGGTTTTGTAATTGCAAGGCCTCCTCATTCACAGTGGAGTTCTGTTCACTTCAGATTTCAGGTTGTCTCCTAGGGCGTCTGCTGGCGATAATAAACAGGCCCATTACGCAGCTGTGCTCAGTGGCCGCTCCCTTGGCTACTAAAAAGACCTTGCCAATATGATGAATTTTCTGCTTAGAGAGGCTGGATTAACTCCTTAGATAAGGATCACGCTTCCTAACCTCTGTCTGGGAAAACGAGGATTTGTTTTTTTTTTCTCTTTCCATGGTGCAAGTTATTTTCCTTCAAGTATTTACAGCAAGCTTGAAAATGTCTTTGACATGTTATCAGTTCAGTCACTCAGTCGTGTCCGACTCTTTTGCGACCCCATGGACCGCAGTATGCCCGGCTTCCCTGTCCATCACCAACTCCCAAAGCTTGCTCAAACTCATGTCTAATGAGTCGGTGATGCCGATGTTATATTATGTTATGGCGTGTTATGGGTGATCTAAAAAAGAACGTAAAATTTGCATTCTCCTCCATTATATATCTGTTTATTACATAAGTAATGCTTTAAGTTATTTTCCATTGAGCAAAATGTATTTTCTGAAAAGATGTGTTGTAGTCACTGTATTCGGTTGTTCTCTAGCTTTGGGTAATTCTTAGCAACGAGTTAGAGAAGTCAGGGGAAATGGAATTAGAGCCTTTCCAACCCCCTCACCTCCAATCCCCAATCTTCTGAGCAACTTTGAGGAGCCCAACCTTCACAAAACTGAGCCTTAGGGATGTATAACCCCAACCAGATCTCAGGAGGTGATGAGTGAAACAGACCTTCCAGGCAAGCTCAGGATAGAAGGCAGGCCCTCTGGCATTAGAAAAGCCCATACCTTCTTTCAACAACTTCTTGACTTGGGAGTTGAGCTCCATGTACTTCCTGGCGTCTTATGAATCACTGACTCAGATCTTTCTGGGCCGGATGGAGCACCACCGATCCTCGTCCGCTCCTGGAGACCCGGGCTGGGTGTACGCGTGAGTCGGGACCTCCACACTCCTCTGGATCCGCCGGATGTGCGCTGCCGCTCAGCCTCCATTCACTCTCCTCCGATAGCCACGCCCCAGGACTACTCTGGGGAGCTCCCGTAATCCACTCTCATTCCATCGACTTCTGGTGGTTTTGGCTCCTTTGAGGTACAGAACATACGACTCAAGTCTGGCCAATCAGGGGGGCTCTGTTCCCTGGCCGGGGACCTGATATGACTCAATCAAAGTAAATAAAATGAAATCCTATTGGGCTGAGCGCCTGGAAGATATACAGTCTAGATCTTCTGTAGACATCTTGTGATCAGGAAGAGGGAGACTGTCTGAAAATAAGGCCAACACATAGAAGAGACTATGGCTGGTGACCAGGCGATGAAAAGAAACCAGGTCCTGGAAACACTGGCATCTACGCCACGCTTGAGGCCCGTGCTGTCCAGAGCTTCTCAGTTATCTCAGCCAATCAGTCACTTTTCTTTTCCGCATATGCCTGTGCTGTGCTGTTCAACCGCTCAGCTGTGTCTGACTCTTTGTGACCCCATGGACTGTAGCCCACCAGGCTCCTCTGTCCATGAGGATTCTCCAGGCAAAAGCACTGGAGTGGGTTGCCATGCCCTCCTCCAGGGGATCTTCCCAACCCAGGGGTCGAACCCAGGTCTCCCGCGGATTCTTTATCATTTGAGCCACCAGGGAAGACCAAGAATACTGGATTGGATATCCTATCCATTCTCCAGGGGATCTCCCCAACCCAGGGATTGAACCCAGGTCTCCCAAATTGCAGGCGGATTCTTTACCAGCTAAGCTTCCAGGAACACCCCCTTGTATGCCTATTTGGGTTGAGTTTTTGGCCTTTTAGAACTGAATGAAGTCTAACTATATATTCCATGTAAGCAGGAATCTTGCCTGCCCAACTTTCTGCTGTATCCGAGAGCTGAGAACAGATGGTTGTCACGTAACAGGTACTTGATGGGACTTCCCTGGTGGTCCAGTGGTTAAGAACAGCTGCCAAAGCAGGGAACATGGCTTTGATCCCTGGTCCGGGACGATCCCACGTGCCGTGGAGCAACTAAGGCCCGGTGCCACAACCACTGAGCCTTACAGCCTGGGAGCTGCAACAGAAGAAGCGGCTGCAATGAGAAGGCTGTGCGTGGTCACTAGAGAGCAGCCCCGCTCGGCAACTAGAGGAAGCCCGTGCGCAGCAACCACGACCCAGCACAGCCAAAGATAAGATAAATAAATAAATTCTTTACAGAAAGGAATAGCTATTGAAAAAGTGAGCTTTCCAGGTGGCGCAAATGGTAAACAATCTGCCTGCCATGCAGGAGACGTGAGTTCGATCCCTGGGTTGGGAAGATCTGGAGAAGGGAATGGCAACCCACTCTAGTATTCTTGCCTGGAAACCCCATGGACAGAGGCGCCTGGGGGGCTACAGTCCGTGGGGTCACGAAGAGTCGGGCATGACTGAGTGACTAAGCACGGGAAACTGAAGAATCGTGAGGGAGGGAGGGGACCTCATGCTCAGGCAGGGCAAGTGTCGGGTCCCAGCTCCCTATTTCCTGATGCCCCAGCCCTCAGCTTCCATCCTGGTCTTTTCATGGAAGCAGAGAGACGATGGAAGAGAGAAACCTCAGACCCCCCTCCAACCCTTGAATCACAACTGCAGGCTCAGAGCCAGCTTAGACAAGGCTAGTATGATTACTGTGATATCAGAAAAAAACCCTCAAAAAAAAAATCCCTCCCCATCATCTGGGACTTTCATTTCCTCTAAGGGGTTGCAGAGTCCGACACAACCAAGCACACGGCACATCAGATTATGAGGTAGGATATTCTGCTTTAGCTGATAGGATGGCATGTCTTCCAGAGATCCTAGGCTTGGTGCAGGATTCAGTTTAGAGAATCTTCTTGTGAAGAAGTGGTGAATGCATTTTAAGTTGATGGGGCAACTTTTCGAGATGTGGGAGGAAGGATGTGTGTGTGTGTGTGTGTGTGTGTGTGTGTGTGTGTGTGGTGGGCAGCCCAGAGGAGTGAACTGCAATGGATTTCGATTACTCTTTGCCAGCCAGTGACCATGAACCTTTATTCTGAGAGCCACGTGTGACTGCCTCCTGGGAGGGCACCCCTGCCCCGTTCCCTTGATCACATACCCACATTCACAGTCAGGGTGTCAGTTTCCCATGTACCCACGACCCAGGCAAAGCCAAGGAAGTGCGTTGAGACTTCTGAAATCTGTGGGAAAGATTTTCTTGCCGTGTCTAGCTGGAATTGAAGCCTAAATACAAGAAAGCCTGGAACTGTGATAGCCACCTTCTGACCATGGAAGGAGAGCTTATCTGAGGATAAAGCCAACACAAAGAGGACAGCAGAACAGAGCAAAAAGCTAGCGATGCCGGACCTTAATGCTGCACTTTTAATCTGCATCACAGTGCCTGAGGTCACCTCCAGCCGCAGTTTTCAGGTAAATGAGCCAATACATTCCAATCTATCAAAATACACATTTTGTTGGATTTCCTGCCAATTTCAGCCAGAGGAGTCTCAGCTGATACCCTGAACAATTGCCACACTCCGGGAGATGTCTGGAAGTGATGACTCAAAAGACACCCTGAGTCAAGGACTTGCTCAGGCGCATGTCATTTATTCAGGAGGTGATTCTTGGAAGCAGAAATGAGGGAGTGAGGCGGGTGAGACAGGAAGGGTCAATCCCACTGGCGACGGCTGAGGAATTGTGTGAAATACAACTCAAAGCTGTCCCACCAGGAGACGGTGGCGGGGTTGGTCTGGGAAATTTAGATACTGGCCCCAGTCCTCTCTTATTTGGTAATGTGACTGTTCCTGCATCTGTCAAACACCTCACCTGGTTGAAGGGCACCAGAGCAATAAGGACTTGCTCTCAAGAGAGTATCTGGGAGTCACATGGCAAATCTATGCTCACCCTCCTGAGGATTCCTGAAGGATAAACTGATAAACAAAGTCCTCACTCTCCACTTGGAAGCAGCTCACTCTGCATCATGTGACAAGGACTCTAGGTTGGTCAAGCTCTTTGTTTAAAGTGTATTTTATTGAAGCGCAGTTTACAATGTTGTGTTAATTTCTGCTGTAAAGTGACTCACATACACACATATGTATTCTTTTTCATGTTTCTTCCATTATGGTTTATTGCAGGATACTGAATGTAGTTCCCTGTGCCCCACAGTAGGACCTTGTTTATCCAGTGTATATATAATAGTTTGCACCCGCTCCTCCCAAACTCCCACCCCACGCTCTTCCCCTTGGCAGCCACAGGTCTCTCTCCAGGTCTGTGAGTCTGCTTCTATTTCGCAGATGAATTTGCTTGGCCTTATTTTGGAGTCCACATGTAAGTACTGTCATGCGATGTTTCTCTTTCTCTTTTTGACGTCACTTAGTGTGATAATCTCTAGTTGTATCCATGTTGCGGGCAAATGGCATTATTTTAAGTTTCTTTTTTATGGCCGAATCGTCTTCTGCTATATGTGGACCACATCTTCATCCACGCGTCTGTCAATGCGCATTTAGGTTGCTTCCTTGGCTTGGCTGTTATGACGAGTGCTGCTAAGAACAAAGGGGGAGCATATATCTTTCTGGATTATAGTTTTGTCCACATATACGCTCAGGAGTGGGATTGCTGAATCATATGGCAACTCTGGTGTTTGGAGGACCCTCCCTACTGTTCTCCATAGTGACTGCACCAATTTACGTTCTTACAGGTGGGTCATGTCTTTGATCCACACCCAGAAAAGCTCCAGAAAATTCTCCTGAAGGACCACAGCTGCTTAATCTCACTTCAAGGCTTCATTTTGGAGCTTATTCTAAGCTCTTCTCCTTGTAGGGATGGGAAATGGAGACAGGGGTTGAAAATGGAGCTGTTCCCAGGACCAAGTCTAATCTGCATGGAGTTTGGGCTGGAGTCTTGGACCCTCTTGGTCTGGGCCAAATTCAGGGCATGGGGCACTATTCTCCATAATTTACATTTTGTCCTTCTGTAGGCACCCAAGATTGGACTGCTGTTGACCAGATGGGCTGCATTTTATTGGGGGAAAAAGATCCCCGCTTTGTCAGGATTAAAAAAAATGCCCCAAACTAATGAAAACTTAAGGAACCCAAAGCTTATTATATGTGATTATCAAATGAAGCATTGTTTTAGAATGTTGTTGACACAGGTCTTGGGACTGTGTGTTCATAAACATAGCGCTCTCATGGGTGGAAGAAAATTCCAATCTAGGTTATTTTTAGAGAAAATTGTAGCTCTTTGTTATGCCTAAAATAGAAAGATCATATTTTCAATGCCTTTGTGGCTGTATCACGTTAATGAGAACCGTCAGACTATATGGCCCTCATTGAGTTTAGATACAGTCCTCACACAAGAAGGCAGGTGGTAAGCACACATACAGTTCCTTTCCAAAGGATTTAACACTTACGTATTGAACATGTGGGCTTCCCTGGTGGCTCAGATGCTAAAGAATCTGACTGGGTTCAATCCCTGGGTTGGGAAGATCTCCTGGAGAAGGGAGTGACAACCTACTCTAGTATTCTTGCCTGGACAATTCTATGGACAGAGGAGCCTGGACGGCTACAGTCCATGGGGTCACAAAGAATCGGACACGACTGAGCGACTAACGCTTTTTTTTTTTTAATTGAGTGCATACTAGGGCTTCCCAGGTGGTGCTAGTGGTAAAGAACCCGCCTGCCAGTGCAGGGGCCGTAAGAGACTCAGTTTGATCCCTGGGTTGGGAAGATCCCCTGGAGGAGGGCATGGCAACCCACTCCAGTATTCTTGCCTGGAGAATCATGGGGCTGCAAAGAGTTGGAGATGATTGAAGCAACTTAGCACCCATGCACGCAATGTCTAACACGCTGCCGAGTGCTGAAGGAATGCAAAAGAATATGTCACGCAAGTCACAGTTACTCCCTTCCCACTAGGAGTTTCAGTGAGCCACATCCACACAGGGGTGGCTCGCGTGACTCAGAACACCTCCTGTTGGTCGTTAGTCACAGCGCAGTAACATCATCCTCAAGTCTCATTACCACACTTGTCTACATGTGGGTTTCAGCTCTGCGTCTGTGGAGTCTTTTCCAGCCCATCCTTCTAACTGGATATTTAATGTTTAGGGATAAAGCCTGCAGCAATACAGTAATATTTTACCAAGTGATTGAAAACCTGAGCTCTCTGAACACAACTGGAAATACGAATACAGTCAAGTTTCCCGGGTGGCTCTGGGTCCAGTTCTTTGAGGGGATGAGGTGGGACACAGTCTCTAATTTGCTATCTTGAAAATTATTAACCTTTTTTTTTTTTTGCCTCACCACGTGGCTTGTGGGATTTTACTTCCCTGACCAGGGATTGAACTCGAGCCCTCTGCCGTGAAAGGACAGAGTCCTAACCACTGGGCTGCTGGGGCATTCCCGGATTAACCATTTTTCATTCAAGATTTCTTGTCATAATAGGCATGTACTGGGGCTTCGCTGGTGGCCCAGTGGTTAAGAATCTGCCTGCCAATGCAGGAGGCACGGGTTCAATCCCTGGTTCTGGGAAGATACCACATGCCACGGAGCAGCTGAGCCCGTGTGCCCCAACTACAGAGCCCATGTGCCTCGAGTCTCTACTCTACAACAAGACAAACCACCACAGTGAGAAGGCCACACACTGCAACCAGAGAGGAACCCCGCTCACTGCAACTGGAGAAAAAGCCTGCACACCAGTGAAGACCAGCACAGCCAAAAATCAAGATACCCGTGGATTGAATGGTAGTTCTGGGAACCATGCAGCGCTGGAGATACAAGGATGACTTAGTGGGTCTCCACCCTTCCAGGGTTCCTGGCTAGACCAGTGACTCTCAGCCTGGCTGTCCGACAGAGTCATCGAGCAAGTTTTAAAACCATATAGATGGCCCCTTCCCAGACCAGTTGAATATGACTCTCTGCGAATGGGACCCAGACATCATTTTGTTTTACTTCATTATTTTTTTAAACTGTGTGATCTCACTTGTATGTGGAATCTTAAAAAAAAAGAAACAAAAAAAAAAACACCGCGACTCACAGAGAGAACAGACTGGCGGTGGAGGGTGTGGGGGTGGGGGAAATGGGTGAAGAGGTCAGAAGGTACTCAGTTATCAGATAAGGAAGCCCTGGGAATGTGCCGCGCAGCATGGTGGCTGTGTTAATGGGTACTGTCCTGGGGCTTCCCTGGTGGCGCAATGGGTAAGAATCCACCTGCAGGGGGCGTGGGTCCCACCCCTGGTCTGGGAAGATCCCACGTGCTGCAGAGCAGCTAAGCCCAGGCACCGCAACTGCTAAGCCCTCAGGCCGCAGCTACTGAAGCCGGTGTGCCTACAGCCCCATAGCGAGAGAAGCCACCGCAGAGAGAAGCCCAAGGGCTGCGGGGAAGGGTGGCCTGTGCTCACCGCAACCACAGCAAAGCTCATGCAGCCACAAAGACTGGGTGCAACCAACAATAAATAAATAAGTAATATTAAAAAAAATGCTGTCCTGTGTATCTGAAAGTTGCTAAGAGAGTAGATCTTCAAAGTTCTCATCATAAGAAAAAAGCCTGTATGTGCAGTGATGGATGTTGACTAGATTTGCTCTGGTAATCCTTTCCCAATATATGTATACATCAAATCACCACGATGCCACCCTCTGCAGCATCCTTGCCTGGAGAAGCCCGTGGACAGAGGAGCCTGGCAAGCAACAGACCACGGGGTCACAAAGAGTCGGACACGACTGAAGCGACTTAGCACACACCTAAAACTAACACAATGTTATGTGTCAATTATATCTCAATTAAAATGCTTTTATTTTTCATTGTATTTTTTAAAGTAAACCAAACTTTCCCCACCCGATCACATCGCCTCTCACTCCTGATGATGCATTTACAGCAAGCTGGCTGTGCTTGCTGTAAATTTTCCTCTACGCCTGTCCCTTTCGCTGGTGGGGATAACTGGGGTCTATAGATGTGGGGAGAAGTCAGAGGCCTTCAACCACTGCTAAAGAGAGCACAAAACAGGTAATTCTTGAAAAGCATCTGAGCATGAATATAAAAGTCACGAACAGAATTATTTTAGATAAAATAAAAGCATAATTATCCTTACATATATATTTTTTTAATCATTTGGAAACACCATGAAGACCTCCCTGAGAAATAACCACAGAAATGTAACAGCTGAATCCATCCGTGGAATAGAGACGGGCAGGTGCGATGTTCTGAATCCACAGAGGGACGTTGAAGCACAGAAACAGTCTCAAAATAAAGAATCCAGGAAAATTAAAGTCTTAAAAAAAATAAAGTAAACAGCTCCTTAGGTGATTCTAATGGACATTGGGGATTCTAATCTAGACCAACAGCCCTGGACAGTAACAACTGGATAAATATTATAGTGGAGATAGATAAAAAGTCAGGGAAGGCTGGGAGAGGAGTTTCCTGGTTTCAAATGGGAAAACTGAAGATCTCTTTTTGGAGAATGCAAGTTTGGAGCTAGGTTGGATGGCTGAAATTTTTAAGTTCTTATATCTGCCTCTCATAACTTTCCCTCCAGTTTCCTGTTCTATTAATAAGCTGTTAGCTGTCCCACTCACAACTGTGAGTGTCTGTCTTTAGCAGCCCATTTCTAATGTAATCTTTCTAAGCATCTGGGGCTAGGAAATCTAATTTCCAAGTCTGTTGGGATGGAGTGTAAATTGAGAATAAATAGGCTCCACTTTCCACTAAAGGACCGAGAACTCCTTGGAGAAATGGCTGACTCCAGGTCTGGGGCAGGAGCTGCACCCGGTGAGCCTGGGGCATCTTGTTATGCCAGAGGCACGGAGGCTCTCAAGACCGATGGGGTCAAGTCACAAGGACACGATCCAACTGGAGGAGGCTGCTGAGGGCCGAAGAAGGGACAGTGGGAGCATCAGCATGGACAGTAACAGCAGAAGATTGAAAGGTGTTAAACCCGCGAATGTCCAAGGGCTCACAATGATACTAACAAAATAAAACCAATGAAAGCACAGCCCCCACGAACCTCAGTGCTCAGCTGGAGCTACGGGGCACAATGACAATTCACAAGTGGAGAGAAGCATCAAATGTTTGTCCTCCCTCTATTATATTTATCTTTCCAGGGAAAATAAATGGTTTTGGGGGAAAAAGGTCTTTTTTTTTTCTTTTTTAAAGCAGATTTCCAGTTACTCAGTGAAGAATACATTAGAAAATCTCATTTTGCAACCCTGACTGAGTCCAGGCAATAGTCATCAATGGGTGATACTAAAGTCTTTAGCTGAAAAGTTGGTAAACGATTTTATGCTGGAGAGTTCGCACTGACACCTCTGTGAATCTAATAACCAGTCTGTTTGAGGTGGGATAACTGGAATTCTGAGCCTTGTGATGTATCATGGGAAGCGTGGCACTGCAAATATTCAGCAAATATTCCTTTCCAAAAGTTGATGCTGAATCTCTTTTAACACCTGCTGCTGCTGCTGCTGCTGCGTCACTTCAGTCATGTCCAACTCTGTGCGACCCCATAGATGGCAGCCCACCAGGCTCCCCCATCCCTGGCATTCTCCAGGCAAGAACACTGGAGTGGGTTGCCATTTCCCTCTCCAATACATGAAAGTGAAAAGTGAAAGTGAAGTCGCTTAGTCATGTCCGACTCTTTGCGTCCGACTCTTTGTGACCCCATGGACTACAGCCTACCAGGCTTCTCTGTCCATGGGAGTTTCCAGGCAAGAGTACTGGAGTGGGTTGCCACTGCCTTCTCCACTTTCAACCTAACTAAGTTAGGTCTCCACCTAGACCTAACTTATAGGAAACACGACAGCTAGAGGGACAAGTTAAAGGAGCAGTTAGCCAGATCTAGAAAGAATGACATTCTACAGGATAAAAGAGCTTGTTTCCTCATCAAATCGATGACATTAAAAATAGAGGGGCTGTTAGAGAATAAAACAGCATTAAGAGGCAATCAAATGTAACGTGTTGCCCTTCTTCAAATCCTGATTCAAACAAAACAACTTCAAAATCATAACCTTTAAGAGTCAAGTTACTGCGTGATATTAAAGGATTATTGCTAATTCTATCAGATGTGATAATGGCAAGGTTGTTATGTCAAAAAGAAATAAGTCCTATCTGTTGGAGGTGCATACTGAGCTGTTTACAAGTAAAGTACCATAAAGCCTTGGATTTGCTTGAAAATATTCCAGACAAAATAAATGAGGCAGGGTGGGAGAGGGGCAAATAAAATAAATAGGTAGAATGTTGAGAATTGTTGAAGATGGAAAGATGGGAGTTTGTTCCACTTCTGCGCATGTTTGAACATTCGCATAAGAGTTGAAAAAGGGACAGAATGTTTTCTGAATCTGAGAGTGAATTTGAGATTTCCCTAAATAAATAAACGAAGCGCCCGTGCTCTGGTGCATGTTTTGGGGGTCCTGGCAATGACCCAGGGCCCTGAATCTGGTTTGTTTCTTTTCTTTCTATAGATGATTCCCCCCCCCCCCCGCCATTTTATGTATTTGTTTTTTTGGGCTGCGCTGGGTCTGCGTTGCTGCGTGAGGACTTTCTTTAGTTGCGACTTGGGGTGTTGCTCTCTGGTTGCCGGGCGAGGGTTTCTCACCGAGCTGGCCTCTCTCGTTGCGGAGCACAGACTCCAGACTCACGGGGCTTTAGTAGCTGTGGTGCTCGGACTTGGTTGTTCTGAGGCACGTGGGATCCTCCCAGAGCAGGGATCAAACCTGTGTCCCCTGCATTGGTAGGCAGATTCTTCACTGCTGTACCACCAGGGAAATCCAAATTTGGCTGGTTTCTGGTTTTCAGCTGGGTGAGGGTGGATGGGGTCTGTGGTTAACACAGGAGGAGACAAGCTCTGAGTTTGTTTAAGAGCTCTGATCTACTTTTTATTCCAGGCACTTTTTATTGAAAATCAAATAATCCATCGGCTCACGTTGAACCAACCCGTCAATCAATCAATCAATCAGGGATTTATGGGGTTCCCTTACTTTGAAAAGGCTTCCCAGGTGGAGCAAGTGGGGAAGAACCCGCCTGCCAGTGTAAGACATGTAAGAGACAATAGTTCGATCCCTGGGTCGGGAAGATTTCCCTGGAGGAGGGCATGGCAACCCACTCCAGTATTCTTGCCTGGAGAATCCCATGGACAAAGGAGCCTGGCGGGCTACAGTCCACAGAAGAGCAAAGAGTTGGACATTACTGAAACGACTTCTAAAACGGGTAGACGCTGACTTAGAAAAAGTTACTATTTATTATTTTAAAGTAACACATGCACATAGTTTTAAGAAGTCAAACAGTTTTACATAATTTACAGCAAAAAAGAACCAACAGCTCCTTGTTCTGCTCATCCCCTCGTGGCTTTCCTCTGGCCAGAGCTGTGACTTCCAGCCCTTCCAGTTCTTTCTCATGCTGTTTATTTCCGTATGTCAGTGTCATCTGCCTACCCTATTTCTCTCTGTGATTTTCCAAGTTTAGAGCTCCCCCTTTGGCCCCTGACTGAAGAAAGTGAGAAACTAGCTCACCTGCCTCATCCACATCCCAGCCCGTGTCTTTTCCTATTTTCCCAAGAGCCTCATTTTTTGTTGTTAAATCAATATTCCGTGTTTGCACTGTGAGAACCAGGTAAACATTGTTCGCAGCCCAGCCAAAGGGTGAACTCAGAGTCTATTTTCTTTCTCTTGGTTTCTCAGATGTTAATCATGGCCTCAGTTGGTCGTCTAATTGTTGACTTCATTTCCTGGGAACTGTGTCTCTGACCTCCTACTGCTGTTTTGAAAGTCCAGAATATTTTCAATATACGCACACCTGTTGGTATTTGAGTCCATTTTTTTTTTTTCTTTCTGGAGACATCTCTGCTGGACTCCTCTGTCCTGAAGCCCCAGAGTGAGCTGGTTGCTCTGCAGGCCCACACTGCAACGGCACATGGAGCTTCCTTTCAGCTTTCTCCTTTGCTGGATCCTTGCTTCTTGGATTTGCTCCCACGTGTAGGTGGAGCACACTCTCCTGTAGTTTCGGGAGAGAAGGCATGTGGTGAGGGGTCATGAGTATAATGAGTATTTTGTTTGTATTACACATAAGAGAAGACGAACAGGCAGGTCTGTCTTATCACTGGTTGGGTTCCCTGTGAAGCAGATTCTGAGAAGGAGCTTTGAGACCTCTAATCTGTTTTCCACCCTGTGGATTTGCCTATTTTGGACATGTGGTCCTTTGCAACTGGCTTCTTTAAAATATCTTTTAATATTTATTTTTATTTATTTATGTGTGTCTCAGTTGTGGCTCATGGGAGCCTTAATTGCAGTGTGCAAACTCCCAGTTGCACCACGTGGGATCGAGTTCCCTGACCAGGCATTGAACCCAAGCCCTTGGGAGCACGGAGTCTTAGCCACTGGACCACTAGGGAAGTCCTTGGTTTCTTTACTTTCATACAGTGCTTTCAAGGCTCATCCATGTTGCAGCATGTATCAATACTTCAGTTCTTTTCTTTTCTTTGTCAAATAAATTGTGTAGGTAAACCACAATTTGTTTTTCCTTCATCAGTTAACAGACATGTGTTTCCAATTTTTGGCTATAAATGAGCAATACTGCTGTGAACATTCGTGTGCAAGTTTTATGAGGACACGTTTTCATTTCTCTTAGGTATAGTCCAGAGAGTAGGATTGCTGAATCATGTGGTAATTCTCTGTTTAAAATTTTTAAGAACTGCCAAGCTGATTTCCACAGCAGCTGCCCTATTTAGTTTACAGTTCCACCAGTATGAAGGAGGGTTTTGGTCTCTCCACATCCTTGCCAACACTTGTTATTATCTGCCTTTTAATTACAGCCATCTTCATGAATGTAAAGCGGTATCTATGGTTTTGATTTTCATTTTCCTACTGACTAATAACATTGAGCATATTTTCATGTGTTTATTAACCATTTGTATATCTACTTTAGAGAAATGTCTATTTAATCCTTTGCCTATTTCAAAATTTGGGTTATCTGTCTTTTTGTTACTGAATTATGAAAAGCTCCTTATGTATGCTAGATTCGAGCTCCCTAACGGATTTGCAAGTACGTTTTCCCATTTTGTGGGCTGCTTGTTCCTTTTCTTGATGGAATCATTTGTGTCATAAAAGTCTTTCATTTTCATGCGGCCAATTTATTTCTTCTTTGGCCGCTTGTTCTTTGGTGTCATACCTAAGAAACTAGTGTCAAGCTCACAGATATTTTTTGTTTTGTTTTCCTCTACAAGTTTTATAGTTTGAGGTCTTACATTTAAATCTACGATCCTCTCTGAGTTAATTTTTGTGTATGGTATGGGGTAGGAGTTCATCTTCATTCTTCTGTGTGTATGGAATTAAAAAATTTTTTAAAATGCATCGATTGTTTCCTTTTGGGCTGCACTGGCCCTTTGTTTCCTTGCACGGGCTTTCTCTGGTTGTGGAACACAGGGGCTCCTCTCACTGTGGGGCTTCTCACCGCAGGGGCTCATCTCCTCGCAGAGCACAGGCCCCGGGGCTCGCGGGCTTCCGAAACTGCAGCACACAGCCTCAGTCCTTGCGGTGCTCAGGCTCCAGAGAGCAGGCTCAGTAATTGTGGTGCCCGGGCTGAGTTGCTCTGCAGCACGTGGAATCTTCCTGGACCAGGGATCGAACCTGTGTCCCCTGCATTTGCAGGCTGATTCTTATCCACTGTGCCACCAGAGAAGTACAATTCTCTCTCTTTTTTTTTTTAATTGAAGTGAGTTGAATAACAATATTATGTTAGTTCCAGGTGTATAACAAAGTGATTCAATTATATATGTATATTGTTTTTCAGATTCATTTCCTTATAGATTATTGTAAGATATTGAATATAGTTTCCTGTGTCATGCTGTGGCTGCTACTGCTAAGTCGCTTCAGTCGTGTCCGACTCTGTGCGACCCCATAGATGGCAGCCCACCAGGCTCCCCGTCCCTGGGATTCTCCAGGCAAGAACACTGGAGTGGGTTGCTATTTCCTTCTCCAATGCATGAGAGTGAAAAGTGAAAGTGAAGTTGCTCAGTCGTGTCCGACTCTTCGCGACCCCATAGACTGCAGCCCACCAGGCTCCTCTGTCCATGGGATTTTCCAGGCCAGAGCAGTAGGTCCTTATTGCTTATCTGTTACATGTAGCAGTGTGTATCCGTTAATCCCAAACTCCTAATTTGCCCCTCCCAACCCTTTCCCCTTTGGTAACCATGAAACTGTTCTCTCTGCTGTGACTCTGTTTCCATTTTGTAAATAAATTCGTTTGTATCCTATTTTAGATCCCACATACAACTGATATCGTATGGTATTTGTCTTTCTCCGTCTGACTTACTCCACTTACCCAGATTCTCTCCAGGCCCATCCACGTTTCTGCAGGTGGCGCCGGTTCATTCTTTTTCATGGCTGAGAACTATTCCATTCTGTGTGCACCACATCTTCTTTGTCCATTCATCTGCCTACAGGCATTTCGGTTGCTTCCATGTCTTGGCTGTTATGAATAAGCCCTGGACATCTTAATTATAGAGAGGAGTCAATTTTGTGACTTGAAGTGATCGGAGGACATTTTATGACTTGGGAGGGACCAGAAAGCTCCTGCAGCCCGTCCTGGGTTTTGTCCGAGAGAGCAGGGAGGAGCTGAGCCTGGAGAGGAGCTGAGCCTGGAGAGGAGCTGGGCCTGGAGAGGAGCTGGGCCTGGAGAGGAGCTGGGCCTGGAGAGGAGCTGGGCCTGGAGAGGAGCTGAGCCTGAAGAGGAGCTGGGCCTGGAGAGGAGCTGGTGGGAGAGCAGAAAAGCGATCGTTTTCCCAGTGCTGCCCTCCCCCATCGTGGGTCCACAGAAGTCCCCATACCTGGGTTAACATATGTGACCTTGAGCCCGCCCTTGGCTATCTGACATCATTTCACGGTATTCTTGCCCACCGCTCACTGGACTCCAGCCACAACAGCCTCTTCCTGCAAGGGCCTGCCCCAGGGCCGTCACGTGCGCTGTGCCCTGTGTCGAGAAATTTCTCCCTGTTCACCTGTTCATCCTTCAAGTCCCAGATGTTTCCTCTCCAGACGGGCTCAGCCTGACTGCCCAGCCTCAGTTAGGTCTTTCCAGTTATTTTCTCAGAAATGTGACCCTCTTCCTTTGTATTTCTACACAGTGCCCTCTTGCACATTCACTTGGGTGAGTGCTGCTCAGTCTCCTCCCCAGCTGGGGGTCGTATCCCCTAAGGATGGGAAGCATGTCTGTTTCACTCCTAGCATCCAGCGCAGAGCCTGGCATAGAGTAGGTGCTCAACAAAGAGGTTGGGAATGAACAGAAGTGCCAGCGTCAGGAAACAGAGCGAGAAAACGCCCGTGCAGATTCATTTCTACACTGCCCCCGGGGTAGGGTTTCTCACCCTCAACACTACTGACATTTGGGGCCACACCGTCCTTCGTGGAAGGGCCGTCCTGCGCACTGCAGGACATTCAGCAACATCCCTGGCTTCTACCCACTGGATGCCAGCAGCCTGTCTGACCTCCCTCCCTCCCCCACAGTTGTAGAAATCGACATTATCGCCAGTTGTTGCCAGATGTCCCCCAGGCATAAAACTGTCCCTCATTGAACACCAATGTTCTAAAGACACTGAGGCTGCAGAATGGGAGGGGGTGTCTTTACCTTGAACTCCACATACTTTGATAGCATATACAGTTTCCACAGAAGGCAAGTGCTCCTTCCGTTAAAAAAAAAATTAGGGAAAAAATTTGGGGGTGATGATG
This sequence comes from Capra hircus, assembly GCF_001704415.2. Lineage (NCBI taxonomy): Eukaryota > Metazoa > Chordata > Mammalia > Artiodactyla > Bovidae > Capra > Capra hircus. Next base: position 2,664,058 of record NC_030830.1, read on the forward strand.
ATGTCAACCTCTATGAGATGAAGATGGTCATTGAGGAAGCATTTAGAAGTGGCTTTGATAGCTCAGTTGGTAAAGAATTTGTCTGCAATGCACGAGGCCCCAGTTCACTTCCTGGGTCAGGAAGATCCCCTGAAGAAGGGAAAGGCTACCCACTCCAGTATTCTTGGGCTTCCCTTAGGGCTCAGCTGGTGAAGAATCCACCTGCAATGCGGGAGACCTGGTTTCTATCCCTGGGTTGGGAAGACTCCCCTGGAGAAGGGGAAGGCTACCCACTCCAGTATCCTGGCCTGGAGAATTCCATGGACTACAGTCCCTGGGGTTGTAAAGAGCTGGACATGAATGAGCAACTTTCACTTTTAGACCAGATAACCAACAGGGACCTGCTGTACAGCGCAGGGAACTATACTCAATATTTTGTAATAACCTATAAGGAAACAGAATCTGAAAAGGAACACATATACATGTAGTTATAATTGAATCACTGCTGTACAGCTCAGCTCAGCCGCTCAGTTTTGTATGACTCTTTGCCACCCCATGGCCTGCAGCACGCCAGGCTTCCCTGTCCATCACCAACTCCCGGAGCTTGCTCAAACTCATGTCCATCTAGTCGTGATGCCATCCAACCATCTCATCCTCTGTCGTCCCCTTCTCTTCCTGCCTTCAATCTCTCCCAGCATCAGCGTCTTTTCCAATGAGTCAGCTCTTTGCATCAGGTGGCCAAAGTACTGGAGTTTCAGCTTCAGCATCAGTCCTTCCAGTGAATATTCAGGACTGATTTCCTTTAGGATGGACTGGTTGGATCTCCTTGCAGTCCAAGCGACTCTCAAGAGTCTTCTCCCACGCCAGAGTGCAAAAGCATCAGTTCTTCAGCGCTCAGTCTTTATGGTCCAGGTCTCACATCCATACGTGACCACAGGAAAAACCGTAGCTTTGACTAGATGGACTTTTGTTGGCAAATGAATCTTCAGGACTGATTTCCTTTAGGATGGACTGGTTGAATCTCCTTGCAGTGCAAGGGACTCTCGAGTCTTCTCCAACACCACAGTTCAAAAGCATCCATAGTTCGGTGCTCAGCTTTCTGTATGGTCCAACTCTCACATCCACACATGACTACTGGAAAAACCATAGCCTTAACTAGATGGACCTTAGTCGGCAAAGTAATATGTCTGCTTTTGAATATGCTGTCTAGGTTGGTCATAACTTTTCTTCCAAGGAGCAAGTGTCTTTTAATTTCGTGGCTGTAGTCACCATCTGCAGTGATTTTGGAGCCCAAGAAAATAAAGTCTCTCACTGTTTCCATTGTTTCCTCATCTATTTGCCATGAAATGATGGGATGGGATTCCATGATCTTAGTCTTTTACTGTTGAGTTTTAACCCAGCTTTTACATCCTCCTCCTTCACTTTCTGGAGAAGGCAATGGCACTCCACTCCAGTACTCTTGTCTGGAAAATCCCATGGAAGGAGGAGCCTGGTAGGCTGAGGTCCATGGGGTTGCTAGGAGTTGGACACGACTAAGCGACTTCACTTTCACTTTTCACTTTCATGTACTGGAGAAGGAAATGGCAACCCACTCCACTGTTCTTGCCTAGAGAATCCTAGGGACAGGGGAGCCTGGTGGGCTGCCGTCTATGGGGTTGCACAGAGTCGGACATGACTGAAGCAACTTAGCAGCAGCAGCAGCAGCTTTCACTTTCATCAAGAGGCTCTTTAGCTCCTCTTCACTTTCTGCCATAAGGGTGATGTCATCTGCATATCTGAGGTTATTGATATTTCTCCCAGCAATCTTGATTCCAGCTTGTGCTTCATCCAGCCCAGCATTTCTCATCATGTACTCTGCATATACGTTAAATAACAGGGTGACAATATACAGCCTTGATGTTCTCCTTTCCCAGTTTGGAACCAGTTTGTACACGTGGAACTAACATGATATTGTAAATCAAGTTCATTTCAATTTAAAAAGTGGATGGAATTACTATTGTTTTGCATCCTATCAACATTTTTTTTTTTTGAAAAAGAAGTGGCTTAGAGATGCTGTTGGTGATGGGGGTGGGGTGGCAGGGTGGATGAAGCCGGGTGACTGGGGATTTAAAGGGCCTGGGGAAAGAGAGGTGGGGAACATCCAGCATCTGACAATGAAGAGTGAGGAAAACAGAAATAGATTAGAGACTGTGGCCACAAACACGTCTCAGAGGTTATTTGTTGACGTTTAGTCAGTAAGTCGTGTCCAACTCTTTGTGACCCATGGGCTGCAGCACACCAGGCTCCTCTGTCCTCAACTATCTCCCAGAGTTTGCTCTAACTCATATCCATTGAGTCAGTGATTTCATCCAACCATTTCGTCCTCTCTTGCCTCCCGAGGCTAATATTTTTCCTGATTTTTTCTTTTTCTTGAATAAATTTATTATTGGAATATAATTGCTTTACAATGTTGATTAGTTGAGCCTCCTTCTTGAGCCTCCCTTCCACCTCACCCTGAACTTTTCCTAATTTTAAAATCCCAAAGAAAGACTTTTTTGAATTTCCTTAATCTGAGAAAATTTTGGAAATACATGAAGTTTGGCAGCAATTCCAGAATAATTTCATTTTACAGAACCTAGAGAAGGCAATGACACCCTACTCCAGTGCTCTTGCCTGGAAAATCCCGTGGACGGAGGAGCCTGGTGGGCTGCAGTCCATGGGGTGTCTAAGAGTCGGACACGACTGAGCAACTTCACTTTCACTTTTCACTTGCATGCATTGGAGAAGGAAATGGCAACCCACTCCAGCGTTCTTGCCTGGAGAATCCCAGGGACGGGGGAGCCTGGTGGGCTGCCGTCTCTGGGGTTGCATGGAGTCGGACACGACTGAAGCAACTTAGCAGCAGCAGTAGATAGCTGAGGACAGGCTCAGTAGTTGTAGCACACGGCTTAGTTGCTCCGCAGCAGGTGGGATCTTCCTGGACCAGGGGTCGAACCCATGTCTCCTTCACTGGCAGGTGGATTCTTTACCACTGAACCACCAGAGAAACCCCTTAACTGCCTCTTCAAACGTCCTTTCTGCAAACACAGTCTCATTCTGAAATAGTTGGGCTTAGAGCTTCAGTGTATGAATTTTGAGGGGGAGGACACCGTTTGGCTCATAACACTGGTGACCACCGCAGGTGGGTTGAGGAGCCAGCTGGTGCCCTAAACCAGTACTGCCCACCTCTGCTGCAAGAGCGGCCCAGGTGGCCACTGCTGACCTCCGCCCTCAGCTCTCCCCCTTTCATCCTCTCCGTGGTGACACACGCTCCTAGAGCCTAGCTGTGAGCTGGCTGCTCATTTATCCTGGGTGGACTCAGCCTATCTGAATCATCTCAGGGCCACTCCTGTTTCTTTCCTTGCTCACTGGTCGCTTGAACTTAAAGACACTGAATAACTGAGAGCTCAAAGCCATGGTGTATATAATAATGTTTGGGGTGTGGGAGGCAGACAGGGAAACTCCCTGCAATGTCACAGTCTCCGTGGCCCTCTGGGTGAACCAAGGCCTGGCTGGGATGGAAAATGCAGGCCAGAGGGAGCCTTTCCCTGGGAGAACTGTGCTCCTAGAGAGACATCCTGTTGATTCTGAGTCATTTCTGAGACAGTGTGTCAGCTCATGTTTTTTGGGGAATTTGCTAATGACACGGTATCTCTATTAAATAGGTCTATAGAAAGGTAAAAATAGGTTGAACATCTTCTAAATAGCTCTGGCTCCCAGAAAAGTGGTCAAAGAGCAGTCAGTTCATTTTAAGGCAAAATAAAACTACTCTTCATCACCCCAACCACCCTGGTAATTCATCCCAGGACAAACAAGACATCCCTCCCGCCCCCCCCCCCCCCCCCCACTAAAGAAAAGGCAAACGCTGTTCTTGCCTGGATGGCTTCAGAAATATGCTTGGATCGGAGAGTTCCAACTTTTCCGGGACTGATTCTTACAGAGCCTAACCCTTGTGGTTTTTTGGTAGGAGGTAATTTCTGAGCTGGTTATGATTTGAAGGCGCTGGCCCACAGCTCAACTCTGCTTAAATTGGAACAAGATGTCACCAGTGGTCTTGCTTCCACAGCAGACACTTCAAAATAGACTGGTCGGACAGACGGGGTCAGGCCATTCCATGGAACTCCTGTTCGTTTCCATGACTAGCAGGGACACCCGCCTCCTGTCACTGTGCTTCAAGTGCCCTGTGCCGTGGAGGAAGTGTGAGTTGTTGTGGGTGTTTTTCTTTTCCTTTTCTTTTTTTTAAGCCATGAAGGCAAAGGCAAAGAATTTTTCATAAAAACAAGTGACAAATTTCACTCAACTTTCTGACACATAAAAGGAAAAAATTAGTTTCTGCTTTGAAGCTAACCAGGAACAAATGGGACGGGTTCTCTGAAGGAAAAGCTGGAGTTTAGTTATGATACATCTCCTCCCAGAAATCTAGGAAATTATACATACTGTACCCTCTGTTTATAAGAATATGAATAACATGATTGTGTGCACAGGGTCAAGTGCAGTTCAGATGAGAATTTACTGCTTCGAAGTAGCAACAGCATAAAAGGCAGGCAGAGCTGCTATTAACCCCTTCTTCACACGATCCAAATATCTTTCTCTTACAGGACACAGATGGAAAGCTCCTTGAAGCCAGGAAATGTGTCTTCAATGTCTTTGAATGACCCCTCCCCACATCCAGCATGGGACACGGGAGTTCCATGCTGTAGATATTCCAAGGAATGAGTGACTCCCATTTGATCAAGGAGAGAAGTTGTGTTTGCTTTTGGAGAAACAGGAGTGGTTTTAGTAGGGCTACATTGTTCTGAGGCCCTGTGGGCTGAGCGACTGAGGGTCATAAGAATCATGAACTTATATATGTGTGTGTGTGTGTGTGCGCGCACCCACGTGTGTGTGTGCGTATGCATGCTAAGTTGCTTCAGTTGTGTCTGACTCTTTGAACCCTCTGGACTGTAGCCCACCAGGCTCCTCTGTCCATGGGGATTCTCTAGGCAAGAATACTGGAGTGGGTTGTCATTTCCTCCTTGAGGGGATCTTCCCAACCCAGGGATGGAACTCACGTCTCTTACATCTCCTGGATGGCAGGCACGTTCTTTACCACTAGCACCACCTGGGAAACACGTATATACATATGTAAGTATATATGGCAGGCTTCCCTGATAGCTCAGTTGGTAAAGAATCTGCCTCCCAGGCAGAAGAGATTTTCCATTACTATCTAGCCCAGGAAAACGGTTATAGTTTCCTGTGTGATACAGTAGGACGTTGTTGTCTGTCCATCAGATTTTTTAAATTGATTATAGTTGCTTTACAATGTTGTGTTTCTACTGTGCAACAAAGTGAATCACCGCACATGTACATATATCCCCTCTTTTTTGGATTTCCTTCCCATCTGGGAAGAGCTCCCTGAGCGATACAGTTTGGTCTCAGTTATCTATTTTATACAATATTTTATACTGTATTTTATATACAGCAGTGTATGTATGTCAACCTCAATCTCCCAACTCATCCCACCCTCCTTCTCCCCACTTGGTGTGTTTAACCAATCTAGATGTGATAGTTTACATTTACTACCCAAAACTAAAAAAAAAAGTAATAATAATATTTTTATTTTTATAAATATTTTTAAAACATTTAAGTTAGATACGTGTATAACTGAGCCATTTTGTTGTACAGCAGAAATGAACACAGTATTGTAAACCAACTGTGTGCGTGTGCTAAGTCTCTGTCGTGTCTGACTGTTTGTGATACTTTGGACCATAGCCCACTAGGCTGTCGGTGGAGTTTTCCAGGCAAGAATGCTGGAGTGGGTTGCCATTTCCTTCTCCGGGGATCTTCCTGATGCAAGGATTAAACCCACCTTTCCTGTGTCTCCTGCATTGCAGGTGGATTCTTTACTGGCTGAGCCATTGGGGGAAGCCCCTAAATTAACTATAGTTCAATTTAAAAAAAAATTAGAAAAGATCCACGAGCTTGCTCTAAGTCCAGCCACTCCCTTCCACATCTCCCAGTGGGATGGCATAGGAGCAACTGCCCCAGCATCCCCACCGCTGTGCCTGCTGTGTGCCCGGCTCTGCACTAAGGCTTCCCAGGCCTCCTTCCCACCCACCCTGCCAACCACCCAAGCATGGACACGGCGTTCATCTTGGAGACGAGGAAGGAAGGGCCCGGACAAGGGAGGCAGCGGAGTAGAAGCCACGACCCGGAGAACGCACACTCACGCTGGTCTGAGTCCAAAGGCCACCTCACCGAGCCACCCTCTGAGATCCTCCCAAAGGGGTGGACCTCTGATCCTGAAGCCAAGGGGTCTGAGACATCAGGTGGTCACCTGGGAATGAAGTCAAGCCAGCGCAGGGGTGGTGGGGATGTGCGGTAAATCCCAGCCTGTGACCCACCCCTCACTTCCCTGGAGGGCTCTGTTTCAAACAAGGGCATCCAGGGCAGCCCCCAGCAGCAGAGCCACCCAAACCCGCCGGGGCATTAGGAGAAGATGTGGGCGGGAGGTAGACACGGAAGGAGCGAGGGCGGCCACTGCGCCCAGAGCCGCCCCAGGGTGGGGAGGACAGGGTGGAGAGAAGGGAGGAGGTGCTGGAGTCCAGCCCTGGCCCCGCCCTTGGGCCTCGGTGGGAGGAGGGCGGGGTCAGCCAGGGAGGACTGTTTACGGGCACCCCGGGCCTTTAAAGAGCTCCAGATAATGGCGCTCTTCTTTCTCCCCTAGGTTGAGGCCCCTCTGAGTCACCAGGCCTTTCCAGCCACCTGCAGCCCCCAGCCTGCGGTGGGGAGGGGATGTGGGGGCCAGCGGAATGAGCTTGCAGCTGGAGTCAGAGGAATCCAGCTGTGGGCTGCATCAGCTGTGGGCAGATTACTTAATAGCCTTGGTCCTCCTGGGGGTAAATCCTGCCCACCTGCCAGAACTCTAGCCAGAGGGGTCCAAGGAGCGGAGGTTTGAGAGCTACACCTGTCACCTGAGAAAACTTCACTGATCGTTAGCGCCCCTTCGAAACTCACATGCCCTCCGTCCCCTAGTTGGGGGACTGCTCCGTGTGTGACCTGCTTGGGAGGCGGGGGACACCTGCCTTAGGACTGGAGAGCTAGAGGGGAGGTGGAAGTGTTCCTGTCCTTCTCTGCCTGTGCTTTTAATGAGGATCTTTGAGGGCACATGTGCTGAGTCGCTCAGCTGTGTCCGACTCTTTTCGACCCCATGAACTGTGTGGCCCGCCAGGCTCCTCTGTCCATGGGATTCTCCAAGCGAGAATACTGGAGTGGGTTGCCATTTCCTTCTCTAGGGAATGTTCCGGAGCCAGGGATCGAACCCACATCTCCTGCATTGCAGGAACATTCGTTACCATCTGAGTCACCAGGGAAGTCAAGTGTACTTCAATTTTTAAAAAATGAATAGATGATAGCCCATGTGGTGAGCTCGTAGTGGGTCACTCGGCTAAGGTGGAACGACATTGCTCAGGGCCCCCTTTCCTGCAGGGTCCTGGGCTAGAACAAACCCCAGGAGACACTTACGCTGGGTCAGGAAGGTGGGAGAGGAGCTGCAGCCGTGTTTGTGTCCAGACATCCATCTGCACAGGGCCCGTGGGGGCCCATGAGGTCCCACCTTGCGGGGAGGAGGATTTGTCCCCACCGGCCTCCCTCCTTCAGCCTCTCTGGCTCCTGGGCCAGGGGAGTGGGCATCTCTCTGATGAAGGAGGCCAGCCTCCTGGAGGCATCCCCAGAGGCAGGGCCATGAGAGGCCAGCCTGGGCTCCGCTCAGCCTTCCGCACTCCCAGCGGACCCCACTGCATGCCCACCTTTCTTTGCCACCTGCCTGCCCTCGGGACTTTGGCCGAGAGTACGCTGTGCGTCCAGCTCCTGCTGGTTGCTTGTGGAGTGGACCCCTTGTTCTGTGTCACTCCCGTGGTTCTCCACCTTTTGTTGAAAATCGACAGGTCAAAGAAGGGCGGGAAAATGGTCTAGGCAGGAGGAAAAGAAAGAGCAGAGTCGTGAGATGGAAGAGTCTATGCGAGGAACACGGGAGGCTTGGTGTCTCCGGAAATAAGATGAGAGGCCAGGAGAAGATGAGACTAGAAAAGGAGGAATTGGCCAGGCCACGGGCAGGACTCCAGCGCCACGCAGGACATTTGGCCGAAACAAGGAGGGAGGCTTCTCCTCGGGTGATGAATGGGCTTTGGTCAGTTTCTGTAATCCACGCTATGTGTTGGTCTCTGAATAATGTTCCCTGTGACATGTCTTATTTAGCATATGCTACTCGCTTTAAGGAATGCGGTTATTTACTGTCAGATCACAAGACTTAGGGAACACGTATTCTGTGGGGCTAGGGAAGGTCATGAAGTCTAACAGATAAACCGAGGATTTCAGGGGCTTTACAGCACAAAGGAGTCTTCTTGTTCACATCACGCTGGTCAGATGGCTTTCTTTGGTGGCTCCTTATCACGCAATATCTCAGGATTCCAGAACCCTTTGATCTCGTGACACTGCAATCTTCAATGTGTGGTCTGGGAGATGGCCAAGAGAGAGGACGAGATGGTGGACAGCCTTGCTGGGGACGAGGGTGGGGCAGTGGGTCACTGGCCGGGCGTGAGCTTCCGAAACGGGGGCTGGGGAGGAAATAAGATGGGACCCGGTCAAGGGTAACATTGTATCTGCTGTCCTTATCAGCGGGGAGATTTTATTTAAGGCTCCATCCCAGTAACAGAGTAACTATGTTAGCGCATAATTGGGATCTGTGAGCTTTTTTTCCATTACCCGGTTTAGATTTTCTATTCTTATTTCCTTGCCTCTGTATATTCATAGGAAAAAAATAAATTAACTCCAGTGTTCACATCACAACTGAATGCTATTATTTGAGCCTTTAAAATGACTCCTTTTATGTAGATGGCCTAGAACTCTCTGTTTTGTTTTTGTTTTTTAATTATTTATTGTTTTAGGCTGTGCTGGGTCTTTGTAGCTGCATGGACTTTCTCTGGTTGCAGAGATCAGAGCCTGCTTTTCGTCGTGGTGCACAGACTTCAGGGCGCACAGGCTTCCATAGTTTCGATATACGGACCCAGATCCTCCCAGACCAGGGATCGAACCTGTGTTCCCTGCATTAGCTGACAGATTCTTAACCACTGGACCACCAGGGAGATCCTGAGCTGACCCTCTCTTCATAAGCAGCCTTGTTATGGCAATGCATATGGAAGGGACGCTCTCTAGAACATGCTTCCTTTGTTCTCTGGAATGAACACCTGGGTCCTGGGGATTGTTGAGGTTAGAGAATATCAGCTAAGAAAAGTGTGGCATGAATGATTTTGATGATTAGGGAAATAAGGAGAAAATAAGCTACCAGGATCCAAGAACATCGTCATCCCTTCTGCTCGCAAGCACAAGCAAGATATCACTGGTGTTCGGATTTACACGTTTGAATGTGTTTCCCTGTAGACACAGTGTTACAAATGGTGGTGAGGTGTACCCCCAAGAGAACCACCAGTCTTAAACTTTTCAGGCATGTGATGGATAAAGTAAGTGAGATCAGACCCTTTATAACACTGATTGTTGTATGACAACTTTCAGACACAGGACTTACGCTGTTGGAAAAGGTCCTATTCTTTCTGATACTCAAGTGGTCCCGACTGGCAGATTGTCATGGCAAGCTATCTTTAAGGCCAGAATGATCAAGCACTGGGAAAGCTGGAAGATACCGCACAAAATGCCATAATGTTCTAATTTTCCCGTAGAGAATTAAATTTTCCTGTCACATGCTCAGTCTGATGGCTAATTTTATGTGTCACCTTGACTAGGCCATGGTACCCAGATACTAGGTCAGCACCAGGCTTAGATGTTGCTGTGAAGGTGTTTTTCAGGTTAGTTCACCATTTAAACGAGTAAACTCTGAATAAAGTGGATATCTCTCCACCGTGTGGGTGGGCCTTGTCCAAACAGTCGAAGGCCTTAGGAGAAAGGGGCTGGTCCCCTGGGAAAGAAGGAATTCTGCTTCTAGATGCCTTTAGACTCAAGCTGCCACATCAGCCCTTCTGTGGGTCTCCAGCCTGCTGCCCTGCCCTGCCAATATCAGACTTAGCAGCCCACATAGTGGCATGAGCCAATTTCTTTAAAATAAATCTCTGTGTGTGAATGCCCTATGGATTCTGTTTCTCTGCAGAACGCTGACTAACAGAGATATGTTTTCCAAGCAAAGGAAAACAAATAGTATTTGCTAATTTGCCTCTAAAATATTTGGAATTACACATCCACAGAATGTTCTCTGACAGATACTGAGCCAGCTGATGAAGGAATCTGATGTTTCTTGTTGATTTATCTGTGGTCATCTTTAGACTTCTAATTTCTGTAAATCCTTTTCAGGGTGTCCCACTTCTGCATTCTCTGCTTGAGGGCAGAGAGCCCAAACGCTCTCAGGCAGGAGAACTGATAATCCAATGATAAAGCCGAGATCATTCACTCTTAAATCTATGAAGAGGATTGTTCACACTTTGTGAAAACTCTTTTTTCAACTCTGATAAGGGATTACACTCAGGTTAGGTACACATAAGATCTATCCCCAGAAACAAAGGAAATTAGCACTAACTACTGTTAAATAGCATTTGGCACACAACCCAAGAGAAGAAATGAATATTTAAAATATGATGGAGACTGCCTCTGACCTACCCTTCTTGGTCCAGGCTTGGCTGGTGTTCTGACACTCTGTGTGATGTCCCATGGATGGAAAATGGCTGGGTACTTAGAACAAGAAGACTCATGCAAAGAACAAAATATCAGCTTTAGGAAGGTGATTTGTATTTCTTGAGATACTGCTGCTGCTAAGTCGCTTCAGTCGTGTCGGACTCTGTGCGACCCCATAGACGGCAGCCCACCAGGCTCCCCCGTCCCTGGGATTCTCCAGGCAAGAACACTGGAGTGGGTGGCTATTTCCTGCATGAGATACTAGTTCCTAAGTAATGTGGCAGAAGGAAAGAGATCCTGTCAAAGAACTCAGGCTGTTTAGGGAGCAGAGCTGGTGACAAGTCTCAAAGCATTCACCTCTGTCAAAGGAATTAACATGAAACAGAAGCGAGAAGCCTTGAAGAAATACACGAAACAGAGGCTAATTTCCAGATGTCCTATTTAAGAGCCAGCCTAAGAAGCATCTCATTCTTTTCTGTATTATGTTAGAAGACAGTGAGCTGGAAAAGAGTGGAAAAGATAAGGACAATTAAAAAGGTGGCGGAGGGGTGGGGAAGAAGGGCCAAGTTAGAAGCTAACATTGTTCAGATAGTTCTACGACCCTCTTGTTCTTTCCTTCTTTTGGAAGCTGGGAAAGCGGTGTGCATCTCCCAGGTTAAAATGACCTGTCAGAAACCTCATCACGTCAGAAATTTGAGTCATACATTATCCGTGTTAAAGACACAAGCGACAGAGAATGCAGCTGCTTCCAGGAGTGATAGCAGAGGACTTAAACATGAATGCAGACGGCAGCATCAGCGTGGATTTAAAACCAAGACTGCTCTTTGGGAAGGCACAGCTGAGAGCAGAGGGGAAACAGGAGGGGAATTTGCACATACAGAGGAACTATGATGAGTTAAAAACAGAGGGGTCAGGTCCCCCAGTGTGAGAGCTCGCTGTGTGGGATCTCAGCTGAATGACAGTCTACTCTCTGCCTTTCTAAAGACAATGATAGCTATTTTCATTTACACACTTATAAGGCAGTCCTAACGGAAATCAACCCTGAATATTCATTGGAAGGACTGATGCTGAAGCTAAAACTCCGATACTTCAGCCACCTGATGCGAAGAGCCAACTCAATGGAAAAGATCCTGATGCTGGGAAAGATTGAAGGTGGGAGGAGAAGGGTATGACAGAGGATGAGGTGGTTGGATGGCATCATCGACTCAATGGACATGGGTTTGAGCAGGGTCCGGGCGACGGCGAAGGACAGGGAAGGCTGGCGTGCCGCAGTCCATGGGGCTGCAGAGTTAGCCGCGACTGAGAGACAGCAGCAAGGCGGAGTTCCCTCCCCTGAATATTTAGCACACTGGCTGGGTTGCTGCAGGCTCTCCACACGCAGCTAAGACATCAAACGATTTCGTCAAGCGATGCTCTAAAATTAACATGCATATTGTGCCTTAGGACCCCATTAGATTGTCAGAATTGAGTTCTGGGCATCTTGTTCTCAGTTTTGGGTTTCTTCTTTTTGACTGTGCGTCCTTGCACAGATTAAAAACCTTCCCAGGTCTCCATTTCCTCCTCTGTAGGGCTGACTAGGTGGTCTTTCCAAAATTCTGTGATTCTGTGAAACTGATTTCTAGGTACCCAAAACTTGAACTACATAAACCTTATTTTACAATTCAATCAAATTCAACCCTGAAGATTCAAATAAATATTTATTAAGTCCCCGGTATGTGCAAGGCACCACATGAGCTGCTGGAGGTATGAGTCTGGGAGTATGGAGGCCTGCTTTCACTTCAGGAGCAGACCTGCAAGAAGGGGGCAAGTAAATACTGGAACCTTCCAGAACTCTTTTTAATACTTTATTTATTTGCAATTCTATCTATCACATACCAGAGGCATCAGATCAATTTGGTTTTCAAACTTTAAACCTTTTATTTTATATTGGGCTATAGCTGATCACAGGACTTCACTTGTGGCTCAGTTGGTAAAGAATCTGCCTGGAATGCGGGAGATCTGGGTTCGATCCCTGGGTTGGGAAGATCCCCTGGAGAAGGCAACGGCTACCCACTCCAATGTTCTGGCCTGGAGAATTCAATGGACAGAGAAGCCTGGCGGACTACAGTCCATGGGGTCACAAAGAGTTGGACTCGACTGAGCGACTGAGCACCATGGTGGATTAACAGACTTGTAGTTTCAGCTGAACAGCGAAGGTACTTAACCACACATATGCATGTCTCATTCTCCCCCCAAACCCTGCTTCCCTCGGGTGGCACGTAACACTGAGCAGAGTTCCATGTGCTATACAGTAGGTCCTTGTGGGTTATCCATTTTAAATATAGCAGTGTGTACATGACCATTCCAAACTCGCTAACTATTCCTCCCCTCGGCAACCTAAATTTAATTTCTAAGCCTGCAAATTTCTTTCTGTTTTGTAAGTAAGTTCATTTGTATAATTTCCAGAACTCTTGAGGGAAGCCTTGTACCCTTCTTCTGAAATGGCGAGGGGTTTTTGGAACTGCGGAAGCAGTGGTGTGTTGAAAGGAAAGTAGCGTGGAGGCTCAAAGGGTAGAGAATTCACACATCCCCAGAGACGGAGGCTCAGAGAGCTGTTGGAAAAGATGGAGCATGTCTTTTAAAGATTATTGTTAATTTTTATTGGACTATAGTTGTTTTTAGTTTTTAGTGTGTTTTTGAGCAGGATTGCAGGGTATGTATAGAGAAACAAGGACGATCAGGTGGACATGGTGAGTGTGGGCCATTTGCAGAGAGCGCTGAGTGCTGGGCACAGAGACTGCACTGGAAGACCTCTCAGCGTCTCTGAGGGAGGGTGCTGGAGGATGCTTTGTGACAGAGAAATCAGAAAAGGAGACGAGAGATGGAGGAGCAGGAGCTCAGGAGGGGAGAACGTGGGGAGGCTGCTGGCAGCAGAGCTTCCTTCCGTTTGCCCGTGGCCTCTAGGGCATGCGTGGGCGTGGCGGATGGAGAACCATCATGGATGCGAATAGCCTTTGGTACCCAGACTCTGGGCTTCTGAGGCTGCCTGCCAGGGTTCCGCCAGGGCTGCCCCCTGAAAGCAGCTTTCCAAGCCTGCATTGGACGCAGTGGCCCACAGCTGGGGAATTCAGCTTCCCCCCAGCTAACCCCCCCCATTGTTGTATTTTGGGGCTCTTTCACAGTAGTTTGGTTCATATCTCGATGAAATAGCTCTGAAGGGAGTGACTGTAGGTGATCCTTTTTTCTCCCATAAGGACGCGTTACGTCATAAGGCAACATTAGAAACAGGAGAACCAGAGGTCCCTCTGGCTTTGATTGTTGACTTGGTTGCCTTTTTTTCTTTTTTAAAATGTTGCCTTTTTATATATTAGGGCTTCCTTGGTGGTTCAGATGGCAGAGAATCCGCCTGCAATGCAGGAGACCAGAGTTTGATCCCTGGGTTTGGAAGATTTCCTGGAGAAGGGGATGGCTGCACCCACTCCAGCAGTCTTGTCTGGAGAATCCCATGGACAGAGGACCCTGCCGGGCTGCAGTCCACGGGGCTGCGAGGAGTCAGGCATGACTGAGAAACTAACACTCCCTTTATAATTTATGTGTTTTTGGCTGTGCCAGGTCTTCGTTGCTGTGCTGGCTTTCTCTAGTTGCAGCCAGCAGGGCCTGCTCCCTGGTTGCGGGGGGCAGGCTTCTCCGTGCAGGGACTTCTTTCACTGCGGAGCGCGGGCTATAGGCATGCAGGCTCAGTAGTTGCAGCTCCTGGGTTCGAGAGCACAGGTTTAGGAGTTGTGGTACATGAGCCTGGCTGCTCCGTGGCATGGGGATCGAACCCAGGTCTCCTGCAGTGGCAGGTGGATTCTTTACCACTGAGGCACCAGGGAAGCCCTTGACTTAATTGTTTTTTTTTCTTTTTTTTTTTTAAATTTTTGGTTAGCCTAGCTGGCAAACCAGATGAGGTTGAAATCTATATTTTTAGCTATTCATCCTAATCATACTAACTGTGTGATCATTGTTAGCCACCTCCCTGGTGGCTCAGATGGTAAAGAATCTGCCAGTAATGTGGGAGACTTGGGTTATTCTATTAGACAATCCTCTAAGGCATTCCAATTCTTGTTTTCTTTACTGCTTTTTAACCTGCCTGCTCATCTCTTTGGATTGTTTGTTTAAGCAACTCCTAGTATTTGGTGTGCCTGCTTGAAGGGGCAGCCAGGGAAGTTTCATACAACAAGGGCGGAGGGTAACAACCCTTGATAAAGGGGCTGAGGACTTGGATCTTGTCTCTCTGCTGCTTCTCTGGGCGTGGGCTCTGCGATCCTCCCCTTGCTCCCCAAGCACCCTCCCTTCACTCCCCGAGACCCCCTCCCTTCTGAATGCATCTGCATAACTGACCCCTCCTCCATCTAATCTTATTTCAGGCCTTTTCTCATTTGGCTGCTTTCTTCCTCAGGATCTCTGCTCTCTCCTCTTTGGGAAAGTTTCTGTGCATTCGTTTGTGTGTGTGTGTGTGTGTGTTTCGCTGCTGTCTTAGTGGACACAATCCATTTCTATGGAGCTTTGCTGTATCCCATTGTTATTAAAAAAATTTGGAATGTAATTGCTTTACAATGCTGTGTTGCTGCTGCTGCTGCTGCTAAGTCGCTTCCGTCGTGTCCGACTCTGTGTGACCCCATAGATGGAGCCCACCAGATTCCTCCGTCCCTGGGATTCTCCAGGCAAGAGTACTGGAGTGGGGTTGCCATTGCCTTCTCCGACAATGCTGTGTTAGTTTCTAACTAACGTGTGAATACAACCACGTGAATCAGCTCTACCCGCACATATGTCGCCTCCCTCTTGGGCCTCCCACCCCCTACCCGGCCCCACCCTCTGGGTCATCACAGAGCATCGAGCTGAGCTCCCTGTGCTGGAGGTGTGCCAACGCCTTGAAATCCCACGGGCTATAGGCTACCAGGCTCATTTGACCATGAGACTTGAGTTGTCATTTCCTGCTGCAGGGGATCTTCCCGCCTCAGGGATTGAACCCGTGTCTCCTGAGTCTGCTGCACTGACAGGCAGGTTCCCTGCCAGGCCACCTGGGGAGCCCCATACTTCCCGCCATCTACCTGTCTGTCCGTCCAGCCATCCGTCTAGCTTCCTATCCCCGCAGCTCCCCGCTGTCTTGCACAGGGCCGTGTATATGTCAACACCACTCTCTCAATTTGTCCCGCCCTCTCCTGCATTTGGAGAAGGAAACGGCAATCCACTCCAGTATTCTTGCCTGGAGAATCCTATGGACGGAGAAGCCTAGTAGGTTACAGTCCACAGGGTCGCAAAGAGTCGGACACGACTGAGCGACTTCACCTTCACCTCCTGCATTTGAGTTTTTACTAGATGGTTTCTATAGGAATCTTTCTTCTCTGTACCTTTTTTCCCCCACTTTTATCTTCATTTATACAGTCTTGCCCTTTACAGACTAAACAATGGCTCATTCATTCTCCAGTTTAGATGTTTGGATCTCTTGATACACATGTCAGAACAGATGTTTTCATGCAAGTGTGACTGTCAAAGGTAATTCAGCTTTGTTGGCAACCCTTATTTTAATGAAGTTTGGATTTTTTTTCTGGCTCTCTTTCCCACTTGTGGCCTTTTACTCCTTTGAAAATATAATATTCACTCTATGGCAGAATTATAGGTTATCCCCCTGTGGTTGGCATCTTTGCTTCTAAAGCTGACTTTCTAAATTCTCAGTATGTTTGAATGTGATGTTTCTACAGTGGGTGGGAAAGCTTAGTTTTTGGTAGTTAGTCTTCTAAACAGTTGCCCTAGAAATGATAAACCCAAAGTTTCAGTACAGTTAACATATTGCTCTATCTGGGAGATAACTCAAACGCTCACACAGACCACAGTGTGAACCTTATGCTCAACAGAGAAAAAATTCTGATGCACCAAAGGGAAAACCCAAGCAAAGATAAAAGGCAGGCCAAAGCCTCTTCAAAGCAGGGCATTTGTGCAAAGATGCTCAATTACATATTTGGGGCCCCAAAAATGTTTGTGAAAAGTGCTCTGAAATTATTAGACCACAATATTCCTTTCGAGTCTGAAAAACATTTTGAGATCCTGTGACATGGAGCGCGGAGGCTGGGCTTGCTGAGAAAGGAGAATAGCTGGGAGTGTTGATGACAGGCGGGGTGATACAGGAGGGACAGAGCTGAGGCTGTGTCTGTGGGCATGGTGGGGACCAGGGGGTGCCAGAGTGAACGGGATGGGAGCTTCGGCCAGAGAAAGGAGATGGAGACCATTGCATGCTTCAAGGGAATTCCAGGATTTTGCATGTGACTGTGGAGGATGTGGGAAGGGGAGGGGGAGTGGGCAGGGAGCCCGTGAGGTGGGGAGACTTCCAGGTGGTCTCCATGGATGTTAACCTCACCCAGCAAGCTAGCAGCTCAGGATGGAGAGCAGAACCGTGAACCAGAAGACTGTCTCTTCTCACGACCCTCTGTCCCGAAATGTCGACCCGACCTCCATGCAACACTCATTCAAGAGTTCATCTGCCTTAAGTACAATCATAGGCTAGACCCCGGTTACAAAAATATATCCGACATGGATCTGGAGCGTGGCGTGCTTACTGCCTGCTTGGAGGAGGGGCACGTTCCGCTTGTGAACGGAGAGTCTCACAGCTCGCCTAAAGGAGCCAGCCGTAACTCTGTGTTAGCACTTCTGATTTTTTTCCCCCAACTTTAAAATTATAGCAAACAATTAAAAATTAAAAATACTCTGTGGGCCAATGATTTGTGGCCTCTGATTTAAACAATTGGAGCTACAGGCATGTTGGGTTCTTCTGGTTCTACCCCTAATGGGCTAGTGATCTTAAACAACAAGCCCAACTTCTCTGGACTCCGCTGACCTCCTCTATGAGAGCAGTAAGCTGTACAGGATGGACTCTAGAGTCTTTCCCAGTTCCACAATTCTATGATTTCCACGTCTCAAGTGAAAGTGAGGTCGCTCAGTCATGTCCGACTCTTTGCAACCTCATGGACCGTAGCCCACCAGGCTCTTCCGTCCATGGGATTTTCCAGGCAAGAGTACAGGAGTGGGTTGCCATTTCCTTTTCCAGGGGATCTTCCAGACCCAGAGATCAAACCCAGGTCTCCAGGATTGCAGGCAGACTCTTTACCGTCTAGCCACCAGGGAAGAATCTAAATAGACTTTTCCAGTGTCTAAATGGACTTCTAACCAATTTCCACCTGCAAAGAAGGGGAGGAAGCATAGGGACTGTATCTCTCATGCTCCTCCTTCTGAACTGCGTGGTGTCAACAGAGGGTTGCTGACTCTGGGGGAGTTCATTATGGTGACCAATGTTGGCTAACTGGGCCCTAAGACAGGCTCAGGTTTGGGGGCTACCATGATGACCTTTGGTTTCCCTTACCCTGTCCCATGTTGTGGTCAATAAGGGAGGCATGGTGGTGTCATGGGATTGTTTAGACAGATACATGCTGGAATCTCAGATATGTTTCTTAAAAAAAAAACCCCAAAACCAGCACCTTTCATTTACTGATTTATGTGGCTGCACTGGGTCTTAGCTGCAGCAGGGGGATCTTCAGTCTTCATTACGCATGGGGGCTCTTTAGTTGCAGCACGCAGGATCTTTAGTTGAGGCACGTGAACCCTTATTCACATAGTTGCTCATGTGGGATCTAGGTCCCTGACCAGGGATTGAGCCAGGGCCCTCTGCATTGGGAGTCTTAGCCAGTGGACTGCCAGGGAGGTCCCTCAGATCTGTTTCTAAATGACGGCTATGACTGGGAAAGTCATTTCCCCAGAGGACCTGATGTCACCAGCTGTTGAGCTGGAAAAGACAGAGTCCCTCCAGTAAGAGCTTGTAGACTTCCCTCTGCCCCAGGAAAGCATCTTAATTCTTGCACGCGTGTCTATTTGTTTTTCTGTTTTGCCTGGAGGGCTACAGAGTTTAGCAGAAACCAAAGTATCTGGACCAAACTCATTTAATTCTCATAAGAATTGCTTTGACTGAGTTGTGATTCAATGCCCCAGCCTCAGCTCTGTTTTTTGTCCCCTCCCCTTCAAAATGACTGTTCAAGGCCTTATTCA
Source organism: Capra hircus (assembly GCF_001704415.2). Taxonomy (NCBI): domain Eukaryota; kingdom Metazoa; phylum Chordata; class Mammalia; order Artiodactyla; family Bovidae; genus Capra; species Capra hircus. The sequence continues at coordinate 2,682,766 of NC_030830.1, forward strand.
GATGGCGGCTCAGTGTTTCGTACATGGCAAGATAAAGGGGGAGCCCCTGTGAAGTGGGCTGGAGGGCTCACTGTGGGTCACCCCTGGGGTCCTCACTGAGCTTTGGCTTTGCTGGACGAGGTGTGCGTGCAAAGGCAAGAGCTGAACTGTTATGACTAATAGAGAGGATGTTTAGAGGCTGTGGGTGAGGAGGTGGGCATTGGAGAGGATGGGAGGAGAGGAAAAGTGAGCTGAAGGGGCACTGGAGAAGAGTCTACGGGTTGGTTGAGGACAGTGAGCGCTAGCCCACAGTTGGATGAGACGTTGCCCTGTGCTCGGTAATGTAATCCCTCCCTTCATCTCCTTGAAAAATCTTCAGGAAAATCAACATCACTTGCTAATGACTTTTTTTTGCTACTTTTTTTTTTTTTTTTTAATTTGGCCACATTAGATCTTAGTTGCAGCATGCAGGGATCTAGTTCCCTGACCAGGGATCAAACCCAGGCCCTCCTTGCTTTGGGAGTGCAGAGTCTTAACCACTCAACCACCAGGGAAGTCTCTGATTTTTTCTACTTTTTTGATGCGAGGCATCAATTTCAAGCCGCGTGGGGTGAGCGGAGGCTACCTGAACAGTCCAGCCACCCATGGGTTACACTGATAGAAGGTTCCCCATAATATTTTCTCACCAAATATTATCATCAGGAAACAGTACTTCTTGCCAAATCAAAGTGTATGCTTCTTGCTGTGGAATGAGAAGTATATGACCCATTGAATGTTTTGTTTATTTGTTCAGCTTTGGCTAAACAAGGTTAAAACAAGATTCATTGCTCAGTTGTGTAATATCACTCATTCCTGGTACATTCCTCTCTCTCTCTCTTTAATTTCTGACCTCTGTTTCCTATGTTTATTTTCACTGTTTATCTTGAATGTTTTAAAGACAACTCAGATTAGTGTTTTCGACCCCTAAGATCATTGGTGGAAGCCAAGAAGGGTCCTTCTGTGACGATGAAAATGTCCTCCATCTGTGCAGGACGCTTTGGGGACCCACTAGTTACACGTGGCTCTTGAACATTTGAAATGTGGCTAATGTCACTGAAAAACTGAATTTTAAATTTTATTTAATTACCTTAAGTTTAATTAGCTACCTGGCTGGTAGCTGCCCTCTTGCACAGTGCAGATCTGTTTATAAATTAACAAATGCTTCTGAACATCTGAAAAGGGGTCCTTCTTAAGTTTAAATGTTCTTTTTAAAAATAAGACTGATATACTTAGAAAAATCTTTTTGTGTAATAAGGAAAAATTATTGTGTTGCGTTTATGCAGTGTGGAATTATACGGAGGTTTAAACCCCATTTACTTGAAAATTAACAAAATTAACCAGTACCTTTTCTTTACCGGAGCATTAATAGTTCCACTATCAATTTACATCTAAACTTTTACTAAACGACTGAAAATATGCTTGTCTAACCATCAGAGCTAGCTGATAATTCTTATTTTAAATAGGTAGGTTGTGGGAGACAACTTAAAAAAATAAATTTTACTTCTAGTTCTTGACCTGGGTGGTGTTTATACAAGTGTTCTCTTTATAACTATTTGTTTAAAAGTTTTTACATACTTTATGTACTTTCCTGTATCTGTTAATTTTCACAGTAAAATACAAAAAATAATTGAAGGTTATTCTTTTTCATGTCAAAAGTCATCACATGATGAAGCTGTAAAAGAGTCCATTTTGTAGACATATTAAGAAAAAACTATGGGGAATCTAGAAATAAACCCAAGAACAAATGGGGATTTATTATATAATAAAAGTGACATCTCAAGTCAGTGGAGGGGAAACATACATTGCATAAGAGGTTGTTGTTGTTTGGTTGCTGAGTTGTGTCCAACTTTTTGTGACCCCATGGACTGTAGCCCACCAGGCTTCTCTGTCCATGAGGTTTCCCAGGCAAGAATACTGGAGTGGGTTGCCATTTCCTTCTCCAGGGGCTCTTCCTGACCCAGGAATCGAAACCACGTCTCCTGCTTGGCAGGCAGATTCTTTACCACTGAGCCACCAGGGAAGCTGGCATAAGAACAGTCCCATCCCTCCAACAGCAGCTGAGAGGCCGGGGTGCCCTGTGCTTTGGGCAACAGTTTGGCCCCAGGTATAACACGATGCATTTGAATTCCTATTTACTGGAATCAAATAGTGCCATTTGAATTTACATTTTTTCCAATGGAGTTTTTAAAATACATGTGTTGGGCGTCCGGTTTAGCTATTCAAGAAAACACCGGTCAAGATTGAAAAATAATCTTTGAGTGGAAAAGAGCTTTCTATAAATTTGACTCTAAGCTTAAGAGAATCTCTTTGTAGCCGCGAACTTCATAAACAAAGTAAAAGCAGACAGACTTCTCTATAACCTAATGATAATTGACTGATTTCCATAAAACACAAAGGACTCTTTCAGATGAGCTTTTAAAATATTAATATCAAAATGAGGGAACTTCCCAGATGGTCCAGGGGCTAAGACTCCGTGCTTCCAATGCAGGGGGGCTGGGTTCAGTCCCTGGTCTGGATTGCGACTAGGAGTTCGCATGTCACACATGCGACCGAGCGCAAATAAATAAATATTAAAAAAACTATTAATACACAAATGAGCAAATTGTCTAAACAGGCCATTCTCGTGGAAGAAATACAAATGGCCAGTAAATATAAGCCAATGAATATTTATCAAGTATTAAAGAAATTCATTATGAAAGATACTTCGTTATTTTTAAGGAAGTAGAATACTTTCAATTGGTCTGCAGAATTATATTAATGTATACTATTCCTTTGTAACTTTTAAACTTACTGTGTGTACTACTAGCAGAGTCTTGGGCAAATATTTTCTGTAAACGTGACCTTTCTACCAATTAGAATGGCTTTTTAAAAAAAGACAATAATAAGTGCTTGCAAGAATGCAGAACAATGGAGTTTTCATTCATTGCTGGTGGCAGTGCTAATGGTACCGGCACTCTGAAAAAAAATGTGAGTGTTTTGGAAAATTGAGCGCATACTTACTGTACTGCTGTGGCTCAGCTGTTCAGGCATGTCCAACTCTGCGCGACCCCATGGACTGCAGCACGCCAGGCTTCCCTGTCCACTACCTCCTGGAGTTTCCTCACATTCATGCCCATTGAATCAGTGATGCTTTGTATTCATCTCATCCTCTGCTGCCCTCTTCTCCTTTTGTCTTTCATCTTGCCCAGCATTGGGGTCTTTTCCAAAGAGTCGGCTCTTTGCATCAAGTGGCCAAAGTACTGGAGCTTCAGTTTCAGCATCAGTCCTTCTGATGAATATTCAGGGTTGATTTTATTTAGGATGGACTGGTTGGATCTTCTTGCAGTCCAAGGGACTCTCAAGAGTCTTCTCCAGCACTGTAGCTCGAAACCATCGGTTCTTCGGTGCTCAGCCTTCTTCTTCTAGTCCATCTCTCACATTTGCATGTGCTACTGGAAAAACCATAGCTTTGACTATACAGACCTTTGTTGGCAAAGTAATGTCTTTGCTTTTTAATACACTGTCTAAGATTGTTAATAGCTTTTCTTTCAAGGAGCAAGTGTCGTTTAATTTCATGGCTGTAGTCAATGTCCTCAGTGACTTCGGAGCCCAAGAAAATAAAATATGTCACTGCTTTCATTTTTTCCCCCATCTGTTTGCCAGTGATTGGACTGGATGTCATGATCTTAGTCTTTTGAATGTTGAATTTTAAGCCAGCTTTTTCACTCTCCTCCTTCACTCTCATCAAGAGGCTCTTTAGTTTCTCTTCACTTTCTGCCATTTGAGTGGTATCATCTCCATATCTGAGGTTATTGATATTTCTCCTGGCAATCTAGTAATCCCACTCCAAGGTATTGACCCAAGAGAACTGGAAACATTTGTTCACACAAAAACTTGTCCATGAATGCTCCAAACTGGGAACCACCCAAATGTCCTTTGACTGGTGAATGGATAAAACAACCGTGGTACATCCAAATACTGGAATACTACTCAGAATGGAATAATAGGGAGAAAATTACTGGTTCATGTAACAATGTGGATGAATGTCAAATGCTTCTTGCTAAGTGAAAGAAGCCAGAATCAAAAGACTGCATTTTATGTGGTTCTAATTATATGACATGCTGGAAAATGCAAAAATTACAGGAACAGATCAGCGGTTGCTGGGAGTTGAATGGGTGGGATGGGGTCCCCAACTGAGAGTTGAAGAAGCAGTTTGAGGGGTTCTCTGGGGGAGCTGAGAACTGGTCTGATCTTGATAAGGGGGAGGGCCTGACTTCATGCCTCTGCTCCACTCACTGCAGTGTGCACCCGAAACAGTGAATCTCCACATATTAAGAAGGTGAGTAAAAAGCTGACGTGTTTCTAAATTAAATGTTGGATCTAAAATAAAATGACATCTTTCTGTTCATTTTTTGACTTAGATTTAATTACCCAGACTCTTGTTTGAGGGTGAAATAAACGTCTTCTAGGTTGATGTGTAACATACGTGTAAAAATGCACAAGTTGTGAGCACACAGCTTGATTATGCATGTCAGAACCCTCATGGGTTTAACGAACCACCACCCAGATCAAGAGAAAGAGCGTTACCAGAGGCCCTTCCTCTACCCGCTTCCTCTTTTCCAGAAGGAACCAATATTCTGACTTCTAACACCGTAGATTAGCTTCTCTTGCTTCTGAACTTCATGTAAACAAAATCATACTGTACTGAGTATTGCACTCCTAATAGGCTTAGTCATATTTCAAACTAGTTTTCTACCTAATTACAGGTGAAATGAAAGTGATAGTCACTCAGTCATGTCCAACTCTTTGTGACCCCATGGACTGTAGCCTACCAGGCTCCTCTGTCCATGGCATTCTCCAGGCAAGAATACTGGAGAGGGTAGACATTCCCTTCATCAGGAGATCTTCCCAACCCAGGGATCGAACCCACATCTCTTGCATTACAGGCAGATTCTTTACCATCTGAGCCACCAGGGAAGATAGGCCAATTAACAACAAGAAGACTGGACTGGGTAATAATTACTATGATTTCTTATAGTTCTCCAATTTGAGACTGTGAGTTGAGAAAATTGAGAAATATTTTTTGTTTGAAATACATTTTTGGCCAACCAAAGTAACCATCTTCTTTTTAAAGTGGGAAATGCACATGGTACTATTCCTTATGATCTCTAGAATTATATTTTTCTCCAGTATTATTTTCCCAAGCTTGGACAGACATCAGTCTTAAAATTGGCCTGATATACGGATGCTGTCATGCGATAGCTCCTTGGAACTTTACCAAAGGATGATCTGTGAACCTCTCTTGCTTTGTTCTTTTGCGATCATGCTTGACTTTAGCTCAGCTATATTTAAAGTTGTGGGGAGAAGAGATTTCTTGAAAAAGACGGCACCAAAGTCTGTTCTAAAATTGAATATTTGGAAACCTCCAGTAAAAGTAAATCCATATGGCAGGTCTGCTCCCAGCTTGATTCTTGCACGATTGGGTCCAATATCCTTTATGGGTTTAGTGAGTGCACGCACAATCTTGCATGTGCCCTTTGTGGTGGAAGTCAATTATACTGGTTTTGTTTTTGTTTTTCTTTCCAGTGAGAGAACCTGGAGTATCAGTTCTGAGTTTCTGGGTTGGGGCAGGTTTTATTTTCTTAGCAGTAACCACACCACGAAAGAGAGAAACAAAGCAGTCGCTGACAAAAAGAAGTCTTGAAAAATAATATCAGTAACAAATACTAACTTTGAAGAGTTCAATGCGTTCGCCAACCAACTCAAAGCCTACACTAAATAGTACACTCTTAGATCCTTCTCACAAAGCCTGATGGACCAGTTGCTGTTTCCACTGTTAGAGGACACCAATAACCACACAGCTCAAGGGAAGGGTGTCCCCCAGCTGGGTGTGACCAGCGGGGGCCCAAACCACCCTGGATTCCTTGGTTTTGATAACTCCCAAATACTCCAAGGGTTGGCCTTTGTGGACAGGACTCAGTCAGAAGGCTCTTCAGCTGTATTCCCTCATTTCCTCTCTCCACAATGTTGATGAAATTTGTTGCTCCAACTCTTTGTGACCCCATGGACTGTAGCCCGCCAGGCTCCTCTGTCCATGGGATTTCCCAGGCAAGAATACTGGGGTGGGTTGCCATTCCTTCTCCAGGATCCATGAGAGTTTTAATGCAAATAAAAGGTTTTGTTGTTGCTGATTGCTGAGTCTTGAGAGTATGGAACAATTCACATATGTAATTATAAATCACTCCCAGAGGATTCAATAAATGTTGGCACTAAGGGTCATCAAATAAAATCAAAGAGTATTAGTCCTTTTCACCTGGCAAATGAGCAGCTGGGCTCAAAGAAGAGATACACTTGCCCAAGTTTCCATTGGTAATCGGTGGCAAGGACAGCTGGTATCTTGGAAGACTCTGGTTTTCCAGGCAAGCCCTCTTTTCCTGTTTTCCTTATTCTCCCAGAATATACTGAAGTAGTTTGGGACTATTGCCATGGAGGTCTGCAGATCTGAGCCGTGTCTTGGGAATTCTAGTTGAGATGTTTAGTCAAAGGGATTTATGGGGCCATGTCAATGGATAGTCTGAGGGAGGGTGGACTTTGGGAATGGTTTGATTTGGCAACTCTGTGGTGTCTTCTGAAACAAGGCTTCTTTTCCATCTCTCCATTTAGCCGTCGAGGGTGTCCTCTGCGTGGTCATAACCCGGCTGTCAACAACTCCTTGGTTGGCCTGCTTCTCCATCAGGACCACAGAAATGAGTGAGGGGTCATCCTGGAAGCCATCACAATATTGACCCTCACCTCTCCTTGGGTACTTCCCTGGTGGCTCAGATGGTAAAGAATTTGCCTGCCGTGCAGGAGACCCGGGTTCAATTCCTGGGTCAGGAAGATCCCCTGGAGAAGGAAATGGCAACCCACTCCAGTATGCTTGCCTGGAGAATCCCATGGACAGAGGAGCCTGGTGGGCTACAGTCTATGGGGTTGTAAGAGTCGGACACGACTGAGTGACTAAACCACCACCACCTCTCCTTGGCCACAGTGGCTGTTGAATTCACTCTTAAACATGTTGTTGTTGTCTGGTCTTCTCTTTGGAACCCCATGGAAGGCAGCATGTCAGGTTCCCCTCTCCTTCACTGTCTCCCGGACTTTGCTCAAACTTGTGTCCATCGAGTCAGTGATGCCATCCAAACATCTCATCCTCTGCCACCCTCTTCTTTTGCTTTCAGACTTTCCCAGCATCAGAGTCTTTTCCAATGAATCGGCTCTTTGCATCAGGCGGCAGCTTCAGCATCAGTCTTTCCAATGAATATTCAGGGTTGGTTTCCTTTAGGATTGACTGGCTTAATCTCCTTGGAGTCCAAGGGACTCTCAAGAGTCTTCTCTAGCACTACAACTTGAAAATATCAATTCTTCAGCAATCAGCCTTCTTTACTGTCCAGCTCTCACATCTGTACATGACCACTGGAAAAACCATAGTTTTGATTATTAGTCACTCAGTTCAGTCGCTCAGTTGTGTCCAACTCTTTGTGACCCTATGGATTGCAGCACACCAGGCTTCCTTGTCCATCACCAACTCCCAGAGCTTGCTGAAACTCATGTCCATCAAGTTGGTGATGCCATCCAACCATCTCATCCTCTGTCACCCCCTTCTCCTCCTGGCTTCAATCTTTCCCAGCATCAGGGTCTTTTCCAATGAGTTAGCTCTTTGCATCAGGTGGCCAAAGTATTGGAGCTTCAGCTTTAGCATCAGTCCTTCCAGTGAACATTCAGGACTGATTTCTGTTAGGATTGACTGGTTTGATCTCCTTGCTGTCCAAGGGACTCTCAAGAGTCTTCTCCAACACTATAGTTCAAAAGCATAAATTCTTTGGTGCTCAGCTTTCTATATAGGCCAACTGTCACATCCATACATGACCACTGGAAAAACCAGAGCCTTGGCTAGACAGATGGTTATCAGCAAGTAATGCCTCTGCTTTTTAATATGCTGTCTAGGTTGGTCACAGCTTTTCTTTTAAAAGTTTGTCATAGCTTTTCTTATAGGACTATACAGACCTGTCTAAACCTGTAGCTGTTGGTTAACTTAAACTTGAGTCATATGTATTGTTTTGAAATCACATCCCCTTAAAGCATGTATGTGGCACTGAGGCAAAGTGGGTGTTGAAAGCAAATGGAGATAGTTGCCAAGAAAAGGAAAGTGCATGTAAGGAGGCAGCTCTGGGGTCCACTGTAGCTGCAAACATCGGAAATCAACCTGAGTTAGCTGGAATAAAAGGAGAGAGTTAATTCCAGGAATGTGGGTGTATCTCACGGAACCCGGGGACAAAGAAGCAAAAGGGTGTAGGGACGAGGGGGAGAGAGTCAGGACCAGAGTCATTAGACCCCAAGAAGGGCCCTTCCTCTCTCTCTGTCCTTCTCTCTCTCTCCTTCCCTCCTGCTCTCTCTCTCTTTCTCTCTCTGGCTCATCTCCTCACAGGACTTTATTGTTTATAGACCGTCAGGTCCTATGCATCAGCGCAGATGGCAGAAGATGGCTCTCAACTCATGTACATTCATATCCCTCCGACTTTCCACCTAAGCAGAAACTGACATGCAGTCTCTGATTTCCAGTTCCTCATTCCTGGGAGATTCTACACAGCAAGTTCGGTTCAGGCATGTGCTTTGAGGTATGCAGGGTGTGCCAGTCAAGATAAGACCCCTGGACCACTCTGTGTGGGGTGAGGGGTGATGGGGCCCCTGGCAGGCTGATGGTCCTTAGAGAGGCCAGGCTAAGAGGCCCCCCCGAACCGCCCCCCCCCCCCCCGGAAAGGGAGTATGCTCTGCATGGTGTTTGTCCCCTCGGGTGCCTGTGGCAAACGCCATTGCACCTTCTGCTAGTTAACCTGCTTCCACGCCCCCAGGATGGGCAGGTCTGGTGTGTGGAGGGAGGGATGTCCAGAGGTGAAGGGGCCAATGGCACCGATAAGGAGAATCCTTTCTCCTAAACAACTTCAGAAATTTGAGACAACTCTACTTTCCAGCCTCGAAACCAAAAGGAGATGTTTGCTGACTCACAAGCAAGCGTTTCTAGTGTTTGAAGCTAAAAACTGGCAACATTAATGCAAGCTGGTTCTCAGTGCTTTCCGTCAAGCCCAGAGCTGCATCCCGACGGTCCCTCCTGGGGTGGGGCCGCTTCCTGCCGGGTGTTCGGATCCCGAGTCTTCTGTCTTAGGTGTCTTGCTCTCTGTTTACACTTGCCAGCCCCACCCTTTCCTCGGGGAGGGTGAGTCAGTGGCTTGGTGGTGATGTCTGAGGTCTGACCCCAAAGTCAGACAGTGACACTTTTGGGGGCTTAAAACTATCCATTGCAGTGAGGGGTCGTTTAGACCTTACCTTTGAGGATAAACCTATCAGACAGCTTTCCCCCCCTCTGTTTTATTGTTTTACAACTTCCTCCTAAACCTAGAACAATAGCCTTATAAACGGGCAGGAAATCCCCCTGCCTCTATTGTAGGAAAAGAGAAGCGAATAGAAGACTTGGTGACTTCCTTATCTCATTTAAAACAGACTGCGGTTGTTCCATTTCAAATGGGTTTTACTCCAAGTGATTCAAACTTTCCACAGCAGCAAGATCAGTGGCGGGACCTTAGGGTGGCAATGGGTTTTAGCTGAAGAAGTTTAAGGGGTTAAGAACATGAATAAACTCCAAGGCACATCTCCTTAAGGAAGCAACACTAAAACCCCAAGGAATCTGAAAGTAGAGTGTGTGTGTGTGTGTGTGTGGGTGGGTGGGGGGCGGTAGTGGGGAGGTGGGGACCGGAAAGAATTAGGAGGAAAGAAGCTGAGATCACTGATGGCCATTGTTAAGCCTGAACTGTGAATTTATTGGTTTGGATACTCGTTACCAATCAGGAGAGCTAGGCTGTAACTACGTATATAGCACGTAAACTTGACAAAGCTCTCTCTCTCTCTTTCTTCCCCCCCACATTTGTGGTATCATTTTATCCCCAAGGGATTCCCGGGTGGTGCTAGTGGTAAAGAACCCAACTGCCAATGCCGGAGGCGTTGGAGATGTGGGTTCGATCCCTGGATCGGTAAAATCCCCTGGAGGAGGAAGTGGGAACCCACTCCAGTATTCTTGCCTGGAGAATTCCATGGACCCAGGAGCCTGGTGGGCTAAGTCCTAGTGACAACAGGTTGAAGATTCTGAAAGTGTTACTCACTCAGTCGTGTCGGACTCTTTGTGACCCCAAGGACTGTAGCCCACCAAGCTCCTCAGTCTGTGGAGTTCTCTAGGAGTGGGTTGCCATTTCCTCCTCCAGAGGATCTTCCCGCCCCAGGGACTGAACCCTGGTTTCCTGCATTGCAGACAGATCCTTTACCTTCTGAGCCACCAGGGAAGCTTATTCTGTGCTTCTTCTTCTGTTCATTGTCTGTTGCGGGTCTGCTCAACCTCCTGTGTTCTCCTTACTTTTTTAGCTGCCTTGAACTGTTCTGCCCGAACTGACTCTGCAAGGGGGCTGGAGAGAGAGAGGAGGGACTTACCTGCATCTCCTCCTCATTCTCCTCCACCCAAGTCTCAAAACATTTTGAAAAATCTTAAAAAGCACGTGTTTTTTTTTTTTTTTTGGTAAGAATTTTGCTGGTGGTTTTTTTTTTTTTTTTTTCTTGTGGATGTGCATCTGGGCAGATTGAGACAGAAGCAGGTAGGCAAGGAAGAGGATGAAAGCACAGGAAGCTGATTCCTAAGGTGTGGGTTTCTCTGGGTAACGGGACCTGCAGCGGGTTGTTTTGTCTTGTTTTTTGGCTGTTCTGGGTCCTTGCGGCGCCCAGGCTTTCTCTAGTTGTGATGCAAAGGCTCTAGAGCGAGCAGGCTCAGAAGCTGGGGCTGCTAGGTTCAGTTGCCCCACGGCGGGATCTTATTTCCCCAACCAGGCGATGAAGCCGCATCCTCGGCATTTCGAGCAGGTTCTTAACCACTGGACCGCCAGGGAAGTCCTTTCCTGCTGTGGTGTGATCACACCAGTTTCTGTGCATTCACACTTGGGAAGGTAGAAGGCGGACAGTCACCACAGCAGGACAGCTCGCTCATTTCAGGAAGTCTGAAGGCTCTTTTGCACAAAAGAAGCCCAAACATGAGAAAGGCTTTCTGGAAGGAGAGCTACTCCAGTTATGGCTCTGCCACCCTGAGAAGCAGGCACCACTCGGGGCTCCTGGGGTCTGCTCCTTGCCTTGGCGTCTTCTGCCAGACGCTCCGTCTGCAGACGCCCATGGCCTGAGGCTGCTGGCGTGACTGGCTTGTGGAGGGCCTTGGACATGTCTTGCCAGAGCACCTCCCCAGTGTTTTGGAAACAGGTGAGTTGAGGTGGGCCAAAACTGACATGACTCACGCGAAGGTTACCAGGGTTTGGGTCAACTTTCTGTGACCGTGAAGAGAAGAATGGTCGTCTGTCGCCACTAGGCAATTGGCCTGTGCCAAGTTTATTCTTAAACGTGTGTTGCTAGGGATATTCCTAGCAATAATTAATAATTACGGCAATGATTCATCTCTGTGTCTCCTGGAGCTTTGTTTTTTGACTCAACCGTGAGTTTATACGGCAAACACAAAACTGAAATGTGCTTACATCACCCGCTACTTACTCAGTCCTCAGCCTCAGTGGCTTCCTGCTGGTCTTGGGAGAAGGATTAGAGTGTTTATCGGTGACTTCGAGTCCTACCCAGCTCTCCAGCCCCCTGCTCCAGCCCCTGTTCCCTCTGGGCCTCCACCAGCCCTGTTTCTAGTTCTTCAGCTGCTCCAGGGAACAGTGGTCCACCACCTGGACTGCTCTTTGCCCCTTGCTGATATCTTTCTTTTTCTTCCTTTTCCTTTTCGGCTGTGTCAGGTCTTTGTGGTGGCCTGCAGTCTCTAGCTCTGGCACGTGGTCTTGGTTGCTCCGCAGCAGGTGGGATCTTAGTTCCCTGACCAGGAATCAAACCTGCATCACCTGCATTGGAAAGTCCCACAATGGGTGTCTTTCTTGACTGCCCTGATTAAGTTCAAGTCTCTGGACATTAAGCACTAAAGTGCAAGGCTCTCCTGAAGAGTCCTGGCCATAACTGTTTTGTCAAACTTATTCTGTGATTCACTGACTCACATCCCAACTCGATTCCCCTTCACAAGGACTGACATCACTCACCTCTATATCTAGACACCTAGAGCATAATGGGTGTTTAATAATTTGTTGTTTAGTTGCTCATGATTGACTTTTTTTGCAACCCCAAGAACCGTAGCCTGCCAGGCTCCTCTGTCCATGACATTTCCCAGGAAAGAACACTGGAGTGGGTTGCCATTTCCTTCTCCAGGGGATCTTCCTGAATCAGGGATCGAACCTGCATCTCCTGCATTGCTGTGTGTCAAATAAATGAAGTGAGTGAAAGGAAGGTCAGAGCAAAATAAACCCTAGTGGGGAAATTACAAATAAAATCAGCCCTTGAATATAAAAGCCATTTCTTAGAGCAAAATAGAGTTATCGTTCTCACAGACTTAAATTACTTATGTAACACACAGTTGACTTTCTCTCTTTTTTTTTTTTTTGAAAATCCCATAACTGAGTCCCACACACAACATGATAGATGGCCATTATGTATTTTTTCCTTCTCTGTATTTTTCTTAATGGAAGCGCATGGAACTTTCCAAATATCACTGTATGATTGGAAAAAGTGAAGCGGTGCCATTTTGGGGGGAGGAGGGGAAGAAAGGGGAAAGATTCTGAAAAGGGTTTATGTTTTCTAATCAAAGTCAGATGTAGAACTGATTTTGTGTCGCTTAAGGAACACGCTTCATTTTCTCCATCAGTGGTCTTGCCCAGCACTGGAGGTTCAGTGGAAGTCCCTTGCAACGAGAGTGTCCACCCGATTCCCTATGTTTTGTACCTTGGCTGTCTGCTTTCAGCAGAGCAGAGTCGGCACTCTGGGCAGACCCGAGAGAACTCTGAATAAGAACCTGCTTGAGAAAGATTTCCTTACAAGCTAAACGTTACATTTCCACTCGACAGAAAGGTACTGCTGTGTGGCCGTAAAAAGCTGGCCCGAACCCTGTAACCTTTGCAGCTCGCGGTGTTATTTTTGGTTCATGCCAACACGGATCACAGCTGTGACTCAACAGAGCCACTGAAGCAAGAATTCAAAGAGTTTAAAGAACAGCGGACTCAGAAACGACTTTTTCCCCCCCCTTATGGTGTCATTATGCCACATTTCTTGCAGTTTACCTTTCACAAATTTACCAACTGCATACAGATGAGCTCAGCTGTTGTTTGGCGTCCCGAGGCCTGAGCTGCGTCAGCACGCTTCCTCAAATCCCACTGCAGGCGACGGATGGTGGAGCTTTCCTTTCTGGGGTGTTTGTTTTACGTAAGTAATGACTTACTTTGCAGAGGTTAAAAAAAAATCCTTGTTGATATATTTCTCCCTCAAATAAACCCAAAATAGAGTTGGGGTTTGATGCAAACCTTGGTAATTTCCCATTCAGAGGTGACAGAGAGCCTGTATCGATTGCTTCTGTGCTGGGTCTTGCTTTCTCCCCCATTTGTGTTAGACATACGAGGCCATGAAGTCAGAGCGAAATAGACATGGACTCCAGTAGACCAGATACGAGTCTATTTGTCAACATCCTTCAGACTTTTGGCTGCATTTAATTTTTTTTTTTTAATACTTTTATTTGGCTGTGCCACGTCTTGGGATCTTGAATTACCGCATGTGGGATCTAGTTCCCTGACCAGGGATTGAACTTGGGCCCCTTGCATTGGGAGTGAGGGATTTTAGCCACTGGACTGCCAGAAAAGTCCCTTGGCTTCATTTTGTTGATCATCACTTAAACCGGAAGAACAATCCAGTTTTCCTCTTTGAGGATGCATAGGAAAGGGGATGCAGAAGAAATGATGGAGTTACTTATCTACTAAGTTACTGCATTTTTAAAGAGGTTTTTTAAATTATTAATTTAATATTAATATTTAATTTAATATTAATTTAATATTAATTTTTGACTGTTGTGGGTGCACACAGGCTTTCTCTATGTGCAGCGAGCGGGGGATGGGGCGCTACTCTTTGTTGCGGTCCTGGGCTTCTCCTTGCAGAGGCTTCTCTTGTTTTGGAGCCCAGGCCCTGGGTGCGTGGCTCAGTAATGGCAGCAAGCAGGCTCAGTGGTTGCAGCTTGTGATCTCTGGACCACAAGGCTCAGCAGTTGTGGCACTCGGGCTTAGGTACTCCATGGCAAGTGGGATCTTTCTGGACCAGGGACTGAACTGGTCTCCCTTCCTTTGCAAGGCAGATTCTTAACCACTAGACCATCAGGGAAGCCCAAGTTACTGCATTTTTAAGCTTTGTGGTAGCTTAAAGAATGTAGACTTAAGAATAAGGACTAACGTGTTAATGTGCTGTTTTTTGTTGTTATTTGTGAGAAAGATCATTAATCAAATATTTCACAGAACCAAGGACACAGGCAGTGCGTCCGACCTATTTTCTCTTTGGGAAACAGACCCAGCTGCTGTGCGGTACTGCAGTCATTGCTCAGGCCTGCCACTTACGAAATGCTCCAGAGCAAAAGCTGTGCTGTCTTATGCACACTGTCACTGCGATCAGACTGAGCTCTGCATTTCTCCACCTCAATGTGAAAGGTGGAAAAATAATTTTGGAGCTCTTCTTTGAACAGCAAGAGTGTTAGCCCCGAAGAAACTGTATTTCTATGATATTCCTTGGATGTTGGTGGGAGGCACTGCTCTAAGGCGAGTGTACAAACCCTCTTTATGTACTGTCTTCAGGCGTCTACTCTACAGAAAATGGGCGCTGCTTCGGAAGCATCTCATCTGAGATTGGTCTTTTAAAGTTGAGATATAATTGACATGACGTTCGTTAGGTTTAGGTAACGGGCTTCCCAGGTGGCTCAGCAGTAAAGAATCTGCCTACCCATGCAGGAGATGTGGCTTCCATCCCTGGGTGGGGAAGGTCCCCTGGAGGACGGCATGGCAGCCCGCTCCGGTATTCTTACCTGGAGAATCCCATGGACAGAGGAGCCTGGCGGGCTATCGTCCACAGGGTCGCAAAAGAGTCGGGCATGCCTGTAGTGACTGAGCACAGCACACTGTTTTAGGAAATACCACCTAATGAGTCAGCATATGTATATGCTGCAAAATGATTACCATAAGCTTAGCTAACATCCATCATGATACAGAGTTGCACAGCTGTTTTCTTGTGATGAGCATTTTTAAGATCTACTCTCTCAACAACTTTCAGACATATGAAGCAGTATTGCTATATGCAGTCCCATGCTGTGCATCACGTCCCAGGATTGATTTGTCTGTTAACTGGAAGCTTGTCCCTCTTGCACCCGTCACCCAGTTTCCCCCACCTCGACTCCCCACCACCCCTGTCTGGCAACCACCAATCTCCTCCCTGTATTCCATATCTATGAGCTCAGTTTTGATTCTGTCTTGTTTTTTAGATTCCATATGTAAGTGATCTCATATAATATTTGTCTTTGATTTCTTCCACTTGGTATAATGCTTTCAAGATCCATCCATGTTGTCGCAGATGGAAGGCTTCCTTCTTTTTCCTGGATGAATAATATTCCATTGCGGAAATTAGTTCTTATTTTTAATAAAGATTAATAGAATTTTCACACTAGGAGAGTCTCCAGAAATCATGTAGGTTTGCTACTTTTTATAGATGCAGAAAGCAGCACAGAGAGGTTATGGAACTTGTCTGAAGTTACACAGCTAAGCAGTGGTAAAATTGGGCTTCACAGGTAAGTTCAGTATGTCCTTGAATCTTCACCTGCTTCAGAACAAATTGGGCCAGAGAACTGAGTGTTCCCAAGAATTTAGATTCACAAATCTGAAAAAAAAAATTTATTTCAGTCACAAAATGTTGTAAGAGAAAACACTGAGAATATTGAGTAAACATTGAAAATATTAGCACAAATGGACATTGTTCCCAACTGAAAGAAAAAGTATTTCCTGTATCCTTCTGTGTATCTTGATTTTGAGGTTATTTTGGAAGTTGCTGAAATTCAGTTTGGCAAAGCAATTCACTGTGAAAGACATGTTAGGAAACTAAAATTTTCTCTACTGACTTTCTATCAACAAATGAGCACTGAAATGTTATCTATAGAAACGAAGATTCATTTGTTCCTGGCACACATGAGGAGCTCAACAAATATTTACTGAATGGTTGAATAAGAACTGCAGTGCTGTGAAGGTTAGCCTGCGATTATAGACCCATTAAGAAGGTGTTTAAACCTCAGTGTTGAGCAGAACAAGCCAGACACAAATCAGCATCTTGCGTGATTCCATTTCTATGAAGTCCAAAACCAGGCAAGCTACTAAGACTGTTGCAAGTCAGGACTGTGGTTATCTTTGGGAGGAGCAGCTGCTAGAAGGGGGGTTTAAAGGCTGATCGTGTTGTTTCGAGCTGGGTGCTCGTTATACACATGGGCTCAGCATGTGAAAACTCACCAATAGCACATTAAGACATATGCATGTTCTGAATGTCTATTGTTGCTATTGTTCAGTTGTGTCCGACTCTTTTGCAGTCCCATTGACTGTAGCCTGCCAGGCTCCTCTGTCCACGGGATTTCCCAGGCAAGAATACTGGAGTGGGTTGCCATTTCCTCCTCCAGGGGATATTCCTGACCCGGGGATCGAACACACATCTCCTGCATTGGCAGACAGATTCTTTACCACTGAGCCCCAGGGAAGTCTGAATGTATATTATACTTCAATAAAAAAATAAAGAAATATATGTAACATTTCATCTTAGGAACAGAGTTAGCCCATGAAAGAAACTTCCGCAGGGTAAGTTCAAAACAACAAGGACAGAAGGCGCGGTGAGGGTTTACCTTACGTACTCCTGTAAAATGCGCAGCGCTTACACTGTCGAAGAATAAATAGAACTTTGACTCTGGCTTCAAAATGTACGCGGCTGCCTCCATAGATTTCTGACAGTTTTATCATGCAGTTGACAGTCGCAAAGCATGTTTCCGACCTCTGGATAATCCATGCAGATGTCAGCAGGGCTTGTGTATCTACAGTCTTGTAAGACTGAAAAATGAATTCACAAAAATAAACTGTGATGCTGGTCCCATTGACTTTCTTTGTCAGCTTTATGAAAGCACTTTCAGCATAACTGACTATATATATAGTGGTGAAGAATCATGTTTCTAAATTAGAAATTAGCTTTTGTTTTGAGAAGTCAGATCTAAGTAAATACCTGTTTTAGGAAAGAATATGTTAGTGTTAGGGCTTCTCACGTGGCCCAGTGGTAAAGCAACCACCTGCCAATGCAGGAGATGTAGGTTTGACCCCTGGGTCAGAAGACCCCCAGAGGAGGAAGTGATAACCTACTCCAGTATTCTTGCCTGCAGAATCCCATGGACAGAGGAGCCGGGTGGGCTACAGCCCATGAGGTCCCAAAGGGTGGTACATGACTTAGTGACTGAGCATGTATTATGGATTTTTATAGCTGCAAGCTTACACTAACCATTAGTAGATGTTGTTGATGGTAGTTGTTAAGACTGTGCATGGTGGGGGTGGAAGCCGGCTGGGATGTGTTGAAATGTAGCAGATGAAGACCAGAATCCATAGCCATCTGGGGAAGCAGGAAGATGGGGAGGAGGCTGGAGGGGATGTGTGCTGGGCAGGGACTGAAGGAAAGCTCTTGGAAGTGGAACACACGGAAGCACTTGGGCAAAAGGAAAGTTACCCGTCATTGATAGGGAGACCATGGTGATGATGCTGTGGGTGTGAGGCAGACACAGGCTGCTGATGAATCAAGAGAGCCACGCCCCTGGGAGGTCACAAGGAGGCGTGACCAGTGTGTACATGGGGCATTTTGCCCTGATTCAGGGGTAGGAGAGACACCTCCTTTGTTGTGACAAAAGTAGCAGAAGATAAGGTTGGAGATTTGGTAGGAAGATGAAGACTTTTCTCTGCAACGGTTTCCCACCCCCTATTCCTTATGAGGCCGGAGGCTGGGGATTGAGGAGGTATAAACTCAACATTTACTTTGGTCTCCTGATTCGAAGAACTGACTCATTTGAAAAGACCCTGATGCTGCGAAAGATTGAAGGCGGGAGGAGAAGGGGACGACAGAGGATGAGATGGTTGGATGGCATCACCAACTCAATGGATTTGAGTTTGAGTAAACTCTGGGAGTTGGTGATGGATAGGGAGGCCTGGCGTGCTACAGTCCACGGGGTCTCAAAGAGTCGGACACGACCGAGTGGCTGGACTGAACTGAAACTCGGCATTGTGTGGAGACGAGAGAACACTCCTTCGGCAGTGTCCTTGGGAAACTGATGAGTATGACCTTGAGGCTAATCTCCATACAGGCTATGTTTCCCCAGAAGCCTTTGGGACTCACTGAGATTTGGGAGAATATTGGAAGGGTTACTGGTTGGTTCAGATGATCAGTATTTTAGTTAGGTCTGCTTTCAAAGACACGTCTTGTTTTTATCAAGATGCCAGATGTGAATGTGTGCTGCCCGAGAAATCGACGGAATTCACAGCGTGCTGACATGGTATTTCTGGCTTCTGTATTTATTTTCTTGGGATGAGAAGCAGAGACTTAGGCAAAGAATTAGATGTTGGAAATTAAATTTCTGGTTGCTAAATTTTACTGGAGTATTGCATATCCCATGAGGCTGGTAAATGAAGTTTTAGTAAGCCCCATGATGGTGCTTCCCAGGTGGCGCTAGTGGTAAAGAACCTGCCTGCCAATGCAGGAGACCCAAGAGATGCAAGTTCAATCCCTGGGTCGGGGAGATCCCCTGGAGAAGGGCATGGCAACCCACTCCAGTATTCTTGCCTGGAGAATCCCATGGACAGAGGAGCCTGGTGGGCTATAGTCCACAGGGTCGCTCAGAGTCCGACATGGCTGAAGTGACATGGCTCACATGCACAAGCCCCATGAATGGCTTAGAAATATTCTTCTCTAGAATTCATGGTCATCTCAGCAGGAAGAACTGCAGTAAGCCTTCAGGGACACTCTCCTTTACATTCTCTGAATTGAACTAGACCCACCAGCACACCCTCTTGGCCACACACACATCCTTTCTTGATCCTGTACTCACCTCCAGCTTGATTGGATCATTGTTCCTTCCCAGGAGACCTTCCCCTTCTTCTGTCCCCTCTGCTTCTTCACTTTCTACGGACTTGCCTTATACACAAGGTTCCACCCCTCTGCAGTTCCCTCCCTAGGATCTCAAAGGATGTTCTGGTGGTTACATCCCGGGGAAGCACTTCAAACGCTGCCTTATGGCACCTCCGATAGCGTTCTCACCATGGAATCTCCTCCGTATCGAATAAGACGGCACCATTCTCCTGGTTCCCCACCCACCTCAGTGATAATTCCTAGTGTGTTTTCTGGTTCCCTCTTCCTCATCTGACTCCTAGAATGTCAGTGGCCTCTAGAACTCCATCCTGAGCCCTCTAGTCACTCCACACTTAATGCACTCACACTTACGACTCCAGCGTTCAAATCAATGTCTCTAGCCAGGTGTTTAGGCCATATTCCTGTACGTCCAAGTGAAACTGTTTGGGTGTCGTCTGGGAAGCTCCAAAGAGCTCCAGTAAGACGGTTCTTTATGTCTCAGCTCAGGAAAGAATTCAGCAAGAGGCAAAATGATAGATAAGAAGTGATTTACCAAAATGGGACGCTCATGAGGTTTACAAGCAGGCAGGTGAGAAATGCTGCACCCCAAGAACTTATTGGGCAACAGTTTTATGATCAAAGGAAAAGTGGGGAGCGGAGAAGACTTTGTCTTCCTTGAATAGACCTCATGCTTCCATCATCCGCTCCTCCTCCAGGTTGAGCAGGCGAGTTTTCTTGTGCCCTCATGGTCAAGCTAGGTCCACAAATTACCGTTCCTGTGGGCAGAGAGCATGTCCTAGGGGTCACTCACTTACTGAGCTTCCTGGGCAGCATGTGGAGCTCATGCCACCATTATTGTACTCTTTGGGGGCACGTCTTGGGCTTCTGCGGCCTGGTTTTGTGGCTAAGCAAGCCTGCTTGGCTCTGTGGTTAAGCGAGCCTGCTCTCTTGAGTGATCGTTAACTTCCAGGGGGCTCCCATATTTCTCCCACTTACACGCCCCTGATGTGATCACCTCCTTTATCCCTTTACTCTGTCCCTGGCATTCCCCCCTCCAGGTGGTCACTCTTTTTGCTCACAAGGGGGTAAGGGGTGACTTGACCGACCATCAGCTGTCTCCTGCTGGGATGGGGCAGAGGCCTGCTGGGGAGGAGTAAACACCGGGCTGACTGTCCCTTCTCTGCTGGGAGAACAGCAAGTCGGTGTCCCTCTGGGGAGCATCATCCTCTTAGCCCTCTTAGTTGATAAGCATCAGAGGATGAGTCTACAGAAAGATAGAAATGCAAAGAAATCCCTCAACAAGCATTAGAAAAGTCATTAAGAGAGTGTAACCATGATTTTGAAGATCCAAACCGCTTTTCCCCAGACAGATTTTAAATCTGCAGGAGGGTCGTTCAAGGCTTCAATCTGTTTCTTTTTGGTTAGGCTCAGAATCTCAGTGTTTTATGTTTTGAGGGTCTATGGAGTCTTTTATCTCACTCATGGATTTAATCTGCTCTTTTTTCTTTTTCTGTTAATATCCTTTGGTGATATGGGCAGCTTCCTTGTCCCCTGAGACACTGAGTGGCCCCTGATTTAGCCAGTAAGTCCCTTCCATTAAAGAAAGAGGACAACCAGGCAGAAGCAGAAGGGAATATAGGGACAGCTAGCCGCTGAGGTTGCAGAAAAGGGGTCCCAGGATAAAAGGGGGGTCCCAGGGAGGTGTGCCCTGCCTTTTCCTTGACACTCCCATGATACAGTTCGTACAGTCGTTAAGATTTGTAATCCTCTGGATGAAGACCAAGAAGGCTGCACCAGTGTCTGTTAGAATTTTTATTTGGTGGCCTGCCACTTCAGTGACCCCTTAGGCATTAGCTGCTAGATGGCACCTCTAGGTAGAGCCACTTCTCACTTTGGGCCCCGTCAGTCTTTTGATTGTGAAGCCATCAAAGGCCAAGGTTCCCCGTCACTCACTGGCATCTGGAACAAGCCCTCTGCCAGTGCCCTGGCTGTTTGGAAAGGGCGCATCAATCCCAATCTTTCCTCCCGTGTCCCTTCTGTCACACGGGGTGCACTGACTTTGTCTGGGTACCCATGGCCCATGTGGTTTAGCTTGGCCA
This sequence comes from Capra hircus, assembly GCF_001704415.2. Taxonomy (NCBI): domain Eukaryota; kingdom Metazoa; phylum Chordata; class Mammalia; order Artiodactyla; family Bovidae; genus Capra; species Capra hircus. Next base: position 2,703,951 of record NC_030830.1, read on the forward strand.
GATCGGCCCAGAGAGTCTGGCCTCCCCTGTGTTGGTTTCTAAGTGGACAAAGCCACTGTCGCCATTTGCACCTGTGTTTGTCTCTCTGGGCGTGTTCACCCTCTTTGGCCACATCCCTATTATTGAAAACAGAATAAGCCAATTGGAGTAAATCGCTCACGGGCATCTAAGGACTGGCAATTGTTTTTTGGATGTCTTTTTTCCCCCTGATAGCTGGGGCAGACTGGACTGTGAAATGGGTAACAGAAAGGGCCTGTCCCTCGGGGGAGGAAGGATCCACATTTGTGAACTTTTTTAAAGCCTCCACTAATCTCCCTTGACGGAGAAGGCAATGGCACCCCACTCCAGTACTCCTGCCTGGAAAATCCCATGGACGGAGGAGCCTGGAAGGCTGCAGTCCATGGGGTCGCTGAGGGTCAGACACGACTGAACGACTTCACTTTCACTCATTGGAGAAGGAAATGGCAACCCACTCCAGTGTTCTTGCCTGGAGAATCCCAGGGACAGGGGAGCCTGGTGGGCTGCTGTCTATGGGGTCGCCAAGAGTCGGACATGATTGAAGTGACTTAGCAGCAGCAGAAATCTCCCTTGAAAAACTGAAGGATTTTCATCTGGTCCCTATTGGACTTTCACTTTTTCGTAATTAATGGGTTTTATTGTGAGCTTTTTCATGCCATCTATTAAACCATTAATCATATGGTCCCATCTATCTCTATCAATAAAACTTATCTGGTGATTCCACCCTGGGTCTGCCTCGGGGACAGCGTTCTTCCTCACCCAGTGTGCTGTGTGACCTGCTGGGGCTGCACGACCCGCTGGTCAGTGAGGGCTCTGTCAGCGTGGGCTTTTCCTGTAACAGCAGTGACTGGGGTCTTGGCTCCTACCTCTGAGACAGCCCATGCTGGAGCAACTATTTTCATGAATTTAGCAGCTTTCACTCGGAGAAGGCAGTGGCACCCCACTCCAGTACTCTTGCCTGGAAAATCCCATGGATGGAGGAGCCTCGTAGGCTGCAGTCCATGGGGTTGCTGAGAGTCTGACACGACTGAGCGACTTCACTTTCACTTTTCACTCTCATGCATTGGAGAAAGAAATGGCAACCCACTCCAGTGTTCTTGCCTGGAGAATCCCAGGGACGGGGGAGCCAGGTGGGCTGCCGTCTATGGGGTTGCACAGAGTCAGACACGACTGAAGCGACTTAGTAGCAGCAGCAGCAGCAGCAGCTTTCACCAGAGCAGTAAATAGCTATCCAAAAGTTTCCTTCCAGTGCCAAAATCCCTTTGGACTACACATTTCATAGCCCAGTCTGCTCCAGACATTGGGTGAAAAAAGGATTCAAAAAACACTGCCAGTCCCCAGAACCCCATGAGCGATTTACTCCAATTGGCTTATTCAGTTTTCAGTAATAGAAAGAAGTCAAAGTGTTAGTCACTCAGTTGTGCCTGTGACCCATGGACTGTGGCCCGCCAGGCTCCTCTGTCCATGGGATTCTCCAGGCAGGAATATAGCAGTGGGTTGCCATTCCCTTCTCCAGGGGATCTTCCCCACCCAGGGATCGAACCCAGGTCTCCTGCATTGCAGGCAGTTTCTTTACCATCTGAGCCACCAGAGAAGCCCCAAGATGAATAGCGATATGGCCAAAGAGGGTGAACACACCCAGAGAGACAAGCAAAAGGCCCAGCGGTGAAAATGGCTTCGTCCTCTCAGAGCCCGCTACAGGGGAGCCCAGGCTTTCTGGGCCAATCCGGCTGGCCGTGGTGGACCACATGGCCCATGGGCACCCGGGCAAGCTAGTGTGCCAGAGGACACTGCAGGAAAGATTGTGACCCATGTGCCCTCTGCAAGCATCCAGGGGGCTGGCAGAGGGAAAGCCCCAGACGCCAGGCATGCTTTCCTGGAGACACCCCCTTTTTGTCCTGGGACCCCCCCTTTTATCCTGGGACCCCTTTTCTGCAACCTCAGCGGCTAGCTGTCCCTATATTCCCTTCTGCTTCTGCCTGGTTGTCCTCTTTCTTTAATGGAAGGGACTTACTGGCTAAATCAGGGGCCACTCGGCGTCTCAGGGGACAAGGAAGCTGCCCATATCACCAAAGGATATTAACAGGAAAGTAAAAAAGAGCAGATTAAATCCATGAGTGAGATAAAAGACTCCACAGACCCTCAAATACAAAACACTGAGATTCTGAGCCTAACCAAAAAGAAACAGATTGAAGCCTTGAACGACCCTCCTGCAGATTTAAAATCTGTCTGGGGAAAAGCGGTTTGGATCTTCAAAATCATGGTTACACTCTCTTAATGACTTTTCTAATGCTTGTTGAGGGATTTCTTTGCATTTCTATCTTTCTGTAGACTCATCCTCTGATGCTTATCAACTAAGAGGGCTAAGAGGATGATGCTCCCCAGAGGGACACCGACTTGCTGTTCTCCCAGCAGAGAAGGGACAGTCAGCCCGGTGTTTACTCCTCCCCAGCAGGCCTCTGCCCCATCCCAGCAGGAGACAGCTGATGGTCGGTCAAGTCACCTTACCCCCTTGTGAGCAAAAAGAGTGACCACCTGGAGGGGGGAATGCCAGGGACAGAGTAAAGGGATAAAGGAGGTGATCACATCAGGGGCGTGTAAGTGGGAGAAATATGGGAGCCCCCTGGAACTTAACGATCGCTCAAGAGAGCAGGCTCGCTTAACCACAGAGCCAAGCAGGCTTGCTTAGCCACAAAACCAGGCCGCAGAAGCCCAAGACGTGCCCCCAAAGAGTACAATAATGATGGCATAAGCTCCACATGCTGCCTAGGAAGCTCAGTAAGTGAGTGACCCCTAGGACATGCTCTCTGCCCACAGAGAGAAACAGTAATTTGTGGACCTAGCATGACCATGTGGGGACAAGAAAACTCGCCTGCTCAACCTGGAGGAGGAGCGGATGATGGAAGCATGAGGTCCATTCAAGGAAGACAAAGGACGTCTTCTCCGCTCCCCACTTTTTCTTTGATTTAAAACTGTTGCCCAGTAAGTTCTAGGGGCATGATATTTCTCACCTGCCTGCTTGTAAACCTCATGAGCGTCCCATTTTGGTAAATCACTTCTTATCCATCACTTTGCCTCTTGCTGAATCCTTTTCTGAGCTGAGACATAAAGAACTGCAGTACTGGAGCTCCTCAGAGCCCCCGGAATAACACCAAAATGGTTTCACAATGAGGCAGCCCCATGTGGACATCCTATGAGAGCCTCCAACGCAATACGTCCAGAGCGGAGTGCATCCGCTGCTGAACCCCGCCCCTGGAAATACCTGTGCTCTCCACCACGTTCCTCAAGCCAGAAACCAATGGATCAAGGCCGTCGTCTCCCTCACTCTCTTCCTGGACATCTGGTTAACCACAGAGACCCAGTTGGTCTCGATCCTAAGTGCCTTCACCTCCATCACACCTGCCATTCCTCCAGTTCAAGCCTGAGACATGAAGACAGCCTTTCCTTTCCCTTCCTTTCCTCTTATTTCCGGACGCATCAAGATGATCTACCTGCCACAGTGCCTGCAGAGCCACCCTTCTAATCTGCAAACAGAATCCTGTCACTCCTTTGCAAAAAACTCTTCCCCAACTCTGTTCCACCAACGGTATATAGTTGTTACTCCTCAGTAGGGCATACTTGGGGCTTCCCCGGCGGCTCAGCAGCAGAGAATCTGGCTGCGGTGTCGGAGACGCACGAGCCACACGTTCGATCCCTGGGTCGGGAAGATCCCCTGGAGGAGGGCATGGCAACTCACTCCAGTATTCTTGCCTGGAGAATCCCATGGACAGAGGAGACTAGTGGACATGTGGTTGCAAAGAGTTGGACACGACTGAGTGACTGAGCACAGCAGGGCATTGCAGGTCTCTAGACAATTAGGTCTCTTTTTGCGCCTTTAGCCTCAGCTTTTGACTCAGATCTTAGAGCCCTTGCAAATCAAACATACGGATGTCCTCATCAGGAGTCGTGGTCTTCCTTTTCTTGGCCTTTGTATATGCTGTCTGCTTTCCTGGGACAGCCTCTGATGGTTGTCCATCACACAAAGTGAGATGTCTACTATCTTCCTCGTTCGGTCACTGTGTGTCCAAAGTGGAGAGCAGAGAAGCAATCCTTTCCAACGACTGCCCGCAATCTAGAGGCATTCACTCTGTCGAGGATTTTTCAGGAGGCAGCAGACAGCTCCTTACCAGCCTCAGCCATGACTCCTGTCTTCCTCCCATACCCCCAGGAGTGCAGAGAGGGGGACCCCTTGGTCTCAGCAGCCAATGGCCTGGGTCGGGGGAAGCTTTTCCCTTCCTCACCAGGGAGGCAGGGCTCTTTTCCCACGTGGGGAGCATCCAGAGAGTCACTCGCAGAGATGAGTGACTCGCAGGAAGGAAGGCTGGAGTCTCACTCCTTCACTTCAAGCTTGTGAAGCTGGAAACCCAGTAGTTTCCTCTGGGGTCTCCCTGGGAACAGAGGGGAGCATGGTGAAGGGATTTGTGGGGGAGCTTGCTGTGTATCCCCCAGGGTTAGGAGCATGTGTATCCATAGAATCAGCCTCTGCCTGACATTTCTAAGGTGAGACACTTTCTAACTTGAACAAACATTTATTCATTTATTTTTTAATTTTTGGCTGTGCTGGGTCTTCAGCTATTGCACGCAGGCTTCCTCTAGTTGTGGAAGGCGGGGTCTGCTTGTGTTGGTGGGGCAGGGGTTCTCATTGCGGTGGCTTCTCTTGTCATGGAGCACAAACTCCAGGGCGCGAGGGCTTCCATAGATGTGGCTCACGGGCATAGTTGCTCTCTGGCAGGTGGGATATTCCCGGACCAGGAGTCGAACCCGTGTCTCCTGCAGTGGCAGGTGGATTCTGATTCATTGTACCAACAGGGAAGTCCAGAGACTTTTCTAACTTTTGCCAGAAGGGTGAGTGCATGTGTGCTAATTCGCCTCAGTCATGTATGACTCTTTGAGACCCCAAGGACTGTAGCCCGCCAGGCTTCTCTGTCCATGAGATTTCCCAGGTAAGAATACTGGAGTGGGTTGCCACGCCCTTCTCCAGGGGATCTTCCTGACCCAGGGATCAAACCGCCGTCTCCTGTGGCTCCCGCACTACAGGCAGATTCTTTTCTGCTGAGCCACAGGGGAAGCCCAGTAGGGTGAGTAAGAACAGCAATTTAACATAGTTTGGATAAAGAAGATGGCTGTTGGGGGCCTCACTGTAGTTCTCTTTGGCCTTCAGAGGACATGGAAAAGACTTTCAGTGGCTTCCATGGATAAATAACAAAGAGCACTGAAGTTAGATGAGGGGCAGGAAGGAAGGCCCTCCAGGAGGCATCTGGGCCAGCAAGGGGATGCCTGATGTGGGGAGATGACTGAGGGCCAGAGAGACACATGGTACCCTTTTCTGAAGGGGTTCTCAGTGATGGTGAAGGCAGGGGCAAATCTGAATGCCACCTCCACCATATATATATGCTCATATATACCCATACATCGGAGAAGGCGATGGCACCCCACTCCAGGACTCTTGCCTGGAGAATCCCATGGATGGAGGAGCCTGGTGGGCTACAGTCCATGGGGTCGCTAAGAGTCGGACACAACTGAGCGACTTCACTTTCACTTTTCACTTGCATGCATTGGAGAAGGAAATGGCAACCCACTCTAGTGTTCTTGCCTGGAGAATCCCAGGGACGGAGGAGCCTGGTAGGCTGCCGTCTATGGGGTCACAGAGTCGGACACGACTGATGTGATTTAGCAGCAGCAGCAGCAGCATACCCATACATATATACCCAAACACATGTCCTGGGTATATAGAAGCTATGATATTGCCAGAGGGCAGCAGCATCAGGTGGCTCAACGATGCTCCCTATCACTGCCACCAGCAGGACATGAGTTGTTTAGGATAACCTTTGCTTTCTTGTTTGTTTCTTCAAGTCCTTACCCCTGGGAGAGGGAAGCCCAGGATAGGCAAGACGGCAGAGAAGCAGACCACATCCTCTGAGGTGCTGATAAAGGAGAGTGTTGAGGAAGATAAATAGCTTTAAAATCACACACACACACACACACACACACACACACAGAATTTTAGAAGCCAAGAAAATATCTTTGGAAATAATAACAGTAATTCCAGTGCTTGAGAATCTCTGTAGGTCAGCCTCTCCCTGGTTTTCTTGAATACTGAACACGTCTAAATTATAAAATTGACATAACACCAGGAGGGGCACACAAGATATTTTGCAAACTTGGGCTCAAGTCATGGAATATTGTCTTATGGATGAATTAACTCCTCTGAGAAATCATTTCAAACCTATGAATATCCATTTAAACATTAGCGATATTAAAGGAAGAAGAGCAAGATATCAAAAACATTTTAAACAAGATACTGAATATAAATCAATGCTCATCAAGTCAAGATGTGCATCAAAGCAATAATAAATTGACATGTTCATTTCCATCAGTAAGGAGACCAAAGCTGTTCATTCCTGCAATGAGGCAATCATATTCGACAACTGCCTGTTTTCTGATTGGGAACGTTTTAAAAGGCAGATGAGCAAGAATGAGGAAACACACAACTTTATAATACAGTTGAGCACTTTTTTTAGTTATACTTAAAATGGATTCTAGGAAAAATAAAAACAGTAGATTTTGTGTTTTGGCAGAATTCTGAAGAATATGCTGAGAAGTTATAATGTTCTGTGAGAAACCCTTTATAAAACATTTTTTTTTGCTACAACTTTAAAAAGTTTTAAATTTTATAAGGGAGTATAGTTGATTTACAATGTTGTATTTCACAGCTCAGTTGGTAAAGAATCTGCCTGCAATGCAGGAGACCCCGGTTCCATTCCTGGGTTGGGAAGATTCCCTGGAGAAGGGAAAGGCTACCCACCCCAGTATTCTTCAGCTTCCCTTGTGGCTCAGATGGTAAAGAATCCACATGCAATGCGGGAGACCTGGGTTTGATCCCTGGGTTGGGAAGATTCCCTGGAGAAGGGAAAGGCTACCCACTCCAGTATTCTGGCCTGGAGAATAGTCTCCAGGGGGACTGTATAGTCCATGGGGTCGCCAAGAGTCAGACTAACTGAGCGGCTTTCACTTCAGCGCACGTTGTTGGTTTCAGATGCGCATCTAACTGGCTCCCTTTGCTGGTCTTTGTTGGTTATCTACTTTATACATTGTTGTTTAGTTCCTAAGTTGTGCCTGACTCTCCTGTGACCCCATGGACTGTAGCCCACCAGGCTCCTCTGCCCATGGAATTTTCCAGGCAAGAATACTGGAGTGGGTAGCCATGTCCTCCTCCAGGGGATCTTCGTCCCAGGGATTGAACCCACGTCTCCTGCACTGCAAGCAGTCTTTACCGCTCAGCCAATGGGGAAGCCCATTTTTATGCACAGCAGCGTGTATATGTTAATTCCAGCCTCCTTATTTATCCCTCCCTTCTTCCCCTTTCGGTAACCATAAGATTGGTGAAACATTATTATAAGGTTTTGACCACTGGTTATGCAGACAGTGGATCCAATAATGGGCATGGGATGCTCCTTCAAAATCTTATTTTGACATTTTTTAGTAAAGACACTGAAGCGCTACACTGCATGAACTTCTCAACTGAGAGTGAGTGGCAAGTGATGAAATCTCCCCCAGCTGTCTTAAGGAAGGGCCAACGGGGACTAGACAGTTGAAGGCATAAGGCTGGAGAAATGTAAGATGTTTTACATTTCGACCCCATTGAGCTGAGGCGTTTCAGTAAGTTGGTTACTTAACACTGTCAATCCTAACCATAGTTCTCTAGCTTTCTTTTGATCAAGATTTCTGTTCCTCACTTTCTTCTCCATTTTAGTTTTCTGTTGCTACAGAAAGCCTTGATATTTAGCAGCGGAAAACAGCAAACATTTCTTATCTCACAGTCTCCATAGGTCACAAATTTGGGTGCAGCTTACCTGGCTTACTACAATATTCCCCTCTGGGCCTTCCTACTTTTATGCTCTGCAAAGCAGCCTATTAAATAGCTTAAAATACAGTATCAGAGTCAGTTTTCCTTGGTTCAAACCCTTTGGGGGTGGTTTATCCTTTATCCTTTGATGGTCTGAATTCCTCACGATCCTGTCTGATATGTCTCGACATATCATTCAGATCACTTTTTGAAAAACCAGCTTTATGGAAGTATAGCTGGCCTACACGGAGCTGCGCCTGTTCAGCGTAAGCAGTTCGATGAGTTTGGACACGTGCAGACACCAGTGGAACCTTCACCACAGTCAAGGTCTAAGACGTTTCCACCACCTCCAAAAGTTTCCGTATGTCCTTGCCTTCCTTTTCTGGGTAAGAACACAGACCATGAGATCTATCCTCAGTAAAACTTTAAGTGCACAATAGGGTATGGTTGAGGAAATCCCCGATGGCTCAGTGGCAAAGAATCTGCCTGCTACTGCAGGAGACTTGGGACACTTGGGTTCGATCCCTGGGTCGGGAAGATCCCTGGAGTAGGCAGTGGTAACCCACTCCAGTATTCTTGTCTGGGTAACCCCCATGGACAGAGAGGCCTGGAGGGTGACAGTTTATGTTGTTGCAGAGTCAGACATGACTAAGCACAATACATACACATACACACATGTAAACACAGAGAGGGTATGGATAACCAGAGGCATTAGGTTGTACAGTGGGTTTCTAGCACTGATTTTTATATATTTATGTATATGTATATATTTTTACTTTTATTTAATTATTTTGGCTGCTCTCGGTCTTTGTTGCAGCATGCGTGCTTTGCTGCAATATATGGGATCTTAGTTCCCTGACCAGGGATTGAACCCTGGCCCCCTGTACTGGGAGCTCAAAGTCTTAACCACTGGACCGCCAGGAAAGTGCCCTCTGATTCTTGCATAACTAGAACACAGCAGTCTTGAAAAGAATGTGTCTTGAGTTTCTCTGATAAAAAGAGAAAACGACCTAGAACTAAGGTAATTACAGTAAAAGGCTTCAATGAAACACATACTTCCATGAGCCTATAAGTGATAATAGGATCATTTCATTAATTGAATGGGCTTCCCTGGTGGCTCAGAGGGTAAAGAATCCGCCTGCAATGCAGGAGACCTGGGTTCGATCCCTGGGTTGGGAAGATCCCCTGGAGGAGGACCTGGCAACCCGCTCCAGTATTCTTGCTGGAGAATTCCATGGACAGAGGGGCCTGGTGGGCTAGAGTCCATGGAGTTGCAAAGAGTCAGACACAACTGAGCGACTAAGCAGAGTACAGCAGCATTTACAGAATCTCCCCTTCAGCTCCCGTCTCACAGCTAGGAGAGAGGGCTATCCTTCCTTAGCCAAGTGCGTGGTTGACAGGAGGCCTGCCCCGCTGGTGTTGTCTGGGAGGCTCTTTTTGCACGGATTCTGGGGCGTCTGGATTTGAAACAGGTGTATGCGTGCATCTGAAAGAATCCGTTCCAGATGTCAGAAGCTTCAGTTCTGGTGAGGGACGTGAAGGAAAATTAGGAGAGCAAGTGTCCTATTCACACGCTAGGAAAATAAATGTTTTACTAGTCCTTAAATAACATTTTTACTCTGAGGTGTATTGGCAAATTTTAGTTTTATTTCTGTATGAAAGTCTCATTTTTATGAGTGTGATTTATACACATTTAAGGAGTAGAGGTGATTGCTAAAATTAGCTTTGGTGATCCCATGCTAATGTCTGTGTGGGAAGAGAATCATGTTGTCTTAAAGGTCTGACATTTTGCTTATATTTAGTGAATAGTGTAATATTTATTATCATTGGCTACAGTTTAGTTTAACTATTATGAATGCACATAATTTCTTATGTTTTGAGATCTCACGGTAGAGAAAGTGTGTGATGGGAAAATGTCTTAGGCATTCTCTTTTCCCACCCAAGCTGTTAACCAATAAAATTCTATCACTGAATAAATGTTGACTTAGCACCTTACTATGTGCCCGGCACTGTGCTAAGGGCTGGGATACAAAAAAGCTTAGTCTTGATTTCAGAACAGGTAACAGTGAGTTGTAGTGATTGTTGCCCATGCTAGCCAGGCTGCATATCTGGAGGGCGACTGAAAATTTATTGATTTGTGAGTTGCTCTGTCTACCACACTAGTTCACTTGCTTAAAGGGTAAATTCACTAGCCTCTGCAGGAAATTTGGTGAAAATTTTTTTCCTCAAGATCTTTCATTGACCTCTTGTTCCCCAGTCTCGTCACATGAGCATAGGCAGCCAGGGGCCTGCGTGGGCTGTTGGCTTTGTAAACACAGAGCCGTCAGGGTGTATAGAAATCAAGCACTTCGGTGATTCTTTAACAAGAAACTTACCGGGTAAAAGTACCTCAGGTGTGTTTGAAATTTCTGCCCTGTCCCGTATTCTCATCATGGAAAAATACTTGCAGAAATTGTACTCAAACGCAGACACGATTTCTTTGCACATTGCTAGTAGTAACTCCCTGGTGTGTTTCAGACGCCACACAAAATGCCACACAGAATCCCAAACAGCAGTGCCTGCTTACTTTTGGAATATAAAGTACGAGTCTTACTGGAGCAGATTTGGCTTGTTCCGTCAAAGGAGAAATGAGCATGCAGTCATCAACAGGCAGAGGACTGATTTCTAGAAGGAACTACATTAAAAAGTCCTCCGAGGATTCAGTGCAAGAAAAATTTCTCCAGATACCATTGCATTTTTCTACTCAACTATGAGAACAATATAACCCACCATTTCCATTTTTGTCTTGCCCCCGAGGCATCTCTGAGCTAAATACAGTGCTTCATTTCTGTTATGATTTTAGATATCTGCCTGATGACTTGGTTCCAATCTAGTAATTTTTGATTTTCCTATTTTTTTTTAAAAGAAAATATTTCTTTATTTATTTGTGGGCTGCTCCAGGAGTTGGTGATGGACACGGAGGCCTGGTGTGCTGCAGTCCATGGGGTCGCAGAGAGTCGCACATGACTGAGTGACTGAACTGAACTGGACTGGGTCTTTGCTGCTGTGCGTGGGCTTTCTCAAGTTGCGGTGAGTGGGGGCTACTTTCTGGTTAGGGTGCTTGGGTCTCTCACTGCAGTGGCTTCTCTTGTCGAGGAACACAGGCTCTAGATGCACAGGCTCAGCAGGGGTGGATCACAGGCTCGGTTGCCCCACGGCGTGCGGAATCTTCTGGGATCAGGGATCCAATCTGTGTCCCATGTATTGGCAGGTAGATTCTTAACCGCTGGACCATCAGGGTAAGTCCTTCCTATTTTGTCCTGTGTTTTAATTAAGCTACCTTTATTTGTGTTTGGGACTGTATGGAATTTGTTAAAATCAATTAAATCACCAGCTCCATATCCCAATGACAACAATAGAAATGACTGATGCGGTCGTTGGTGGGAACCGTCCTGGAACCAACATTTGGCTGCAGATCACTAGTATATGGGTATTTAAAAGTTGATTCCAAGAGAGAGTCCTTGTCTCCAAAGGACTCTCGCCCCACAGAGAGACACCCAGGGGTCTGTGTGGGGAAGACTGACCCTTCAGGCAGCGCTAACACGAATGAGAACACTCCAACAGCCCCGGACAAACCATGCGGATGATGATACCACAAAGCCTCTAAAAACTAAGTTGGCGTTGGAACCAGCCATGCCTACAAAAGGAGGCCAGCACCTGCCTGCTAGACCTAGGCAACTGCCTGATAGAAGATGTAAATAGGACCCAGAGTCTCATGGGCTTCCCAGGTGGCACTAGTGGTAAAGAACCCACCTGCCCATGCAGGAGACATAAGAGATGCCGGTTTGATCCCTGGATTGAAAAGGTCTCCTGGAGGAGGGCATGGCAACCCACTCCAGTAGTCCTGATTGGAGAATCCCATGGACAGAGGAGCCTGGCGGGCTGCAGTCTGTAGGCCACAGTCCAGAGAATGAATGAAGTGACTTAGCACACATGCACAGAAACTGGAGACAGAATAGAGTGCCCAGGGTGCAAAACAAAAACACACACAATAAGCAAAGCCCCAGAGAAAAACCCGCTCAAAACCCCCAAACCACCTGCCAGGCCGAGTCAAGAAAGCCCCAACTTACTGACCGACGCCACCTCGAAGATCACTCAGATGTCAGACGACCTCATCTCACCCAAATCATCAAGGCTGTCAAAGCAGCTGTCCTGAAAAATGCTTCCACAGTCAATTACAAATTCCCTGGAAACAAAGGAAAAAGCAGAAAATCTCAGCAAAGAAACAGACGTTATATAAAACAAAAAAAAACCAAATGGAAAGAATACAATTACAGAAATAAAAAAACTCACCAGACGGGCTCTGGTAGAGTGGAGATGATGGAGCCTTTGAGCTGCAGGATGCACGGCAGAGTTCACCCCATCTGAAAGAGAGAGAAAAGAGAGGGATGAAAGTGATCAGGCCCATTGCCATTATAAATAGCACCTCCGTAGGGTTCTGATGTATTTGTTTGGGGAGTTTTATGAAATTGTATGTATTTTTAATTGGAGGATAATTGCTTTACTTGGTTGTGGTGGTCTCTGCCATACGTCCATATGCATCAGCCACAGGAGTAAATGTGTGAACCTTCCTCCCACCCCCCGCCCCATCCCCCCGACCCAGGCTGTCACAGAGCACTGGGCATGAGCACCCTGCATCGTACAGCTAATCCCCACTGGCGGTCTCTTTTACACCTGGTAATGTACACGCGTCAAGGCTACCCTCTCAGTTCGCCCCACCCTCTCCTTCCCCCACTGTGTCCGTAAGTCTGTCCCCTATGTCTGCGCCTCCCCTGAGCCCTGCAGACCTCACGCAGTTTTACACTGTCATCCCCTCTCTCCTCTGGGCTGGCCTTGCTGGCCTCGTTGTTCTCACTCAGACACAACAGGCATGCCCCTGCCTCAGGGCCTTTGCACGTCCTGTTTCCCCATTGCCCAGAAATCTCTTCAACCAGATAGCCTCAAGGCTGATTCTCTTATCCTCTGCTGGGTCCGGACTCAAGGGTTCCCTTCTCAATGAAGCCTTTCCTTGCTGTCCCAACTCCCCACCCCCTCTCCTTTGTTTGATTTTTTTCCCACAGCCCTTGTCATTATACTACATACTTACTAGTTTCCTGTTGTCATGCAAGAAAATTCCACAGCATCAGTGGCTTAAAGCCGCACAAACTTATTAGGTGGGCAGTTGGTGGCCTTGGTTCCTCTGCTCTGGGTGTCCCCCCACCCACCCCAAGGCTGACATCAAGGACCCAGCTGCCCAGGGCTCCCTCCTGGAGTCTCTGGGTGAGAACCGCTCCCAGGATCATTCAGGTTGCTGACAGAAACCAGAATTAGATTCCTGTTCTCGCCGTCGCCTGAGATCTGCCCCCGTTTCTAGAGGCGCCTGTACCCATGGCTCTTGGCTCTTTCACCTTCGAAGCCAACAAGGCGACTCCAGTCCCTTGCAGGCTGCTCTATTTCATTTTCCTCCCTCTTCTGCTCTTTGTATAAATAAAGATTTATGTATATACTTTAGTGTTTGTTTAGTCTGCGCCGGGGCTCCATTGCTGCCCTCAGGCCTGTCTCTAGTTGCGGCAAGAGGGGTCTGCTCTTGGCTGCCTCGGGCGGGCTCCTCATCGCGGTGGCTCCTCTTGCTGTGGAGCACGGGTTCTAGGCGCTTGGGCTTCAGCAGCTGCAGTGTGGGGTTCAGTCATTGGGGCGCACAGGCTTCATTCTGTGGAATCTTCCTGGACCAGGGATCAAACTGGTGTCCCCTGCATTGCAAGGTGGATTCTTAACCACTGGACCACCAGGAAAGAAGCCCTCGCTTCTGCTTTATAGGACCCCTGTGATTACATTGGGTTCACCTGGTTACTACAGGATAATCTTCCTACTTTCTGCTTAGCAAAGTTAATTCTGTCTGCAAAGTCCCCTCTGCAATGTACAGAAACATACTCACAGGTGGAATACTGAGGGCTAAATCACAGACACAATAGCCTGCCTACCTGAATATATTTTCTTAGTTTTATTATTGTCAATATTCTCCTTCTAAAATCTGACTCTTTGGTGTCCCCAAACCTTGAACAGAGCCTGGCACATGTGGGTGTTCAATATATGTCGTTCAAATATTTGTCAGAAGAATGAATTCGTGAATACAGGCTGGGTAATTAGTATCAAGTTTCCTGTATGTCTCAGCGGTAAAGAATCTGCCTGCCAATGCAGGAGACGTGGGTTTGACCCCTGGGTTGGGAAGATCCCCTGGAGAAGGAAATGGCAACCCGCTCCAGTATTCTTGCCTGGGAAATCCCATGGACAGAAGAGCCTGGTGGGATACGGTCCACGGGGTTGCAAACAGTGGAACACGACTTAGCAGCTAAACGACAATAACGGTTAGTATCAACGTGTGCTTTCCCATTGGTACACATCTTAGACTTTCTCTTCCGCTTTCAAAGACAGCCTTGGTTTTCATTTTAACCTGATTTTATCCAGTACAGTGTGGTTTTCCCTGCCCCCCACCCCCCCCACACTGCTTACAGCTCTACCAGTGAAAAGGATTGGGAGTAAAATCATGTTATATTTTCACGGGATCTTCTGGTTGACACACCAGGGACACATCCAGAGGGAACCACAGACGGGTGGAGCTCAGAGACCTCAGGCACCGCCCAGTGGAACTTAATGTTCGGTGATTTCTTGGAACCAAACTCCAGGGATAGTAGAGCTAGTCATGGGACTGTGTTAAGCATTGTTTAACTCAGTTAAAAAAAAAAAAATTAAAGTTTAGTCTGCTCATGTCAGTTAACCAATGAACATTTCAAAAATGAATCTTCTGGATGTTTCTAAAGATTCTGTGGCTTGATATAGCGTAACCCGTCTAAATCCTTGGATGATGAAGATGTGAGCTGGTGAGAAAAGTCTGAGGCACACGCATACAAGTAACAGGTTTGCCGCTTGGGTTACAGTGTGGAAAATTCTTCTGGAAGCAGATTTATGTATTAGTTTTTCACTTTGCCACCAGATGTCCTTCACGAGTAGGAAAATATGATGGCTTGCCTGATATTTTGAAGTGTGAATGCCCAGCATTTTTGAATAGTTGACAGTAAAAGGAAAGTGTGAGTGGATGCAAGTGTTACCACAGACCTCTGGATGAGACCTGTATTTTGAAGGCTGCCTTACAGGTGTAGCTTTCAGAAGCAATGTTTATTTAACTCTCAAATTCTCATTTCTCATACTCTGCAAACATTTACTTACCATATTTCCTTTTCACGCAACTCCAAACTGACATTTTGAAAGTCTGAGCAAATTATTTTATTGAGAAATTCAAGCTAATACATACTCAAATCCTTACAGGGATGTAGAAGATAAAAAGGTACTATTTTAAGCGGAGCTGCCCAAGGATTCCAGGCCACCAGACCTCAGGCTTTTAAACACAAGAGCAGCATATCTTACAATGCTTCTATGTTAGATTAATTCTAAAAGCAGCTACTTACATCTTGCAAAAGTCAGTTGAGAGGGGCCCACGTATGATTTAGTACACAAATCAAAGACTGCAATTGCAGTTTATTGCTAATAAACTAATTCAAAGGAAAGCATAGAGTATAGAATATTTGATGTACCAAATTAATAGCATCTTTTTAAAATAGAAATTATCTGGTCACATGAGTCATGAATGTAAACTGGAAATCCTCATAACATGAAAGGAACATGGGTAACTGCTCTAACAAACACTCTGTTCTGTGACCTACCCTGTGCCCTGACCGACCCCTGGGTACAGGATTCCCATCCTACCCCCGTGTCACCAAAGGCACAGGGCAATCCTTTGCTTTTCGGCAGGGGTTCCTCAGTCCCCTACTTTGTGGGCAGGGCTGGGACCGGCAACCTCCTCCAGAAAACGGAAGGCCATCTGCATGAAATGTCAGCCAAGCCGCCAGATGTTTGATATGGATTGGCTTCCACATCCGGCTTCTTGACCGAATTCCTCGTCTTTGCACCCAGATGTCCTGGAGAATTGCAGAGAACTTGACAAAGCCGGGCCAGGGCCACAGAGCAGAGGGGCTGTGATACTCTGGTGTCCTGCAGGCGGCGAAGCTCCCTCTGATTTCCCTCCATCATGCAGCCCAGCCGACCCTGAGAGGCAGACCTGTTCCTGGCCCTTCCTCCATCTCTCCTGAATCACATCTGGACGTTGCCCAGCCCCTAGTCTTGGGTCTTCTGGAGGAGGGTTGGAGTGAGTGATGGACAGGGGTCAGAGAAGCAGGGAGGGGGTCAGGTGGTGGTTTGGAGTCCCTTATGCACCTGGAGTTGAGATTGGCTTGAAGAAGCAGTGGTCCCAATTTTGACTGTATGAAAATTTCAGAATCATATCTCTTTATACCTCTTTCCCCTAACAGATCCAAGGCCATGTTGGAGTGTTTTCTGACAAACATATGCACGTGTAGGGGGTGGTGGAGATGTGAGGAGAGCGCATCCTCTTCTGTGGTCCTTGGTCAAATGTCACCGTCTTTATGAACATTGTCATATCTCACGCCATGTTTCCCCTCTGGCTCTTAAGAGAGTCGTGTGCTCTTGTGTTTGTCATTGGGAGGCACCCCCTTTTTTCTAGCATCTCACAACAGGACCTGAGAGTACTTCTTGGTGGAGCCCATGGCAGAGCTGAATCAGGGTTGCTGCACAGACGTTGATTACAAATCACTAAGGGCCGTTTTAGACCCAGGTCATATAGGTCCATCTACCTCTTACCAAGTGTCTGAGAAAAGGTGATGGTGGTGTGCTTGCCTGAGTTCTCCTCTGGCTCATGTAATAGGTGCGTGTGCAACGAACGAGTCATGGTCTGCCTTTGTGTGCTGAAGGGCACAGGCCTCCTGAAGTGCCCTATGCTCAGGGTTCTTTGGCTTTCCAGGGCTTTCCCCACTGCCCTGACAGGCTGGAGCTGCTTCACTCTTCTCGTGTCTCACTAGAAGTCTTAAGAGGGCGTGACTGGGTTCGAGAAAGGAGGAAGCCCACAGGCACTTGCTGAGACTTCAGATCTTCTGAATCAGAGCTCTTGGGGGCTGCAACGACTTCATGCTGCTGACAGGTCCCAGCAGAAGAAAGAGGGAGATGGAAGCTCTTGAATTCAAAGGGGCCTGGAATCCCAGACCAAGGGATTGATGTGTTCCTCTTTTCAGATGAAAACAACCCCTGCAGATGGTTAGAGATTGGCCGTCAGTGTGGCTGATGTTGTCTTGCCTGAGAGTAATGGCTATAGGACATTTGTAAAACCAAAGTCTGTCCTAAAGACCAGTGTGTCTGGGCTGAAACAAGTCAACAGATAAGAGCAATCCAGTGAGTGGTGGGGGTGATGGGAGGTAAAGACATTTACCTATTCAAAACAGATTCTTTGAAACAAGGTAAACATGCTCATAAGGCGTGAATCAGCAGAAACCTCATGATCCCATAAGATCACAAATCCTATAAGGCTCTATGTATTTGGTTGGTCTGGCTCCCAAATGCCTTGGACTCTGTGAACCAAGGCAGCCAGGTCAGTATTGATTTCTAAGGCACATGTTTTCACCAGGTAGATAAAAGATCAAAATGTTTTACGAGAACTTCCTTTTAAGATGCACCAATAACTGGCATTTTTGGATGGGAAGAGCAAATGAATTTGCATCCTGGATGGCAGATGGTGGTGGTGGTGTTTGGGTGGAGGGGCAGTGTCTTTAGCTGAGAAGTGAGCCTGCCATAAAATTATAATGCTTTTTACATGCTTGATCTTGTCTAATGTTCCCAGCAAGCAGAGTTTCAGGGCCCTGTCTATAATGGGAACATGCCAAGCCCCTGCAGTTACTGAAATTACCTGTACCACTTCACCTCAAGTTTTACTGATCTGGCTTTGTGTGAAATAGAGTGCATTTCAATACATTAAGATGCAACCTTAACAGACAAACTGGAGAAGCATTAAAACCTTTCCAAGAAGATGGTGATGGGGGTGAGTTTTTCTATTATAGGATCTAATTGCACTGGCTTTCTTCTGGGGGCTAGCTTAAGAAGTGGAGTGCCAGTACTTAGTTGCTAATTTGTTTCCTAGTCTTTTGGTCCCATGGACTGTGGCCCCCTAGGCTCCTCAGTTCATGGTGTTCTCCAAGCAAAAGTACTGAAGTGGGTTGCCATCCCCTGCTCCAGGGGATCTTCTCAACCCAGGGGTCCAACCTGGGTCTCCTGCATTGCAGGCAGATTCGTCACCGAGCCACTAGGGAAGCCCCTAAGAAGCAAAGCGGAAGCCCAAATGAAGCCATAAATCAAAATACTGCGGCCCAGGCCCTCTGGAGGAAGGGCTTGGCTTATACTTGACCCTCCCTGTGGCTTTTGGGAGCAGCTTCTCCGCAGCTGTGCCCCAGGTCCCAGCAGCTGTCTTGGAGAAGCCACGTGACTGTTAAATGACTACATTTCATCAATTAGAGAAAATAAGGAATGGGAAAATCATCATTTTTCTGTTCTTCCTCAACTGAGTCAGGTGACACTGATTTAACAGCTGACTTTACTTTTATTTAGTTAAAAACATCAGTTTAGGCCTTTTATGGAATCGTAAAAGAGCAAGGTTTCCACTGGGCTCTGATCAGATCGTTCTCCCTACCGATGATCTGGATGCCTTTCTGAGTCGCTGCTCCCCGGACGCCTGCGAGTATTCTCTATACTCGAAACCTACGCTCGGCGGAGGCGCCGCCTCCCGGGAGAGGGAGGGTGCAAGAAGGGGGCGGGTCCATTTAAATACCGACGAGGCGCGCCTCTCCATTGGCGGCCGGCCTGTCCGTCTCCAGAGGGGCGGGGCGTCCCGGGGGCTGGAGTGCGGTACCTGGGCGAGAGGCGCACCAGAAAGCCCACGTTGGCCGCTGCGGGCAGCGCGGCTCCGAGAGGCGGGAGCCTGCGAACTCCGGCGCTGCCGCCGCCGCTCCGCTCCGCGCCCCGGCCCGCGTCCCTGCCATCCCTTCTGCGAACCGGGGTTAGGCCGGGGTGGGGGCAGCCGAGCCAGCACGGAACGGAGAGCAGGATCCTGACCGCCTGCGCTCGGGCAGGGGAGCAGCGCGCCGAGATCTCGAGGGCGATCCGGAGACCGAGGGGCGCGGAGTTTGTGAGCGAGAAGGAAGTTCAAGCCTCGCCGAGAGGGTTGGAACCTTGGGACGCCTCTTCGCCACGGCCGGGGCCCTCCGGCGGGGGTACACTTCACGGCGGCCGCGCGAGCGAGGCGCAGGCGTGCGCGGGGGCGATGCCGGGCATCCCCCGACGCTGGTGAGCCGCCCCGGGAGGGCTGTGCGCCCGCAGCCAGACCCTAGAGTAACTGCCCCCTGACCCGCCCGGGGGCGAGGACGCCCTCTGCAGCGCGGCCCGGACTCGGACGCACCTGGCCTGGACCTTGCGCCTCCGCAGACCTCCGCGGGGGTGCGGGGTTTCCCCTTGCCCCTCCAGTGGTTCTGCGGCGGGGATCGCGCCCCCTCCGCCTCCCTTCCAGTCCGGGCAACTGGGGGCGCCCCAGAGAACCATGAGAGATAAGGACTGAGGCCGGGAAGGGGAAGCGAGTCTGCCGAGAGGTGGCGGGGGGAGCTGTTCACGCCAAGGGCCACCGCGGCCGCGCTCCGGCCTCGCTCCGCCGCTCCACGCCTCGCGGGGCCCGCGGGGCCCGCCCGGCCCGGCGGGGATGCTGGGGCGGACGGCGCAGTGGCTGTGCTGGTGGTGGGGGCTGTTGTGCAGCTTCTGCGGGCCCCCGCCCCTGCCCGCCGCCGCCGCCGCCGCCGGGGGGGCGTTGCTGGGGGACGGCGGGAGCCCGGGCCACGCGGAGCGGCCACCCCCGCCGCAGACCTCCTCCTCGGGCTTCCTGTACCGGCGGCTCAAGACGCACGAGAAGCGGGAGATGCAGAGAGAGATCCTGTCGGTGCTGGGGCTCCCGCACCGGCCGCGGCCCCTGCACGGCCTCCCGCAGCCCCCGGTGTTCCCGCAGCAGCAGCCAGCTCGCGGGGAGCCCCCGCCCGGGCGGCTGAAGTCTGCGCCCCTCTTCATGCTGGACCTGTACAACGCCCTGTCCGCCGACGACGAGGAGGACGGGGCTTCGGACGAGGAGAGGCGGCAGCCCGGGCCGCGCGGAGGGGCCGGCGCGTCCCAGTCCCGGTCCCCATCGCCGGGCGCCGCGCACCCCCTCGGCAGCGGGAGCCTCCTGGCCACCGGGCCTGGCGGGGGCGCGTCCCCACTGACCAGCGCGCAGGACAGCGCCTTCCTCAACGACGCCGATATGGTCATGAGCTTTGTGAACCTGGGTAAGTATCGGGGGCGGGCGGGCGGGCGGGGTGGGTGGCTGGGTAGCGTAAAGACCAGAACATTCTTCCCTTTCCAGTCTCCTGGGCGCGGGGCGCAGGGAGTGAGAGGATGGAGGAGCCCCTGGCGCTGGGGGCCCCGGCGGGGAAGCGCGGGCAGGCCAGCGGCCCTCGCACCACCTGCGCGGCCCGGGGGCGGGAGAGGGGGCGGCACGTGCGCTCCCAGCCCCTGGCTGCTCGCCGCGGCGCGGGGGCGGGCTGGGGCGCTGGGTCCCGAATGCGGCGCTGGCTGGCGCGTCTCCGCGAGCCGCCGGAGCACAGTCTGCGCTTTTCGCAATTGGTGCCCGGCTCGGGCCCCGTTAACTCGACTGTGGCGGAAAAGTCCGGCCCAAGTGGGGCCAGCTGGGACGGAGAAGGCGCTTTAACACTTTGCCCCTCCTGTTTGGTTCGGCGTCCTCAACTCTCTTGAGTGCCTGTTCTCCCACCGGGAGCAGCTGAGAACTTTAGAAAAGTTGACGATTGTGGTGAAGTAGTGTCCACCGATTTGGGGGAGGAAGGATGCACAAGGAAGTCCCGAAAGGACCGCGGGAGGCTCGCCAGCCCCGGCGAGTCTGGGCTCGCGCGGGCTTGGGGTCGCTCCCCTAGTACCCTCGCTCACATGTCTTTGGCCCGAGCCCTCAAAGGCTGAACTCTTGATCACCTCGGCCCAAGCTGGACGGGCAGAGAAAGGGTGTGGGTTGGGGGCTGGGGTTGGGCCGGGAGCTGGTCTGAACCGGTTGCCAGGCAACAGAATGGAAATTCAAGGGCGGCTAAATCGGGCTCAGCCGCAAATGTTCTGTGGCAAACCCGGACCGAGTCAGAGCTTTTCCCCCTCGCGTCTTAGTATCTGTAAATGAGAACGGCGTGAGGAGGACTTTCCCCAGAATCTGTGCCTCCGATCTGCGCTCCTCTTCATTCATAAACTGACTCAGCGTAGACGCAGCGATGTAGGGGCCGCGCTCTAGGCAGGGAGAAGTGGGGCGCAGGAGCCACGACCCAAGCGGGCGCAGCCGCACGGTGGGGTGGGTCTCCGCGGACTTCCCTTCCGAGGCGAGACGTGCGGCTCTGCCCAGGCCCCGAAGTCGGTTTGCAGGCATTGCCAGAGCAGCTCCCGCGTCTCCAAGCCACGTCGGAGACGTCCGTCTTTTAAGGACAACCCCCATGTCAAAAACCTTAAGCGAGTCCTTTATAAGTCTTTCAAGGAGAGAATCAACTCCGCTGAGCTTTGGGGGAAGAAAGGACGGGGGCGGAGGGGCGGGGTTCCGGAAGGTATGGAGCAAGACCGCAGACGTCCGAGGGGTGCAGGCATCCTCCTGGGAAACTCCTGACGCAGAATCTCACAGGGACTGGAGGCTCCAGGCCTGCCTGTCTGGCTCCTTGCAGCGCCACGGGTTCTGATTGGACAGGAGTTTTCACAATTTATTGGGATCAAAGCCAAGGTGGAGCCACCTCCAAGAAGTATTCTAAGGAAATTCTCAAGCCAGTCAGTCAAGCTGGGGCACCGGAGAGGCACCAGCGCTGTTCCTTATTCTAACATCTCTGCTGCTTCTGTCTTAGTAAATTCCTCACCCTCATTACCCCCCTCCTCTAATCCCCTAAATTTCTTCCCTTGGAGAAATGTTTCATTGCCTTTTGGGGGTAATCCCCAACTTGAACAAAGTGGGAAGAATAACACTTGTGACTTCTAAAGGGACAGTTGGAGCACACTTTCCAGAAAACAGTTCCTAGGCTTAAGGTCGTGGTTCTCCACCTGGCATACGTGATGCTGGGCTGTTCCCCAGAGCAGTTAAGTCAGAATCTTAGTGGCCATGGTCCAGAAGCCCTGGCACGGGAGATCCTGACCTCTGAAGGCAATCAAATCACTCCAGAAAGCAGTTAACAGCAATGCTTCTTTATGTCAGTGGCTTCCAAACATTGCTATACATGAGAGTCACCTGGAGGGCTTTTAGGCCTAGATGTCCAGGTGGTACCCCCTTCAGTGAAATCAATGCATGGCTAAAAGCTGGATATCAATGTTTTTTAAACATCCTCAGGTGATTCCAATGTTTGGGAACCACTAGTATTTGAAATTGTAAGTTGGCCTGAGGCAAGTTTGTAAAGTTTGACATTCGCTGTTTAGTGACCTCCAAATTCTCCTCACTCCTTGCTTTTCTGAGCTTTCCAGGTCTACAGGTACACGTGGCTTCTGAGCCACACTGCTTAAAGCTGTTTGTCAACTCTTATCCTGCAAAAACAACCATTTAACATATTCCCTAGGGATTTTTCAGATAGATTTTTAAAGATTCAAAAAATAGCACTGAAAAACTCTAAAAGAACTCAATAATAGTGTCATTTCAGGCCAGGGACAGGCTGTTATGAAACAAAAGAGACTCTTAGGTAGGGAGTTCTGCCCCAAGCCCTTCTTAGACTTTCTGATTGCAAGTTATAGCTGTTTGTAGATGCGGTTCTAGACTCCACATGGGTAGAGGAGAAAACCTTTCCAGGTAAGTTGAATCCAAGTCACAAGCCATGTCACCTGCCACTGAGGCAATGCTATTTAATATTAATCCATTTAGCAGTAGGAAAGGAGGATTTTATTATGAGAGGCTAAAAATGTGATGAAATCTGATTATCATAGCTTTGATCGTTGGGACAGTACATTTTAAGGAAGTAATTGCTTGTGCCGTGCTAAGTCGCTTCAGTTGTGTCCAGCTCTTTGCGACCCATGGGCTGCAGCCCACTTGGTTCCTCTGTCCATGGGCATTCTCCAGGGAAAAATATTGAAGTGGGTTGCTGTGCCCTCCTCCAGGGGATCTTCCTGACCCAGGGATGGAACCTGTGGCTCTTATGATTCCTGAGTTGGCAGGTGGGTTCTTTGCCACTAGTGCCACCTGGAAAGCTCAGTGATTGCTTCACAATGTGGATTCTCTAAGGGTGTTGAGACAATCCACAGATTTCTTCCTCCCTGTCCATGGCGTGTTAGTTACTGCATTACATGACTAAAGAACCCTACAGAAGGTGGCAGGATGGGTTTTAAAGTGTTCTTATATACCTACTGAGTTAGGTAAGTTACAAACAAAGTTACAAAGTAAGTTACAAACTGTGGGTCTAAGGGAATGTGTTACATAGTTGTAAACATCCTCCTGGGACAGAGGAGTAACTTATTCATGAAATACATTGGAAATGCTTGGAGCCTTGTCAGTCAGAGAGGCATCATCAGGAAGTATGAATCAACAGGATACATTTCTTTTGCATATCCCCAAGGCCGGTCATTTGCTATTTGTGTTGACGGTTTTACACTCTCTGGGTGAGCAGTCTGTTGATGTGTAACTTCTTTCGTTCTAACCGGCTGGTGTGCAGAGTGCCTGCCAGGCAAGCTGGGTGCTCGTTAACCTGCATTCAATCCCGGCCATGGGTGCCTTTTCCTACTTGTTTCCTAATGCTGGAAATGTCTTGGCAGCCTGATAAGCAAGCCTGCCAATGTCAGGTGACCTTGGAGAAGTATCCTGAACTGTCTCAGATCTTAGCTTAAAACTCATCTTTGAGAAGAAACCTTCTCTAACCACTTGGTAGAAACTTGTGTGGCCCCCACGTTCTCACTTGTTTATGGTCACCGTACCCAGTTTATTTCCTTGGTTTCACTTATCACAGGGAGTGCTTTTTTTTTTTTTTCCTTTAAAATTTGCTTACTCATTTTGTTTGTCTCCGCTCTAGGATATCAGCCTCAGAAAGCAACCAGGCTTATCCACTGTTGTAACCTAAGTTCCTAATACAATGCTGAGCATACTGAAGGTGCTTAGTCAAGAGGGAATGAAACTAGACATATTCATTTAAAATTTGTATTTCACTAATCTGTTTAGGGGACATCTGATTTAGCTCATTTACAAGTGACATACTGATTTTTATTAACTTTTTAATGTATTTATTTGGGCTGAGCTGGGTCTGCATTGCCTCACATGGGCTTTCTCTAGTTGCAGTGAGTGGGGGCGTCTCTGTTTGGTGCAGGAGCCTCTGATTGCAGTGGTTGCTGTTGCTTGTTGCAGAGCGCAGGCGAGCGGGCTTAGTGGCCTTGAGGCATGCGGGATCGAACCCATGTTCCCTGGATTGACAGGTGGATTCTTAACCACTGGACCAGCAGGAAAGTCCCTACTTGATTTTTTTTTTTTTAACTTTTTGTATTGCAGTATAGCTGATTAACAATGTTGTGATAGTTTTAGGTGAAAAACAAGAACCTACACGATTTTTATTAAGTAAAACATTTGAGGTAAGTGAAGACAGGTAATCTCAGTGTCTGAGATTCATGATAATCTGATGTATATTTTCAGGCTTTATTAAACACCTCTCTATTAGTTACCCATGTGTATGTTAATTCATAATAAGCATTACGTTTGAGAGTAGTGCAATGTTTTAGTTAAATCTCTGCGTTTCAGACTTTAAGTTAATGAGGTATTGATCTACAGATGTTAGTGAAAGTCACTCAGTGGTGTCCAACTTTCTGCGACCCCGTGGACCATACAGTCCATGGAGTTCTCCAGGCCAGAACACTGGAGTGGGTAGCCTTTCCCTTCTCCAGGGGATCTTCCAACCCAGGGATTGAACCCAGGTCTCCTGAATAGAAGGCAGATTCTTTACCAGCTGAGCCACCAGGGAAGCCCACAGATGCTAGGATAAAATGGAAAAAAAAAAAAAAAAACACAAAAAACTCAAGTTATGGTCAGAAAAAGGAATCAGCATGTGTTCCTACAAGTAACAAGAAACTTATTGTACTAAAAATACTGGCAATCTTCTGAACAAAATTACTCTTGGGAAACATAAATTAGAAGAAAAATGGAGTACTCTTTCCTTGGATTTGTAACCAGATACACTGTTGTGTCTTTTTCTTATATGATCAGTGGGCCTATTTTTCATTTAAGCTGCCTGTGTTTAGGAAGATTTTTGTTAGGAGAAAATAAATCCATGCCTGCAAGCTATTCACAGCAAAAATAGTTTGAAGAACTTGATTGCAAGAGTGTGGCTCAGAAAAGCAGTGGCTGGTCCCCTAAAGAGATTTCAAATACTAAATGTGAAATTCAGTGGTATTTCAATCAAGTTGTACAAAATGTTCTTAAACTTGGATCAAAGGGCAAGCAGATACCATTGTTTAGCTCTCAGATGGTGCTTCCTCTGAATGTCCTTCTAAGAATGGGTATAAATCTTTTTTAGATGTGTTGAGTCATTCTTAGTTCCTCTGTTGAGAACTTACCTCTGGTTCGCATAGAGGAAAGATTCCTAGTGATATAAACATCTGTGTCGGTGAAAAAATCCCCACAGTTCAGCACTTTCTTCAGCATGTAATTGCTTCATCCCCGTGCCTTTAGAGTTTGGCTACTTCGAATGTTGGGTTTCACACGTTTTCCTTGGATATGGGAGTGAGAGGGTGAATACTGGATATCAGAGACTCTCAGATGACCAGCCGCTCTCGTCTTTGCCTCTCTCCCGTCTGTTTACGAAGCTGAGTTAGGAAAGTGAGGCCAGTACCATTTCTTGGGTAATTAATCAGCTTTGGGTGCTTTCTCCTCTCCTGTTTACCATCCTGTGTCTAACAATGGATTATTCCATGGGAGGCTCTGTTTTTCTTAATATGAAGACATTGCACTTTTAATTTTTCCATTTGAGCCTTATTCTGGTTTTTCACTCTTTCCTCTTGTCTAAATTTGTGACATCACCTTTGGTGCCTGCAGCAGTGGGAAGACAAGTGGGCAATATTTTAATCAGATCATCGTGTTCCAGAGTAGTCCAAGCTTCTGTAAGTGTGAGTAAAAGGAGTAGAAACCAGTGTAGACGCTTGCTACGAGCTGAGCCCTTGAGAGGCCCACGCGTGTAAACATCTGTTACACATTCACCTTCGTCGCCTGCCGCCCCAGACCATCAGTCTCCCCAGCCTGTCCCAGGCGTATGACATAGCTGTCCTGGCCGCATGGTGTCTCCCGGGGGCTGGTGTGGGCGCAGCTGGCACCCTCTCCTCCCCTTCTGTTTTCCCCACAAAGAGCTGGTGTGTTGTGTCTTCATCTCTGTTTTCGTCCTGACAGCTGAGTTGCTTTCATGTAAGCACATTTGCTCATAGTATCCTTACCTCCCGGCTCTCCTCTCTTCCACCTTTTGTCCTCTGGAAACTTGGGACCAGAAAATACCCCTAATCCTCCTGGAGATTTAGGATAGTGGTGACACTTGTGTTAAAGAGAAGGAAAGCCAGTCTTGTTTTCATGAAAGCTAGTTAAAGCACCGGGGGTGTATCAACCTCTATAGTCTTGCGCACGCCAGAAATTCTTGAAACTGCAGTTATACCTGTTTGTCTTCCTCTATAAGTTTTTTATTTTTATTTTTTAATGGTTTTTAGTTTTATTTTTTGTGTTTTTATTTATTAAGAAATGTTTCATTAAAGTATAGTTGATTTACAGTGATACGTTAGTTTCAGTTGTAGAGCAAAATGATTCCGTTATCCATATATGTATATGTATCTTTTTTGAATTCTTCTCCTTGATAGGCTATTACCAGATAGCTAGTATGTTCCTGTGCTATACTGTAGGTCCTTATTGGTTATCTATTTTATATATAGTAGCATATATATGTTCATCCGAAACTCCTAATTTAGTCCCTTCCTCCAAGCTTTAGAAATAAGACATTGTAGTCTGCTGAAGTTGATTGGACTTTTTGGCTCCACTTACTAGTGTTTTGGAAATGTTGTCCTCTGCAATTATTTTTTTTCCCACTGTCAATAGGTAGAATTTCAGCCTCCTTATGAAGCTAGACCCTGGAGCTGGCTTGCAGACACGGAGCTATCTTCCATGACATCGCCTTTCTGGAGGAACATGCCCAGCAGTGGACAACCTGTTTTAAGCTGGGTTTCCTTTACCCATTGGCAGCTAGGGATGATTGACCCACCTGTGCTGTCCATAGGTCCTAGAATTTACAGCGTGAAAGGTTCATGTCATCTCTTCTGTTAGTAGTTACACTTGTGAGAGGTACTCAGGCCCACTTCCTCTGCACTGCCAGTGTGTCTCAAGCTGAGGAACGACCAACAGAGCCACTGAGAGAGCCTAAAGCATCTGAGAAATAGGGCCATAACGTTGTTGGTCAGACGGGAGTCGATAATTCAGGAGAAATTAAAAGCATGCAGGACTGCAGCCCAGGGCAAGAGGTGGGGAGCCCAGATCTGGAATTTTGTGGAATTTCTTTTAGTGGATAGCATTCTCTCCTAGAACTCTGCTTTTAGAAAAGAAGAAAAAAAAAAAAACCCAAAAAACTAAGCATCTCTATAAATATCCTCCTCTTTGGTATGCTGAAGGACCATTGACCTTAAAGAGTTGTTTTCTTCTCCAAAAATGAGCTGAAAACCACGTTGCCCTGAGCGGCATTGTTCTACTGATGTTCACAGGCTCTGATTCTCTTCCTGCCCTGCCCATGTCCATTATTAAGGAGACTGGGTCCATAATAGAGATGCTATCTAAATTGCATCAGGTAATTCCTGGATGGGTCCCCACGGTCCAGTTATCTCCAACCCAGTCCCAGATGACTGGGCTGAAGACTCCCCTGCAAGCATTTTTGCAGAATGAGGTTCTAGTTCCGAGTGGGAGAGCCTTCCTGGCCCTTGGGTTCATGGGCACACGCCCTTGGTTTCTGATCCTGCCAGATAGGTCGGGGATTGTCTCACGCCTCAGACGTCCTTGCTCCGTCGTGCTGACTTGATGTTCAGATTGTTTTCTCATCATCTGAGCGGTCCGAGGGGGGAGGAGCAGGCTGACTTCTCAGCAGGCAGGCGGCACAGCCCAGGAGCCCTCTCTCCGCCGAACTTTGAAACCAGCTGACAGCTTTATTATGACTCCGCTGCCCCTTAGCCTTTTCACCTTGTCCAGAGTGGAACTTCCAGCCCTTCCCATCTGTGTCTGTTGGTGGTGGTTCCTATGTTTACAGTCTTGTTGGTTTCCTGTTCACGAACATGGGCTGGCAGAAAATTCTGACTTGCGTATCGGGAGAGCAGGAACTAACCACTGCCTCGTCTGGGTAATTTTCTATGCTGATGTGGCTGGGAGATTTTTATAGTCGATCTTGATCTCTGAGACCGCTTACTTTCTCCCCACCTCCCCTTTCAATCTACGAATTGACATACCCTAAAGACAGAGCTTTGTAAACTACACCATGAAGGGCTAAAAGTTTCACTTTTTTTCCCCCCAGATGTTATTGAACATACCTCTATGGGAATAAATTAGCAGAGAAGCTGCATAGTAAAAATACTTTTTAGAACAGTCTGTCTATAGTAAAACTGAGTGAAAAGCTCAGATTTCCCACATACGCCCATACCTCCACATGCATCCAACCCCTCCCAGGACCACCATTCCCCACCAGACTGGTGCATAGCTTACAGTCAATGGCCCTGCGTGGACATAGTATCACTCAAGGCCCATAGGTTGCATTATTGCTCACCATTGGTGTTCTCCATTCTGTGGGTTTGGATGAATGTTTAATGACATGTGTCCATGCTTATGGTATCATATGGAGTAGTTTCACCTAAAAATCTGTGGAGAAACTGTACATTTAGCTGGGAAAGCAAATCAATAAAAATCCAAAAATTCAACATAGAATTTGGGGGACGAGAAAATACCATCAAAGAATATTGTTTGGGCAGCTTTACCCCATCAGTATATGAGTAGTTTTGATTGACTATGTCGGCCTTATTTTGTGTTTCTGTGCGTTGACAGCAATTCCATTAGAAACCCCTCTCTCTTTCTTTTTTTTTTTTATAAGTCTTGGAGTTTAAAGTCTTTTTTCCTCCACATGCTTTCAGTGAGGTGTCTGTCACCATAGTACCTAGACAATCCCTCAGGCAGAGATACGAGCGATTAAATTTCTCCCTGGCTTGTGCCCTGTTTGATCCGTGCTCGGCGGGATTGGGGGAGTAAAAGAAAGCAGCCTGAGGAATGGATAAGAATCAGGAATTCTGTGCTTGTAAATTATTAAAAATTGCGGGGGGGGGGGAATGTTATTGGCGAGAGGGGTTCAAGCTTTCAGAAAGAAAGAAAAAAATATTGTTAAAACTTCATGTGAGTTTTGGATTGAGAAGCTCCCCAAAATACCTTTTACTCCCTTAGTGGCAGGATCAGGGAAGTTGAAAAGGTTTCCTCAGGAGAGACTGTTTAGATCAGATTAAAATTAAATTAACAGAGACTCCATAAACTAGTGGTCTTTGTAGATTAGGCTCATTTGCTTTGAACTGTTTTCCGTGAGAAAAGGCTATACCGATTAATGGTAAATAATGAGAAAAGGCAATAATCAAGTAACATGGTAACCCTCAAGAGTGCTGTTGAACAAATTGCTGGCGATTCATCTGAGGTAGGTTGGGGACCTGCGAGCATTTCTTTTCAAATATCGTAAAGTGAGACCCTTCACGAGTTCTCCCCAGTTCTCCTTGAGTCAGCTATCTGTGTGATTAGGGTATTTTCTCAATTCTAGCTACACAACTCCTTTATTGCCTGACACATCCCTGTGGAGATGAAACCTCTCAAAAAGAAGAGCTTGGCACAGGGCAGTGTCAGTACGTTTGAGGAATTCAGCTTGCGTCCATATCACCTGACTTAGTATTCACGGTGGTTTCGCTCGCTCTCTGGTGGGAGAGAAGTCTTTTCCCCTGTTAAACTTTAATTTTTTTTGGCTGTGCTGGGTCTTCACTGTTGCACGTGACTTTCTCTGGTTGCAGGGAGTGGGCACTGTTCGTTGTGGTACCCGGGCTCCTCACGGGGGTGGCTTCTCTCACTGTAGAGCGTGGGCTCTAGGCCCAGGGTCTTCAGCAGCTGCAGCACGTGGGTTCATTAGCCATGGCTCGTGGGTTCTAGAGCATGCAGGCTTCAGTAGTTGGGCACATGGGCTTGGTTGCTCCTTGGCACGTGGCATCTTCCCGGACCAGAGATTAAACCCGTGTCCCCTGCATTGGCAGGTGGATTCTCACCCACTGTGCCACCAGCATCATCTGGGACAGAAGTCTGAGCCAAAGGGCTTATGGAGGGTAAGGTAAGGAGGATGCACAGGTGTCTTCAGCTGAAACTATTTGGAGAGTTGCGTTTCTCCCAAAGGCCGTGGAACCGGCCTCTGCATTTTGCTGGGGTCTCTTTAGGGCAGAAGCCCCTCATACCACTTTGGGAACCCCTCTCACCAATCTTGCACCTTGCCTGCATATCTGCTGGCTGGAGGCTGTTTGTCGTATAGCACCTACGTGTCATCACTGTTAGAGGTGGAAGCCTGGACGGCTCAAGCGTGCGAGTGGCACCCCGTGGGGCTTGCTTTCCCCCTCTGTCCTCTTGCCTCTTTCTCTCTCCTCTTCCTCCCATTAATAAATTTGGCCACCCCACTGCCTTTATTTCCTCTTTTACATCTTTTTTCTTTTTCAGTGGTGCTGATGGCTTTGGTTGTCACGAACAGCACACTGTATACACCTCTCCATGGAGTCTCATAGCTTCTACCACCAAAATAACACATCGCTCACTGGAGTGGTTAAGTAGCTGGTTTTCTTGAGGGTGATAGAAAGTGCTTTAAGGCCTCTTCAGTGCAGAGTTGAAGATAGAGCGCTTGATTAAGATTCCAGAAGCTTAAGCCTCCTCTCTTTGTGTTATCCCTTTTTAGCCTGTTCGAGCCATTTAGCCAAATCTCAGCATCTCTCTTTGTCTGTAGATGTGAATATTGGGCTGGATCAGCATTTTCCTAATAGCATTTCATGGGACACTTCTCCCAAATGCTCTGCAGAGGAAGAGCATGGAAGCACTTAGCATTACGTTCTTCTTTTGGAGATCCTGTGTCTGGGAGCATGTTAAGCCCAGCAGTAGGGAAGTCTGCTAGCAAGCTTTTTTGAGCTTTTTGAGCTGACTTTTGCTCTGTAACCCCTTTTCCCCATGAAACATTCTTGTGTTATTTCTCTGCCCTAATAGCCTCTCCTGACCCTTCCCGGGTCTCCCTGTAGAGCAGGGGCGGGGCCACAGGCGGCTGCCTTTCCAGTGGCTTCAGCCGTCTCTGGAAGGGCTGCCTGGTGCTGACTTGCATGGGTGGCCCCAGGCCCTCTTCCTTCTCCCGAAGGCGGCTGTGGCTTCGGGCTGTTGCTCGTCTGTGGGTTGTCTCACCATGACTTGCTTGCCTCTCCCACTGTGATGCCAGTAGTCCCATGCATTCAATTCCTTCTGTCGTAAACACTTGCTAGGGTTTCTCTTTCCCTGGCTGGACCCTGATCGCCGCAGCCTTTTCCTTCTCTAGAATATAGCAGAGAAACCCCAGACCGTATAATGCTCAGGGGTTCTAGGAGTGTTCCGTGTGTGTATCTTTGATTAATTTTTTCCAACAGCTTTCTTGCGGTATCATTGACATACAGTAAGCTGCTTATTTAAAGTATACGATACGATAAACTTTGACTTATATAAGTGCCTCTGAAGCCATCACCACAATCAAGATAGTGTATCCAGAGCTATTCCTTTTAAATGGTTGCCTATGCCAGGAAATGGAATAATATCCTAATACAGAGGTAATGTAGTGAAAATCCCATCTTTCATTGATGCCATTTCAGTTCATGCTTTATTGTATGTGCTTGGAACATCCTTAAGAATGGAATTTGCTGAAGATGCTTGTGAATGATTATTTTGGATCAGAGAACTCTCCAGGGTTAAGACCACTCTTTGCAGTGTTTACTGGCCTCCATCCTGTATTTCACCTCCCGTATTTTTTTATTTTTTTATAGGACATCATAATAAAAAATCAGCAGACCTCTTCTGATTTCAAGATCAAGCATCTGGGGCCCTTTGGGGATGGTTAGAGACACCATTGGCATCTCCTTGATACTCAAGCTGAAAGGGTTTGATGCTTCGGGCAAACATCACCAAGATGCTTGCTTGTGTCTCTGTTTCAAATTCTGGCAGTTGAGGTAGGGCACAAGTCCAAAACATTTAAGAAAGCAGACTCCAGTTTACTCCCGACTTTCCCCTGCTAGGCTCATCCTTCTCCAAGGATTCTGGAAGCTTAAATAGAATTGCATCCTTGTTTTGTGTGTCTGGGTGAGGGGGTTGTAAGAACAGGTAAGTATTGTATTTCTTTATGGCCTTTTGCTTTGAAGAATGACTGATGTCACTTACCCTATTATCTCAGCAAGGAAGAAAATGGACTTTATAGCTGCAGATTTAGTAGGTGGGGGTTAAGCAGCTCTGTAGTAGGTGTTTTAGTCTCTAAACCGTGTCCCTTTTGGAATCTCATGGACTCTAGCCAGCCAGGGAGTCTCCCAGCAAGAACACTGGAGTGGGTTGCCATTTCCTTCTCCAGGGGATCTTCCCGATCCAGGGATCAAACCCACATCTCTAGCACTGGCAGGTGAATATTCTACCACGGAGTCACCAGGGAAACCCTAACCGTTAGTAGACAGGGGAGGATTTGGAGAATGGGGTGGGGGTGGGGAGAATTGCTATTGAGAGTCGTGTTAATGTTTCAAGTAGCACCCAGTCTATTCACACGATAGGACAGTGTGGTGAAGTTGCTGAGCTCTCTCCTCGCCTCCCCCACCACTCAGCGAAGCTCGCCCACTTTCTAC
Source organism: Capra hircus (assembly GCF_001704415.2). Taxonomy (NCBI): domain Eukaryota; kingdom Metazoa; phylum Chordata; class Mammalia; order Artiodactyla; family Bovidae; genus Capra; species Capra hircus. The sequence continues at coordinate 2,736,733 of NC_030830.1, forward strand.
CGTCCTCTTGCAGTCTGACTTCTATCCCCATCACTCTGGGGACATTCTTCTATCAAAGGCAACTAAGCATCCTTCCTCGAGTCTTCACCCTCCTCTCTGAAAGCCTTTAACCTCCTGACACACCTTACCGCCCGCTGCAGTCCTGAGAAATCCTCTGCTTAGCTTCTGTGACTCTGCTTGCTCTTTCCTGGTTCTTTTTCTGTCCCCTAGATAGCTGTTTGGGAACATTTCCTGGAAAAAAAAAAAAAAGAGATTCAGAGGGTTGGTATGTAATACTCGACCTGCACATGGGGCTGGGATTGCCGTGGGTTTGGGGTGGGGGAGCCCGCTCAGATGTAGGAATAAGGAGGTAACGAGGCTGGGTGGCACCTTTCAGGTGATGTGCGTTCAGGCTGAGTGGGCTGCAGTGATGGGGCCCAGGAACTGGGGGATTCTGGCGGCCAGATGTCAGCCCCAGGGAGGTCTCCACTGGGAGCCCCTGATCACGTGAGCCCCTCTTCCTCGCCCGTCCGTTCGAAGTGTGGTCAAAGTTTACTTCTCAAGCTGTTTTTGTGCAAGCCCCAGTTGGGTTTTTTAAAATGTCCAAATGTCCAGTTTCTGTGGACCCCTACTTGTGTGAAATTCATTAACAATGAATGATTAGAGAAGGGAAATGGGAAAAAAATACGTAAAAAATCAAGCCTCAGTTTGTCAGATCCCACTGATATAAAATGATTGGTCAAGTGGTTACCAAACCGTCTGGGCAGTTTCTGTGTCTGTACCTGTCTCACGGCAGGACAGTCATTCAGTTCGGAGTCAGCACAGATCTCTCGCTGTCGATGCAATGAAAGCCTTCCTGGAGCCAGCCGGGACACGGGGGCTTGCTGTGGGAATCTGCACTTGAATAAGCCCGCGTGGACGGAGGGTGCTGACCGAGGCTTGAGGACCAGGGTGCCGACTGCTCAGGGCCGCCCTTGGTCCAGCCTCATGCCCACATCCAGGTGGTTGCCGGACCTGCTGTTTCTACGTCTGAAATCTCTCACTCCCATCCTCCTGCGTTCCCTTCCCTTGTTCCCCAGATGAGGTCTTTGTGACCTTGGCCTGGGGTGCGGTGCCAGCCGCCCTTGCACCGGCACCAGCTCGGTGTGTCTGTAGCACAGATGTGACCTGTTTCCCCCTCCATTACCTTCATTGGCTCATCCTCCCCTGAGGAGGCCAGGATGCCATCTGACTCCACCCTGTTTCCACTTCATCCCCCCCCTCCTCATCTCCACTGCCATTCAGCCAGCCACGTCTGCTCCGTGATTCCCTTCCCCTGGCCTTTTCTCCCGATGCCTCTCATTTTCGTTGTATCTCTGCCTGTTTCCACATTGTCCATGGGACCTGTTTTCCACAGCCCAGCTCCCAGGCTGTGTTCTCGAGGAAGCCTTCTGGACATTTGCTCACCACGCGCCACGCCTCTTGGAAAGAACGCTGGGGTCTAGCGACCTTCCCTGGTGCAGCACGGCATGTTTGAAGGTCAGCTGTGTTGTAGATGAGTTTTGTGTGGTTTAGAGGCAGGAGCTGGGAGCCTTGTGTTCCTGTGAGGGCGCTGCCACCTGCCTGCTGGGGGGATTTGGGCAAATCACCTTCCACACCCACGTCCCTGATTCTTCATCGTGCGATGCTTTGTTCACCTGGATGCCTCTTCTCTCCCCAAGTACCTGCACTGTGCCTTACTTTACACGTACTCAATAGATGCTTGTGGGGTGGATGGGGGTCAGTTTCTCTATATGTAATGACTGCGTGTGGTCGTCTCTCTCTCTCTCTCTCTCCCTCCTTGCAATAACCCCAGGTGTTGGAGAGAAGCCTCAGTGTGGTGAATCCCTGCAGATCAGGGGCACGCTTCCGAACTTGCTTGGGCACCAGTGGCCATAAAACAAGACACTGCCTTGCTGGGTTTACATTCTGTGACTTTCTCGATGGTGGAGAGAAGGGAAAAAAAGGCCTTGGAAAGGAGAAATGTTATTTTTCCTCTCTCTGATGTCAGTCATTATGACTTTAAGAAGTGTTCATCGAGTCAGAAGTGCTGCTGGGTCTAAATTTAAGTTTCCAACTTGTGCCCTGACTCCACCCGCAGGTGCCGACGCAAAATACTTATCTTGTCAGCTTCTCCTGGGGGCGGCTGGCTCAGCTTCCAACGTGAAGGTGTTAGACACTGTTTGCATAAGGGCTGAGGGGGTGACATCATGTCTATTGAAGCGAAGTCACTCAGCTCCCCACTAAGCAACAGAAAGTGTTTAAAAACCCAAACCAGGTCAAAACTCAGGGCAGGGTTGAGATTCCCCTACCAGGAGCAGTGAGGGCTGGCCAGGGCGAGGGTGGTCTCTTGAGTGGGTGCCTGGAGCAGTGGGGAGTTATCACCCCCACCTGTCTTCTTTCCAGACCATTTGGGGAAATGAATCAAGCAGAATGAACCTCTGAGCAGTCAGTCGGAGAGAAGGCTTAAGTGGGAGCAAGTGGGTCCAAGTGGGTTGGAAAAAACGTCAAATGAGAGTAAGGGCATGCGAAATGGGATGTTTTTCTTTTTATTGGCTGTTAGAGAAGTTGTTTAAACAGCTCTTTAGTCCTTAAATTATGTATCATAAGACAGGTAGGTCTTGGGACAGAGAAACTTATTTTCCTTCCTGATCCCACTTCCATTTTGCTCTCCTTACGAGAGCATGCCAGACATAAACACTCTCATTTCCAGGCTATGTATTAGCCCTAGCTTGGAGGGAAGGGACAGACATGGCGTTGAGGGAGGCCAGGGAAGCAGCAGATGTGGTTCTTTCACAGTTTACTTGATGAGCTGTAGGATGTTGCCACGGGAACTATGAAAATGAGATGCGTCAGTCTCATCAAGTGATGTTCTGGTGTGTTTTACACCTTTTAAATATATGTAGCTGTACTTTGCATTTTTTAGGAGAAAAACTAAATTTCTAGTTTGCAGACAAAAAAATCAAGTGAGATGAAAATATTTTAAATCAGAGAAAACAAAGTGACGAGTGAATAAAGTAGTTGCAGAGGAAGGTACGTGAATACAGCGTCAGTCAGTGCAGTCGCTCAGTCGTGTCCGACTCTGCGCCCCCATGAACTGCAGCACGCCAGGCCTCCCTGTCCATCGCCAACTCCCGGAGTTCACGCAAACTCAGGTCCATCAGTCGGTGATGCCATCCAGCCATCTCAGCCTCTGTCGTCCCGTTCTCCTCCTGCCCCTAATCGCTCCCAGCATCAGGGTCTTTTCCAGTGAGTCAACTTTTCACACGAGGTGGCCAAAGTACTGGAGCTTCAGCTTCAGCATCAGTCCTTCCAATGAACACCCAGGACTGATCTCCTTTAGGATGGACTGGTTGGATCTCTTTGCAGTCCAAGGGACTCTCAAGAGTCTTCTCCAACACCACAGTTCAAAAGCATCAATTCTTTGGCGCTCAGCTTTCTTCACAGTCCAGCTCTCACATCCATCCATACATGACCACTGGAAAAACCATAGCCTTGACTAGATTCCCTTTATAGCCCACCAACCCCAAATAAGTAGTTTATAGATATAATGATTTTCCAGATTGATTTATAGCACAATTAACAAATAGAAACTGTATGTACTTAAGGCATCCATTGTAATGATTTGCTATATTGTGAAATACTGTTAAAATCAATGAACATGTCCGTCACCTCACATAACTACCATTTGTTTCCCCTTTTTGTGGTGAGAACACTTAAGATCTCTGCTTTTAGCAGATTTCAAGTATATACTGCAGTATTAATTGTATTCACATGGCTCTGCTGAGATCTCTGGGACCCATTCACTTGGCATAACTGAAACTTTGTATCCTTGGGCCCATGTCTTCCTGTTCCTTCCTCTGCCCCAGCCTCTTGCAACCACTCTTCCACTCTCTGCTACTAGGAGCTGGGCTGTTTTCGAGTCTTTGTGTGAGTGAGATCACATAGTATTCATCCTTCTCTGTCCGGCTTATTTCACTTAGGATCCCGTCCTCCAGGTTCATCCACGTGGTCGAGCACGGCGGGTATTTCCTTCCCTAAGGCTGAATCCTGTTCTGTTGTTACGTGGATCCCACGTTTTCTTTTCCATTTATCAGCAGACACTCGGGTTGCTTTCCGCCTCCTGGCTAGTTTACTGTTCTGTTATTTGCCTTCGGCCATCTTTAGGATCAAGCAATAGCGTATAGTCTTGCATCCCCAGGACCCGCAAGGTTAAGGTGTCTGGGTGGTTGTGCTTATCTACCTCTCCTCTCTTCCCCTTTGGCTTCTGTAAGGAGCACGGTTCATCTTGCATCGGTGGGGCCTCCTCTAACCGCGACACTTCCACTCTCCTCTCAGGGCTGGATGACACAAGAGTCTTTTCTGAAGCGGATGGCTCATCCCTTTGGCTTGTCTTCTCCTCGAGGCCCTTGTTTGCGGACGGTGGGATTGCTCACTCCTCCCCTCGTGCCCGATGTCTCCTGTCTCCTTCAGTAGGCATGCGGTTTCTGTTGCTCCTCTGGGGCCTGGCTCACGGGAAGCTGAACTCAGGGCCGAAACTCCTCCCAGAGCGCCACTTTGCATCACTAAAAACCACAGGGACAACCCTGGGGTAGCCCCGTTCCACTCTGCGAAAATAAAATATGTCACCGGAGCGTTTCACTGGAATGAGGACTCTATTTCCATGATTCTAAGGTCAGCTACAGTACATGGTTTTTCCTACTGGGCAGCAAACATATTTTACCAAACTCTTACCTAAGCGCTTTTCGTTTACAATTCCACAAGGAGCTCTTGGCCTCCTCCCTGTTGATGCCTGCAAATATTGTGACTGACTTCCACACCTTTTTGAGGAAGCCGATTCCAACTTGTGATTCAGCTCTTAATTTTGGCTAGCGTTTTATTGTGAACATTTTCAAATGTATCAAAAAATGGAAAGATTTTGCAGTGACTATCTATATATCCTCCACAGAATGCAAGAAAAAGACCCAGACGTAAAAGGGTTACGGGTAACACGCAAAGGCAAAAGGATGTTGGTTCTGCTGTTGAATCACTTCAGATTTTGGGAGATACAGTGGTGGGAAGATAAGGATTAATTCATGGGAGGACTTGACCTACAGAGCCAGGAGTGAATAGCTGTGCCTTATTTTAAGTTGCTGAGTTTGTGGGCATGTGTTACAGCAGCAATAAAGACAAAACAGAAAACAGTGGTATGTACACAGGGCCTTGGCACTCATCTTTGTCCCTTGAGGTTCCTTGAATTAGAATGTGTAAATGGGGGCGAGACACTGCCTGTGTTTGGATATGAGCCTTACGCCACTAGTAGTCTGTTCCGTTTTATCACGGAGAAACCGGAAGTGGCAGTTACATTTAGTCCTTGGTGTGCTTGTGAAGATTCATTGAGATACTCTCTGTAGTGAGCTTAGCACTGTACTGAGTGTATCTCTCTCTCTTTTATTTTAAATTATCTATTTGTTTGATTGCACCAGGTCTTCGTCAAGGCATGCAAACTCTTAGATGCAACATATGAGATCCAGTTCCCCAACCAGAGATTGAACCCAGGCTCCTTGCATTGGGAGAACAGAGTCTTAGCCCCTGGACCACCAGAGTCCTCCCCTGCGTGTATCCTAAGTGCTTATAGTTAGACACTGCTAACGTATGTGTTGGCAGTTAGAAGCCATAGGAACATATCTTCGTGTTCTTTATCCTGCTCTTTAACACATTATCTTCTGATGCTCAGAGTGAGGCAGTACATGCAGAGTCTTTTTGTTTGTTTGTTTAACCTTTTATTTTGTATTGGTGCATTGCCAGTTAATAATGCTGTGATAGTTTCAGGTGGACAGTGAAGAGACTCAGCCACACATATACATGTACCCATTCTCCCCCACACCCCCCACCCATCCAGGCTGCCACACAGCCTTGAGCAGAGTTCCTGTGCAATGAGAAGTCCTTGTTGGTCATCCATTTTAAATATAGCCATGTGTACATACAGATTTGTAAGCTCTTCTGGAAAGTACCTAGGCATTATTGTACTCTCTGTAACGTGAGGGGTTAATGTTTTTGAGAGCAGTTTATAAAGCTGAAGGACTGCCAACCTAAGGTAAAATAAAGGAAGGTGTTTGGGGGGGGGACACACCAGTTGTAGGGCTCAAAAATACCCCATGAACAAGCTCAGTGCCTCTGGCCTGCTTCTGACTGGGTGGAGACGCTGGCTGTTGCTAAGCCTACCCGAGCCGAGTGATCCAAGATTCACTGTCGATGTCTGAGTGGCTGTCATGTACTGAGACACACTCTAATTCTATCGGCCTGTAATTTTGGAATTCCGTAGTCCCGTGATTTCTGTACTCTGTAATTTATTGCATCCCAGCTCGGCCCTAGGCTCTGGGACTGCAAGTCTCCTGGTGTGTTAGAAAGATGCCCTGTTCCTGGGATCAATAGAGGATGAACCTGTGAAAAAAAACTGGAAAAACTTTTTTCCAGGGGAAATAACTGGAAATCCCTACATCATTTAGCCAATCAGGTAACCTAGTGAAATAGGAAACATCTCAGTTCTGCCATCTTGAGCCCCTATATTAATGCCACAGGTTTTCTCTCCATCAGTAGAAATGCTTAGAACTTTCCTGTAGATACTTGTTGCCAAGATTGTGTTTCATCTACAAACGGCACCACTGATGAACCTTTGCACCTCCACTTGGAGGGCTAAGGATTGGCATTCTATGTAATTGATATGCTTTTTGGAATATGAGGTTCTGCTTAGCTCAAGTTGCCAGCGTTAGGGAAATTCAGGATTTTTTTGGGGGGGGGACCAATTTTTATCTTGTGAATGTTGAATTTTATGAATGGTCATATTTCCATTTTTCTTGGTTACTAGGAAACTCTGAACTACTTCTATTTATTATATAGCATTTATTTTTCTCTATTATTTTCTTGCCCTGTTTTTCTTTTTGTTCCTATTTCTGCATCTGTTTCATGTTTGTTTTATAAAACTGTATTTCTGTTAATTGTCTCAGATGTGCTTTCAGTATGATGCGGGCGAGAAATAAATTACTGTGCAAGATCTGTAGTCAGTTGTCAAAGCATCAGCAAGTGGACAGTAAAGAGACTCTTATTGTTTATAAAGAAACTCACATATACACGTATCCATTCTGCCTCAACCCCCGATCTCATCTGGGCTCCTCGTAGCATTAAGCAGAGTTCCTGAGCTCCACGGTAGGTATAGCAGGGACCTGTCATCTTGGGGCCCAGTATCCCCACACATACTTCTGTGACCAGGCCTGTGGGGCACTTCTCTAAAGAAACAGCCTATATACCCTGTTACGTCACCGCGTGTATGGGCTGGAGTCTTCCGCCAAATGGTTAGGTGTCATACATGGTCTGCAGTGCAGAGGGGACAATGTGACATCACTTGGTGGATGATCTCTGAAGGCAGGTTGAACTTGACATTAAACATGCTTTGTCTCTGGATCACAGGCTTCAGAATAATTTTAAGAGCTTGTTTAGAATGTGCCATCCTGGACTTTCCTCCCAGGGGTTTTGAATCAGTGTGTCTGCTGTGGAAGCAAGGCATCTGCATTTTAAGAAGCATTCTAGGCGTTGGATACAGGCTGGTTAGCAGATCTGGTGGTAGGAAGTTGAAAGAGTTGAAGTGAGGTATCGAGGATTGCTCGTTAAATGTGTGAGAGTGAGGTGTCAGTGTGTGAGAGATTGGGGCGGAGTGATGGGGTGTGCGTGTGCACTCAGATGAGAGAACATTCAGTGACATCGCTAACACATCACTAATCTGCAGGGTGCAATCTTTCCCCTAAGAAGTGCTCGTCAACTTGGCTATAAACACCACGCTGAATCCTTCCCAGGTTGGGATTTTGCCAGGCAGGTTTAATCTAAAGACCATGAGATGGAAAAGTTGAAGCTACTGAAAAATAATTAGTGCAATGGATGATAGTATGTGAAGCTGAATGAGGATAAAAGTAAAATTCTACTAAAAAAAAAAAAAAACACAACCATTCTAAATGGTTCTTAGTCAAGTGGTTCATGGGACCAGACTCTTGAGAAGCACTGTGCCTGGAAGGGTGGGTGGGATTTAAAGGGCTGGTGTTGCTAAGATGAGAGCACTCACAGCCGCAAAGGCGTAAATTGTGCTAGTGCGTAGGGACGGGTGACCAGGAGGCTAAAGGGAGGACCCCGTGTATATTAAGGGGATCCTGCTGTCATTGCCCTTTGTAGACTCATCCATGTAAATCTCAGAGGTGCCATTGTGTCCCAGCTGCCTTGCCAGGCACCGAGGATGCTCAGATCTTACAGTCATGTTCTCCTGCAGCAGGTTGTTCAGAAGGAAGAGGTTGATGTTTCCACACACAGGACTCTGGGAGTGTAGCAGCTTCTGTGATGGAAATCTGTTTGAAAGTGAAAGTGTTAGTCGCTCAGTGACTCTCTGCAAGCCCATAGACCTATAGCCTGCCAGGCTCCTCTGTCCACAGGATTTCCCAGGCAAGCATACTGGAGTGGGTTGCCGTGCCCTTCTACAGGGTATCTTCCCGACCCAGGGATCGAACCTGGTCTCCTGCATTGCAGGCGAATTCCTAACCATCTGAGCCACCTGGGAAGCCCTGGAAATCTGTTTTTCGCTTACCAGGGAGTGATGAGAGCAACACGTGGAAGCAGAAGTTTCTGAATCCGGACGTTGAGCCGATCTTTTCCCCCTTTTCTGTTTCTGAGCAGGCACAATGGCCGTGACTTAGCCCGAGATGCCCCGCAGTGACTTTTACAATAACTTTTATTGTCATTGGCTGGTTTGCTTGTGTTTTACCTGTCCTTCTGCTACTTAATTAAATGAACTTCATAAATAGAGGGACCTCTACTAGGTCTATCTTGAGATCTTTCCAGCTGGTTCTGGAATTTAAAGTGAAAAAAAAAAAAATCAAAGTCTCTTTGATTTTTTAAATTCTCTATTCTTTGAAAAACACAAAGTGAACATTCTTTATTTGAAAGAGACTTAATAAAGGGTATGATTTTTAATAACTTGGTTACTCTCTCCTTTTATGTCTGGTTTCCATGGGCATCAAACACTTTGAGGTTAAACATCAGGTAACCTCCTCACCTGCTTGTCTGCCCCAGTTGTGTGGCGTTAGAGCTCTGGTTCGACCCACCCTGTGTCTCTTCTTCGGCTGTCTTGGGTGAGATGGGGGAGGGGTCCACTTAAGGATGCGGCCTGAGCTACTCTTCATCGGGAGCCAGAACGGAAATTCTCAACCTCCTTGCTCTTGGCTGCAGCCCAGAGCTTCTCATGCTGTTGGATTAGTCTGTGCTCAGCCACGTCATGCTCAGCGCCTTTGATGTCGCTTGAAGGCGGACTTGACCAAGTGGTATTGCCTCCCGCTGATACCTAGGTGAAAGCCAACACCATGAAAATGAATGTTTCACTGGGAGCTCTCTGCTCTCACTACTACCTGCAGGCCTAGCCAACCACACTGCCAAATTGGTCAGAGAAAGAATTGGCTTGAGAGTTGCAAAGTGTGTTTGGCAGAGGAGTGAAGCCTAGCTCCATCTACTAAAATGCACTAGACAGGTCAAATACTTTAATTGGAAACTTCAAAACACACACACACACACACACACACACACACACACACACACAAACCCTCTTAAGTTGCTATATTATAAAAGCAATTTGGTAAAGAAATGAAAAGTAAAGCTGAATCTTGGGCTTTTTAGGCTTGTCTTGTCCATGAGCCCACCCACCTGGATTTGTAGAAAACAATACTGACTGTTGTTCTGAAAGTTCCAGGGGGTACTGCAGATATTTCAGAGTCTGTAATTGGGTCGACACATACATTCTCTGCCCAAGAGTAAGACTGCAGAAAGATTTGGCAGTGTGGATTATACAGAGACATCATTAAATTACATTTACAGATCTCTGTGGAGCAATCATGGCATGTTAAGAGCTATAATGGCCACAGAATTAGACGTGGCTTCTCTCCAGCAGAGTCACTCCTGTGGGCCGATTACAGGCAAACCGGCCACCAAAAGATACCCAGGGCTCTCTTTTTCAAGATGCATGTTTTCTTTAGATTCTCTTAGCTATAATGTAAGATGTTTTTCTTTGTGAGTCAAGTGAGATTGTATTTCAGGGAGTCTCGTGTGGACCTTTGTGCAGCTGATAACATAGAATGATGCAACATTAGCGATGTGGTTTAAGGAGCCCTTTGAACAGCGCCTCATCCCCTTCGCCACTGTTCTAGGAGGATGGTCACCTAAGAGCTGCTTGAGCCCTTCATGTCCCAGGAAGTTCACGCCTTCACGGAGGGGCTGCATTTACGGTTTTGACTGTGAGACTTGATAGTTTTGTGCCCGTGCATGTATGTGTGCCAAGTTGCTGCAGTCGTGTCCAGCTCTTTGCCACCCCGTGGACTGCAGCCTGCCAGGCTCTGTCCATGGGATTCTCCAGGCAAGAGTACTGGAGTGGGTTGCCATGCCCTCCTCCAGGGGATCTTCCCGACCCAGGGATCGAACTTGTGTGTCTGTGTCTTCTGCACTGGCAAAGCAGGTGTTTCTTTTTTTTTTTTTTTTACCACTAGCGCCACCTGGGTCACGCTCAGTATAATAATTTTCCACTTCCTTAAAACTTCTTGGTCCTTGCTCATTCTTCTAGAACAGAGGTTGGGAACTTTTTCTTAAAGGGCCAGAGGGTAAATATTTTGGGCCTTGCAAGGGAGAGTCTTTGCCCTAACTACTCTGCAGTAGTGCAGAAGCAGTACTTCCAAAAAATGGGAGTCTCATTAGAGTATATTCCAATTAAATTTTATTTATAAAACTCAGTAGCTAGCTCATGAGCTATACTTTGCTGGCTTCTGTTCTTAAACTGCATAATCCAGGTCCTGAAGATAAATTGCTCAAACTTCTAATTCCAGGCTAGTTCCATGACATATATAGGGGCACTTGCCCTCCGCTGGTTCTGCTGGATGAGTTAAAGTCTAGGGATCTCTCCAGTTATCCAACAGATAAAAGACTCTACCTCCAAAGCAGGGAGTGTGGGTTCAATCCCTAGTCTGGGAATTAAGATCCTGTGTGGAGCGCCAAATAAACAGAACTGTTAAAAAAGTAATTTGCTTTAAAAAGTCTTATCTACAGTCATTGAGGCAATCTTACAAAAGTCTTTGAGTCCTAATAGAAATGAATTTATAACTGCAATTAAACTTTTCTTTTTTTCTAAGAAAAAGGGAGTAATTTATATTCTGTGTAATTTTTCATGCCAGGAAGCAATACATTCAAAAAAGCTTTTGCTGTTCCATCCTTGAGCTTTCTGGGACTGGCAGTTTGCATATAAGGAAGATGCAGGTGAACAGAAACCTTTGCCCCCGAAGTACAGGATATTTATATGGCTCTGCATACAACCATTGTTTCAGCACCGCGGACTAGCCTGTAGAAGTTGTTTTAGCCGATAAGTCATGTCCGACTCTTTTTCAACCTCATGGACTATAGCCCAGCAGGCTTCCCTGTCTCTGGGATTTTCCAGGCAAGAAGACTGGAGTGGGTTGCCATTTCCTCCTGCAGGGGATCTTCGCGACCCAGGGATCGACCTGCGTCTCCTGCATTGGCAGGCCCTTCACCGCTAGAGCAGCAGGGAGGCCTGTCCTTGGGCGGGTCTGCAGAAGAGTCCAGGAAGCCTGGTTCACACGGCCTTCCTTTTGCCCTTTGTGTGTTCCCCTTTCCTGAAGAGCCTCTTCTGCAGGCCCGCGGCACGCCCCAGTATCATCTGCTGAGCATCATGAACACCTACGCCCTGTTCAGGGGATCAGTGAACAAGGTCAGCTAGGAGTCAGGCTCTGTTATGCTGCCAAAGCAGGTGATATTAAACTCAGAACCAGCCTTATTTTTAAGATTTCTCATTATATGTGGTAATAACACTGCTGTTAAAAAAAAAAAATACTGGTCTGAGTCCAAAGTCGTTTTAGGCATTCAGCGAGGCTTCAGCACTTTAATGGTTATTAAAGCCAGTCCTGATCTCAGTTAGGCACCTGCTACTTAACTGATCAAATGGTCACTGACCAGCTCTGTCTCTTCTCTATTAAGTAACTGTCTCCATCATCCGTTGACCTTTTCTTGACTTTTTATCCAGAGAAGGGAGAGGACCGAGGACATGAAAAACAGATTCGGAGGGAGCAGTCATTCCTGGTTAAAATGAATCTGGAGGAGAGGGTTCTTGCTCCCTGTCACTGAAAGCACGGTCTGCCTCTGCTAGGGAGCATGTTAGAAATGCATCTCGGGGCTTCGCTGCTGGCTCAGTGGTGAAGAATCCGCCTGCTAGTGCGGGAGACACAGGTTTGATCCCTGGTCTGGGAAGATCCCACGTGCCGAGGAGCAACTCAGCCATGTACCACAACGATTGAGCCTGGCTCTAGGGCCCGGGAGCTGCACCTTGGGAGTAGCCCCCGCTCAGCACAACTGGAGAAGAGCCCGCACAGCAATGGAGACACCCGGCTCAGCCAAAAAATAAATAAAATTATATGAAAAAGAACTGCATCATTTTAGGCCTAGTCCCATGTCTTCTGATTCAGAATCTCATTTTTACAAGGCACCCAGGTGGTTCATCGGCAAATTAAAGTTTGAGAGGCACTGAGCTAATTCACAGCCTTCTTCACAGAGCTAACAGGTTAGGGGTGTCTTTGTTCCAGAAATGCCCTTATGTAAGAGGAGCTTGAGTTGTTTCTTGGGCGATAAGTGGGGGAGAGAAGTCAGACGTCCAGTGGCGTTGAGACTACAAAGTCAAATCATTCTGAGTTCCCAAGTGGTAAGTCTTCTCATCACTCCGGTGTACGCACCTTTCTCCTTTTTTAAAATAACTGTTAAATGGTGTGGATTTCCCTCTCACCACCAGCTTTCCCTCTTGTGTTTTCATTTGCATTCAGTTCAAAATATTTTAAAAATTCCCCTTGTGATTTCTTGTCTCCTCTGTTGATTATTTAGAAGTATGTCTTTAATTTTGAAATGTTGGAGGATTTAGCGATTCTAGTTTAATTCCACTGCACTCTGAACACAGGATGATGTGGATTCAGACTTAGGGTGCTTGGGCTCAGTCGTTGTGGCAGTGGGCTCAGTCGTTGTGGCACGCAGGCTTAGTTGCTCTGCATGTGAGGTCTTTCCGGACCACGAGTGGGATCCGTGTCTTCTGCACTGGCAAGTGGATTCTTCACCGCCGAGCCACCGGGGAAGTCCGAGTCTTCTGTCTCCTTACTGCCTTTCCATCTGCTTCCATCGACGACTGAATGTTGAATTCTCCAACCATCATTAAGGATTCGCCCACTTCTCCTTCAGTCCTCCCGTTCTTCTTTCAGGGTTTTGAAGCTTTCTCTTTAGGGGAGTGCACATTTAGGACTGCTGTGTGTCTTAATGGGAGAAGGCAATGGCACCCCACTCCAGTACTCTTGCCTGGAAAATTCCATGGACAGAGGAGCCTGGTAGGCTGCAGCCCATGGGGTCGCTGAGTCGGACATGGCTGAGCGACTTCACTTTCACTTTTCACTTTCACGCATTGGAGAAGGACATGGCAGCCCACTCCAGTGTTCTTGCCTGGAGAATCCCAGGGGCGGGGGAGCCCGGTGGGCTGCCGTCTCTGGGGTCGCACAGGGCTGGACGCGTGTGTCTTAATGAACAGGACTCTACAGCGTTAGGGTCTCCCTGGTGGCTCAGATGGTAAAGAATCCACCTGCGATGCGGGAGATCTGGGTTCAGTCCCTGGGTCGGGAAGATCCTCTGGAGGAGGAAATGGCAGCCCACTCCAGTATTCTTTCCTGGAGAATCCTATGGACAGAGGAGCCTGGTGGGCTACAGTCCGCAGGGTCGTGAAGAGTCGACTGAGTGTCCGCCTGACACCTCGTCTATAGCGCTATGCGATGCTCCTTTTCATCCCTGGTAATATTCCTTGTTCTGAGGTCACCTTGCGTCTGACATTGTCATGGCCACCCCAGCTTTCTTTGGTTAGTGTTTGCAGGGTGTGATTCTCCAACCTTTGGCTTTTCATGTGTCTGTATGTAATGTGTCTGCTTTTATATGGCTGCTTTTTAAGATTTTTAACTGTATCACTGTTTCTCATCAGCTCTGTCTCATCATGTGCCTTGGTCTCATTTTATGATTCTTCTGGTTGGAGTTTCTCGGATCTGTGAGTGGGTAGTGTTTGTCTTCAAATTTGGCCATTGCTTCTTTAAATCCCTTTTCATTCTTCCCCTCCTTCTGGGACTAAAATTCCCCAAAGCTTTATATTACCCCACGGTTCACCAAATCCTGTGTGTGTTTTCAGTCTATTTTTATTTGTCTCTGTGCTGTCTCATTTGACATAGTTTCTATTGTTATGAGTCAGCCTCACTAATGTTTTCTTCTTCGTTAATGAGTCTCATCCAGTGAATTTTCTTTTTTACTTCTGGAAGTTTCATGCATGTATTTTGTAGCTTCGTTTGTTTCCTCTGCATACTATTTTCCTTTACATTCTTGAGGATATTTTTAAGATTTATAATCGCTAGTCAAGGCCCTTGTCTGCTCTTACCTCTTATTTGAGTCTGTTTTGACTTTGACTTTTGGTTACATATGGTCTAGTTTCCTGTTTCTTTGCATACCCATTCATTTTGGTGTTGGTGTTGTGTGCTGCTGGATTTTTGTTATATTCCTGTAAGGAAAGTTAAATTTTATTTTGGTGTGCAGTTAAGTAACTTGCAGATCTATTTGAGGATCTATTTGAAGTTTGCTTTTTGTTAGCGTGGACACAGATCAGCCTTTATTTAGGAATAATTTATCTCCCTAATAAAGCACATTCTTTTTGAAGATTGTACCCAAAGCTCAACATGTTATGATGTTTCTGCACTCTGGTTCTTGGGGACACAGACTCTTCGCAGCCTTGCATGACCTCTGGGGTTTTTTTTTGTTTTGTGTTTTTTTGGTTATAGCTCTTTCTGTGTCTTGGAGGTTTTACTGATTCATGAAAAGTTCAGAATTCAGCTGCAGGCTGGCGAAGACGCCTCTGCATGTCTTTGGAGCTTGCTCTGTGTGTAGTGCCCTCTTTTCTGGTACCCAACCCTGCAGTTTAGCTGTGTTGGTCTCCCCAAACTCCAGTCTAAGTCTCCTGAACTCGGTGAGATTATTAGGCTCTATATGGCCCCCCAGAACTGAAACTCTCTCTAGGCAGTGATCTAGGGCAATCGTCAGGCTCACATTATTTGTTTCATAACTTTTGGTCCTTAGTTTTCTAATTGTTTTATGCTGGGAGGGCAATTCCATAGCGTTTAGTCTTCATGGACAGAAGGGAAATTTCCATTGCATGGAATAAAGTAGTCAGAAGGTTGTGCTAGTTAAATTATTTCATTTGCAAAATTCATAATATGGTATATTAATTTCCTGGGGATTCCATGACAAAGTACCATAAATTGGGTGGGTTTTGGCAGAAGTTGATTCTCACGGCTTTGGAGGCTGAAAGCCTGAGGTCAAGGTGTTGGCAGAGCTGTGCTCTCTGGAGCCACTGAGACAATCTGCTCCATGCCTTGCTCTTCGCTCCTGGTGTTACTGGCTCTCCTTGTTATTCCCTGACTTGTAGAAGCATCGCCCCCATCTCTGCCTCTGTCTTCATGTGGCATCCTTTCTCTCTCTGCTGTTTTTATGTCTTTTCACCTCTTCTTATCAGGATGTTAGTCACATTGGATTAAGGGCCCACCCTATTCCAGTTATGACCTCGTCTTAATTTTATCTGCAAGGACCCTACTTCCAAATAAGGTCACATTCTGAGCTTCTGGGGGGGAATGTGAGTTTTGCAGGGGATACTGTTCAACCCGGTACATACAGGTCCCCAAAGTTCTTCTGATCTCTTGAAGCTATGGTTTGTCTCTAGGTTGCTCATTCTCCCTCAGAGACAAAGGAACTCACCTCACCTGTGACTCCTGACCAGGACATTCTTTCTGCTGAAGCAAGACTCGTTTCAGAGACGCCGCTTGCTCCATTTTCAGACCCCATCCTACCATCGGTCTGTTGGAGTTCTTTTATGGTTACATCCAGAGCTTCATCTTCAAAGGTATTCCTGCACTCTTCCTCTGAAGGCTCACTGCTCTGCAGGAAATCCCATCCCGTGGTCTTCATTCTTTCAACAGCCCTCAGTCGTGACTGTTGATCACCACTCCCTAGCCTGAGAAAATGGCCACTCTCTGGAAGTTCGCATGTTTGAGAATCCTGCCTCAAATTATCTTCACGATTTCTCTAGAAGAGGCTTCTGTAGATCAAAGCTCTGCAGAGGAGTGACGGAATATTCGTGTCAAACTAGTCTTTTTGGTTAGAGAAGAATGCTCACACGTGGGGGTGTGTATGTGCACTCACTTGTATCTGACTCTTTGCAACCCCAGGGACCGTAGCCCACTGGGCTCCTCTGTCCGTGGAATTTTCCAGTCAAGAATACTGGAGTGGGTTGCCATTTCCTCCTCCAGGGATCTTCCTGACCTAGGGGTCGAACCCGGGTCTCTTGCGTCTTCTGCGTTGGTAGGTGGATTCTTTATCACTAGCGCCACCTGGGAAACCCCATGTGCATAGGGATGTATAACGTTTTTCACAAACATTCCATGCACTGCCTTTCAGAGCAATAGCTTCTTTCTGGAAAGATGGTGCTCTATGCAGATTCCAGCATCTCTGAGTTCATGTTGAGGAAGTGAGTGCCAGTTGAGTAGCCCATTCCCTTAGATAAGTGATAGCCTTCCTCTGCCAGGCAGGAAGCTGAGTAAAGGGACAGAGATGCTCATTCAAGGCTAGGAATGACTGTGGCAGAATCAGGAATCGATTTAGAGAATTCTAGCTGAACACTCACCCCTGGGCATTTTTGAAGGACCGAGAAATTCATCTGGGCTTCTGTAGGTCCTTGTAGGACTTCAGCAGGTTTGTGTTTGGGAAAATGGCCATGCCGTCAGCTCTGGTTTGCCACCAGGCCTGTGTAAACCAGGACCAACAACCCCGTCTCTTCCTTGCAGTGCTCTGTGTCTTTGCACGTTAATTCTGACTTCTTTTGAAGAGCTGTGGTGACAGTGGCTGGAAGGGGAGGCTTGGGATGCCCTAGGGGGGCTGGCCATGAGAGACCTATTGCCAAGCCTGACACCCGAGGAGAGGGGCGCCTTCGGGTCAGGCTGTGCTTAGCGGTTTTGGTGTCCAGTGTTCTTGTTGACCCAACCGCAAGCCCCCTCACCCTCTCCACCCGCCCCCCGTGGGCTGGCATGCACCACGGGGTCGGGGTGGAGCGCGTGGTCCCTTTTCTGCTGGCTCATCTCATCCACAGGTGCGTGTCTGGTTTGAGGAGAGGCTGCGGGCAGTGGTGGGGCAGAAGCGTCTCACGTCAGACCCACGCAAGTGGTCTGTTTACGCATCCGTGCTTCCGGCCAGACCGAGATTTCCTGAGAGCAGGGCTTGTCTCATTCCTGTGCGTCTTTGAGCACAGAGCCTGGCACATTAGCTCTGGAACTACCTTCTAAATGGTAGCTTGGTTACAAGGACGGCTCTCCTTTTTCAGAGTGTCGTTCTCACTGCCAATCTGGGGATCATGCCTTCAGTGATTCAGGAGATGCTGGCAGATGTTAAGTCCCTCCTGACCATGTAAATATCCTCAACACTAGTAACACCTTCCATCTGACCAGAAACCCGTGCTCCTAGGAAGGACATGCAGCGTTCCTGAACGATTCTATCAGACATGAATTTTGCCGGATCGTTCTTTGGGCAGCTCAAGGTGACCTGTCAGAGCACGGGTGGAAAAAGATGCCAGTTGTGTGCTGTAGGCAGCTGGCATTCAGGTTTTCCAAGGTCCTCCACCACACTCCGCACGCTGAGGTCCAGAACACTGTGTCTTTCTTGGCTTGCCACTAACTAGCTGGTAACCTTGCAGCCACTTAACCTTTCTAGATCCCAGTTGCCTCCTTGGTAAAACCCACGCTCTTTTAAGGCTCTTGGCTCCAACTTGGTTTGAATTTTAACTAAGGGACACATTTTATGGAATTAGGTATCTCAGATTTTTTTCTTGGCTTTTAATTTTGTATTGGGGTATAGCCGATTAACAGTGTTATGATGGTTTCAGGTGAACAGTGAAGGGACTCAGGATGCATATATGTGTATCCATTCTCCCCTGCGCCCCCTTCCCATCCAGGCTGCCACGTGACCCTGAGCAGAGTTCCATGTGCTGTACAGCAGGGCCTTGTTGGTTATCCACTTTAAATATAGCAGTGTGTACATGTCTGTCCCCTACCCCCTAACTGAAGGACCTCAGATTTTAAAAGCTCACATGGAGTGAAAGAACAAAGAAGTAAAATTTAAACACCTGCTGATTCCATCTTTATTTTTAAGAAACCAGACTTTCATATTTCTTTTTCTTTTCTTTGCACTGGTGTGATGAATAGCAGTAAAGTTAACAGAAAATGCAGAATTATAATCTCTTCAGCCGTTTTCTTGAGTCTGCGTGAAAGGGAAGGGGTCAGCGGAGGAAGGGACGGCAGCCTTCCTCCTGGCTTGACTGTTGGGTGACCCTGGGCAAGTCTTGTAACTCTCTTGGACTGTAGCATTCTAACATGTGAACAACAGAGGCCTGCGGAATAAAACATAAAAATCAAAGCGAAAGTCCTGAATGGATCAAAACGTTCTGTACGAAATAAACATTGTGTTATGAGACCTCCCAAGTGAGTTTTCTTTGCCTAGTGCTGTAATCAGGGGGTGGAAAGTCTCCAGCTAATCCTGTAAAATAATGTAAGCCCATACATCTGTTTTCTCCCCCCAATCAATGACGCATGGTCTTGGCACCCTTGGTGTGGTCGGCTTGGCCTGCCCCCCTTGTGTTGAGTGGTAAAGTTTCACTGTGAAACGATATCCTCCTCAAGGTGCAGACTTTCTCTTCTTGTTTTCTGCTTTTCTCGGTAACATTTCTCCAGGACCATCTTTGGACGACTTACATGCACAGCTGTTCGATGAGACTACGTTGGAGCTTATGAGTCAGATCGCTGTTCCCATAATGTTTGTGAAATCACTTCTGAAGTCACAGATTTGCATCACGAGCAACCTGTTTGACAGTCCAAACATTATGCCCTTCAGCGCTTGGCTGGTCATTATTGCAAGTTTTCCAGCAGAGCGTTCCAACATCATATAATTGGGCAGGAGACAGAAGGAGCACAGTGTATTATTTTAACATAGGCTTCCAAGTGCATTTCTCTTGGGGAGATGGAGGAGGACATAGGATGTTCTGGAATGGACTCAGTGTGATCAGGTCATAGCACAGAAAATCCCAGTCCTGCCGAGGGGTAGCCAAGCCCCACAGCCACGGTCTGTGTTTAGTGGAAGTGACAGGAGTGGATGGATTGGGATGGTGCCCAAGACCTAGATGCAGCTGCTGAAGCGGGCTTTGTCTCTCAACCCTGACCACTTCGCTCTGCTTTACATGCTCTTAGCCAGCCTTCTAGGTGCATCTCGAATGTAGCTCCTTCCCTAAGCCTTGACTGGCCTCATTGGGGGAAGGTGCCAGCTTCCTTTCCTTGAAGTCTTCATAGCATTTGGTTGGCACTTTCTGATGGCTGGATTGTCATTTATTCACTTTTCCCCGCCCCTTCTGGTCTGTCCATCACCTCTTTGAGGATATGGGCAGAGTCTTACCTTGCATTTGGTGTCAGGAAAAGCTGGGGTCTTCATTAAGATGGAGGGAGCCACCTGTTTGAGGGAAGCTGTGTTCAGTTCGGTCACTCAGTTGTGTCCGACTGTTTGCAACCCCATGAATCGCAGCACGCCAGGCCTCCCTGTCCATTACCAACTCCCGGGGTTCACTCAAACTCATGTCCATCAAGTCGGTGATGCCATCCAGCCATCTCAGCCTCTGTCGTCCCCTTCTCCTCTTGCCCCCAATCCCTCCTAGCATCAGGATCTTTTCCAATGAGTCAACTCCTCGCATGAGGTGGCCAGAGTTTTGGAGTTTCAGCTTTAGCATCAGTCCTTCCAATGAACACCTAGAACTGATCTCCTTTAGGGTGGACTGGTTGGATCTCCTTGCAGTCCAAGGGACTCTCAAGAGTCTTCTCCAACACCACAGTTCAAAAGCATCAATTCTTTGGCGCTCAGCTTTCTTCACAGTCCAACTCTCACATCCATATGTGACCACTGGAAAAACCATAGCCTTGACTAGACAGACCTTTGTTGGCAAAGTAATGTCTCTGCTTTTCAATATGCTATCTAGGTTGGTCATAACTTTCCTTCCAGAGAGTAAGCGTCTTAATTTCATGGCTGCAGTCACCATCTGCAGTTATTTTGGAGCCTAAAAAATAAAGTCTGACACTGTTTCCCCATCTATTTGCCATGAAGTGATGGGACCAGATGCCATGGTCTTAGTTTTCTGAATGTTGAGCTTTAAGCCAACTTTTTCACTCTCCTCTTTCACTTTCATCAAGAGGCTTTTTAGTTCCTCTTCACTTTCTGCCATAAGGGTGGTGTCATCTGCATATCTGAGGTTTTTGAGATTTCTCCCGGCAATCTTGATTCCAGCTTGTATTTCTTCCAGTCCAGTGTTTCTCATGATGTACTCTGCATAGAAGTTATACAAGCAGGGTGACAATATACAGCCCTGATGTACTCCTCTTCCTATTTGGAACCAGTCTGCTGTTTCATGTCCAGTTCTAACTGTTGCTTCCTGACCTGCATATAGGTTTCTCAAGAGGCAGGTCAGGTGGTCTGGTATTCCCATCTGTTTCAGGAGCTTGAACATCTGGATGTTCACGGTTCGCGTATTGCTGAAGCCTGGCTTGGAGTATTTTGATCATTATTTTACTAGCGTGTGAGATGAGTGCAATTGTGCAGTAGTTTGAGCATTCTTTGGCATTGCTTTTTGTTGGGATTTGAATGAAAACTGACCTTTTCCAGTCCTGTGGCCACTGCTGAGTTTTCCAAATTTGCTGGCATGTTGAGTGCAGCACTTTCACAGCGTCATCTTTCAGGATTTGAAATAGCTCAACTGGAATTCCATCACCTCCATTAGCTTTGTTTGTAGTGATGCTTTCTAAGGCCCACTTGACTTCGCATTCCAAGATGTCTGGCTCTGGGTGAGTGATCACACCATCGTGATTGTCTGGGCTGTGCAGCTCTTTTTTTGTACAGTTCTTCTGTGTGTTCTTGAGAAGTCAGCACTTTTTAGTTCTGGCTGTCCTGGATCCCCGGCTGTGGTGAGGGGCTTCTCTTGTTGCAGCACACAGGTGCTAGGTGAGTGGGCTCAGCTAAGCCGAGGCATGTGGGGTCTTCCCAGACCAGGGGTTGGACCCTTGTCCCCTGTATTGGCAGGTGGGTTCTTCATCCCTGGACCACCAGGTAAGTCCTATGTGTTACTTTCCAAAGAACTTGTCCAGGCCATGCCAGTGACCCCCAGGGTTGCCGTCTGGTTCGGACCTGAAGGTTTGCTTTAAAAATGAGGGATCTTTCACTGTGTTACTGGGCACCTTGTGTTGCTAAGAGTTGACTTGGATTCAAACCCTTGGGCAGTAGTCCTTGATTTCCTGGAGTTAAATATAAAATGAAGAGATATGCCATAAATGGGCTTCCCTGGTAGCTCAGACAGTAAATAATCCTCCTGTAATGCAAGAGATCTGGGATTGATCCCTGGATTGGGAAGACTGCCTGGAGAAAGGGATGACAACCCATTCCAGTGTTCTCGCCTGGAGAATCCCATGGACAGAGGAGCCTGGTGGGCTACAGTCCTTGCGGTTGCAAAGAGTCGGACAGGACTGAGTGACTCACACTTTCACCTTCATGACATATTCTGAGAGCTGGCTGAGTGAAATGGTCAATGCATACTACGAGATGTGGCAATTTAATCCATGGCATACAAGATAGTCTTTCTGGCTCTACAGGTTATAGTGTTTACAGCAATACTTATATTCTGCTCTGTGATAAAGACACAACTCAGTGTGTTTATGTATGTCTGTCTGCACGTTACGTGTTCTTCCAGCGACTGCAGCATCCTATCAGAGCACTGGTTGTGCATGAATACTCACATTGTCCCCTGAGGCGAGCAGCAGCAAGATGACAGAGGAAACCTCCATGCTTGGCTTGATGTTGAAGCTGCAAGGTGATGCCAGAGTGCAGCCAGCTGACGTCTGCTTTGCCTTCGCGGTGTCCTGGGAGCAGTGGAGGGGGGTGGTCTTTGAACACTTGGGACCCAGCCCCCAAAACACGACCGTGTAGGTGTCCCCACTTCCCAGCTGCCCTCCGGACTCCTTGTGTGTCTGCAGCCCCTGCACTCGGCTTTGCAGATACTCCTTTGGATTCCGTAATTCTTGGGTCATAGGTGAGCCTTTAGAGACGCCTGTTTCAAAGAATGGAGCATACACTCCAGGAGCAAATTTAGAATTTAGAAACCGCTCACGGATGTGTTCAGTCTTCACTCTCTGCAGCTAACCCTGCGGGAGGAATCATTCAAAAGACATTGCGGAGAAATGAAAATACAAGACGCCCCTTTACTTTGAAATAAGAGGATCAGAAGGATTCATAAAAAAAAGGAATGATAAAGTTTGGTATTTTTATGGAGAATAATGATCCTCTTACAGCTGATTTTATTTTAAAGTTGGGAGGGGCACTCTTACGGGAATTAAAAAAAAAAACAACAAACCACCAGAAGCAAAGTCTTTTTCTGAACGGAAAAAGTTGAAGAAAGCATCTGCCTTTGCTTTTATGTCAGAGATTTTATTCACATCTTTTTAAAACTGCTTAGACAGGAGGCTGGTGAGTTTCATGCAAAGATCTTCTTGCTGTGGGCGACAGCTGGCCAGATGTGGAGTGTGGGTTGTGGCCTTGGCTCCATCGTGCCTGAGTAGGACCGCGAGGGGCTCACAGAACCGTCCCTTCCCTTGTGTCCGAGAAGTGAGGACCATCCCTCCACTGTTAGGAAATGGCAAGTTCAGATGGACGCCCAGCTGTGGCCTGTTGGCCGCACTTAAAGGGAAGGTCGGTGTCTGACTATACAGAAAACAACTCAAGCTTCTCCTCCACGACGACGTCCTCTCTGCCCACCCTCTTGGCTTCCTCCGATAGCAGATTCTAACTGGGCGACAAGGTCTGATATATTGTGCTGTCTGGAGAGGGAGACGCCAAAAGGCAAACTCCACAGGATCCAGCCTGTGTGTCCTGCGCTCCTTTCTTGTCCCGTAAACAAACACAGCTGTTGAGTGAAAGATCAGTTCTCAGAAGCGATATACAAGCAGCAGTGCCCTGCCGGGGGGACCCCAGCAGGGGGAAAGGGGGTACATGTCCGGGTATCTGCCGGGCACTCTGGGAGAAGCAGGGTGGATGGAGAAGCAAGCCTGGGTTTTCAGCTCAGGCTGAAAAGTGTTTAGAATGATGAGCGTGGGAAGGCCTTGGGGGGAAAGGAGTCTGAAATTTCATCTGCTTTCCTCAGATGAGTCCTCTGAGTATAAAAGCAGTCAACGCGTTAGTCAGTTTACTCTCTGAACACCTGGGAAGCCATACAAGCAGGGTCCTCCTCTGGAGGGGACGGAAGGGGACAGTTATCTTCCCCTGCTTATTTTAAAGTTGTCTGCAGCTTTGAGAAAAAGATATTAGGACTTCATGGGCCCAGCAGACTGTATTTATAGCTATTCCCACTAAAATGAGGGGCTTCTTGAGTAGCTTAAAAGGTAAAGAATCTGCCTGCAATGCAGGAGACCTGGGTTTGACCCCTGGGTCGGGAAGATCCCCTGGAGAAGGAAATGGTAACCCGCTCCAGTGTTCTTGCCTGGAGAATCCCCATGGACAGAGGAGCCTGGAGAGCTACAGTCCTTGGGATCCGCAAAGAGTAGGACATGTCTGAGCTACGAATACACACACACTCCGGTGAAGTCTCAGACCACACTGCTGTCTTTTCCCCCTTGACTGCAGACGTGGGCTCGCTGCCTGGAATGCTCACAGCGCACGTGTGCAGACGCCCACTGGTGGTCTGTTTCAGTGACGTTCCGTGGGGTTGGGTGTCTGTGGTCCTGTGGCCGCCATACTCTTGTTGCTGGACCTGCAGGGTCCCCAGCAGTAAGGAGGCCCTAGGGAGGCCAGGAGAGAGAAGCCAGGAAGGGGTTTATTTTGTGCCTGGAGACCTTATCACCTTGGCTGTTAATGGCTTGGGGGTCTACACCTGCCTTCACTGGGCAGACTTGTATTAGACGCTTACTGTTTGCCGGGAATTCGTCTGACTTCAAGTCCTCTCCATGTTGGGAGACTCGGCATATGTTTGAATTTTTTCTCCCCCTCCTCCTCTCTCTACTTGCGATATCATTCTCAGTGTCTCACTGTCTCCTTGGCCCTTGGTCCGTTTAAAAGGATCATAGATTGAACTTTCAAAATCAAATGTTAAAACTTGACTAACTCATGTTCCCTCCAGAGTGCAAATCCAGGCTTATTCCTTAGCCAGTCCATGGAGTTGCGGCCAGTCACCTGGTGCTTCGTGGACGGTTTTGCAGAGGCCCACGTGGGGCACACCCTGCAGTGGCCAGCTGGATACTCCGAAGGGACATGCTGCCTCTTCCAAGGGCTGGGGGTGACCCTGTCCCCTGGGGTTCCATCTGCTCGATGACGGTTTGGTCAGACACACGCAGTGTCCTATTTCACTGTGTTCTAACTAACGGTGACTTAAAATGTTCCAGAAATGGACCGGTCTTGAGAGTTTAAAGCCTCGAGTTTCTGGAGAATTGGTTTTCTGAATCCCTCTCTTGATTGGTTAAGTTGGTTGGCCCAAGGTTGCCCGAGTTTGTAGGTTTATTTATCAAAGAGGCTAGGCTACTTTCCCAGAGAGAGGGAAGCCCCAGTTCTTTTCAACATTTTATTTTACCTGCTTCTCAGAATTTTAAGAAGGATGAGGGCAGTTAACATCTGCTCTCACCGTTATAGGTTAAGAGAAGAATCCCTCTTCCCCGGTCTCCCAAGAAGCAGACTGCTGAGGGGGTCAGTCCTCGCTTGGTTCAGGTGGGTTAGCTCTGTTCCGTGTCTCGCCTAATGTTAGCAAGAATAGGTGAGTGCATCAGAAGCATATGGCAACCAAAGCTCAGTCCTCACCGTGTCAGCATCAGCACCATCCAGGGCGAGAGACCCGGTGAGTGTTCTCGTGTGGACTCGCCGCCCTGGCCCACTTCAGCAGACGCTGGTGGAGGGCAGGTGCTTCCTGTCATGGCCACAGCAAATTACCCCGAGTTGTTGTTGTTGAATCCCTGTTGTTGTTCAGTCGCTAAGTTGTGTCCGACTCTTTGTGACCCCACGGACTGCAGCACACCAGGCTTCCCGGTCCTTCACTATCTCCCAGCGTTTCCTCAAACCCATGTTCATTGAATCAGTGATGCCATCTAACCATCTCATCCTCTGTCACCCCCTTCTTCTCCTGCCTTCAATCTTTCCCAGCATCAGGGCCTTTTCCATTGAATCAGCTGTTTGCATCAGGTGGCCAGAGTACTGCAGCTTCAGCTTCAGCATTAGTCCTTCCAATGAATATTCCAGGTTGATTTCATTTAGGATTGACTGGTCTCACCTCCTTGCTGCCTAAGGGACTCTCAAGAGTCTGCTCCAATACCACAATTCAAAAGCATCAATTCTTTGGTGCTCAACCTTCTTTATGGTCCAACTCTCACACCCGTCCGTGTCGCCAAAGGGATGTCTCTGATTTTTAATACGCTGCCTAGGTGTGTAATAGCTTTTTTTTTTTCCTAAGGAGCAAGTGTTTTTTAATTTCATGGCTGCAGTCACCATCCACAGTGGTTTTGGAGTCCAGGAAAATAAAATCTGCCACTGTTTCCACTTTTTCCATTTCTATTTGCCATGAAGTGACGGGGCTGGATACCATGACCTTAGTTTTTTTTTTTCTTTTTTTTTTAAATGTTTCCAGCTTTTTCACTCTCCCTTTTCACCCTCATTAAGAGGCTCTCTAGTTCCTCTTCTCTTTCTGCCATTAGTGACTTCAAGCAACATGAGCGCTGCTCCTACATTTGTGTAGACCAGAGGTCCTATGTGGGCCTCACTGGGTTAACTCCAGGTGTTAACCAGGCTGCATTTCTTAAGGCTCTAGGGGAACCATTGCCTCGCCTCTTCCAGTTGATAGAGGTCGCCTGCCTGCCTTGGCCTGGGCTCTTCCTCCATCCTGGAGTCTCTCTCTCTCTCTCTCCCACCCCCCACTCTTCATCACTTCTCCTGCCTCCCATGGTGTAACCCGACCTGGTTACGTTGGGCCCAGCTGATAACCTGGGATTACCTCCACATCTCAAAATCTGTGACGTAATTGTACCTGCAAAATCCC
Organism: Capra hircus; assembly: GCF_001704415.2. Classification (NCBI taxonomy): domain Eukaryota; kingdom Metazoa; phylum Chordata; class Mammalia; order Artiodactyla; family Bovidae; genus Capra; species Capra hircus. Next base: position 2,762,993 of record NC_030830.1, read on the forward strand.
TTTGGCCATATAAGGTAACATCTTCCCTGGTTCTAGGGGTCAGAACGTGGCCTTCTGGGGGTCACTGCCCCGCTTGCTGCAGTGGGGTTGGTGCCTGGTGATGGCTGGCTATGTGTAAGTGGGACTTGCTTTCTGTGTTTAGTATGTGCTCCCGGGTGGCCTTTGAGATTTTGTAGAGTCTTGAGGATTGTATCTTAAAAATTTTTATTTTTAATTGGAGAATTGCTTTAAAATATTGAGATGGTTTCTGCCATACATCACCATGAACCGGCCACAGGTACGCATATGTGCCCTCCCTCTTGAACCTTCCTCCCACCTCCCACCCGATCCCACCCCTCTAGGTTGTCACAGAGCCCTGGTTTGGAGGATAGTATCTTACCTGCAGATGTTCTGTGGGGTTTTGTTGTCTTATTTCTGGTGAAGAGTTTGCTAAAATGGATTTTTAGAAATAATAGGATAGTATATAATGGCGGACTATTGTGCTTATATGTAGGCTTGCTCTTTTTAATAATGTACACAATTAAATAAAATCAATAGGTACATTTGAAGGCATGTCCTTTGTGTGGGAGCCTTTGCTGGGCTACATGGATGAAGATAGATTCCATCCCTGTCTTATATGAGTCCCACCCGGAGAGTTGGATTTAATAGGTTGGGTGCAGATGGTGCTTTGGAGAAGGCGATGGCACCCCACTCCAGTACTCTTGCCTGGAAAGTCCCATGGACGGAGGAGCCTGGTAGGCTGCAGTCCAAGGGGTCGCTAAGAGTCAGACACGACTGAGCGACTTCACTTGCACTTTTCACTTTCATGCATTGGAGAAGGAAATGGCAACCCACTCCAGTGTTCTTGCCTGGAGAATTCCAGGGACGAGGGAGCCTGGTGGGCTGCTGTCTATGGGGTCACACAGAGTTGGACACGACTGAAGCGACTTAGCAGCAGCAGCAGCAGATAGTGCTTCAAGTTCTTGGCTGTTTTTCTCCCAGATACAAAGAACTGCAATTTTTCGTGTTTTGTTATCTTAGGTGAAAATGTGATACTGTTAGTGTCTTCAAGCCAGGGACAATTTTTACTTGGGTACCAGCTGGTAAATCTTTTATACCATTATTTTAATCTCTTGACCTAATTCTAACATGCCTGTCCTATTGGAATCTGGTTCTGAGGCTTCCTCTCTCTCCTCAACATGTTCTGTTTCTTGCCTTTTAGTATGCCTTGTAATTTTTTGTTGACAGACGTGATGCATTAGGTCAAAGGAACTGCAGGAATTAATAAGCCCTGAGGAATGTGGCGGTGAGGCGGAGGGGAGACGGAATGTGTTCTCCAGTCCTGGGGTTACAGCTCAGTCTTCGAGTGAACCTGTGCTCCTGGCCTGGACTTCAGGGCGTCTCGATTTTTCCTCCTGTGGAGGGGCAGGGCGGCTTGAGGGAGCGGGAGTCAGGAATTTTCTTGCTCCCAGGCTGGCTGGTCTCTAGTGAAATAATTTCCCATGATCTTATGGCTTGTTATGAGCAGAGTGGCCAGGTGGGTTTCAAAATGACCACTTTCCCCCTCTTCCTGTTGGAATCCCGAGGGGATTTTTCTCTGCTCTTGACTGAGAGCCTGGTTGAGTTCCTGAAGAAGGTGAAACGTGTGAAAGCCTGGGGTCCCCCTGGAGTTTTAATTCTCAGAATTGTCTGCAGCGACCTCCACCCTCCACCTGCAATTCTGTCTATTCAAGTTCAGGATTTCCTACCCCAGGGCTGGTTCCCACAGCGACTTCTGCTCATGAGTCTCTGCTCCTCTCAATTGCAATCCTCTGTCTTTGTCCATCTCTTCAAGGTCAGGGGCAGTGTCTTGCCTGTGACCTCATGTCTCTGATGGGTCCAAGAAGAGTTGCTGGTTTTCAGTTTGTTTTGCTTTGCTGTTTGTTCTTAGAATGGACTGGTGACTTCCAAGATCCTTGCATGCCAAGCCAGAAGGGAAAGGGACGAGCTTTCACCGGCACTGGGCGCCCTGCCTGCGTCTGCGCTGGATCCCCTGCGCTTCTCGGACTCTCTCGAGGGCTCTGCCCGTGTGGCCTCCGCTTCTCCGGGCCGCCTGTCTCCCGGTCTCGTTTACCTGACTCTGAACCTCGGTCTCTGGCCCCGCGGTGGCCTCACCTCGACTTCTCACCGCGTGTGCTCGGCATTTCCAGTTTTTCTCCTGTTCTGGCCGATTCTTGCGGCTCCCCTGGAAAGTGGCCACCCCAGGCGCACCTGGCCACCCTGCCAGGGATCCGAGGGTCTCCTCCTCCTCGTTTCAGATGCTCTTGAGGACTGGCTGCTGCTTCCTGTCTCATGATTCTGCACGGTGAAGGAGAGTGTCTCTCTCCCTTGAGACACTTGGCCGTGGTGCTTGACTTGTGCCCTTCTTGTTGTATACATCACACTCCATTATGCCCGGTCAGGTTTTCTGTTCTTTTTGTGTTTTTTTCCTGCCACACTGTAAACTGCAAACACCAGCGGTCTCGGGATCAGGTCTTAATCACTGCTGTCACCGCTCAGCACCTGCAAGGTCGGCGGTGAGGAAATCTAATAGGAACTTTACTCCACTAACTAGATTAAACCATTTAAAGGGATCACAGATTCCCCCAAACCCAGCATACTCAGTATATACACGATGTGTTAGTATCACAGTGAAGATGGGATGAACAAAGGCAAACACGGAACTCGATGTCCCAGTGGTTCCTGAATTAGAACGGAGATGGATTGCAGGTGAGATGAGCCAAGCTGGACGCTGGAAAGAATGAGGCTGAGCTGCGCTCTCAGCTCTTTGTAACTCAGACTTGCCAAAAGGACGAGCAGCCTGGGAACCGCCTAAGTCAGCGGTTTGGTTTGTTAGGTTTGAGAATCACCTGAAGTGCTTTTAAAATCCTGATGTCCGGGTTGCAGCCCACCCTAAATCTATCGCAGTGTCTGGGGTGGGCGCTGAGCATCTCACTCTTAAAGATACCCCAGCAGATTCCGGGCTGTAGCACAATTGGCAAGCCAGGGGCTTATGCCTCAGAATATGTGAAGTTGGGGGTCAAGTTCAGCACAAATGTTTGTGGTCATCACCTCTCTATTAACATGACCTCTGCCAGGTTTGTTTTTCTGCAATTTTGAGCCTCAGAATTGAAAGTCTGAAAGATTTATCTGGTAAATTCGCAGAGAAATCAAGCATGGGGAAAATACTTAAGGTAGAGTTTTTGAATGTTAGGGAAAATATTTTGGAATAGTACTATAACTTGCAAATTGTAATTTATAATTGCAATTATTTAAAAAAACAGAAAAAAAAAGATGCAGAGAGGTTGATTTTTTTCTGAGATTTTTTAAGTAGACCACTGTATCCACCGTCAAATAAAGATAAATTTGAAATTTTCTTTCCAAGATTCTTAACTGTCTTTTCCTTGTCTTTCATCATTTAGGACCTTTGAGAAGCCCTGGATATTATATATTTTTATTATAAAAATATATAATCACAACAGTGGGCAACCTTCAAAGTAGTGACTTGTATAAACACATTTTCTAATGTTGAGTCATTCTTGCATCCTGGAATAAACCCTTCTCATGTACAAATATTTTAATAGACACCTATATTTAGTATCTTTGGATATAGTCAAATGAGACTGCTGTACATTTCCATTTTTGATCCTTATTTAGTTTTGATATGCGTTATATAGCTACTTATAGTATGAACTTAAAAAATGATTGCAGAAGCTTTCTTCCTTTTTTAAATGCATGGAACAGTTTATATACACGATATAGAACACTTCAAAAAATAAGCCAGATCCTGTTTTTAAGCAGTTTAACATACTTTTACATGAATTGCTAGCTGAGTGCTTATTCATGATGCGTATAACTCAGTTGCTCCAACTCTTTGCCACCCCATGGACTGTAGCCCACCAGGCTCCTCTGTCCATGGGAAGAACACTGGAGTGGGTTGCCATTTCTTCCTCCAGACGATTTTCCCAACCCAGGGAACAAAGCAGCGTCTCTAGCGATGGCAGGCAGACTCTTGGCCGCTAGCGCCACCTGGGAACTGTTGGTCTAACGCAGGTGTCAGCGGGGCCCCGTCTGGTTCCTTAAGCCCTGGACTTGGTGGCATTGTTACATTGTCCTCCAGCTATTGTGGTGGTGTTTGTGCGGCTCTGTCGGCCGCAGCCCTGGGTGTCTGCTTCTGTGCCTAGAGGGTCAGCCCTGAGTGGACCTGGCTGAGACATCTCCCCTCCCACATCATAATGTTGTACACAGGGTTTTATGTGAGGTCGTTACTGTCCTTAGTCCCATTGCTCAGATGAGGCAGCTGAGGTGGAGAGGTTACATAACTTTCTCCAAGGTCGCGGAGTGAGTGAGTGGAGCCAGACCCTGGGCTGTCGCAGCCCAGCCCTAAGTCTGTGTTCTGATGCTTTTTATAGTCACGCGATGTTGCCTTGCTTATAGATTTGATTGAAGACTTTGAATGGGGGATGCTGCAAAGGGGGGGGTCCCAGGGGATGAAGGCTGTATAGTGAAAGCCAGACACCTCGCCAGTCATTGCTGTTAGACGTCCTTTTGATTGTCACTAGATCTGGCTTGTCGCTCGGTGTGCCCCCGCGTTGCCCATCCTCCGCTCTCGGCACCCCTGGCAACGCCACGTTCATCTTCCTCTGTTTCCCAGAGCACTTCTGCCCTCCCCCAGCATCGCCACACTCATCCAGGTCCTGAGCCACGCGAGGGTCCCCAGAGAACGGGGACACCTTTCCATTTCACTGTGCTCATTCATTGCGGGCGAATGTTCCTGAGTCATCCTTCTCACTGTTGCCTGTGCAGAATCATGCCTGTAGGGGAGTCTTTTCTGGCTGAATCTTGAGCCTGTCCCGTAGCTGTAAAGGCCCACAGCCCGTTTGGTTAGTGTCAAATGTATTGATTTATAATATGATGTGATCGTGACTCTTGAGGGGACCAGACAAATGCAAGCAGATGGTGGGACGTTTTCCCCCTGGGAATGGCCAGCCACGTCTCAAAAGTGGGGGCCAGTTTATTGATGTGCAGTGAGGTTGATCACTGCCAACATGATCAAGTACTTGTGTCCTCCCGTAGGACTGTCTCCTGGGGGTCTTCTACTTCGGGAATCACGCTATAAATAGGTGATGAGGCAGAACTGGGACTAGGCTACAGGAGCTTCTAAGATCGGGGTCTCGAGGGCCAGTCTGGACGTGGGTGGGTAGAACCTGTCTGCCTGCAACTCTGGCCCCTTCCTGCCTAAGGTCTGGTGGCCAGTGGTGACAAGCACCCCCCTTTGCTCACTGTCCATTAGCACATTCCTACCTTCTTCCTTTAGGCATTTTGTGGAACATTTGATCTGGTTAGTCTCATACCTTGAGAGCCTAGGAACCAATCTTTCTCTTTATGATGACTGAGTTGGATTCATTATGAGTTGCTTTAAAATTTTGTTTTCCAAAGGCAGTTTTTTCTTCTTTCAGATTCTCAGAGGGGATTTCTCACTTTAGCGCTTGTACGTGGTTCATAGTCAGGAAGATGACTAAAGATACTCAGAAGCTAGATTCTTGGTATGCACAGAATTTTGTCCAATGGGTGCTGTTTCTGTAGTTCCCACCTGCACATGCTCTCACGTGATGCATATAAAACCCGAGTGTAACCCTCTGTTGGCCCCACCTCTGTGTCCACACATGTGCAGAGCCAGTAGACCCAGCTTTCCTGTAGATGGTGGCATTTGGGGCAAAGCCGGGTACATCCTGTTTCCCTTTGGAAGGAAGGGCTGAGAACACCTGCTTTGAGTCTTGTTCATTCATCACGGTGTGTTTTCTAGCGAACGTGGTTGGGGTGGGGTCCTGGGGAGGAAGGGCACAGCAGAGATACTGGTGGAGTGCCCCCTGCAGACGGGATCAGTGACAGGGAAAGGATGGACAAGCGAGCCAAACTTGGCCACAGGCCTGGACCGTGTATAACCATGAACTCATAGCCTGCAAACTATTCAGATGACTCTGAAGTGTGTGCCCTAGTCCTGTTTCCATTAGCATGTGTGTGCATTTTCAGTCTTTCAAAAGAGCGTCCTTAAGTAAAGGTGTTTTTTAAGGGCATAGGAATAAAGAGGAATGTGAACAGTGGGTGAACTGAGGCACTGGACTTAAAAATGTCAATAGCAGATAATTCTACAGTGAACCTTCTAGTGTCATTAATCCAAATGCAGGTGAATGGATTGTACGGGGTTTCCACATGTTTGTCCTGCCTTTGGTCTTCATATCTGGGCAGAGTTAGAGGGACAGGTTCCTTCCGTCTCTTGCTCTTTCTCCTGTGAAGAGACCCTTTGCTTGAGCCTCTGTGGAGTTTGGGTGTAACGGCTCATTACCCCATCTGTAGTGATTTCCCAGGACTGTATGAAAGGGCCAAGAGCCCAGCATGTCTTTGACTATCACCTCTTGTTATCTTTAGAGGGTCCATGTCTTTCTAGCCTCACTGGCCCAGGGTTGGCTAGTCCTGAGCCAAGCTGGCGAGTGGACAGCAGTTAGTGATGGGACTTGGATTTTGCCAAATGGGGCGTGCATGTTAGAGTAAGGTTCCCCCTCAAATCGGCTTCTGCATGCAGAGATCCACATGGTGCCTGGTCAGCTCCAGGGTCTGGGGGGCTCCATCGGGTCTGTGGCAGAGAGAACTCTCAGCTCACCAGCTCCTGTCCTGACTGCTTCCTTTCCACCCAGGAAAGGGCAAGGGGACTAGGGAGACTGGGGATAGCCCCGATTCATCTAACTTATAAAAAATGTGACTCTTTTTCAGACTCTAGTATTTTATTACATCTGGTTATGAGTCACTGTGGTTGAAAAACCACTGGGCTCAGAAGAGGCTTGCTGGGCCGGCACGGTGCTGGTGGCAGGCGGGCAGGAGAGGTCCCGCGAGGTGAGCAGTTGATGGCAGGCGTGCCCTGCTCATCCCCGAGCACCAGGGGGCAAGAAAAGTGGGGAAGAAAACCTAGGCAGTGGGCAAAGCCCAATCAAAGACCGGAGGACGGGTTGCATGCTCACCGTGGACCTGGCCCATCTGGCAGTAGAATCTTGTCTCAACATCTTATGACACCCTGGGTGGATCAGGCCCACAGTTTTACATACTAGGAAACTAGAGCCCGGCGTGTGGCAGGCCCTGACTTAGCTCACTCAGCCGTCAGCAGCAGCGCCAGGCTGTAAACCCGTTTAGCCTGCTCTTTCTTTCACATCACGGCTGCTGGCTCACCTGGCGGCAGGTGGCAGACTCCTGCTCAAGGAAACGGGGTCAGGTTCCCAGCAATTCTACAAGGGGAGGAGAGCAGGGTCCCAGCATCAAAAGGGAGACCAGGGTGGTCTCAGCATCCAGCTGGGCACAGATGGGGGCCTGACTGAGGGCAGTCGCTGGCAGTGGTCAGTCAGGTGTCTCCTGATGGCTTCGTGACTTAGGTGACTGCAGTGGATGGGAAACCCAGGGTCTGGTGCCCAGCCAGCTCCCCTGGGACTGCTGTGTACCTATTGGTTTTTTAAAATTAGTTTATGTTTGTACATTTTGGTCTCCTTGAGCTCTCTCCCCCAACAGGCTCCCACTTTGCCCCTCTGACAACCGTCGGTCAGCTCTCCGTGTCTGTGAGTTTGTTTCGATTCTACACCTAAGTGAGACTGGGCAGTATTTGTCTTTCTGTTTGACTTGCTTCATTTAGCATAACGCTCCTATGGTCTGTCCATGTTGTCACAAATGGCAGGCTTTCCTTATTTTTACGGCTGAAAGCCATTCCATTGTGTGTATATATGGGCTTCCCGGGTGGCGCTAGCGGTAAAGAACCCACCTGCTACCAGGAGACATAAGAGATGCGGGTTCAATCGCTGGGTCGGGAAGATCCCCTGGAGGAGGGCATGGCCACCCACTCCAGTATTCTTGCCTGGAGAGTCCCGTGGACAGAGGAGCCCGGCAGGCTACAGTCCATGGGGTCGCAGAGTCAGTCACAGCTGAGTGACCAAGCACGCACGTATTGTATATGTACACCACGTTTTCTTTTTCCGTTCATCCATCAGTGAACACAGGTTGCGTGTGTCTTGACTGTTAAAAATGCTGCAGTGAACGTGGGTGTGCAGATATCTTTTGGAGTTAGTGTTCTCCTTTCCACTTCTTATATTCCCAGCAGCGGAGTTTCTGGACCGTATTATAGTTCTGTTTTTAAGTGTTTGAGAACTATTGCTTTCCATAGGGGCTGCGCCAGTTTATTTTCCTACCAACCATGTATGAGTTCCCTTTTCCCCACATCCTCATCTAAGCTTATTGCATGTCTTTTTAATGATAGCGTGTCAGGTGATAATTGCATTGCAGTTTTTTTTCTCCTAGTTTTATTGAGATATAACTGACGTACAGCACTGTGGAAGTTTAAGGTGTATAGCATGATTTAACTTACATCATGAAATGATTCTCACAGTTGAGTAAGCCTCCATCTTTTCAAATTGATACAAAATTAAAGAAATAGAAAAAAACTGTTTCCATTGTGATGAGAATTCTTAGGATTGACTCCTAACAACTTTCATATAACATACAGCCGTATTAGTTCTGTTTTTATCATGGTGTATATTACATCCCTAGTGCCTGTTTATCTTATCACTGGATCTCATTATGGTTTTGATCTATATTTCCTGATGATTAACGTACCTGTTGGCCATCTGGATGTCTTTTTTGAAACCTGTTCTTTGGAGCTTTGGCTAACTGGGAAGAGGGCTTAGACTTGAGCTGGAAGCTTCTAGAAAGGGGATGATTCAGCGTGAGAGTGAACCTCCTGCCTCAAGGTGTTTGCTCGCGGAAGGAGGGCTTCCTCTGGCTGGTGGACGCAGTACGTACGGAATGTCAGCTTGGTCAGCATCCGCTCCATCTTCCTCCTAGAGTCCCTTTCTAGAAGTGACATCCATTCCCTCATCCCTACCTGGTGGAGGAACTGAAGTATGGGCCTACATGAGGAGTTGGGAGGCGCCCGCTCACGGGTCGGTGTGTATTTTGGGGCCAGCTGCTTTCCCGGGGCCGGCTGAGATTGTTGTGGTCCTAGGGCCACTGTGGGCCGATGGCTTCCTGACCGCCCACTGGCTGCCCCTCGGGTAGGCTGTTCTGGAAGGTTGCTCACTCCAGAGCCTGCACCTCCCGCCCTTCCACCGATTTTATCAGCACGTCTTTGCCTGAATTAAGATCCTTCCTGCCTCACGTTGCTCAGCTGGCTCTGTGATCTGCACTTGCACCCTGGCTATACGGGGGAGTGACTGAGTGGTGGTGCCCAGGCAGCCTCCAAGCTGGGATGGCAGAGCAGGCGGGCTCTGCACTGTTTGCACCGCCCACCCTTTCTTCCAGGTGTTTTGTTTTGTTTTTAATATTCACTGGTTTTTTTTGACTGAGGCAGCATGGGGGCTCTTCGGTGCGGCCCACGGACTCTCTAGTCGTGGCACATGAGCTCCGAAGTGCGAGAGCTCGGTGGTTGTGGTGCCCAGGCTAGGTTGCTCCATGGCATGTGGGATCTTCCTAGACCAGGGATCGAACCCATGTCTCCTCTGTTGGCAGGTGGTTCCTAACCTCTGGACCATCAGGAAAATCCTCCATTTGTTTTTTTAAACTTTTTACCTTCAAATAAGTTAAAGCTTTTAGGAAGGATGTGATGTCATATCTGTTAAATGGTTTAACTGAGTCAGATGATAAGAATTTATAACTGTGTCCATGTTTTGCAAGAGTAAGACCTAAAACCTGTATTTTCCTTTGCATTGCTCCCACCAGAAGAAATGCATTTCCAAAGTACTGGGAAAAGAGAGGAACTCCATCCAAGGAACCTGGGCCAGCCTCTTGCTTGGGCTGTGTACCCACTGCGTGGCAAGCGCGCAGCACAGGTAGCAAAGACGAGCTCCTGGGGTTGTGTTCCTGCTCCCTGGCCTCCCCTAGACCGCGTTAGTAAAGCCATTCTTGTAACAGCGTTTTTGTAGTGATTCTATATGCAAGTGTTGATGTTGTCACTTAGGCTGGCAGGTCTGAGGTCCTGATTATTGTTGTTCAGTGACTCAATCTTATCCGACTCTTTGTGACCTCGTAGACTGCAGCAGGTCTAGCTCCTCTGTCCTTCACTATCTCCCGGGGTTTGTTCAAACTCATGTCCATTGAATTGGTGATGCCATCCAACCATCTCATCCTCTGTTGTCCCCTTCTTCTCCTGCCTTCAGTCTTTCCCAGCATCAGGGTCTTTTCCAATGAGTTGGCTCTTTGCATCAGGTGGCCAAAGTATTTGAGCTTCAGCATCAGTCCTTCCAATGAATATTCAGGACTGATTTCCTTAAGGATTGACTGGTTTGATCTCCTTGCTGTCCAAGGGACTCTCAAGAGTCTTCTCCAACACCACATTTGGAATGCATCAATTCTTTGGTGCTCAGCCTTCTTTATGGTCCAACTCTCACATCTATACATGACTACTGGAAAAAACCATGGCTCTGACTATACAGACCTTTGTAGGCAAAGTGACGTGTCTGCTTTTTAATATGGTGTCTAGGTATGTCATAGCTTTTCTTCCAAGGAGCAAGCATCTTTTAATTCCAGCAGAATGGGAACCGTCAACAGCCTTGTTAGCTGTGGTCGGTGGACTGCACGTGGATTCTGGAGACTCAGACAGCCTGAAAGAACATCAGCAGATGCTTCTAAGAATCTCTGAAAGCAATTTCAAAATATTTGTGTTAAAAGCTTCAGCAGCAGATGTAAGGCCCGAGCAGAGTGATGTTGTAAGAGACACTGAACTTGGAACCAGAGGAGTTGTGTATCAGGCCTTGCTCCGCAGTCTTAAACTGAGCTGAGTTATTTAGCAACGGCTGGTCTTGGTCATCTCATTTGTGGAAACAGGGGTTGAAAAGATCATTATGGCATCCCTTCTGGCTTTAAAGGTCTGAATCTCTAAGTAATTACTGGCCCCGTGACTGCTATCCTAATAGCTTGGTTGTCTGATTTACTCCTGGGGGGCTGAGGGGTGGATCCGTGGCATACAATCATGGCATGTCCCCTTTGCCTGCGCAGTTCAGGTGGTCCTGATGCTCACACACTTTTTGTGGTGACTCCTCACTGAGTCCGAGTTCAAGCTGTAGCTGACAGGTGTTTAGCCTCTCATGCCGTCCTCATTGTACATGGTGTGGAATGTCCTTCATTCTCCAGAGCCTCGAGGCTATTTACTGCTTGTTATTATTGTGAACCAAGAGTGTGAGACCTTGGCAAGAAGTACCCCATGATGGGTTCTCACCAGCAAGCCGTGAACATCAGGTTCACGCTGTGGAATGTTGCAGTGTTTCATGCCCTGCTTTGCAAATTTATTCGTTCATTCACATATTACACAGATATTTATTGCTTGCTTTTTATGTGCTACACATTATACCATGGGATACAGGATGGACAGAACTTGTGGATTCTGGGCCAGGGGATAAGTATTAATAGCAGCTCCAACCAGCAGGTACACGCAGATGGGGACGTGGGTCAGGGAGAAACCGTCCTGGATCCTACAAGTGAGTTAAGATTCACCTGGAAGCCAAGGGTGGCTGGAGGGAATGGAGGTGAAGAGGAGGTGTTTCCACCCCTCGGTAGGTGCCAGGGAGAAATATGAGATGAGGAATTCACAACACTTATCTCAGTAAGAGTTGAGCCACTGGCATCCCTCTGTGTGGCCACCTGGATGAATCAGTTACCTGGTGTCTGCAGGCTGTGGAGACCCTGCTTGTGCTCTGGAAATGTCTGGAGCACCCACAGCCACCACTGAGGGCCTAAAATCCCTTTTTTTGTTTGTTTTCCAAATTTCTTGCATTCTCTCAAAAAAATCATGCAGATTTTGCTTTCTGTTCATAATACACCTTGATTATTTTTAATGTAAAAGTCGCTCAGTCGTGTCTGACTCTTTGTGACCCCATGGACTCTACAGTCCATGGAATTCTCCAGGCTGGAATACTGGAGTGGGTATTTCCAGGGATTGAACTCAGGTCTCCTGCATTGCAGGCGGATTCTTTACCAGCTGAGCCTCAGGGAAGCCCATTGTTAATGTGTTATCACCCAAAGAGTAAAGTGAAGTCCCCACGAAGAAGAAGCATCATCAGCCTATGAAGTTGGCCTCTCACTGGCAGAGTCCAGGGACCCAGGCTCATGTTCCCCAGCTGCAGGAATGTGGGAGGTCAGCTCTGTCTGTTTCCCACTATTTGCATTCCAGGCAAAGCTGACCTTCTTTGCTTGGCAGTCCAGGTCACATGAGCTCTTCTTGATTACTGGGGAGGAAATTGCTAAGGTTCTTCATCAATTCCAGTGACTAAGTTCAGTGTTTATAATCTCTCCTCTGTGATTCTAAAACTAAGGTAAACATTTGGGGCGGCAAAGAAGGCATCTTTATTTGTCATCGTTTGAGAAGAAACGACACACATTTTTAGTAACTTTCTATTTATTCTGCTCACATTAAGATGAAATAGCACTTCAAATATAAGACTTGCTATGTTTTTATTGAAAAATATTAATGAAACCATTAGACAGCATCCTTAGTTGGTTATGTAGCCAAGGGAAGAGTCAAAGGCAGATATTACGGTGCTTGGAAATAATGTTTACTGATGAAGCCAAATTCAGAGCTAAAATAGGAATCTGGTACTTTTCTATATAATTGTATTAATACCTATTTCGTTTTGGCCGTGCCGGGTCGTTGCTGCTGCTCAGGCTTTTGTCTAGTTGTGGTGGGAGGGGGTTGTCCTCTAGTTGTGATGCTTAGGTGTCTCATTGCCGTGGCTTCTCTCCTCGTGGAGGACGGGCCCCAGAGTGTGTGGACTTCGGTAGTTAATGGCACATGGGCTTGTTCACTGTGGGTCCTGGTCTCCAGAGCACAGGCTCAGGCGTTGTGGCTCATGGACTAAGCTGCTCTGCGGCACGTGGGATCTTCCCGACCCGGGGATGGAACTCACGTCTCCTGCACTATAGATTCTTCACCGCTGCACCCCCAGGGAAGCCTAGGAGTCCAGTGCTGAGATAGTTGCCCAAGGTATACACGAAGACTTAGAGAGGACTTCTCACACGGCCCCTTTCAGTTTTCCACTTTGGCCAGGAACTTTCATTAGCACACTGAGAAGAGACTTTCATAGAGACTTTGATGTTACAAAAGATAAATTTAGCAGAGGAAGTAACATGACCCTAGGTTCTCTGCTTTCTAGATTTGTGGTTTGTTTTCTTGGGTCTCCAGGAGGAAGGGTGGTGCCCAGGGAACTCCTCTGTATTTTGTCATCGAGCTCCCTGCCCATTTCCAGTGTTTCTGGAGGAAGAACCTCATCGTGTCCACTGGGTCACCAAGGCTGTTTCCGCAGTGCTCCGCTCCCCCAGCTCGTTCTTACACCTCACTTCCCTACTTTACTATTGGTGGTTGTCAAATAAGGGGCTTCCTCGGTGGCTCAGATGGTAAAGAATCTGCCTGCAATGTGGAAGACCCAGGTTCAGTCCCTGGGTTGGGAAGATCCCCTGGAGGAAGGGAATGGCTGTCCACTCCAGTATTTTTGCCTGGAGAACTCCATGGACAGAGGAGCCTGGCGGGCTACAATCCGTGTTGTCAAATTGAGAGTAGTAAGTATAACACATGTTTAGATAATGTATCTTATGTTAACATTTCCATCGATTTGGGAAGACAGGCTATGCCCTGAGCTCCCCATGACAGCAGGAGTGAAAAGAAGGGGAGAGGATGTATGTACACAGAAAAGGCATACAGCAGGGTGAGAATCCTGCAGACCAGTTAGGGCTTAATATAGTCACAGCTTGAATAGGTATTTAAATAGTCCCAGAGCTCTTCTTAGAAGGTCCAGCACCCTAATTAGCCCTGCACAAAGAAGTGATAACCAGAAACGGTTGAGGCTGTAGAGCTCGAGAAGGTCCCATAGCTTTCTGGATGCCAGCCTCACCTTCGGGGTCCCTCAGGAAGCGGGGCATCTCCTGTGCACCATCAAGGAAGGATATCTTCCAGCTGAGAAGCTTGCCCTTGACCTGGGAGGCATCTTCTTGATCAGGGTGCATGGTCAGGTGAAGGACAGAGGCTGGGTTGGCTGAATCAACCCTGGGTGCCGGCAGGTGGCCCCCGAGTGCACCTCAGGCGTCAGGCCATTAACACTCGTCCTGTGTGTGCACACCGCACACTCACAGGTGCGTACACACAGGCACACATCAGGTTAGGAGAGAGTGGACACGTTTTTACCCACTGTGGTTTTAAAAAGCTATGCAAAGTCCTCCATGAATACTTGCTTTATCGGGGCATGCTCTTCAGATCCCTCGGCAGCTTGCCTCCCTCCAGGGACCCTGGTTAGCTGCAGCAAGCCCTTCCCTCAGGTGCCTGTAGCGGACGGGGAGATGGAGGGTACATGGGGCTCCCGCAGGCCAGTTGCAGACATAGGGAGGGCCTTGTTTCTTAGGAGACGTCTGGCGCTTGCATGCTTGGGGAGGGAGGCGGGGGAGAGAAGCGGGGAAGAGCTGGAGGAGCTGGGGCCAGTGTTAAAATAAAGCAAAACCAACACATCAGCCTAATGAAGACCTGTATCTCCCTGGCATCATCATTATTTTAACAAACAGGAGAGGGGGAAAAGCTGAAAGTAAGGCGTCAAACCCGAGCAAACACATCAGAACTACCGAATTAGTTCCCTGTGCAAACACGCCTCTCTATTTAAAGCTGGGGGAGGCCGCTTGCCTGGGCGGCATAGACTTTGGGCCCCGTGGCTCCGGCCCCGCCTGGGGCCACGCCTGCATACGTCGGTGTTTCCTTTGGCTTCCAGAAGGTCAAATAACGACGGCACGGCCCTTCTGTTTTTCCTCCTTTCCCAAAATGAGTGCTAATAACTTCTATATAAGGAACATTACCTGTTGGTTCAGGAGGCCGGTTACCTGCCCGCTTTCAGAGGCGCATCTTCCTGGAATGGGCAACCGTGCCATTTGGAAATTACTCTAAATAACTGTTTACTGACTGTCGGCTGACCTTCAGAGCACAGTTGGAGACTGTGGGGAGAGGCGTGTTGGATCAGACGTGACGAGGAGGTGACCTTTCAGGCGCCCTCGTCTCAAAGCAGTGAGAGTACATGGAGAGTAGGTGTGTCTTATAGGGAAATAGGTGTGTGTACGTGTGTGACGTTAAAACCCAAACGTTATCAACAGCTAACCTGTGCTGAGCATGATGCAGTTAACACTGAGCTCCGTTCTTGGAGTGTGCCGTCTGGTTCTATTTCCACGACAACCCTGGAGGTGTTCATGTTAACCCCATTTTATAGATAAGCAGACGGATGCTCTGAAGGAGCTCAGTGCTTTGTCCAGGCCTCAGAGTCGGCGGCAGCACAGTCCAGGTGTGTCTTGAGTCCGAATCCCACCCCCGACCACTGGAGCTTTCTGCCTCTGTGTGAGTGAGCCGGGCGTGGAGCTGTTTCCCAGGCATTGCTTCTGTGGCTGCAATGTTTGTAAATTTCTCTAAGTGAAGGACAGGGAAAGCATGAGAGAAGCAGAGAAACTGAAACTGCTGTCATAGTCTCGGGATCTCATGCCTTGAGAAGAGTCTTATGTGTATACATACACACACACATATACATACATACACACATGTATAATTTATTTGACTGTGCCAGTATCTTAACTGGGACATGTGGGATCTAGTTCCCTGACCAGGGATCAATCCCAGGCCCCCTGTGCTGGGAGCGCAGAATCTTAGCCACTGGACCACCTCGGAATTACCAAGATGGTCTTGCTTTAACCCTGCCCCGTTTCCCTGGAGTTTAGTTCTATGAAGTGACTTCCCAGATTCCTCCTCTGAATGATTCAAAGCAGAGCTTGTCTCGAGTCCAGGACACCAGACTCTTCCCTCATCTGGTGTTTCTCTTATCTCTCTCATTCTTTTGGTACTTAGTCATCTTCTCGCCTTGCTGGTTATCTTCTCGTTGTTCAGTCCCTCAGTCATGTCTAACTCTTTGCCATCCCATGGACTGCAGCATACCAGGCTGCCCTGCCCTTCGCTGTCTCCCAGAGTTTGCTCAAATTCATGTCCATTGATTTGGTGAGGCTATCTAACCATCTCATCCTCTGTCGCCCACTTTTCCACCTGCCCTCAATCTTTCCCACCATCAGGGTCTTTTCTAAGGAGTCGACTCTTTGCATCAAGCGGTCAAAATATTGGAGCTTCAGCATCAATCTTTCCAGTGAATGTTCAGGATTGATTTCCTTTGTGTCTTATTTCTCCAATAAGATGATAAACATTTTGAGGGTAGGTGCTGTCCAGCTTCTTTGTTTTTTTCTCAAGTTCCTAGCCCAGGCCCTTAGATGTATACATGTTCAGATATCTGTGATGTTAGCATAACATTAGGCACACCATGCAACCTGGGGAGGAGGGGTAGTATTTCCGGACTCTGCTGCTGGTGGCCAGATGATCTTGGAAATTTCTGGACCCCTGTGGGTCTCGCGAAGGAGTCCACCAAGAGGACCCGAGCACTGGCCCGATCACCCGGGTTACAGCCCTCCAGGTGTTTGTGGCAGGCGCCCAGCCGGCCAGACACTACAGTCAAGTGAGCTCAGTGCATTTGAGCGAGCACACCGCATTCGCGTGAGCACAGTTCATTCGAGTGTGCACACTGCCTTCAAGTGTGCTGGCCGTGGTGCCAAGTTGCCATGGTGCCCTCTGGGGGGTGCTCAAGTTACTGCCTCCACTCATCGCCACCTGGGTGGATCTCATCTCTAAGGAGCTTTTAGTTTGCAAGCAGCGAACTTAACTGAGAGTGATCGTGAAATGCTTTGCCTCATGCAGAGAGCGGTTTGCTTTCCAGAGTGTTCTCAGGTGGGCTCATCCATTGCCTCTGCAAGGTGCTCTGACAAGGCCAGGAGCCCCGTTTTAGAGACAGGGACACCAAAGCCGGGAGGACACTCATGGAGCAAGGAGATGCCAAATGAGGTCAGGGAGGGGCCTCTGTGGTGCCCACTGTGTCTTTTTGTGGTGTCTGGGGTGGGGGAGGGAGCGCTTGGCTCCGTAGGCGCTTTCCTCCCTGAAACCACAGGCTGCCTCTGGGAAACCAGTTTGCAGCTCTGGCTCACCTCATCCTACCTCGCTCCATGGGCCTGTGTGTTTGACTTAAGGCGAACCTAGATAGTGCACACACCCAGTCGTTTATTTCGGTGCGGTTTCTGCTTAGCTGTGGCACTCGTTCGTCACGACTTATTCTGGGCAGCCGAGAAGCTCCCGCCCGTGTCATCTGTGACCAGTTTAATTCTGTGTCTCCGGGTGTCACCACTGGTACCAGACTGACCGCCCACCCCGGTAGCATTTTTGGTTCTTTTTTTCTTTTTAAAACCCAAGGAAATCCCTGCACACTCTTAGTTTTCCTTAATCCTTGAATTAATCCAAGTCCTTCTTTTATGTCCCATATAGCTTCTACCTAGTAAGCAGGCAATAAGTATTTGTTAAGTGTGAGTGAGCAGTTGTGTTTTTATCCTGTACCCTTTGCAACATTCTAATCCAAACAGTATATAGTAGTCCCCCCCTCCTCCACTCCTTATCTGTGAGTTTACTTTGTGGGGTTACCGAGATCAGCTGCCATTGGAAAACAATACATGGAAAATTCCAGAAATAATAAATTCATAAGTTTTATTTTATTTTTTGTCTTATATTTTAAATTTTATTTTATACTGAAGTATAGTGGATTAACAATGTTGTGTTTCAGGTTACAGCGAAGTGATTCCGTTTTATATATACGTGTATCTATTGTTTTTCAAATTCTTTTCCCATTTAGGTTATTATAGACTGTTAAGCAGAGTTCCCTGTGCTAGACAGTACAGGTCCTTTATTTTAAATATAGCCGTGTGTACATGTCAACCCCAAACTCCCAATCTATTCCCCCGCTGACCCTTCCCTGCTGGTAACCGTAAGTTCCTTCTCTAAGTCTATGAGCCTGTTTCTGTTTTATGATTAAGTTCATTTGTGCCGTTTTTTGGATTCTGCATATAAATCATATCGTGTGGTAATTGTCTTTCTGTCTGACGTCACTTAGTGTGATGACCTGTTGCTGCAAATGACATTTCATTCTCGCTAACGGCAAAGTAATGGCCCATTGTCTATATCTATACCACTCATTCTTAACCCGTTTACCTGTCAGTGGACATTTAGGTTGCTTCCACATTCTTGGCTGTGGTAAACGCTGATGCCATGCGTGGGCTGCGTGTATCCTTCTGAACAAGGCTTTTCTCTGGACGTGTGCCCAGAAGTCAAATTGCTGGACCATGTGGTGGTTCTGGGGCTTCCCTGGTGGCTCAGATGGTAGAGAATCTGCCTGCAGTGCGGGAGACCCGGGTTCAGTCCCTAGGTCAGAAAGAGCCCCTGGAGAAGGGAATGGGTAGTATTCCTGCTTAGAGAAGCCCATGGACAGAGGAGCCTGGCAGGCTATAGTCCATAGGGTTGCAAAGAGTCGGACGTGACTGAGTGACTAACACTTTCACGTTCACAGTAGTCCTGTTTTTACTTTCTTGAGGAACCTCCATACTGTTGTCCATAACGGCTGCACCAATTAATTTCCGTCCCCACCAGCAGTGTACGAGGGTTCCCTTTTCTCCACACCCTCTCTCGCATTTATTGTTTGTAGACTTTTTGATGATGGCTATTCTGACTGGTGTGAAGTGATGCCTCCTTGTAGTTCTGATTTGCATTTCTCGAAAAATTAGCTCTGTTGAGCCTTTTTCCCACTGGCAACCTGTATGTTTTCTTTGGAGAAATCTCTATTTAGGACTTCTGCCCATTTCTTGATTGGGTGGTGGTTTTGATCCTGAGCCACATGAGCTGTTGGTAAATTTTGGAGATTAACCCCTGTTGGCTGCATTACGTGCGAGTATTTCCTCCCATCCTGTGGATTGTCTCCCTTTCTTGTCCATGGTTCCCTCCATGTCTTAAGATGCCTTTATTTCTAACATTCATGTGGTTTCCTCCTCTCCAGTTTCCTTTTGTGATTGTTGACTTTTTTTTTTTTTTTGCATTTCATTATTAGATGTATGGCTCATCTTGCATCTCCCCTGCTTATTATGTAAATCAAATCTTTTTTTAAAAAAGAAATATGAAAGTCATCCTCAGTGCCCATTTCTTTTGAAATGAATTGGCCATCTTCAAGTATACCTTAATGGGTCTAGGGGTGTGTGTGTGTGTTTGTGTGTGTTTAGATCGAGTGCTAGTCATATGTTCAGACTGTTACCCATGAGTAGCATTGCAAAACAAAGCTTTTCTGAGCCAAAAAACATTTAAAAAAATTCATACCCCAGATACTTTTTCCAGAGTTCCCCTCCCACACACCAATTAACACATTTGGCAAAATTTGCTTTTTCTTAGAAAATCCTTTGAACTTCAAATGATGGTATTTTATACAAGCATGAGAGAAGCTCAGACACAGAAGGAAGTGCAATAGCTTGATCTTGGAGGGAGTGTGAGAAACCATTTTACTTCTCGGTAGATGCTGACGCCAAACGTGGAGGAGCAGTGGCGGGAAGGAGGGGCAGGTGGTCCCCACGGAGAGTGGCCGCCTCCTACCTCGGATCAGTGCTCACCCGGCCACTTCCTCCTTCCACGGCTCCACCGTGCGCTGAGGGAGTGGAGGAGGGGTTTGTGTTTATTAGGGTCTGAGGTGGGCTTCTCAGTGCAGGAAGGGGAGGTCCCTGGAGTCATCTGCCAGCTACTTAGCGAGGAATCGCTAATGCTTCACTGGCAAACCAAGAGGGGTAGTCATGGAGACGAGACAGTTTGGATGGATTCTGGAGGAAACAGATTCCCCCCCCCCCACCACCCCCACACACCTATTCCAGGCAGCTGGAGCAGGGCCACTGAGGTTGAAGAGTGTGGACTCACACACTTAGAGAATGAACTTCCAGTTGCCCAGGGGAATGATGGAAGGAAGGGATGGATAGGGAGTTTGGGATGGACATGTGCACACTGCTATATTTAAAATAGATCACCAACAAGGACCTTCTGAATAGCACAGGGAACTCCGCTCAATGTTTTGTGGCAGCCTGGATGGGAAGGGAGTTTGGGGGAGAATGGATACATGTATATGTATGGCTGAATTCCTTCACTGTTCATCTGAAATTATCACAACTTTGTTAACCAGCTATGTGTGCGTGCGTGCTAAGTTGTTTCAGTCGTGTCTAACTCTTTGCAACCCTGTGGACTGTAGCCCACCAGGCTCCTCTGTCCATGGGGATCCTCCACTCAAGGATACTGGAGTGGGTTGCTGAGGCCTCCTCCAGCGGATCTTCCCGAGCCAGGGATCAAACCCACACTTATATCTCCTGTACTAGTAGGTGGGTTCTTTACCACTGGGTAGAAAGTGGGTATACCCAGCGCCACCTGGGTATCAGTTCAGTTCAGTCGCTCAGTCGTGTCCGACTCTCTGCAGCACGCCAGGCTTCCCTGTCCTTCACCAACTCCCAGAGCTTGCTCAAACTCATGTCCATTGAGTTGGTGATGCCATCCAACCATCTCATCGTCTCTCGTCCCCTTTTCTTCCTTCCTTCAGTTTTTCCCAGCATCAGGGTCTTTTCTAGTGAGTCAGTTCTTCACATCGGGTGGCAAAGTATTGGTGTTTCAGCTTCAGCATTAGTCCTTCTAATGAACACCCAGGACTGATCTCCTTTAGGATGGACTGGTTGGATCTCCTTGCAGTCCAAGGGACTCTCAAGAGTCTTCTCCAACAGCACAGTTCAAAAGCATCAATTCTTCAGAACTCAGCTTTCTTTGTAGTCCAACTCTCACATCCATACATGGCTACTGGAAAAACCATAGCTTTGACTAGACTGACCTTTGTCAGCAAAGTAACGTCTTTACTTTTTAATATGCTGCCTAGGTTGGTCATAGATTTTCTTCCAAGAGGCAAGCATCTTTTAATTTCATGGCTGTAGTTACCATCTGCAGTGATTTTGGAGCCCAAGAAAAAGTCTTATTACTATTCCCATTGTTTCCCCATCTATTTGCCATGAAGTGATGGGGCCTGGGTATACCACCTGGGTATTCCCCAGTACAAAAGAAAAGGTTAAAAAAAAAAAAAGGCATGCTGGTTTACCAGAAGTCTGTGATGATCCCCTTCCTGTATTTACAAAAAAGGGTTTGTCTCCTACTCACCAGGGCTACAGCAGGAAAGAAGGTAACAGGCTTATTGAGTTTGGCACTCTTCAAATAAATGTTGTTTCAAAAAATGTCAGGAATTATTGCTGTAATTAACACAAAGCTAGAGCTTAAAGAGTGATGCTTAATTGGCTTCTTTCTCTTCATGTGTCACAACTCTGAGTCCTCACTGAGAGCTTTTTTGATAAATGAGGAAAAGGGTCTTTGTGTTTGAAATTCGGAATTGTCAGACACTTAGTAGAATTAGCGTGTTTGTTATGATTTGTCTTCTCGAGAGGCCGTCCACGGGGTGCAGCCTGGGGGTTGGCGGGGAGGGGAGCGTCTTGTCCTTTCAACTCCAGTTTCCTCTCAAGCTATGAGAGGAATGAACGGGGACGCACCGCACGGCGATCTTCTTAAACTCTCCTTCTGTCTGCTGTTGGCAGAGGCGTGAGGGGCAGGCGCGTGTTTTGTTGTGTCTTGCAGGCTTCTCTTGCCTGAAAGAAAAAGTCTGTTTATGGAGGGGGAGGACGTGGCTGAAAAAACACTTGTACATAAAACAGCTGTTAAGTGAATCTCCACACACTGAGATCAAGAGAACGTGAAGAAATATGTCCATCCAAGGATCCCTCTGCCAACTTGGAGCCTCCTTTAGAAAATAAATACAGCCACGCTACAAGTTTCTGGTAACTTAGTTACTGAAAAATAAATTGAGCTCCTTAGACCCTTGAACCTTGATTTAAAAAAAAAACACAACAAAATCTCTGAATTCTATTGCAGTGATGCAAACGAAGCCAAAGTTTCTTTTCCCTCTGGTTATAAATGGATCCCGAACAGTCCTGAAAATGCGCGAAGCAGAAGCTCAGGCTTCCCAGCAGAAGGAGAGCAGGTCCCTGATGTTTGCTTCTTTAAGCTCCATCCATGATAAGTCGGTATTGCTGGGTTACTCAGCTTCCTTTGAACTTTCCCTTCCTTGGGGCCTGGCACGGTAGAGGACAGCTGTGCTGGGGGCCTGCCAGGAAAAACTGGCCTTTCCCCTAGCAGAGCGCATCTGGCCACACCTTCCCCCCGGCCCACTAGGAACTCCTCAAAGGATGATCAATCGCCTTTGGCGTCTGCTCCGCAGTCGGAGTGCTGTTGCTACAAGGTGAGGGCCCTTTAAAACTGAATGCTCATGCTCGGAGAATTCTGCCCGTGTGCTACAGAGGTTTCACAATTTATTTCCAAACAGCTGCTTTTCCCTTCTTCAGTCTGTTTTTCCCTTTTTTTTTTTTAAATAAAATCCCTCCGGAAACCTTTCAGCTCACATCCTTGGCCGTGCTTCCTTAGTAGAAGCCCTCGCATTCCTCACCACGCCATGCCCCCTGGCCGGCACCTGTGGCTGTAGGCTGGCCATCACCTTCACAGGTTGCTCCTCTGTGAGTTAGAATTTTGCGGTATGTGTCCCAAACCTCTGTATGGTCAATCAGCCTGGAAAAGACAGCCCCCGGGGACAAGCAAGCCCTCTGGAGTGTTTTGGGAGACAGTCCTGAAAGTAGAAGGAAAAGCAGAGGTTTGCAGCTTATAAGGCACACTCTGAGCATCAGTAGAAGGGTCCCATGTGGGTGACCGAGTTCAGGGGGTGTCAAAGGAAGAATTTCCTTGAGGGCCCGCCACTGTGACAGGCTGTCCCACTTGGAACTCCACTGGCAGCCAGCTGTCAATCATCCTTGACCCTTTCAAGGTAGAAAGAATAGGAATAATTGAGACCCCGATAAACCCCGAATCTGGGATGGCTTTGACATCCTCGTTTGGTGATCTGTTCCCCAGTGGAGCTCAGTTGACTAGTTAGAGTTCCACCTCCTCTCATTCCCTTTCCACTGATGGTCTGAGAAGGACAGGGGGGAGAGGCAGATGTCCCGTGGAAGAAGGTGGAGAGGGAGACGGGAGTCCGGAGTTTGGGAGGCTCAGTCCTTGAACAGTGAGCTCGAGAAGCACGGATCATCTCTCGGGGAAAGGAAAATGTGTTGACTTGCGCTTTGGCCAGCGGTCCATATGCAGATCGACCATCTGTGCTGCAGAATGTGCCTGGATCTCTCTAAAAGAGCCCAAGTTGAGTCAGTGTCTGAACTGGAGTCTCACCTCTAAAATAGTTATCAAGGATTTCGGGATGAGGGGCTGCAAAGCCAAGAGAGTGAAAACAATCCATAAAAGCGTGTTTGGCCAGCTCTCAAAAATCTGAGCCACTTGCAACACAGCCCTTGGCTCGGCCGGTGGATTTTTCCCATTCATGTGCTCTTTTGACAGATGAATTGTTGCAGGCTGCGAAAAAGCTCTAGGAGGGCTCTGCTAGACTCCTCACTCCCTCGGAGCTGGGGAGCTGTTTCTTTGAAACCCTGTTAGCAAGGCAAGGGGCCGCTAGCTCAGTGTGGCGGGCTGTTTGGCCACTCTTTGCTCTGTCTGAAAGGGTCAAGGCCGCATTTGACTCTGGCATATTTGTCTGTTAGGTTGGAATGAAGACTCTCAATTTAGTAACTATTCGACACTGGTCGAACTTTTCTGGAATTTGTATTTCTTAACTCCTATGGAATGTTTATTACTTTCATTATGGTAATAACGAGAGTGCTTACCCGGAATCCCATAAATCACGGGATCCTGGCATTTCCCTTCTAGAGTTCTCCTGCCTTTTTACTGTGTGTTGGGCTCACATGTGTTATTTGGTAGGTTTTGCCCACCTTCTGGATTGCTGACTACGCTATACCGATTTTTCTTTAAAATCAAAAGCCATTTTGATAAAATTATGTCAAGCTGGATGCCTGTTTCAAGTGTAGCTTCCTTCACACCACATGTGATGAATGTGACCTGTTAGAATAGAAAGTGAGGGTTAATATTTAGCTACAAGAGTGGCCAGCCCCTCGTGTTACAGGAAGTCCTTGCCCAAGTCTAGAGGACGTTGCCTTTATTACAAATTTTTTTTATTGAAGAGTAGTTGATTTACAATGTTGTGTTAATTTCTACTGTACAGCACAGTCGCTCAGTTATACATATATCTATTCTTTTTTGTATTCTTTTCCATTATGGTTTATTGTGCATGCTAAGTCCCTTCAGTTATGTCCCACTCTTTGTGACCCTGTGTACTGTAACCTATCAGGCTTCTCTGTCCTTCGGATTCTCCAGGTAAGAATATTGAGGTGGGTTGCCATGCCCGCCTCCAGGGAATCTTCCCAACCCAGGGATCCAACCCATTTGGTAGGCAGGTTCTTTATTACTAGCGCTACTTAGAAAGTCCATAGTTTATCATAGGATACTGAATATAGTTCCCTGTGTTATGCAGTAGGACCTTGTTCATCCATCTTGTATATAATAGTTTGTATCAGCTTATCGCAAACCCTCCCCCTTGGCAACCATAAGTCTGTGCTCCATGTCTGTGAGTCTGCTCTTGTTTCATAGGGATGTCCATTTGTCCTATTTTAGGCTCATGTATAAGTGATATAGTATATCTGCCTTTGTCTGACTTCATTTCATTTAGGATGATAATCTCTAGGTCTGTGTTGCTGCACATGGCATTATTTCCTTCTTTTTTATGGCTGAGTAGTATTCCTTTGTGTGTGTGTGTGCGTGCGCGCGCGTGCGCATACACACCACATCTTTGTCCATTCATCTGTCAGTGGACATTCAGGTTGCTTCCATGTCTAGGCTATTGTTAACGGTGCTGCTGTGAACATTTGCGTGCATGTATGTTTTCAAATTATAGTGTTGCTTGCTTGTATGCCCTGAAGTGAGATTGCTGGATCATATGGTAGCTCTCTTTAGTTTTTGGAGGAACTTCCATAATGTTCTCCACAGTGGCCATGTCCCTTTACATTCCCGCCAGTAGTGTCTGAGGTGTCCTTTGTCTTCACGCCCTCTCCAGTGTTTAGTATTTGTAGACTTTTTGATGATGGCCATTCTGAGTGGTGTGGTACCTCGTTGTTTTGATTTGCATTTCTCTAGTGATGAGTTGGCATCACCGACTCAATGGACTTGAGTGTGAGTAAACTCTGGGAGTTGGTGATGGACAGGAAGGCCTGGTGTGCTTCAGTCCATGCGGTCGCAAAGAGTTGGACACGACTGAGCGACTGAACTGAACTGAATGATTAGCTATGATGAGCATCTTTTCATGGGCCTATTGGTCATCTGTGTGTCTTGGAAAATAAATTTCTTACATCCACGAAAGAGGTTGGAGTCCTCAGAAGCCTTTTGATGGAGCTCAATCAATTGAATTTAGATCTTCAAGTGTTCTTGGGCAGAGAGGCTCGGAAGTACTAAAGAAAGAAGAGTTGTCATTTGTATGTATTAATAATATAGAAAGTACTGGGGATCTTTCAAACCCTCTGTATGCTAAGAGTGACTTCAAGGGACGCAGCGTCTACTATTTCATGTACATATACAGGTTGTATATGGCACCGAATGGAGAGAGGCTTAGCACTGTTCTCTGTGTTTATGTAAAGAAACCAGGAACCCCCTTCATACCTTTTTCAGCCAGCAATGAAAGAGTCTCTATTCACACAAACAGTTTTAAAGGTCCTTTGTTACAGTGTATGCTTGAAATACATATGCTTTAAATGTATTTTCATAAAAATGTGGAAGTTCTGGACTTTCATATTTGAAAACTGGCCGCCAATATAAAACAAACAGTGGCAAAGCCAGTCATTATGGAACAAACCAGGCCAATCAGAAATGTAGTCACTGTGTTTTTTTCAATGTAAATAAACCTGTCAACATGTACCTCCAAACAACCATCTGACTTCTGAATTTAAACTCTAAAACATATAGCTGGGAAAGGCCAGGGCTTTGCAGTGAATTTGTCATCTGATGGAAATAAAACATCTCCACCCTTACTATATCATCTCTGTTTGTTTTAAAGAAAAGTTTTCTATACTTTTCTGTCCAGGGCTCTCCCTCGGGAGTGCATGCTTGAATTACTCTTTTTATTTGGCACCCTGGATGCTTCCCCTGTCAATGTGCTGTAAGATTCTGGAAGGGAGAGAAGGAAGTGGAGGCAGCAGAAGAGAACCAGCTATAGTCTCGGTCCACTCAGGCTTAGGAAACAATTCATAAGGCGACTGAGGTTCTGGAAACGTCATCACTTTTAAAATCCATCTGTGCTCCTGCCCTTTGTCACCCCCCCCGCCCCCCAGGGATTTGTGGACCCGTGTTGGGAGATGACTGATTTAGAGCCCGTGACTCTTAGCAGCCATCTACGTAGAAAGGTCAAGGAGAAGGGCCTCCAAAAATACTCTGAGAAGTAGAATTAACTGAAGAGTAGATGGAAGCTTAGAAGTAGGTAGTGAATGCAGAGGAGAGTGAAACACAGGGGGCTGCCATTCACGTGCACCTCAAACGGAAGACGTGGGGATGGTGTTAGAGGGGGAACGGACGGATGGACAGACGTTCCGAGGGTCATGGGCATCAGTGACTTGCTCTTCAACACCCATTTCCAAAGTGTCTCGACAGCTTCCCTTCTGGAAGGAAGTTGTTTCCCGGTCATCATTTCCCAGCTTGCAGGATTTCTTCTGAGACTCTCCCTGGCTGGCTTTTAAACAGTGACCCTCGTATCTTCTCAAGATGCAGGAGGTTCTTTAGGGTCTGTGCTGAGCCTGGCTGGCGTGCAGTAGCTGCTGGATGTGGGGGCCGCTGCTGGTACCCCTCCAGCTGGCCCGGGGTGGGAGCTGCTGGCCGGACCGCATCTCCTGCGAGCTCAGCATCGCTGGTGTTCAGTGTCCATCGGGTCTTCACTCGCGATCACCCGCCTTGTCCCGTCCACTGGGCGATGTGCTGGGTTCCAGAGGGCGCTTGTGTTTTCCCCAGTTGCCTCCCTTAGCCAGGTTTCTGAGCCTGGCCCACGAGCTGGGACGCTGGCTCGGGACCTCGTGTGCACAGCCGTTCTTACGTGTGTGTGCGTGTTTATTTGAGTTTGTTGTCCACTGTTCTTGACACGTGGTCCCCTCCCTCCTGCCCCTTCAATATATGGAGAAATTTCCTAGCCTCCAGTAGTGAGTATCACGTGGATGGTATTGGCAGAGTTTGTCAGTGTTCACCGTGGTCTTTCAGGCCTTTGTAGTCAAAACAGAGAAAAGCCCCCCAGTTCCCCTCTCAGCATCTGTAAGACGCTGCTGCACCTCCAGACTCCGCTTTCCGCGGGCTTTCCGCTGCTGCGTCTCTAAGGATCCCCTTTTCCTCTTTCCCTCCCGTCATACGGAAGAGCTCGGATTCCTTCTGTTGACCAGCTCCAGCCCTTCCGTCTCCTCCAACCCACTCATCTTCACTCCCCTCCGTGGGTTCAAATCTGTCCTTTCTGCAGGCTTCTTCCTTGAGCTTTCAAACACGCGCTCGTGGGTCCCACCTTCCCAGAAGGCCTCCCCGCCTCCCCCGGGCCAGCACCACCTCCTCCTGTCTGCCCTCCCCCACCCCGCCCCTCCCTCTGCTGACTCTCCTGTGTGTTAGTCTGACGCTTTGCGACCCCATGGACTGTAGCCCGCCAGGTTCCTCTGTCCATGGGATTCTCCAGGCAAGAATACTAGAGTGGGTAGCCATTCCCCTCTCCAGGGGATCTTCCTGATCCAGGGATTGAACCCAGATCTCTCGTGTTGCAGGTGGATTCTTTACCATCTGAGCCACCAGGGAAGCCCTGTCTGTCTTCCCCTGGAAGGATGTGGGCTGCATTCTTTGCACGTGAGGTGGCAAATTTTTATTTTCTCTTTAGTCAGATTTTGATGTTTACAGTTTCCCAGCATGAATAGACGGGCACCTTCCGCAGTTTTCGCTTCACTGGTCTCAGCTGCTGTGCGGGACTCCGAAGGGTTCCCAGCAGACCCATCACCGCTGTGTGTTCTCGGTGGCTCCCGCCAGCCCAGTGAGCCTGCTCCACGGCACCCGCGCTGCTGTGACGTGTCTCCCGTGGCAAGCACGGTCTTCTCCTGGCTCTGCGATGTCCAGTCTAAGTCTGTCCTCTGCCTTCCTGGCCCCCCGTCCCCTCTGTCGTCTTTCCAGCCCGCTTCCGTGATTGAGTTCCCTGGGCTCTGCTCTCAGCCCTCCGCATCCTTCTCACTCTCCATGGCAACCTCACCTTCTCCTGGGGCTTTGAGTGTCCCCGAACTCATGTCAAGTCCATATTCCTGACCCAGAATTCTCTCTCTCTCTTTCTGTCTCCCCAGACCCTGAACATCACCCCTCCAAAGTCCCAGAGCCCTCAAAGTCAACATGTAGGAACTTACCTCATTCTGTCCCCCAGGCCTGCCACTCCTGCGTTCCCTGTCTAGTGAAGGATGTCGCCAGACACTCAGCTTCCTCCACCAGCAAAGAGGGGCATTATCTTAATTCTTCCCTTTCTCTTACCCCACTCCTGCCCATTTCAGTTGCCAGGTCCTATCAGTTTTACCTTCTAGTCTATTTCACGTCTGTCCACTTTTTATCCTTCCCGACCCTTCATCTCATTTTGTAAAGTGTGTGTATCTTTTCAATGGCAACTTATTTTTCTTTTTAAAATATTTGGCTGCGCTGGGGTCTCAGTTGCGGGACCTTTAGTTGCAGCATGCAAGCTCCTAGTTGCGGCTTGTGGGACCTGATTCCCTGATCAGGGATGGAGCCCCGGCCCCCTGCATGGGGAGCACAGAGTCTTGGCCACTGGACATCCAGCAAAGTCCCCACTTCTCATTTAAAAGTCAGTCCCCTGGCAGACTTCCTTGACCTCCCAAGGACAGGTTAGGTTCCTCTGTCGGTCAGAGAAGCAGGACTAAGAGGGTAGCTGGACGGACGGATGTTAATGATTTTCCCTGTGGGACACCTCACGCACTGGTGGGAGCTTAAAGTTCCAAATCTGCAGAGAGGCCGACAGGCTGCGCTCTCAGGTGGGAGTTGCTGCAATGGTCTTGAGGCAGAGTTTCTTATCACCTAGGAAACCTGCGTCTGCTCTCAAGGCCTTCAACTGATCAGACAAGCCTGAGGACAGAGTCGGGTCCTAAGGAAGGAGGAGCTGGCCCGGGAAGGCCATCTGGAGGATGTGCTGGGTGGTGACGAGGTCGGGGGAGTAAGACTGCGGGGTGTAAGACAACCTGCTCTCCCGGGGTACGGGCAGGCAGGGTTCTGCCCCCAGAGGGCCAGTTTGCCATGAAGCTGCCTCGATCCAGCCCTGGAGGTGATGATGAGCCATCGGAGGAGTTGAATCAGGACTGATGTGACCAGGCGCACTGCTGGGTGGCAGGGATAGAGGCTTCATGGGATAGAATGACCACGGGAAGCAGAGAGATGAGATGGGGGCAGGGATAGTGACAGACCAGGCAGAGAGCGGGAGATGAGTTCCGAGGACACCAGGGAAGCCACATCGAGGACACCAGGGAAGCCACACCGTGGGATTAGCACTGATTGGAAAGGGGAAAGGGCGGGGAGGGAGCGGGGTGTTGGAGGTGATGCCAGGCGCCTGCCTTGGGTGTGTGGGAGGAGGTGATGCCTCTAAAATGGTCAGGGTTCTCCAGAGAAACAGAACTGGTAGGATATATCCTGGGTCTATGTATTTATATAAGTCCACATGTTATATGTTTCCATGTTAAAATTATTCATCAGTATATTACGTGCATGTCTGTTAGGTCACTTTAGTCGTGTCCGAGTCTTTGCGACCCCATGGACTGTAGGCTGCCAGACTTCTCTGTCCATGGGATTCTCCAGGCAAGAATACTGGAGTGGGTTGCCATGCCCTCCTCCAGGGAATCTTCTGGACCCAGGGGTCAAGCCTTCATCTCCTGTGTTGGCAGACAGGTTCTTTACCACTAGCACCGCCTAGGAAGACTTCAATATATTATGCATTTATATATAAAAAGCGGAGACATTACTTTGCCAACAAAGGTCCATCTAGTCAAAGCTATGGTTTTTCCAGTAGTCATGTATGAACGTGAGAGTTGGACTATAAAGAAAGCTGAGTTCTGAAGAATTGATGCTTTTGAACTGTGGTGTTGGAGAAGACTCTTGAGAGTCCTTTGGACTGAAAGGAGAGCCAACCAGTCCATCCTAAAGGAGATCAGTCCTGAATATTCATTGGAAGGACTGATGCTGAAGCTGAAACTCCAATACTTTGGCCACCTCATGCGAAGAGTTGACTCATTGGAAAAGACCCTGATGCTGGGAAAGATTGAAGGCAGGAGGAGAAGGGGACGACAGAGGATGAGATGGTTGGATGGCATCACTGATCAGTGATTTGAGTTTGAGTAAACTCCTTGAGTTAGTGATGGACAGGGAGGCCTGGCGTGCTGCAGTCCATTGGGTTGCAAAGAATTGGACATGACTGAGCACCTGAACTGACTGAGGTATTTGTTATGAGGAATAGGCTCGTGTGTGTGTGAGATGGGTAAGTCCTGGGGTCTATGAGCTGAAGACCCAGGAAGCTACTGGTGTGATTCAGTCTCGAATCCAAAGACCTGAGAACCAGGAGCCGGTGGAGGAAATCCCATTCAAGGGCAGGAGAGGATGAGACGTCCCGACTGAAGCAACAGTACAGGAGAAGAGGGGCAGGATCCGCCTTCCTCCACATGCTCCTCCGCTCAGACCCGCGACAGATTAGACGATGCCCAGCCGCATTGGGAGCACCATCTCTTGGGCTCATTCTACCACTTCAGATGTTCATCTTATCCAGAAATGCTTGCAGATACACCCAGGAGCAGTGTCTTATCTGGGCATTCCATGACTGGTCAAGGTGGCCCATACAATTAACCCTCACAAGGAGGAACAAGTGGGTTTGGGAGGAAGAAAGATGAGTTCATTTGGACATGTGCTGAGTTGGAGGTCCTCATGGGGAATGTTAAGCAGGCAGGTGGAATGAAATCTGTAATTCATACAGGTCAAGACTTGAAGTGTAGGATTTGGAGCCTACTGCGTGGAGCTGTGGTTAACCGTGGGATGGACCCAGTTGTCCAGCGAGAGTCCCCAGGGTGAAGATAAAATGGTTCCCAGGGAAGATTCAAGTGGGAGAGGACGACCCTGGGAAGGAGGCTGAGCAAAATCGGAAATGCATGACATCTGAAAGCATTCAGGGGATAAGAGTCTGCCTGCCAATGCAGGGGGTGTGGGTTCGATGCCTGCTCCAGGAAGATCTCGCATCCCTTGGAGCCACCAAGCCCCTGGGCTCCAGCTGTTGAGCCTGTGCTCTGGAGCCCGGGAGCCGCAGCTCCTGAAGCGTGCATGCCCTGGAGCCCGAACTCCACAGCAAGAGAAGCCCCCGCAATGAGAAGTCATGCAACACAGCTCGAATGGCCCCTGCTCCCCACAGCTAGAGAAAAGCCTGAGGGGCAGTGGAGACCCAGCTGAAACTAAGAAAGCATTCAGGGAGGAGGGCGGGGGTGGGCGGGGCCAGTAATGCCACGCCCTATAGAGAGGCCTCAAAGAAGACTGGGAGGGCCAGCTGGGTTGCCAGGGGCATCTCACCCATGACCAGAGGGAGGGGTGGAGCCAGACCGCAGGCGGCACAGCTGGGGAGGCCTGGCTTCTGTTGCAGGCAGGGCCCTCCTGCCTCTGCGGGTAAACAGTGCGTTACTTTCACCTGGTTCCCCACGTCGCTGTGTGAAGCCGTGTTAATGGGCATCTCCCCCTTCCTCGTGTGTAGCAATATGAGCTTAGTCTAGGCTTTGTCTTGACGCCAGAATGTCTTAGCTAATCTCTCCTCAGTTCTTTTCCATTATATTAATATTATGGACAATCTGTTTAGAAAAAGATAAAATTATCCGTATGTGTCAAATGTCTTTTATGGGGCCTGGAAATCATAGCAAGAAGTTTCTATTTTGCCAGATAACGTCATACTTACAAAACAATGTCATTTTTTTACCCCTGCGTTACTTTTAGTATACTCAATACATAATGGAATTTTAGTTCCATTTCATACAGTATTTACTCCATAAAGAAATTAATGGCAGACTGCTTTTTAACAAAAGTTGCTGGATTCACAGTTGAATCCAGCCTTTAAATTTTGTCAGTGAAATAATCTTCTGATTCTCAAGTCATAGCTATCCGAATCTTTCTGGATAGTTGGTTTTCTTTTTCAGATCTTCGCACAGTCTGAGGTGCATATAAAGAACCCTGGGTTGTGCGTTTGGTCCTGTGGGTTGGTATTTATTTTTATTTAGCGATTTATAAATCGATAAATAACTTACAAGAGTCTGGACTTCAGTGTCTTCTTAAAGTACTGCCTGTTTGCAGGCTGATTAATGCAATAATGAGAATTTGGTAAAGCGATAGGAAACTTTGCAGTAACTGCAGCAAGTATACACCATCAGACTCTTTGTGGAGATGACACACTGGAAATTTCAGGTGGAGCTTATTTTTAAACATATGCTCTATTTCATGTGCCCCTAAGTCCTCAGGCTCCAAAATAAATCTAGCAAGGCAGCCCCCCCACCCTTCCATCCACCACACAAAACACGGGCTGTTACAAACGCCAGGCAGTAAAGTGTATAGTTGCTTCAACTTTCTCTTGGCATCTACAGCCAAAGAACTAATATTCTGAGAGGTGATGTATTTTAATCCTAATAAGCACCTACAAATTCATCGCGTGAAAAGTGAAGGTTAGCAATCGACCTTGGCAAATTGATGCTCGTAAATTATTCCAACGTGAAATTGTGTTCTAGGTGAGACACAAGAGCGGGTGTTGAGAGGGAGCCGTAAGCCATCGAACTTCAAATGGCAACATGTCATCACACCACTGTTCTCGTTGGACATTATTCACAGGCGTGCCTTTGATTTATTTTTCTCGCTGGGTCTGTAAATCTGTTGCTTGGAGAACAAACTGCGTGAGTCGTAAGTTCCATGGGCCAAGAGATCGCTTGGTTCATCTCTGAGTTCAGCGTTATTACTAACAGCCGCAGAGGAGCGGATTGACGCAAAGCTCTCGAGGACCCCAAGGTGAAAGAGAAATGACTTTACACACTCGGCTTTTTTTGTTTCACGCGTATTTCTTTTTTACTAAGTGAACTTTTCTATGATAATTTCTTCCATTATGGTGTTTTGAGAGAAGTGAGGAAACCAGCAGTTAAAGAGATCAGACGTGTCAGTGAGTCCGTCCGTCCTCCTTGGGTGGGGTGACTTCTACCTGCCGTTGTGATATGAGCCTCATGCTTCTGTCATCCTTTTCCTCGAGCTAAATATGCCTCTGGAAGCTTTCTCGTTATGTAATCTTGATCTCTTAATCAGTTGACTTGCTCGGGTGAGTGAACCACTAAGGAAGGAGACCAAGTCTTGGATGGAATACGACAGTCACCCTGTATTTGATATATGGACATAAATGGACGGAGCCCCTTTATCTCTGTGGAGTCCATCAGCCTTCTTATATTTGAACACATTATTGACCCGGGGGGTGGTTTGCAGAAACGAATGCCTGTGGCCGGTGATTTGTTTTGTAAGTGAATGTTGAAATGTCTCCAGTCGACAACGTTCAGGTAACAGAAGATGTGTTAATCTGTCTCCGCTCAATAAGTTGCTAAGGGCCAAGGGCTACTTGTAGGCCAGATCAGCTTCTTGCCCTGAGTCATACGTTTCGAACTAGACGCAAGACCAGAGGGCTGAGGATCCTGGGCTTAGCAGGAACCACAGAGATCGTCTTAGTTGTCAGGGTGGCTGGAATGGAATAGCATAGACTGGATGGCTTGTCAACAGCAGACACTTGTTCCCCAGAGTCCTGGAGGCTGGGAAGTCCCAGCTCGAGGCGATGACAGGTCTGGTGTTTGTGAGCATCTGCTTCCTTAGCAGGCGTGGGCACAGCTTGCCCTGTGTCCTGGGTCCTGTGGTGGCTCAGCTGGTAAAGAATCTGCCTGCAGTGTGGGAAACCCAGGTTCCATCCCTGGGTCGGGAAGACCCCCTGGGGAAGGGCATGGCAACCCACTCCAGTGTTCTTGCCTGGAGAGTCCCACGGACAGAGGAGCCTGGCGGGCTGCAGTCTGTGGAGTCACAAAGAGTCGCACGACTGAGCGACTGCCACACACGCAGCGCACACGTGGTACAAGGAGCACAGACGCTCTCTGGAGTCTCTGTTCAAAGGGCACTGATTCTGTTCAGGGGCGCTCCGCCTCTGTGCCCGAAGGTGAAGGTGAAGTCGCTCAGTCGTGTCCAGCTCTCTGCGACCCCGTGGACGGTAACCTACTAGGCTTCTCCATCCATGGGATTCTCCAGGCAAGAATACTGGAGTGGATTGCCATTTCCTTCTCCAGGGGATCTTCCCAACCCAGGGATCGAACCCAGGTCTCCCGCATTGGAGGCAGACGCTTTAACCTCTGAGCCACCAGGGAAGCCTAAAGGCCCCACTCCCAATAGCATCACATCAGATCAGGGTTGGAATTTCACCGGGTGAGTTTGGAGGCGGGGAGACAGAGCATTCAGCCTGTGGCAGAGGTGATCTTGGTCATCGTCTTCGCCTTACAGGTGCAGACCTGACATAGAAGGACAAGGGCCTGTTCCCAGTCACGCATGCTCTCAGAGCTGGTGCTGGCTGGGCCGCCACCCAGTCCAGTTCCCTCCGGGTCTTCCATCAGACAGCCAGAGCACCGCTGGACGCAGCGCCCATCCACACTAGTGCGGTGTCTGTGTTCCGTGTGTTCCCAGGTCTGGCTCCCAGACAGCGGCATCTCATCAGGCCTGCTCATCTTGAGGGTGAGGCTCAGATGTCCCGTCTACACTTGCGCGCAGACCTGTGCCACCCACAGGAGTCGGGGTCAGGGGCCGTGGACAAACCAGACACCCGCTGATGTGAAATGTCTGTAAATCGCCCTCCGTGCCTACACAGCACGTAGCCCGAGGAAGATGGCCTGTAAAGTAACCCTCTTACACTCAGATTTAACAGTGACCAGCCTCGACTCGGGAACCAGAGAAACCCCAGCTCGGATTAGGGGGGGTTTTATTTCCCAGATCTCGTGGCCAGACGCCAGAGTGATACAGGAAGAGCAGGAGCGTGGTCGCCGCCGGGCCTTCTGGCAGCCTGGGGAGGTTGGATCATCTCATTACATCATCTTTAATTATTACCTCTTGACCTCACTCACGCGCGCTCACCACCTCATGGACTGATTCTAATTGGTCAGTAGCCTCAGAGTAACAAGCTTACTCGAACTTTCCAGCATAGAGCATGAAATCTTTGGCTACTGCGAATTCCTGGGTTCAGATGGTAGAATCTGGCAGCGTCTCCAGAGGAGGCGGAGAGAAGAGAACCACTTATTCAACAGGATAACCTCATTTGGGGGCCTCGAGTGCCAAGCTAATTTGTTAAAATTACTGCACTCGGTTTGCAATTATCCATTTCAAGGGTTATTTACGTTGTGGATTTTTCAGTGGTCACTGAGGCCCTGCCAGTCAAAGCAGGGGGTCAGGGCTGGATGCTAAATCAGTA
The DNA here is from genome assembly GCF_001704415.2 of Capra hircus. Lineage (NCBI taxonomy): Eukaryota > Metazoa > Chordata > Mammalia > Artiodactyla > Bovidae > Capra > Capra hircus. The sequence goes on from NC_030830.1 coordinate 2,798,461, forward strand.
ATCGTGTATAAAGTTGAATTCTGAACACTGCCAGTAAATTGGGTTAACCTGGGGGAGGCCTGTTGAAGTTATTGAAGAGAAAAAAAATTAGCGTATATGTATTTTTATTTCAGAGAAAGGCTATTTAATACCAGCTGAGTGTCGCTGTGCACATTGCACCATGGGCCTCAGATTTTCACTATAAATAAGGAAGAGAGACCAAAATGAAAAAGTCTCTTACAGTGCCAACACCAGATAAGCGCAGGGCTGTTACTTAAAATATCCGGAGGGACGGATAATCGGCTAGTTAAGCATATCAGTCAATCAGCTCAGCTTTATAAATACACAGTCCTGATTTAGAGTTGACAGCTCCCCTGTGCTCTGTTATGTCCAACTCTTTGCGGCCCCGTGGACTGCAGCCCACCAGGCTCTTCTGTCTGTGGATTTCTGAGGCAAGGATACTGGAGTATTCTTCCCCAGGGGATCTTTACATCCCAGGGATTGAACCTGCATTTCTTGCCTTGGCAGGCAGATTCTTTACTGCTATGGCACCTGGGAAGTCCCCCAGAGTTGACAACAGCCTCGGCCAAAACCTACATTCCCTTGTATTTTAGTTTGTTTAAAAAAGAAATGTCTACAGGGCTTAAAATCTGAGAATATTTAAACCTTGAAAGCTCTGATTTTAATCCCCACTTTCACTAGCAGCTGAGCCTGTTCACTTGATAGGGATCATTTTTCCACTTGTTTAGGGGGAACCCCTTGCTTATGGATAAGTGCAGACGTCAGTAGGTCAGGTGCCATCGAGAAAGCGGATGTGCCCAACGAATGAATCCTGACCTGAGGTTCAAGGGCTCATGCTTTTTGAGTTTGTGAGTTGTTTGTATCATCTTTATCAGTGTGTCTTCTCTTATCCCAAAGAGACAAATGCTATCATGATAAGGAAGGTGTGTGTGTGTGTGTGTGTGTGTGTGCGCGTGCACGTGCACACACACGCGTGCACATGGGTTTTATCTAAAAGCAGCTTCCTTTCTCTCCGGCATCCTCCGTCCAATTGTGAGCCCCTCCATGCCCGTCACAGGCTCACTAGACTTTTTATATGTTATCAAGGCTGTAAAACGAGACAATCCTGATCCTGCCTCACAGTAAGCAGTAGAGACGAATGAGATGATAAATATGAACATTCTTTGGACTCTCAGGGAGAGAGCTCTTACATGCAGCCTTAAAATTGTCTCGTGAGGTCCAGTAGTTCCAGTGGAAAACTTCGCAGTTAATCATTAATGCCCATAAAATATTGGAGCACACACATTCCCCACATGTTGGCTTTTGCCTTGGAGCCTTTTTGTCTCACAGAATCTGTTAACATTTACCTCCTGAAGCTGCTCTTGCTTTGTTCCTCCCCTCTCGCTCCACAGTTCTGGAGAGCTGGGCCTTAAATCAGATCTGGATGGTGGCACTTCTGGGTTCTGTTCTTATGAAGCTCCGGGATTTCAGCTTCTACTACCTGAAGAGTTTTGTTTCCCCTTAGGGAGCGAGTTTATATATTTATTTAGTGATTCTGGGGGCTTCTCTTGAGGCTCAGCTGGTAAAGAATCTGCCTGCAATGCGGGAGACCTGGGTTTGATCCATGGGTTGGGGAGATCCGCTGGAGAAGGGAAAGGCTACCCACTCCAGTGCTCTGGCCTGGAGAATTCCATGGACAGTCCATGGGTCGCCAAGAGTTGGGCACGACTGAGGGACTTTCAGCGATTCTGGGGTTCCCTTTATTGACCATTTTACTTCCATGTTTATGAGCATAGTGGAAGTATTTATTGGAATGACTACTTTTCAAGCAAATTGATTCAACCATACTTCACATTTTAAAAATGTATTGAAACATTGTTGATTTACAAGGCTGTGTTAATTTCAGGTAAACAGCAAAGCATTTCAACCACACACACATTTTTCAGATACCCCTCCACTACAGGTTATTATTACAAGACATTGAGTACATACATACGTACCTAAGTATATACTACTGTTTTTCAGTTTCTTTTCCCCTGTCGGTTATTACAAAATGCTGAGTACAGTTACCTGTGCTATACAGAAGGTCTCTGCTGATTGTTCATTCTTATATAGTAATGTGTACATGTAATCCACAACTCCTAATTTATCCCCCCAACCCCACTTCTCCTTGGGTTTCCCAAGTGACACCAGTTGTAAAGAATCTGTCTCCAATACAGTAGATACAAGACCTGTGGGTTCGATCCCTGGGTCAGGAAGATCCCCTGGAGCAGGAAATGGCAACCCACTCCAGTATTCTTTCCTGGGAAATCTCATGAACAGAGGAGCCCCGGGGCGTACATAACTGTCCATGTGGTCACAAAGAATCAGACACAACTGAGCATGCGCATGGACGTCCTTCCTCTTGGCTAACTAAGTTTGTTTACTGTGTGAGTCTGTTTTCGTTTTGTAAATAAATTCCCTTGTATCCTGCTTCAGATTCCACATATCAGTGATCCCACATGTTTGTCTTTCTCTCTCCGACTTCACTTCCTGTGACAATGGCTAGGCCCATCCACGTTGCTGCAGACGGCATGATTTCATTCTTTGTTTACGGCCCAGTAGGATTCTACTATTTACATGCAGCACGTCGTCTTTGTCCATTCCTCTGCTGATGGACATTCAGGTTGCTTCCACGTCCTGGCTGTTGCAAATAGTGCTGCTGTGAACCTTCGGGGCTTATGTCTTTTTGAATTAGTTTTCTCCAGATATATGCCTAGGAGTGGGATTACTGCCAATAAAACTTCATTAAAGAATTATGGTCAATGCATACGTTCTAGTGCTCGTGAGTCTTGGCCTGAACTAGTCAGAGGTGGGTATTCACTTTGTGGCCATAAAACAAAACAAAGGTGGGCCACAAATCCTGGACTTTGACCTTGACTCCAGTCAGTTGAGCTGGTCCAGCCCAACCTTTTCTTTGTCAGCTTTAGGGGAAAGCATCAGCTCGCTTCACGTCGGACGGAGACTTGAAGAATTGAGATTGTTCTCATTTGTTCACTTAATTTGGAAGTAGAACTGTTTCTCCTTTCCAGGGTGCAGTAATGAAGGCAGAGATGAGGGAAAAAACATTTCCAAATGGATGATTCCTCCTGTGCGAATGAGTGGGATTGCTTCATCCTGGTGGCTGAGCCTTAACTTTTTCAATAGAGCATTTATGAACTCAAACCCTGTCCTCTCAGAAACTTTCTTGCCGAGTTCCCAGACTGTGTTGTTGATTGTTTTCTGGGAGACAGTCCTCTGTTTTTTTGGCATCGCCTGGTACTGTTGGACCTTAGTCCGGGTCTCCATCGCGGAGCTGTGACGCACTGCGAAACTCGAGAGAGAGGCACCTGTGGGCTCTGACGCTCGGGCTGGGCTCGGCCAGGCTGGGCTGAATGCAGCCTTAAGAGCAGATCCAGGTGAACAGGAAATCGTTTCCTTCTGGCCAGCGTGGAGCTCCGGGATCGGCAGTGGTCGGACGGGAGGCCCGGGACAATAGATGCTGCCAAGTCACGCTTTGCCCTTGGGCTTGGCATCCCAGAGGATCTCAGGTGACTCACGCAGTAACTCGGGGGCAAAGGAGGCCTGTCCAGAGAATAGAGCAGTGTCAGGGGAAGTGCCTTCTCTGGGCTTTTCTCCCTGAGTTGGGGGAGAGAGGTGTGCCAACCTGGGGCCACTGAGAGCTCAGGGCTTGCAGACACCTTCTGGCTCGCCACAGGGTCTCCGCCCGAGTGGGCCCTGGGGGCCCTCTCCTAAGAGTGGTCTCTGAAGGAGACATAGGGGGTGGGGTGGCAGGAGGAGCAGCAGCAGCTTTGCACGACGGGACGCAGATGGTTGTAGAACCCCGATGGGTAGGATCAGCTTGATCTGGGTCAGGGTGACATGTGTGCTGGCCCGAGGGCTGGAGGAAGCCCTTTCTGTCGGGGGGTGGATACAGGGTACCCTTAAGCAGACAGGGATCCAGAGGGCGAATTCCAGATCAGCTTCCTGGACATGGAGAACTTGCCAGCAGGCCATTTAGAAGGCATTTGGTGGACAGCTTGTGAGACCTTCGGCTTGAATGAGAACCTTATGTGAGCCATTTCATTCACCTAATTCAGCTTATCTCTTATTATGGTCAGTTAGGAAGAGAGAAGCCCTCTCTCTGGATTACAGATATTTGGGATTTCAAAGAAAACTGTGATTGACTGAGTGCAGTGAGAGGAGTGTCCTGTGGGAAGTTTTCCTTCACTGGGTCGATGAATACTGAGTCCCTCTGTGTTCCTGGCACCAGCCCTGCAGGGGCGGATTAAACAGGTGTGCCTCTGTCCTCCTGCAGGCTGTTGATTTGTATAATGGAGTGTCATTCAGAGACTAATGACAGTCCTGTGAGTCACTGAGTTATATCTGACTCATTTGCGACCCCATGGACTGTAGCCCACCAGGCTCCTCTGTCCATGGGATTCTCCGAGAAGAACATTGCAGTGGGTTGCTATTCCCTTCTCCAGGAGATCCTCCCAAAGCAGGGGCCGAAGCCACGTCTCCCACCTTTGCAGGCAGATTCTTTACCATCTGAGCCACCAGGGAAGCCGCCGTGATAGCCCTGAGACCTCTTCTCTTTTGAACCCTGGTTTCCAGGGGTTAGCATAGTCACGAGTCAGGGGCTTTCCGTACGGTGGTCAGAATTAACGGATTGGACACAGTTCAGTGTGACCTTGAATTTGAAGCATGACTGAGTTAGAACACTGATATTTGATAAGCTTGAGTTAGACTTTTCATCGGGGGTGGGCGGGGGGAGGATGCTTCAAGGGCAGAAAATTGTCCAGAGAAGTCTTAGTCCATTTGAGGACACTACCACCACTCTCTCCTTCCAGGGGATTGTCCCGACCCAGGGATCAAACCTGGATCTCCTGCATTGCAGGCACTCTTTATCATCTAAGCCATCAGGGAAGCCTGGAGAAGGTACAGCCAGTGACAGCATGGGCATCTTCTGAGCAGATTGCTCAAAGGAGAGGGCCGTGGTGGTGCCCTTGAATGGTCTGAGACTTTTTCTCTGGATGGCCTTCTGCCCTTGAAGCATCACCATGGTTTCTTCATCCCAGAGGGACATTCTGAGCCAACACCCTTTTTCCAGATGCTGAGACTAGTTGATCTGGGCCCATGTGGCCTCCTGGCTCAGAGCGCATGTGCTGGAGGGGAGGAGCTGGTTAGGCACCAGCGGGTCTGTGCTGAGTGCCTGCTTCATGCTAGACACTGCCAGGGGCTGGGACATAGCCGGGGAGCAGAGACCTAGTCCCTCCACTGATGAATCTCAATCCCCAAAGGGAAGCAGCCCAGAAAGAAGTCAACAGGGTGTAAATAACATCACTCAAGCTCTGCGGGGTGCTAGGAAAGAAACACAGACAGGGCTGAATATGAAAAGAACAGTCTCTGGATGGGGTTGGCTAGGGCTGGTCCCTCCATGTGAGGAGAGAAATGAAGGGTTGTTGTTGCTGAGTCATGTCCGACTCTTTGCCATCCCATGGACTGCAGCACACGAGGCTTCCTTGCCCTTCAGTCTCTCCCAGAGTTTGCTCAGATTCATGTCCATTGAGTCAGTGATGCCATCCAACCATCTCATCCTCTGCCACCCTCTTCTCCTTTTGCTTTCTGTCTTTTCCAGTGAGTCGGCTCTTTGCATCAGGTGGCCAGAGTATTAATATTGGAGCTTCAGCATCAGTCCTTCCAGTGATTCAGGACTAATCTCCTTTAGGATGGACTGGTTGTATCTCCTTGCAGTCCAAGGGACTCTCAAGAGTCTTCTCCAACACCACAGTTCAAAAGCATCAATTCTTTAGCACTCACCCCTCTTTATGGTCTGTCTCTTGCATCTGGACATGATTACTGGACTGAAGGGTAGCTGAGACCTTCCCATCTCTTCTAATGTTCCGAGTAGGTCCCTCAGATCTCACTCGAGCGGGCTCCTTATTGTTTCCTGCACATCTTTCTCATCATTTTAGGTCCATTGTGGTGCTACCAACTTTGCATGTCGGGAAGTGTACTTACCCTGGGATACAAAAAGGGGTACCATGTGGTCCTTGAGCTCTGAACCCTCATTTCAGGAGGATAAAATGTAATTCTATTGATTCAGTAGTACATGGTAGATTACCGTATTTCATCCAATCCAAGATACGATTGGTGATTGCATGAAAAACAAACCTGGCATACATTTTTCAGCTGCCTGAGTCTGTCCTGTAGCAAAGAGCTGCTTGGGTCATTTCATCTGACGTCTGGGCAGTGGAGCAAGAGTTACCCCTGAGCTCACTGTAAATGCAGTGTGTGATGTGGAGTTCAGAAATGTTATCTTTTGGATTACAGAGCTGCGCACTGACACTCAGGTATGTGAAATGGTCTGGAGCTAGTCAGCACTATTTTTCGGTTTGGTTGCCGTCGTCTTAAGAAGTAGCATGAGATGTGTATCTTTTTAAGTTGAGACACTGAGATGCTGCTGTTCTTTGTGGTTCTCTGCTAGGCTCAAGAAGCGTGTCTGTCCTGTTATCTTATTGTGACGGTTCAGGATGGATGGAATTTTAATTGCGTAGAAGCATCAGACACTCTGGAAGGAGAGCACATCTAAGCCCCTTCAAGTTCTGTGGGGGATTCAGGGAGAAGGAGGGAACGGAAGCAAAGAGCACATATTTCATGATGACCAGAGAAGAGTAAACAGTGTCAATATTTGGTTCAAGAGCTTTTCTGCTTTAGAAGAGCTCTTGTTGAACCATGTAAGGCAAAATAAACCCCACAAAGAGCGTTTTGAGGGTCAGAGATCATAAAATATTCTAGCACAGTAGTCACAGGGCCATTAAAATCTTAAATACTCCGCGATGTGAAAAATGTCCCAAGCGAGGCTTCCCACACTGAGCGGGGTCAGCGTGGACAGCACATTTGGGTCTGTTTATCTCCGGTTGGAACGACACATGACTCCAGCCACATTGCATCTCATTACTGCTCGAGTGTGAAGTGTCCACTTGGAAAGAATGTGAGCTCCCACATGTGAGTGTTGCCGCGTTCCGAGATGTGGGGTCAGCAATGCGGCTGGACGCTTTTTAGGAGATTAGCATCCAACAGATTTTCTGCAAAGCCTGCTCAACACGTCCAGTTAACTGTCTGGTGCCAAGCTCCAGAGGCCCGGGGGCAGGAGGCCAGGGCCTCTCCCTGAGCTCCCCCCGCCCTGCAGACTTCCTCTCATCGGGGGAACAGGAGCTTTGCCTGCTGGTGACCGAGGCATAGCTATCTCAGCCAGCTTGGTGACGCTGATTTCTCTTGTAGCGGCCACTTCCTAGCAACGTGGCAGAGTCTCAGCGTGTACTGCTCGCTGCACAACAGGCCGGTAATTGGGAGATGAGCTACTAGGGCAAGGGGTGACGACTTTATTCAGAAAGCCAGCCCATGAAGACAATGGTGAGCTCGTGCCCCAAAGAACCAGCTCGCCTGAGTTAGAATTTAGGCTTCTTGTAGACTAAAGTCAGACATTGCCTGGTTCCCATCGGTCTCTGGAGGGGAGTGTTCATTTCTTCCTTCTGCAGTCATTCACAGGGGGGCCTGGTAGGCTAAACAAGGCTTCCCAGGTGGCGCTAGTGGTAAAGTACTCACCCACCAGTACATGAGACGTAAGAGGCGAGGTTTTGATCCCTGGGTGGAGAAGATCCCCTGGGGAAGGAAATGGCAACCCGTTCCAGTATTCTTGCCTGGAGAATCCCATGGGCAGAGGAGCCTGGTTTGCAAGAGAGTTGGACATGACTGAACTGACTTAGGACCAACAGAAACAAAGATATTTTAGCATAAGGTTCATTACCTGGGAGGCAGAGTCCCAAGAGTTGGGTCATTGTATATAAATTTAAGTTTATAGGCAACATCCCTTTAGTAATTACCTTGTAGTAGAAAACAAAAGGTTCCTCCTTATTACAGCAAGATTAGGTAACCTGTTGGATTGGCCACGAAATTCGTTTGGGTTTTGAATGAACTTCTTGGCCAACCCAGTACAAGTTATACCCCCTTCTTTCTGGTTCTAGGATTGCTGACCAGCTGATTTCCTTGTGGACAGACATCTTTATAATCCTTTGCATTCTTATCCTGAAAGTGTGTACACCTGAGTGACCACGCTCAGGTGTAGGTTGTAACTTCTTCCCTAGATTTTTGACTTGTAAGTGTATGGCTTTTGTGGTTGTGCAAATGGATTCTATTGGCTGGGTATTTTCTGTGATTCTAAGGAACACATACTTCTTCTGGGCCTGACATGTAGAAAAGAAAGTGATTTTTAATAAAGGGAGGATTTCACGGTGGCCTATAGAGGATTTTTAGTACAGCTTGCCCTCTGTGTCCCCAGGTTCTGAATCCATAGAATCAACCAAGCTCAGATCCAAAATATCTGGGGGAAAAGAAATTCAGGAAGTTCCCAAAAGAAAACTTGAATTTGCTATGCCAGTAACTATTTATATACCATTTACATTGTATTTATTACAATTTGGGGCCTCCCTTGTGACTCAGCTGGTAAAGAATCCTCCTGCAATGCAGGAGACCTGGGTTTGATCCTTGGGTTGGGAAGATCTCCTGGAGAACGGAAAGGCTACCCACTCCAGTATTCTGGCCTGGAGAATTCCATGGACTGTATAGTCCGGGAGGTGGCAAAGAGTTGGACATGAGTGAGCAACTTTCACTTCACTATTACAATTTTACATACCATTTACATTGTATTAGGTGTAAGCAACCTGAAAAAGTGAAGTGTGTTAGTCATGTCCAACTCTTTGTGGCCCCATGTACTGTGCCAATGGAATTCTCCAGGCAAGAACACTGGAGTGGCTTGCCATTTCCTTCTCCAGGGGATCTTCCAGACCCAGGGATCGAACCCAGGTCTCCCGCATCACAGGCAGATTCTTTACTGTGTGAGCCACCAGGGAAGCTAGAGATGATTTAAGTATCCAGGAGGATGTACACAAATTATTTGCAAATATTGTGCTATTTTATATAAAGAACTTGAGCATTGGAGGATTTGGGTATCCAGAGTGGGTCCTGAAGTCAGTAAATCCACGGATACCAAAGCCTTTCCCCAATTATCTTTTTCTTTCTTGGAGTTGAACCACTCCAAATATTTTACATCTTAATGAAATTATTTTCCACTTAGTCTATCCGTAACCGGATTACTTTTAAAACAAAAATGTAGTTTAGAATTAAGGTTTCATGCTTTATCCTGAGGCTGTTTAATCTGGTGTAGCTAGGCTGGTAGAAAAGGAAAAACTTCATCTGTCATGGGATGGGGAGGGATTGGCCTACCACCCTCTCACCCCCATCTTCAGTTTAAATCATAATACTGAAACCAAAAGTTTCAGGAAGTCTTCATAACTTCCCGATGAAGGGATTCCATCATCTCCATGCCATTACATTTCAACATTAACAACTATATACACATCAATCTCAACATCCCTTGCTTCAGGTCGTCACTTCTCCACTTACTCTCCTAAGTGGGAAGCCGTGGGTCTTCCCCTTATGTAATGCTTTCCTTATGGCTATGGTTGAGGGAGAGAAAATAGTGCCCGCAGGAGCCTTGTATGTCCTGTCCCATCTCTGCCCTTACCATACACGCAGAGCAGTGCTTCTCCAAGCATGGTCCGCAAGTCGGCCGCAGCAGCATCTTCTGAGGAATCATCATTAGATCTGCAACTTTTAGGCCCCTCCCCCAGGCCTCCTAAACAAGAGACTCAGGGCGAGGGGGAGGACCAGCAGTTTGTGTTTTAATGAGCTCTCCAGGTAATTCAGAGGCATGTTAAGTCTGAGAAGCCTTGCTATTAGAGGAAACTGGGGAGAGGCAGTCCCAAAGGGGAGAGGACGACCCAGACCACCCCAGGAAGGGCAGACTTCCTGTTGCTCCCTCTTGCTTCAGCTGCACCTTGAAGACAGGCGTGGAGGACTCCTTGGTGGTCCAGTGGCTGAGACTCCATGCTCCCAGCGCAGGGGACTTGGGTTTGATCTGTAGTCAAGGAACTAGATCCCGCATGCTGCAACTAAGGATCTCACATGCTGCAGCTAAAACCTGCTGCAGCCAAATAAATATAGAAATATTTTTAAAAGTCAAGCATGGAATGCAGCCCTGCTCAACCCTGTGCCTGTGAATGATACCAGTTCTTTTTTGTGTTACTAACCAACAGGTTTTAAATAAAACAAGTTTGCATGTAAAGGATTGCACTTCAGTCAGCTCATGCTTTGGGTTGGTAGAAGACAAACTTCTGGAAAGTCTGCACACTTAGGAATAGGCAGGTGGAGAAGACATCTGTCAGGTAGACCAGTTGGCCGTGTTGTTCTGTTGCTGGGAAGCTGCTCAGCGCCTCTGGGGGGAGGTGGGGACTCCTGCAAATGTGCCCAAACCAACTGCTTGGGGTTCCTGTGCTGCTGTTAAGCCTGTGAGCTCTGAATTGTCCGTGTTCAACTTTGAATTTATTCTTAGAATATAGGAAATTGAAAGACCTGACTAGTCTCTGAAACCTCTCCCTTGTGCCTTTCCAGCAGGCACCAAACTTGTCAGAATTCATTCACCCCGACAGAGCAAACCAGGCGCATGTCCAGTTACGGGGTCAGAACCATCCTCTTCCCATTAGCACTTCTGTGCCTTGAGATGCCGGAGAGCTTGTGATCATGGGCGAACCCAGGACGGATCTCTTTTTAAGTTCTTTGGCAAGGGCCCTGCTGCTTCTCACGAGCATGTAATACAGAAACACGTCTCTCTTAATGTCTCTGATGATACAGATTTAAGAGCGAAGGCTTTAACATTCATCCTTTAAAAACTCCTGGCTTGAGTTTCTTTAAATGGGCCTCTCTGGTAGCTTTCTTGTGACCTGTAATAACGCATTGGAATGAGTGGGAAATAGATATCACATGTTTCCTGGGCCTTCCTCGGGTCTGTGGCTGCCTGTCGTTCAAGGGGTTAATGGTGTCCACGCCTTCTTTCTGTTTGTGTGATGAGGGATGTGCGAGATGTGCCTCTTGCCCTCGACCCAGGTTTGGGGGAGATTAGCTGTTCTAAACAGAAATGGAAGAACAGCCCAGAAGGATTGGAGAAAGAATGCGTAGCAGCGGCAACAAGAATTTTCCCCCCGCGTGTGGCTGTATAGAGGCGGAAGGGGATGAAGCGTGGTTTAGAAATTAAATGCAGACTAACTGCTCTTCTCCTCTGAGAACGGCCAGAAAACATCTAATCCAGGAGATGCTCTGGACCACGGACTGCATCCCACCCACTGCCATTCGGCGGAAACTTTCATACTGTGAAACAGTTGGACATGGTTATTACTGCAAAGGCTGTTGGTTGTTTTTTTTTAGGCTTTAGAGCCCAGTGGGCAGACACCGTGTGATTGTGTTTGAATTTCTACTACGCTGGGCTTGAGAAAAAGGCTGTGTACAAATCAGCCTAATTGGCCTGAATGCTTCAGAAGTCTTTAGGGAATAAAACATCAAAGACAACAAAAATGTAGGGAAATGGAATCCAATCATGAAGATGTGTTACTTCTCCCAAATCTCTTATACTGTGAAGCCACTTATCCCTGCATTTGTGCACTGAGCAAATATTTGATGGCTGCTTGTTATGAAAGCAAAGGCATTGCTAGCCCAGTTTTTAAGCCATTTAAAAAAATATAGATCTCTATTTCCACTGCCTGCTCTATAGATTCCCAAAGTTAGATCTAAATTTCTTGGTTAATTGTATGTATGGATAGGAAAAAATAGATAAAAATATACATTTATCTGGTCTGAAGGCCCATCTAGTCAAGGCTATGGTTTTTCCAGTAGTCAGGTGTGGATGTGAGAGTTGGACCATAAAGAAAGCTGAGCACCAAAGAATTGATGCTTTTGAATTGTGGTGTTGGAGAAGACTCTTGAGAGTCCCTGGGACTGTAAGGGGATCCAACCAGTCCATCCTAAAGGAAATCAGTCCTAATGTTCATTGGATGGACTGATGTTGAAGCTGAAACTCCAGTACTTTGGCCACCTGATGCGAAGAACTGACTCATTGGAAAAGACTCTGATGCTGGGAAAGCCTGAAGGCAGGAGGAGAAGGGGATGACAGAGGATGAGATGGTTGGATGGCATCACTGACTCAATGGACATGAGTTTGAGTAAATTCTGGGAAATGGTGATGGACAGGGAGACTTGGCGTGCTGCAGTCCATGAGTTCGCAAAGAGTTAAACACGACTGAGCGACTGAACTAATTGATAGGGAAAAATAGATAAAAATATATATTTATCTGGCTCCATGAAGAATGAGACATTTTGTTTTTGCCAAGTGGCTCATCTTATCCATCAATAATAAAATGGTGCTGCTCAAGTTATGTGACCGCCAGCCTGTCAGAAAACAGCTTCAAAGCGTCTTGGAATTCCTAAAGCCCCAAGGGGCATTCAAGAAGTTCAGCTTAGTAGCCTGAATGTACAGATGAGAACAGGAAGCTGAGCTCAAGCGGCCGTCCCAAGGCTCTAGAGGCAGCTGGGCAAGCACGGGGGCCTCATCGCCCCCCCGTAGGGTGGCTGCTCCACTGCCCCAAATGTGTCTGAGGCACTGACTGGGTTCTGGCCTCCGTGCTGAACTTAATGCCTAACACGGTAAAGAAATACAAAGTCACCACTCTGGACTAGCTCACGGTGTTTCTTTCTGTCTTAGATCTTTCTTCCTTGAGGGCTGCAGAGTGGAAACTTGCAAAGTGTGAAAATTAACTGTTAGGAAGGGTATTTTCCAAAGGATTCATTCTGTGTAATAGTGTCCCTCGTATTTTCCTAAACGTGTAAAGCATGAAAATATATGTGTATCTTTTTTATAAAAAAAAAAAAAAAGTTTGATTTTTGTTTTAATTGAAGTTTAGTTGGTTTACAATGCTATATTTCAGGTGTACAGCAAAGTAATTCAGTTACACAAACATATACATATATATTAGTTCAGTTCAGTCCCTCAGTCATGTGTGACTCTTTGGGACCCCAAAGACTGCAGCACTCCAGGCCTCCCTGTCCATCACCAACTCCAAGAACTTGCTCAAACTCATGTCCATTGAGTCGGTGAGGCCATCCAACCATCTCATCCTCTGTCATCCCCTTCTCCTCCTGCCTACAATCTTTCCCACATCAGGGTTTTTTCTAATGAATCAGTTCTATGCATCAGGTGGCCAAAGTATTGGAGCTTCAGCATCAATCCTTCCAGTGAACATTCAGAGTTGATTTCCTTTAGGATGGACTGGTTTGATCTCCTTGCAGTCCAAGGGACTCTCAAGAGTCTTCTCCAACACCACAGTTCAAAAGCATCAATTCTTCAGCTCAGCTTTCTTTATGGTCCAACTCTCACATCCATATATGACTACTGGAAAAACTATAGCTTTCACTAGATGGACCTTTGTCAGCAAAGTAATGTCTCTGCGTTTTAATATGCTGTCTAGGTTGGTCATAGCTTTTCTTCCAAGAAGCAAGTGTCTTTTAATTTCATGGCTGCAGTCACCAAATCTGCAGAGATTTTGGAGCCCAAGAAAATAAAGTCTGTCACTGTTTCCACTGTCTCCCCATCTATTTGCCATGAAGTGATGGGACCAGAAGCCATGATCTTTGTTTTTTGAATGTTGAGTTTTAAGCCTATATATATATATGCATGTGCTTTTTCAGGTTCTTTCTCCTTGTAAGTTATTACAAAATACTGAGTAGAGTTCCCTATGCTATACAGCAGGTCCTTATTGGTTATCTATTTTATATACAGCAGTGTACATATGTTAATCCTAAACTCCTAATTTATCCCTCCCCACCTTTTCCTCTTCAGTAACCATAGTTTATTTTCTGTGTCTGTGGGTCTGTTTCTCTTTTTTATATAAATTCATTTGTGTCATTTTTAAAATTTTTAAAAATTACTGTATTTTTTGGACCATGCTCTGTGGCTTGCAGGATCTTAGTTCCCCAGGCAGGGGTTGAACTTGGGCCCTCGGCAGTGAGAGGAGAGTCCTAACCACTGTCCCACCAGGGAATTTCTAACATACTTTTTTTAGATTCTACATATGAGTGATACACTTGTCCTTCTCGTCTGACTGACTTTGCTTAGGCTGATAACTCTCTAGGTCCATCCCTGTTGCTGCAGATGGCATTATTATACTCTTTTTAATGACCGAGTAATGTTCCACTGCGTATACATACCCATCTTCTGTATCCATTCATCTGTCTATGGATAGTTAAGTTGCTTCCAAAAGTACATGTCGTCTTGTGAGAAGGGGAATCTCAGAGTGTATGAGAGGGGCCACCCCTTGGCCAGCAGTGACTCTTGGGAATGGAGTTTCTGAGATGAAATGGGCTTCCGGTATATTCCATGGGGGTAGCAACTGTGTGGAGTCCAACCACAGGGCCTGGAGCTCTAACCTGACCCGAGGCATGCTTTGAAACCCTGGGTCTGAAGCAGGGTCCCCACACCCCACCCCACCCCATCTGATGTAACTTTTCCCCTGATTGGGAAGTGCCATGCCGAAGACTTGAAAAGTACACTTTCAGCTCAGTTAAACTCATGCTTTGTGGCTGAAGAGTCCCATTTGGTCGACGATGCAGCTCATGCTAAATGGTGTCAAAGGTCGTGGGTAAGCGGACTGCTGTCCTCTTCGGGTGGCGTCAGCTGCCCTGTGTCCCAGCCCCGACACCCTCCCAGATGCCCTGTTACTGTGGCAGTGATGCTGCCCATCTACTGCCCTCGCTCTGCTCCTGTGCCCGGACATCCCCTGCTGGATGCCCCGCACTCCTGGCTCCCCTGGTGGGGGAAATGGGGGTCCCCAGGGTCCAGGTCTTGGAGCCAGCGTCAGGTGGACATGGGGGTTCGCGGGGGCTGAGACTCGGCGTATGTGGCGTGTCATGGAATGGGAAACGCTTGAGGGATGAGATGATGGGAGGGGGAGACAGCAGGTACAGGCAAGGACATGGGAAAAGACTGGGAGGAAGGTCTGACTTGCGGGCATCACTGTTGGCCTGGTAACTGGTTGCCATGGGGATGGGTCCCTTGATGGGGCAGGTGTCCCCTAGAGAGAAGTATTTCCAGGAGAGCCCCTTCTGACCCCCTCTCTACCTGAGACAGCATGATTTGGGAGGCAGTTTGTAAAGCACTCAGCGTCCTGAAACGGGGTCTAAGTTCAGGGTAGTGTTCTGTAACTTACCGGTAACACAGGGTATGATTTGACCTGATAGATTCCAGGTCTCCTCATTGTGTGTCTAACATAAATTCACGTGCCTTGTCTCTGCCCTTGGTTATACTTCTCCAGGTAAACTCCTGCAGAGATGAGACGTCTTTCTACAGATACCTTCTATGATGGAAGCACCTAATTTTCTCTTTGGGCTGTAAAAGCCGTCAGTGATGAAAATACTTACATGTTTGTTTTTCAACTGGGATTGCTAACTAAATGGGGAAAAAAGTATGTATGAAAATTGCTGCCCTCCAAATGGCTATAAGAGCGCAGGGCGGTGCCTCTGCTGAGCTCTGTGCAAACACAGGCAGGTGTTCAAGTGAGGAGAACAGGGCGGGAGAGCAGACCAAGGGCCAAGACTCCAAACTCAGCATCGGCTTAGTGGTTCTGGGTTAGATCACGGCTTGGTACACTTCATAGACTTTGATAGAGCTGCGTTACAACTGGATGGAGACAATGGGCGGACTTTAGGGAGAAGAAATGGGGAATCTGTTTACTTATTCTCAGGACCAATAGTGAATTGGCTCCAGACAACAAGTATCTAATCTTTTTCAGTCTTGGAAAAAGGTTCCTTTTCTTCTCAGCACCTAAACTTTTTCAATCTTGGAAAAAGGTTCCTTTTCTTTGCTGAAAGAACCCTATCCATACCAGCTCCCATGAACATTGGCCTGAACCTCAGATGCGTTTTGAAATTCAGCAGTCTTAGGCAACAGGAAGTTTTTTCATTTTCTTAGATTTTACCTTATTTTTAAAATTTTTATTAAAGTATAGTTGATATATACTTTGTGTTAATTTCTGCTGTACAGCAAAGTAATTCCATTATACATATAGACATTGTTTTCATATTCTTTTTTGTTATGGTTTATCATAGGATATGGAATATAGTTCTCTGTGCTATACAGTAGGATCTTGTTGTTTAGCCATCCTGTTTATAATGGTTTGCATCCACTAATCTCAAACTCCCAATCCTTCCTTCGCCCGCACCCTCCCCCTCTTGGCAACCATAAGTCTCTTCTCTATGCCTGTGAGTCAGCTTCTGTTTTGTAGATAGGTTCCTTTGTGTCTAATTTTAGATTCCCTGTGTAAGTGATATCATGTAGTGTTTGCCTTCCTGGCTTCACTTGGTGTGATAATCTTCAGGCGCATCCACGTTGCTGCAGATGGCATCACTTCATTCCTTTTGGTTGTTGAGTAATATTCCATCGTGTATATACACCGCATCTTTACCCCTTCATCTGTCAATGGGCATTTAGCTTGTTTTCATGTCTTAGCTATAGTAAATAGTAGCCAACAGGAATTTAAAAAAATTAAGCTGTTACAAACTGCAATAAAATAAAGGTAATTATTTAGTGGGTCCCTGGATGGAAAAATACATCCTAAGTAAAGTGATAGGAAATTGTATTCTATATAGATATGTTATATATACACATTTCTTATACATAAGGAAATATACCTATATGTTAAACTACATAAAAATTAAAACATGTCAAAATATAATTAAAATTATACAAATACCTTAGTGATACTATCTCTTTGGTTTCTTTGTTGCAAATACAGCAAGCAACAAATAAGACCAAAAGCTGCTTTTATCGTGAATCCATGAATATCATGAAGAAAAATACTAAAATTGAATTTAAAATATGCAAAAGTCACCCAAAAAACATTGAGAAAGAAATGTGTGTCTGTGGTGTATTTTCAGCAGTTATTTCTCAATATGATGCACACCCATTTGTAAGCACCCACATGAGCACACTCTTCCAGGTCTACACTTTTTTTCTCAGCAAATTTCCCTGGGAATGGTGTAACTGTCCTTGTACTTATTTTCAGTGATCATTGAGAAGGTCAAATACCATCCTTGATGTGGTTAAAAGATCTTAATACCACACATTTTTTTAAAAGAATTTTTTTACATGGACCATTAAAAAAATCTCTACTGAATTTGTTACAATCCTGCTTCTGTTTTGTGTTTTGGTTTTTTGGCCCTGAGGCTGGTGGGATCTTAGCCCAGTGCCCAGGGATCGAACCCGCACCCCCTGCATTGTAAAGCAGTCTTAACCACCTGGGCTGCCAGGGAAGTCCCAGCACCATGCACTTCGTGCATCACTGGCTTTTTTTCCCTTTCCCCAGCTTTCTGATTTACTAATTTTTGTCCTGATGTATGATTTCACTTTGTAGACCACCTCCACTACATTTGGCATGCTGCTGCCGCTATGTCGCTTCAGTCGTGTCCGACTCTGGGAGACCCCATAAACGGCAGCCCACCAGGCTCCCCCGTCCCTGGGATTCTCCAGGCAACATTTGGAATGACATAAGTTTTAAGTACATCATTATCCATAGCATTTGTCTTCAGTTAACCTTAGGGATTCCCTTGATTCTGTGCACCTGAGTTGTGAATAGTCAATAGTTGTGAATAGCTGGTGCGCCCTTCACGCCTCATGCCTCACTCCCATGTGGCCCTCTCTGCGCCCCTCCCCTGATCCAGCTGGGGCTCAGAGTGAAAGCCCAGCTGTTCTTTTCTTGTTTGGCCACCTGGTGGCCATTGTGGGGGAAAGAAAGTGACAGTGAAGTCGGACGGTCGTGTCCAACTCTGCAACCCCGTGGGGGCTATACCCCATGGGCTGTAGCCCCCCCCAGGCTCCTCTGTCTGTGGGATTTTCCAGGCAAGGGTACTGGAGTGGGTCACCATTTCCTTCTCCAGGGGATCTTCCCAACCCAGGGATCAAACTCGGGTCCCCTGCGTTGCAGGCAGATGCTTTACCCTCTGATGCACCAGGGAAGCCTCAGGGACATCCTGCTGTTCTGATTCTTTATCCTAGAACAAGACCAGGCAGCTAATCCTGTCCTCCCACAGACTTTCTGGGCTGTGCTTCATCTTCTCCGTTTATAGATGGGGAAGCAAAGAGCTCGAGTAACTTGCCTAAGATCACAAATTGTAGAAAGGACAAGAGCTAAGATTTGAACCCAAGTCAGTGTTCTGCTGCTTGCTGTTGTTGCTAAGTCATGTCTGACTCTCTATGACCTTGTGGACTGTAGCCCACCAGGCTCCTCTGTCTTCCCACTATCTCTGCTGCCATATAACCAATTATCACACATTTAGGGGCTTAAAACAACATCCACTTGTTAGCTCATTGTTCTGTAGATCATAAATCTGGGGCTCTTGGCTTGCCTCTCTGTTTAGGGTCTCTTAAGACTGAAATGAAAATATTGGTCAATCTAGTTTCTTCTATGAAAACTCTTGGAGAAGCATCTACCTTGAAGCTTGTCCAGGTTTTGGGAAGAAGGTGTTTCCTTGTGGTTGTAGGACTGAGGTCCCCATTTTCTTGCTTGCTGTCAGCCAGGGCTGCTCTGGATTCTGGAAGCCTCAACAGACTGTCTCTCCCTCCATTTTTAGAGCCGATAATGACATCCTGCCAGGAGTTACTCTGATTTCATCTTTTGCCACCAGTTGGAGAAAACTTTGCTTTTAATGGACTCCTGGGCCTAGATTAAGCCCACATGGATAATAGTCTTCATCCTGATTAACTTTAAATCAGCTGATTAGTGGTGGTTTACTCAAGTCGTGTCTGACTCTGCGGCCCCATGGACTGTAGTTCCCCAGGTTCCACTGTTCATCGGATTTTCCCAGGCAAGAATACTGGAGCTGATTGTCATTTCCTTCTCCAGAGGATCCTCCTGACCCAGGATCAAAACCGCATCTCCTGTGTTATAGGCAGTCTCTTGCATTGCAGATGGATGGATTCTCTACCAAGGGGATCCACCAGTGAAGCCTTAACTACATCTGCAAAATCCTTTTGATAGGTAATATAATCATGGCTTGATATCTCCTTCTATTTTCAGTCCTGGGGATTTAGGAGATTTAGGCATTTGTCTACCCCTGCCAAAGGCCAAAAGTGCTCAACTTTTTTTTTTTGTCCTTTAGATATTTCTTGTGTTCCTCATTTCTTTCTGTCCTTCACCACCTTCTGCTGTTCTTCAGTTTTATTTCAGATTTTTTTTTATCCTTTCACATAAAGCACACATATCCTCTTAATCTTATCTTTTGTCATCTCTGAGTTCTTTGTGGCTTAGGGTGGCACGGTGGTAGAGAATCCACCTGCCAGTGTAGGAGCGCGAGATGTGGGTTTGATCTCTGGGTTGGGAAGGTCCCCTGAAGGAGGGAATGGCAACCCACTCCGTTATTTTTGCCTGGTAATCCCATGGACAGAGGAGCCTCAAGGACTTCAGTCCATGGAGTCGCAAAGTCGGACATGATTGAGCACACATGCAGGCTGAATTCTTCAGCAGCAACAACAGGGAGCTTCTCTCTCCATCTTTCTCGTTAATCTCTTTCCTCAGGCCATGGGATGGAGACACATGGATGCTGCTTGATCCCCTAGTGCCCTCAGCTGGCAGGAACCAACGTGTCTCATCTCGGTTAACCTGTTCAGAATATAAAATGAGCTCATTTAAATATTTTTCAAGATACTCAGATTATGTGATGCCAAGCTTCTAAGTTACCTATTGTGATATAATTTGGTCTTTCCTTTCTTGGGTCTTTTCTCTCCTGATAAGACCAAGAACTCCTGGGATTTAATCAAGGGATCACCTATGGATTCTCTGGCCAAGTAATCAGAGCCTTTACTCCCAGTCCTTCCTGGAAGCTGTGGTACCAAAACACTGATAACTGATGGATGTGGGGATAATGTTGGATGAGTGGCACCTACCTGGGTGCATGCAGAATAGCAGAGAGGCTAAAAGCGTGGACTGTGATTAAAAAACGTTTATGTGGACTGAAATTCTGGCTTTGACACTGATAAGCTTTGGGAATCTGGGCAGGTTTCCCATCAGTAAATAAGAATGATATTGCTGTTGCTGTTCCATTGCTAAGTCGCGTCCGACTCTCTGCGACCCCATGAATAGCAGCACACTAGGCTTCCCTGTCCTTCACTATCTCCCGGAGCTTGCTCAAACTCATGTCCGTTGAGTCAGTGATGCCATGCAACCATCTCATCTTCTGTCGCCTCCTTCTCCTCCTGCCCTCAGTCTTTCTTGGCATCAGGGTCTTTTCCAGTGAGTTGGCTGTTCACATCAGGTGGCCAAAGTATTGGAGCTTCAGCATTAGTCCTTCCAATGAAGGATGGACTGGTTGGATCTCCCTGAAGTCCAAGGAACTCTCAAGAGTCTTCTTCAACACCGCAGTTCAAAAGCATCAATTCTTCAGCTCAGCTTCCTTTATGGTCCAACTCTCACATCTGTACATGACTACTAGAAAAACGATAGCTTTGATTATATGGACCATTGTCAGTAAAGTCATGTCTCTGCTTTTTAATACACTATCTAAGATTTTCATAGTTTTTCTTCGAAGGAGCAAGCATCTTTTAATTTCATGGCTGCAGTCACCGTCTGCAGTGATTTTGGAGCCCAAGAAAATAAAGTCTGTCACTGTTTTCGTAGTTGCAAAAAATGAATTAGATATTTGCAGATGCCCCTCCCTGCTTGACACCTAATAGGTGTTCAGTAAAATGCTGCTATTATTGTTTTTGCTGCTAAGAATGAATAATGACAATAGCAATGCCGTAGTCTTTTTGAAATTAAACTGCAGTGAAGCATTTCAAAGGTGAACATAATTGGAGAATGGTCGTATAGTTGTAAATTAATACTAAATTTAAAAAAATAGTAAGTACTGTAGTGAGGTCTTTAAGAATGGAGGGAAATGGCTAAATTCATTCGCATTGTAATTAATCATGAGCATTTCACAACAAAGATGTGCTTAGTATCAGCTTTCTCTCTCCGGTTGCTGGATTTCCCAGCACAACCCATTTATCCAAAAATAGATAAGAGGTAGCATAGAAATAGTAGTTCTGTGAAAGTGAACGTGTTAGTCTCTTAGTCGTGTCCAACTCTTTGCAAC
Source organism: Capra hircus (assembly GCF_001704415.2). NCBI lineage: Eukaryota > Metazoa > Chordata > Mammalia > Artiodactyla > Bovidae > Capra > Capra hircus. Next base: position 2,819,530 of record NC_030830.1, read on the forward strand.
CCTGTGGACTGTAGCCCCCCAGGCTCCTCTGTCCATGGGATTTCCCAGGCAAGAGTACCACAGTGGGTTGCCATTCCCTTCTCCAGGGCATCTTCCTGACCCAGGGATCGAACCCTGGTCTCCTACATTGCAAGCAGATTCTTTACCTTCTGAGCTACCGGGGAAGCCCCATACCTAATGGTTGGCAGGGCGTTTGTTAATCAATTGTGCATCAATGTCGCTTAAGCTGTGTTTGTCGGCCGGGTGGCTGCAGTCAGAATCTGAGACATTTGGAGTGGGAAGAGAGAGGGGGTGCTTTTACCTTAAACATCTCCCACAGTGAGGGCCTACAGAAGTCCTGCCCTCTGGGTTGCAAAGTCATGGGTTAATAGGATGCTCGAGGGGCTTGTGTATATGTTTTCCTGAAGGGTGTTTTAAGAAAGGAAGAGAAAAGAAGGGAAGAATAATCATATGTAAAATAGACAGCTAATGGGAAGTTGCTATATACCACGGGGGAGCTCAGCCCGGTGCTCTGGGACAACCTAGTGGGGTAGGAGGTTAGGAGGGAGGCTGATTCATGCCGATGTATGGCAGAAACCAACATAGCACTGTAAAGCAATTATCCTCCAATTAAAAATAAATTTGCTTTTTAAAAAAGAGGGGAAGAAAAGAGGTGAGGAAGAGGACAGTGTTAACATTTGTGTGACACCTGCATCTTCAGTTGAGTCCTCACCACCGTTGCCAGAATAAATGTCCTCCCTATTTTAAAGGTAAGTAAGAAATTTAGAGGTCAGATAACTCTTCAAGGTCACACATCAGTAAGTGGTAGAGCTGGAATTTCAACCCAGATCTGTCTGACTACAGAAACCTGTGGGTTTCCCACTGGTATATGACTTTGGATTCTGGCCCAAAGTAAAATGCCTAATTAGGAAAGATTATATTTTCTGTGTATGCTGACCTTTATTGTAGACCAATTAATGAAGCTCTTAAGAACTGGTTGTGTTTATTAAAGGGCGTTAACACATCAGAGTATAGTCTGTTTTGTTGGTGGTGGTTTTCAGCTTTACCTTTTGCCCCTAATGCCCAGTTTTCCTAGAGGAGTTATATATTAGGTTAAAAAAAAGAAAACCACTATGATATCAGAGGAAAGTTCTATGGAATGCAAAAACTTTATTCCTCTACTATTTCTAATACTGGTTATTAGCTGATTGGTCTTTTATTGTGGTAATACTTCAGTGACTAAGAGCAGATCCTTCAGTTAACCAGTATCTATTATATTGAACTCTATGGAGGAAAGAAAGTGAAATTCAAAAAGAGGAGGGATAAATTAGGAGCTCAGGATTAATATAAACATTACACTTCTATGTATAAAACAGATAGTCAACAAGGTCCTACTGTATAGCATAGGGAACTTGATATTTTGTAGTAACCTATGAGGGAAAAGAATCTGAAAAAGAATCTTTGTATAAAATATATAGGAAGTGAAAGCCGCTCAGTCGTGTCTGACTCTTTGTGACCCCGTGGACTACACAGTCCATGGAATTCTCCAGGCCAGAATACTAGAGTGGGTAGCTTTTCCCTTCTCCAGGGGATCTTTCCAACCCAGGGATCGAACCTGGGTCTCCCACATTGCAGGCCAATTCTTTACCAGCTGAGCATACATATATTTATCATTTTGCTGTAGTAACAGCATTATAAGCCAACTATACTTCACTAAAAAAAAAAAAAAAGGAAAAAGCCAAGATTATCACTCTCCAGAAACGAGCTTCTAGGCAGGTCCTTGGCCAAGGAAGCATTCAGTCTAATTTAAAATGGCGCCTTGCCCATGAACTTGACAATTTGCAGAGTGCTCTTTACATGTGTGAATGAGCTCATTTGATTCTTATATTTTGTGTGTGTGTGTGTATGTGAGAGAGAGGGGAGAGGTGTGTACTGTGTCTTCGAGATTCTTTCAACCAGATGTTATTTTCTTCTGACCTTATTTCTCAGGGGGAGTTAATAATACAGACGTTATGCAGGAGCCACAGTCATCAGGGGGTGATGCATGTTTATTAAGGCAGAAAACCTGCCTTGTGTTTTAAAGCTGAATTAGAAGTGTTTCTTAAAATTTTACTGAACCTTCAGCTGACTTGAATACTGGGTCTTCCCCACCCTCTCCTGTCATGATAGACCTGGAGCATTTTGGGTAAGAGAGTAGTATTGAAACATACATTACCGTTCGTAAAAGAGTAAGTGGGAAGTTGCTATATGAGGCAGGGAACCCAGAGCCTTGCTCTGTGAGGACCCAGGGGGGTGGGATGGGGAGGAATGTGTAAGAGGGAGGGAGCATGTGTGCGCCTGTGGCTGCTTCACATTGATGGAGACCAGAAACCATCACGATAGTGTCAAGTCATTGTCCTCCAGCTAAACATAAAATAAAAAGCAACGCAGCCTTGGGAAGAAGGGGCTTTGGGAATCATCCTGCTGAGAAGTGCGGAAGCAGGAGTCCAGAATGCCAGGCCGTGTGCCCTCCGTGACTCACCAGCCAGTCCCGTCTGTCATGGGCCGTCGCTCACGTTACAGGGCCGACAGGTGAACACAGCCAGGTCATGTCTCCATGCCCACACGTTGTTTGTTTAACACATTTGTAACTGGACTCTTTCCTTAAATTTTTTTTTAGGAGCATGAAATAGACCAAATCCGTGGCTTAGACTATTTTGTTCTGCTGATTTTTCTCAGAATTTATGCAACACAAAGATCAAAAATAAGCAAATATGTGCAAATTAGTCCAGTGTTCCTAATCTCACTGCTGTAGAAGTATTAAAAAAGTGTTCCAAAGATTGCTTTTGTAAGATGAGAAACTGCATCAAGCTTGTTTTATACTTTGGGGACATTTTATGAAGGGGATTTGGGGAAAAAACAAGAGATTTTGGATTCTTTATTACTCCTTATAGGATCATGTTCTTTCACTTGTTACCGTCACTTGTGAATCAGAATCAGCGCCTCTAATTCTGATTTGGGGAGTTTTCCCCGCCAGCTGTGGGCGGTCACTGACATCTTGATGTGAGCTGTGCATTCTTGACAACTGGTCTTCACTGTGACCTGAAGCTTTTCAAGGTTCCCTTTCTCATGGACACTGTCTATGATTAAACACCAGTCACAGACCAGCCCCAAAGGGAAGTGTTCCCAGCGGGTGTGGAGCCCTGACTTTCTTCTCTTCAAACAAGGAGCTGCCACCCAGAGCTTCAGTTAGTTCAGTTGCTCAGTCATGTCCTACTCTTTGTGACCCCATGGACTGCAGCACGCCAGGCCTCCCTGTCCATCACCAACTCCCGGAGTTCACCCAAACTCACGTCCATCGAGTTGGTGATGCCATCCAGCCATCTCATCCTCTGTCGTCCCCTTCTCTTCCCACTTTCAATCTTTCACAGCATCAGGGTCTTTTCCAATGAGTCAGTTCTTCACATCAGGTGGCCAAAGTATTGGAGTTTCAGCTTCAGCATCAGTCCTTCCAATGAATCTTCAGGACTGATCTCCTTTAGGATGGACTGGCTGGACCCGGAGCTTGGGCTCCTGGAATTTGGCCCTATGTCCCTTGTCTTCAGAGTGAACAGGGAGTGGAGCTGCTTGTGAAATCCAGTGTCACGTGCAACTGTCAGGGTCTACCTGGGTCAGAGGTTACTTGCAGACATGTTGATAATATTGAAAAAAGGAAAAGGCCGTCACAATGCGGGGAAAGGCGGTCCTTTTAATGAGCCGGTGTTGCCTTTTATAAAAAAACACATGAAATTGGCAAGACGCTCTTTTCCAGTTTCAGAGAGGAATATGCAATGTCTTACCAGGAAAAGACCTGAGAACATGAGCCATTCGAGGAAGAAACCGTGCTCATGATGACGAAGTGCATTGTGAGAAGTGGCTGGAGCATAAAAGGAGGGAAGGAAGGGGACCTGCTATGGTGTGGAGTACACGGGCAGAGGCACAGCCGAAAAGGCTTGTGTGTGTGTGAGTACATGTGTGTGCCCACGTGTGGACACGTGTGATGTCTAATCCAGGTAACTTCGAGAGTCTGAGCTTTACTGGAGTAGATGTCCCAAAGCAGTATGATGACCAGCCACCCACGCTGGCCTGGACTGATCCTGGTTTTAGCCCTCAAAGGTCCGTGTCCTAGAAAACCCCTCAGTCTCGGGCAAACTCAAGTGGTAGGTCCGTGGCCCTCTTATTTTTAGATTCGTCTTTCAGGTCCCTTTTCATCCTTCCCTCACGGCGTTTTGTTTGAGGCAGGGCCACGAGAAGGAATGGCGAGAAGGGCCTCCTCAGAAGGTCATTCCCAACCCTCCTGTCGCCCTCCTCCCCGCAGTTCTGGTCCTGGTTTCTCGTTTTGACCCTGCCTGGTCCCTTTCACAGAGCTTCCCCTATGGCTCAGTGGTTAAAAAAAAAAAAAAAAAAAAAAAAATCTGCCCGCCAATGCAGGAGATCCAGGTTCAATCCCTGGGTCAGGAAGATGCCCCTGGAGAAGGGGATGGCTGCCCACGCCAGTATTCTTGCCTGGAGAATCCCATGGGCAGAGGAGCCTGAGGGGCTACAGTCCACGGGGTCACGAGGGTCAGACACGAGAGCACACATGCGCAGTCCCGCTGCCAAGGTGGTCCAGCCAGGAGCAGGACGAAGGGAACTTCAGAGACGGCGCGGACTCTGGTGTCTGTGAACTGAGGCCACGCCACGGAGGCTACAGATCCTTCCAGAACACTCAGGGAGCCTTGGGACGCCCTGGCCACCTCTGTTTCCAAGCTCAGTTGAGTGGACTTCCTTCTTGGTCTCGAAGGAGTATAAAGGGACAGCTTCCTTTGCTCTTTCTTGTTGGATCTCTACCAGCCAGGCCAAACTCTTCCCACCCTGGTGTCACACTGCTGTCCCTTGTTCTCGCCCTCCCGAGTGGCGAAGACCTTTCCGTGTGTCCATCTTCCCAGTTAGCCTTTCTCATCATCAGGATGGGCCAGGTTGGTCACCGCCTGGAGGGGCAGTGGAAATGCCCATGTCAGCCTGGGTTAACCTGAGGACAAGTTACTTCATTCGTGGCTTATTTTGTGCTAGGCTCCTCACTGCCTCCATGGAGCATTTGAAGGCTCTAAAAAGAGAAAGGTTACAACCCAGCCCATGAATTGCACTCATCACTGGAGGCTCTGGCGGCAGGTTTTGAGGGAAAGGTCCTGATGCTCTAGGGTGGTGTGAATATTACTCGTGACTTGTCCGCATTCCTTTCGTACTGTTCAGTGCTTCTGAACTGTGGTGTTGGAGAAGACTCTTGAGAGTCCCTTGAACTACAAGGAGATCCAACCAGTCCATCCTAAAGGAGATTATTCCTGGGTGTTCATTGGAAGGACTGATGCTGAAGCTGAAACTCCAATACTTTGGCCACCTGATGCGAAGAACTGACTCATTAGAAGAGACCCTGATGTTTGGAAAGATTGAAGGCGGGAGGAGAAGGGGACAACAGAGGATGAGATGGTTGGATGGCATCACCGACTCGATGGACGTGAGCTTGAGCAGGCTCCGGCGGTTGGTGATGGACAGGGAGGCCTGGCGTGCTGCAGTCCATGGGTTCACAGAGTCAGACACGACTGAGCGACTGGACTGAAATGTCCTCATTCTTACTCTCCTTTGGACTTGGTTTGTCTGGTTTTTGCCAATACCAGGCAGGAAGAGAAAAAGTAAGGGGAAAACTGATGTGAGTGAACCAGGCTAAGCATCTGGTGGTACCTACTGCACACGGGCCCCACCTCCTGTATTGGGACCACTGTGGGGTCCAGGGCAACCGCCCATCAAATGGGAACCAGACTCCACGACTGCCTGCTGGATTCCTTTGTTAGCGCTATGCTTCCTGATGCGTGCAGGGTGCCCCCGGGGACTCCCAGGCAGCCTCCTTTCTAGTCATTGCCTCTCTCCTGTCTCATTTTGTCCTGTGAACCACAGCTTTGGATCCTCTCACTGCCCGAGCGAGGCTGGACTTGGTCCAAGGCAGTCACAGCCCCTCACCCAGCTGAACTCCAGGGATGCGTGCAGTCGGTGATTCCTCCTGAGCCCTGTGGCCCTCCTCACTTCTTTCTCAGGCCCACTTCTCCCAAGGCAGCTAGCTCATCTCCCCAGTCTGTGATCTGAGATCCAGAGAGAACCCAGATCTTGTGACTTGGCCAAGGGAGCCGCCCGCCCCGTGGGCTCCCCCATGCTGTGGACCTGCTGTGCTTCAGGAAAAACAAAATGTGAAGTGAGCGGTTTAGCTTGGACCTAATCTGGAGGCAGATCAGTAACTCTACACTGGGAGCCGCTCTGCGTCGTGTTCTCAGGAAGGCAGAGTGAATCACTGCAGCAAAGAATGTCCTCCAATCATGAAAGATAATGTTTTGAATTAGGAGGGGAGGGAGGGTCACCGAGAAGCCTTTGGCCGTCGCTGCGTTGCGCCTCTGCCTTCCCGCAGATTGATGCTTGGGTAAGGATCTTCTCTTCCAGCCTGGTTTTTCTTAAACTCAGCCCCGAGGTGAAATGACAAGGCGGCATTAGACACACAAACTATGGCCAGGCAAACACATCTAGGGTGGTGGTTTTGAGGGGTGGGGCTCCAGGAAGAGGGGATGAGAACCTGAGCTTCCAGTTCCATCCAGAGATGTTTTCCCTGCCCCACTTGTTAATGAGGAAATCAGAACCAAATGAAAAACACGAGGGCGTGCATACCGCTAATCTGTCACACTTGAGTGTTTCCCGTCTCATTTCTGACTTTCTGACTTTCTATTATCCGTCATCGTCATTTCTGGGGAACTGAAGGCACTGCAGTAGGCTGGAGTCGGTTTCACTCTTATGAATAAAACTGCCTGAGAAGTTAGTGTTGTTCAGGTAAGGATTAGCTGGTTAACCCAGGGGTGGCATGATTTTTTTTTTTTCCCCCATAACAGGGAAAGGAGAGCCGTAAGTAAAGCCTTGTGTTTCCCACTCCTTGGAACCTCTTATAGGTATTTTCTGCTTCATTTTTCTTCCAAATCATACAGTCAAATGCTTAACCTTAGTGTGTCTGTTGCTGTTTTAATGTTGGAAGCATTGCTGATAAAGTCTTGGAGTCAATCAGGGCTAAACACATCGGCATCACTGTTGCTCCGGAGAGACCAGGAGGGCTTCCCCCAGAAAGAGAAAGAGATGGTCCGACAGCAGCCCGGGAGAATGTTTTGTTGTGTTTTGGGGAGGATGTGGCCATCGAGGTTTTATCTTTGTGAGGAAAGGAACCGCCCTCTTCCGTGTCCTGTGCTCAGAGGGCTTGGCCGTGCTGTGGGGACCCCCTCGAACTCCATGAGGGGTTTTCCATTCCCTTGTTTAGGAGACGGCAGCTGTGATCGCATCTGGGGGTTAGAGTTGCATGTCTTAGGTTGACCAGAAAGGGCCCGTGTCTCTGACCCTTGCTGCAGCCAGGCTAGGCCCGCCGGTGCCTGGGCAGTGGGGGCCCATCACCTCCACATGGGTAGTTCCCTCGTGCAGAGAAGTTGCACTGGCCACCTGCTCTGTGCAGGCACTGGTCAGGCACTCAGGACACAGAAAGTGACAGAACAAGACGCCCCTGTGGGTGCACGCTACAGGGGCTTTCCACCCTCAGTAGCAGCTCACCTGTGCTTTCTTCCTCTGTGGCTGAGGGTTTGGGTGTCATTGGGGTAAAGAGGGGAGGTCGAGTGCAGTGGCCCCCCACAGTCAGACCACCTGGGGCTTGGATGGGAGCCTGAGAAAGTTCTCTCCCGATCCTGTGCTTGGCACGCCCGACTCTGGGCCATGGATAATAACAGGTCATCTGATGCAGTGTAACTGACCAGGAATCTGAAACCCTGGTCACCCTGGGAACCGGGGCAAGAAACTGGCCTGTCAGTTACTCTTAACTTTTAAGACTTGAATGTTTCATCAAAACCAAATAGCTCCATTGTCACAGTCAGAAGTCCACTGTGGAAAAACACAGGATTTAGTGTTTATTTAAGCTGCCACCCAACGAGAGAAACTGGCCCCGTGTAGTTCACTTCTCAGTTATTTAAGGATTGATTTTCTGTTCAGTGGATTGTTCACGCTCTTGCTCTCTCTGCAGAAGAGGATGGAGGCGGTGGGATTTATATGCCGTGAAAGGGTGTACGTGAAGAAAATCCCTGATGGGCATGGTCTTAATAAAAAAGATGTATCCTCTAGTGCTTTACATCCCTGTTGGGCATTGCTTCCCAGATGGTTCAGTGGTAAAGAACCTGCCTGCCAATGCAAGAGGTTTGAGTAACTTGAGTTCGATCCCTGGGTCAGGAAGATCCGCAGGAAAAGGAAATGGCAACCTGCTCTAGCATCCTTGCCTGGAGAATCCCTGGACAGAGAAGCCTGGTGGGCTGTGGACCATGGAGTGGTAAAGAGTCGGCGTGACAGAGCCCACAGCACGGGCTCTGTCTGAGCATCTTTGTGCCTGGGGTCTGAATTCTGTCTGCCTGTGGATGGAAGTTACTTCTCCATCTATGCAGGGTGTCACCACATCGGTAAACACAGGCGTAATACCCTCTAGTAAGTGAGTTACTGATATTCCAGTACATGAAAAAGAAGTAGTTTCCAGAGTTCAGGCCGCTCTGTAGGTGCAGCAGGTTGAAAACAGCGGCTGACAGGCCAGAAGGGAGCCGCGTGTGGCTCTCACAGCCTCGCCTGTTGGTCACGTGTTCTCTCTGCATTCTCGGCTCCTGACTTTGGAACGGGGAAACAATAGCTGTTTGGCGAGGGTCCCTCCCTTTTCACCTTTCCCAGGATGGCTTTGGAGAGACGCTTCGTCTCTCCTTAGAGCTTGATGTTCAGGCCCCTGTCACTCTTCCCACGTTGTTGGCCTCTGAAGCGCCCTTCTATTTTCCCTCCTTGTGGTCTCTCCTGTAACTCCCCTGGACTAACTGCCTTTATAACCAGAGTCAGCAGACACTTATTGTGAGCCTACTTTGCACACATACAAACCCGTGCCCCCTATGAGCACAGACAGGGCTTTGTGTGTTCACTCCACACTCAGTTTTTCTCCGGCCTTTCTCTGCTCAGATGTCCTGCCCAGCTTGGTCGTGAAGAGGGTCCTTGACTAATTCCCTGAGTTTGGGGACAGGCTTTGTTTAAACCCTAATAGGTAACTATTAATTTCTCCAGCATTAACTCTGGGGCATCTGTGGCTGAAAAGGAGACATGAAGAAGAAGAAAAGAGAATGAAGGAGGTGTATAATAGCAAACAGGCACTCAGATGCATGTGCAGTCACATCCGTAGAAGTGCTGTTCACAACAGGCAGAAGGTGGAAGGAGCCCACCTGTCCTCCAGCGGATGAACCAATAAACATAACGTGGCATGTGCACGCAGTGGAATATTATACAGCCACACAAAGGAATGGGCTACTGATACATTCTAACACGACCAATGAACCTTGAAAACCTTGTGTGGAGTGAAAGAAGCAAGTCACAAAGGGTTGTCTGACTCCATTCTTATACTGTATCTATAATACGCAGATCTGCAGAGGTGGGGCATAGACTGGTGGTTGCCAGGATCTGGGGTGGCGGGAGGGGAGCTGCCGCTTAGTGGGTGTGGGTCTTCTTTTGGGGTGATGAAAGTGTTTTGGAACCAGTTAGTGATGGTGATCACACAATACTAAGTGTACTAATGCCACTGAATTATTCACTTTGAACTGGTTCATCTTATTATGCAAATTTCACTTCAGTTTGAGAAAGAAAGAAAGCTAGAGAAAGAGAATGTCAGCGGTCTCTTTCTCTGAATTCAGGATGGGATTAAAAATCCATTCTGTCTGTCTTGCGCATGGTGACCTTGTGATATGGCTTGAGTGTAACTGAAGCAATTTGAGCCGATTAATTTCTTTCCTTTGCGCTTTAAAATTTAACATGCTTGGAGTTCACGTCCTGAATGCTGAATGCAAAGCAGTATGAAACTTGGTGTTCTGGGCCCAGCGTGCTGCAGCTTCAAAAAAAATTAACCTGGACAGATGTGTCATAGGTCCCCAGGTTAGAGTCGGACACGACTTAGTCATTGCACGTTCTGGAGGATGGCCCTGGGGCTTGAGGAGAGACCTCAGGGGCTGGGGCGTGAAGCCTGGCGCCACACTTGCCCGGCTCCTTTTGCCCGTTGGGGACACTGGCGCCCAGGAGAGAACAAGGAGCGGTCCTTAGTCCTGGCTCCTACATTTATTTGACAGACATTCTTGTGCCCTCCCAGGGTATGAAGATGAATGTGTCCTGGACCCTGCTTTTGAGAGGCTTATGGTCTAGCAGGAGAGCTTGGCAGCTGCACTGGGACCAGGGTGTGCAGGGGCAGTGGTCGAGGAGGAGCAGGTGGGTCAGTGGTGGTCAGAGAGACCTCTAAAGCATGCCGTCGGTAGAACTAGCTGTGACGATGGCGTGTTCCCTGACCTGCTTTCTGATACAGTATCCGCCCACTGAGTGTGGCCACTGGACACTTTTAATGCAGCAGGTGGGCCTGAGGAACTGCATTTTTCACTTTAATCATGTTACATTTAACTGCACGTGGCTTCAGCGCAGTCCTAGCAGGTGAAATCCACACGAGCCGGTAATTGATTGGCCGGTTGGGTCTGGCTGGGTGGACAGAGGTAAAGCCGCAGGGCAGCTTAACTGGGGAATCGATGAGTTTCCTTTTGTGCATGCTGGGGCTTCAGGCACACGGGGAATGGTGCTCGATGGTGACACATGGACTCTTAGGGCGAGCGGTGGGCTGGAGATGACCAGTGGGAGGCCTCAGCATAAAACGCTGGCTGCGATCCTAAAAGTGAGCTGCGTAGGGAACCCCCTGCATGGCCTGTGAGTCCTGTTGATAACTGTGGTGCTCTGCCTGCCCGCTGGGACTGTTCAGAGAAGCAGATGAGATGATGTGTATGGCGGTGCTGGTAGAGGCTTCAAACATCAGGCGGGTTTTATAATGTCTTTCGGAATGGAGAGGAATGTGTCCGAAATGTTATTTTTCAGACACAAAAGATAAAGGCTCCAGATTCTGGAAGGGTTGCAAGCTAGATCATTCGTAAGGCCCTCCTGCTAACAGATGACTAGGTCCAGGATAAACAGAGGCAAGTATGTCTCCGGCAAGAATGTCAGGGACTCTGGGACATCGTGGAGGGCTCCCTCGGGCTTGTTACTGTAAGCAAACAAACATAAAAGCGGAGTGTCTGGGAGTGCAAATACCAGCGCCACTCGGATCATGAGACCAGCGTGAGGTCCAGGCCAAGGTGGGGGAGTCGTCCCTGAGGGTCCCAAGTGAAGCCAGGGCCCCCTAAGCTTCTAGAAGAGATCACTGATTCTAGCTTGGTCATGTTTCTATTAGAAGCAAATGTACTTTTTTTTTTCTTAAATAAAAGCAACTCCAATTTAAACATTTAGGATGAATTTCAATTTAAAAAAAATTACCTAAAAATTTCCAAACACCCAAGAAGGTAAAACCAGCAAAAGGAAAGTCATTGGAACGATGAGAAGACAATGAGGATTCAACCCTCTCAAGGATTTCACATTTTAGAAAAGAAAAACCGAATTAGAAAAGGGAAGACATCTATATAGGAAATACAAAAAAGGAAACTTGTATAACAATGATAAAGGACAACTGAAAATGGCAGAGTGGACCACACAGCAACCATGGCAGCAGCTGGAAAGCTTTTTAAAAATCGTTAAATGTCAAACTAATAGATGGTTTAAACTATACATTAAATACTCAAGAGAGAATTGGTGAACTTGTAGATACATCTGAAGAGATGATTCAGCCTAGAGATGAGGAGGTAAGACATAAATGTGCATTTTTAAGAAGTGCAGGAATTAAGGGCTTCCCTGGTGGTCCAGTGGTTAAGAGTCTGCCTTGCAATGCAGGGGACACAGGTTCGATCCTTGATCTGAGAAGATCCCACATGCTGCAGAGCAACCAAGCCTCTGTGCCACAACTACTGACCCTGAGAGCTGAAACAAGAGAAGCCGCTGGAATGAGAAGCCCGCACACGGCGACTCGAGCACAGCCTCCCACTCTGCAACCAGAGAAAGCCCGCATGCAGCAACAAAGGCCCAGTGCCACCGAAGATAACTAGATACATAAATAAAATTTTAAAAAGAGAAATGCAGAAGTTAGAATGAGAAGGACTAACATAATATCCGTGTAAGAGTCATCTCAAAGAAAACTGAAGTCCAGTGTCAGCCCAGCAGAATCAAAGGAAGCACAGCTCACGGTGTGGTCGCGAAGCTGTAGCAGAGCAAGAACAAGGACATGAAAGTGACCCGAGACACCAGGCCATTGAGGAAGACAGGATGAATCTGATACGATCAATACAGACCTAAACTCCTCTCCTCAGCCACAGTGAGGACATTCCACCTGATATTGCTGTGCCGTTGAAACCAGACGTGTGGCAGAGTTGGTTTTTCTCTTTGGGCTGTCCCATTTGTTTGCTTTGACTGACTGAGCGAGTGAGTGTGTGCTCACTTGTGTCCGACTCTCTGCGACCCCATGGACTGCAGCCCACCAGACTCCTCTGCCCATGGGATTTTTCCAGGCAAGAATACTGGAGTGGGTTGCCATTTCCTCCTCCAGGGGATCTTCCTGACCCAGGGATCAAACCTGCATCTCCTGTGACTCCTGCGTTGCAGGCAGATTCTTTATCACTTGAGCCACTGGAAGAACACTTTTGACTGAAGACCTCCAATTTATCTATGAAAAAAATACATATTATGTATACTGATGTTTACTAAACATAGTCTGATTGCTTCTTTATAGCAGTCCTTAGGCAAAAACGTGGTTCTTTGTTCTCCTTAGGACTCGATAAGGCTGCCACGGTTCAGTTTAACTCTGTCCTTGTGACCTGTGTTTATCAGGAGCCCAAGTGTGCCCTCTCATGTTAGCTGAGGTCTGGGTCTTGTTTCCAGTGTAAGATGTGTGTGGTTATAGCTATTGAACATCTTCCCAGTCTAAAGTGATATGAGCTTCTCGGGGGCAAGTGGGGGAGAAGTTCTAAAATGAGGTTTTCAAAATGAAAAGTGACTTGGTTAACCCTTATGGCTAATGATGATATGTAGCCACTAATTTTGCTTCTAGAGTTCTTTATAATATATGTACTGAGTCTGATCTTTAAAACTTATTTGGAATCCAAGGGCAGCCTTGGGAGGTCCTTTATGGGGACTTGATCTGGATTTTGGTGGTGGGCATAGAATCATAACATACATACATCCCCTAAAAGTTCACGTAAAAGCTGGTGAAATCAACAGTCTTGCTCCAATACTAACTTGCAGTGTCAGTTTTCCTGGTTTTGTTGTTGTTCTTAGTTATACAAGACATTATGTGGGATCTCTCTCCCTTTTTTTAGTGTACCCTATTTTTGCAACCACTTGTCAATCTGTAATTATTTTTTTTAAGTGAAATTTAGGGGGGAAATGTCATTTAGAACATAGAGCATGACAGCCAGGAAAACAGCTTCTTCTTGATTTCTATTTATAGGCGTGTCAGTTCAGAGAACACGAATACAAATACTTGGAAATATTTGGTGAATCCCGGAGGGTAAAGGGTCATGGGGCTGTGGTTAAAAATTGAGTTGGAGAGTTTAGCTCAATGTCTCTATGACCACTTAAGGTTGGAAGCTTATCACAGAAATGTCAAAAGGCCACCAGTGTTACAACTAATGGAAAACTAGCTAGAACTTTGTGTCACCTAAAATGAAATCAACTTGTGCCATAGCATGAAAAGATGACTGCTGTTGTCAGTGGGATGGTGATTTTAAAAACAGGGGTTTCCAGTTTTTCATGTTTGGTCTAAAGGGGAAGCATTAAGCATTTGGAAAGTGTAGAATTTATTGTGGAATGAACATATGATTGACCTTGAACAATGGGGGTTTAAACTGTGGATCCACTTACATGGGGATTTTTTTCAGTAGCAAATACTACACACTGCACAGTGCATGGTTGGCTGAAGCTGAGGATTTGGAGAAACTGAGACTATGGAGCACCAGCTACAAGTCACACTCGGATTAACCCCCCAGTTGTTCAAGGGTCAGTTGTAATTCTGTTAACTAAGCCATATGAATTAACCATTGAATGAGTCCAGTTAGTGAGAAAGCTATGAATTTGTGATACTCTTAAATGTAATAAATAGATTATTCCAATCTTTTCCCTCCCTCTTTCTTCTTTTATGTTTGCAGTTGGTGTCTTTGTTTTTCTCTAGACAACTTTAGTGGATATAATTCAGATTTTGTGGGATGATATTCAGAAGATACTTCTATTACAATATCTTTATCATCAAATTAAGCAGGTAGTGAGAAAAAGAAAATAACCTTCAGTAAGATGAGTCAAGAAAAATGGAATCCACAAATAAACAATATTATTTAATCTCTGTAGAGAGATTAAATCTTTGGAAAACTTGCTGGCAATAAATTTGAAAAATTAAACTCAAATTGACAAACCTCTAGAAAATACACACTGACTTGAAGAAAGAAAAAAGATAGCTTGTTTAAAGGAAAGATATGTTTAAAGGAAAATGAATAATTAAAAATGTTCACCAAAGGAAAACACCAGGATCAGATTCTACCAGTAAGTTTCCCACCCTTTCCAGGAAGAGATCATTTCTTGAAAGAGAATGAACGTTCTCCAGCTTGTTCCAAGAGCAAGCATAACTTGAAATTAAACAACATCATGAGATGAGACCATCATCAGAGTCACGTAGGAACACAAATGCCAAATTTTCAAATCATAAACTGGAAAAGTAGCAGAATACCACGTGACACCATCAGGTCAATGTCATGGGCTGTGTTTGTGCCCCCAGAATTTATACTGTAGAAACCCTTATCCCCAACAAGACAGTATGAGGAAGTAGGGCCTTTGGAAGGTAATTAGGTCTACGTGAGGTCATGAGGGTGGAGCCCCGGGACAGAATTAGTGTCCTTATAAAAGATGAGAGCCCACAGTCTGTTCCTCTGCCTGCCTGCACTGAGAGGCTATGTGAGGACATAACTGGGAAGGGACAGGACCTTCAGCAAGACCAGCCCTGCTGGTACCCTGCTGTCCAGTATGAGACATATAGAGATATGTATATCTATATGTATACAGAGAAACTATGAGAGATATATGTTTGCCATTTAAGCTACCTGATCTGTTGTGTTTTTGTTATAGCAGCTGTAGCTCACTGAGATGGTCAAGGAGGCAGTTTGCTGAACTTTCTTTTAAGGTCCACAGTTTGTAACTTGTCTCTTCCTTCCCTGTTGTGTAGCTTGAGCAGCACTGGGCTGGACTCCAGCACAAAACGGAAGTGAGAATCCTCCCCTTCTTCCTGGTTTTAAAGGAAGTGATTCCAGTGTATCACCACGAAGATGGTTGTTAGTGTAGGCTTTTACACAGACTCCTTATCGGATTCACGGAGTTCTTTCTATTCCTGGTTTGCTAGTTGAGAAGAGACTCAAGAGACAGTTTAACTAAGTGTGAGGAATGGACCTTATTTAGCTCCTAATTTCAACAAATCCACTGTAGAAAGACAGTTTTTGAGGCATTTGAGGAAATTAATGATGGACTTGGTATAGGAGGACAGTGAAGAATTATTTTAACTGAGCTGTGATCATACATTGCGATTGTGTAAGAAAATGCCTACTTTTGTGGGGAGTTCCCTGGTAGTTTAGAGATTAGGATTAGGCACTTCAATGCTGTGTTGCAGAGTTCAATCTGTGGTTGGGAAACAGATTCTGCAAGCTGCATGATCAAAAAAAAAAAAAAGAAAATATTCACTTTTAATTTGTTTTATTATAATATACACAAAACATAAAATATACCACTTTAGCCATTTTACTTTACAAGTTCTATGACTTTAAGTACATTTACATTGTTGAGCAGCAATCAACCATCATCATCTCCAGAACCTTTCGATCTTTCCCAACTGAACCCAGGGCCCCATTAAACACTAACTTGTCATATGCCCAGACCCTGGAAACCACCATTCTTCTGTCTCTTTGAATTTGATATTCTTTGTTGTTAATTGCTAAGTCATGTCCAACTCTTTTGGGGCCCCATGGACTGCAGCCCACCAGGCTCCTCTGTCCATGTTATTTTCCAGGCAAGAAGACTGGAGCGGGTTGGTATTTCCTTCTCCGGGTATCTTCCTGACCCAGGAATGGAACCCACATCTGCATTGCAGGCAGATTATATACTATTGAATCACCTGGCAAGGAGTGATTACTCTGGGTATCTCACATAAGTGGAATCCCATTTGTCCCTTCGTACTGTCTTATTTCACTTAGCAAAATGTCCTCAGGGTTTATCCCTATGGTAGCATGTTTCAGAATGTCTACTCTCATGGCTGAACAGTACTCTGTTGTGTGTATGGACCACATTTTGTTTATCCTTTCATCCATGGTGGATATTGGTTTGTTCCTATTTTTTTGGCCATTGTGAATAATGCTGCTATGAACATGGTGTACAAACATCTGTTGGAGTTCCTGCCGTTGATTCCCTGTTGATTCTTTTGGATGTCCCCACATAGCCCAAAGTGGAATCCCTGGATAATCATATGATAATTCTGTTCGTTCTTTTTTTTTTTTTTTTTTGAGGAATCATTTTTTTCCCACAGCAGTTGCACCATTTTACATTCCTACCAGGAGTGCAGTGCACAGGGGTTTTACTTTCTCCATATCCCCACCAACATATGGTAAGAAAAATGCCATTCCCATAGAAACTCAGCACACCACTAGCCAATGGGCAATGGGGACCGCCCCCCCACCCCCACCCCCGCCTGGATAGCTTTCATGCTTAGCTGTGGTCTTGCCTAGATTTTCTGTGGGTGTTTGTAAAACTCCCATCATTCTCTGAAAGGAAGGACTTTAGGAGCAAAAAAAAAAACTAACTACTCTGTGATCTGTTGATACACATATATGAGGTAAAACTGTTCATTTTTAAAAGGCAAGGGGCCGCCAGACACTGTTCATGACCTGAGGTTCCTTTGGGGTGGAGGTGGGGGTTGGCTTCAGAGAGAAATATTGATCTCCTTCCAGTTTTTAAGTTGGGTGCTGGTTTCCTTGGTGCTTTGTTATTATGCATTACCTCTGTAAACTCACATATATAGACACACTTTTGCATGGTAAACATTTTACATTTATAAGTTTACATTTATAATCTTAACCCAGTAACATTTATTCTTTCCTGCTGTGGCCCCTATCTGTTGGCCAGAGGTCTGGTGCTGCTCTGAAATTTCAACTAGTATTCGTCTGAGGCAAGGAGAGAGAATAGAGTGAGTTCTATAAAGCTAAATTGATTCAACTCCAAGGATTGTGTATATCCTTGAATTATGTCCTTCCTACTCGATTTGGTGTAAAAAGGACCTTTAAAAATAAAATCAGAGCGTTAAAAGGGTGCAGTTTCTTGTCTTATTTGCTCTATTGTCCTTACAAAAGGTAAACAGAAACAGCAGATGCCCTTGTGTAAGGTCATTACCGTTAAAAAAAAAACAACAGTGTTTTCAGGGGTCCTTGAAAAATTCTAGGAATTGTTGCCTCAGAGAACGCAGCTCTGTATTCAGTAGCCAAACTCCAAGGCTGATAATATTCAAGACTGGGATTTCACTCACCTTCCTTTCCAGAGAATGTATTATACTCTCCCATTTAAAAAGCTCGTTTAGAGGAACATTAATCAGCCCTGTGTGAAGACTCAGGAGTCTACCTACACTCAGCTCAGGGGACCTACACCCAGCTCAGGGGACCTACAGTCTCAAATACCACCAGCTGATGACGCTTACAGTGAACATTTATCGAGCACTTCTCTACCATTGTCTGTTTTGTACGGACTCTTTCAATCTTCAGGAATGTTATTTTTCCCATTTAACTGATAACTGAAACTTTGGCTAATATCTTGCTCAGAATC
The DNA here is from genome assembly GCF_001704415.2 of Capra hircus. NCBI lineage: Eukaryota > Metazoa > Chordata > Mammalia > Artiodactyla > Bovidae > Capra > Capra hircus. The sequence goes on from NC_030830.1 coordinate 2,837,380, forward strand.
ACCGGAGTAAGATAAGGGGGAGCTGGAATTCAACCCCCCTGGGGAGCTCCCCGCTGTGGTCCACACTCCTGGTTACTACTTCACTGGATTCCACACATGGCACCATCTTTGAGAAGCCAGAGGCAGTGGATCCCCTGCTCAGCCCTCTCATCCCGATGTTTAACGAGCCCAGTTCACATACCTTGAAGGGGGAAGGGCTAAGCTCATTGGAACCCTTGTGTGCATGCTAAGCTGCTTCAGTCGTGTCGGACTCTGTGACTCCATGGACAGTAGCCCACCAGGCTCCTCTGTCCATGGGATTCTCCAGGCAAGAATACTGGACTGTTTTACTATGGCGGTCTTCAAACGCACTTGTAGGCAGTGATTTAATTGTACTTACTTCTCGCATCTATATGAGACATTAGCAAATGCACTGTGTAAATTCGGTTGTGGGCAGAAGATTTGGGGAGAGAGGAGGTGTTCCAAGCATACTTCAGTTACCAGTAGCTGAGGTCTCATAGGAAGATTGAGGAAGCTGCTATAGCGTTGACCGAAGGGGCTTAAAACGTTCAGGTGGGAGAGCTTAACACGAGCTGGGCAGCAATCAGAGACGCCTGGGGGACTGAGGAGACGGTGCATGTCCTCCAAGAAGGATAAAAGAACAGCAGGAGGAAGTTGAGTCCTTCAGGGTCACGCTGAGGAGAGCGGGGGAAATGAACATTCTAAGGCCGTGAGTTCTAATTCACACGGTAATAAAATGGAGGGCTTTGAACTACGCTTCTATTTTCTCCTTTTTAGACTCTTTATCTCTCTCTTCACATCTGTCTGCGAGCGGCTGCCAGGACCCTTCCTTAGTCACACACATCGCCTCCCAGGATTTCGACATCCCTTCTCCTCAAGAACTGCACGCAGCTTCTCCCCTTCCTGGCAAGGTCAGACGCGCCTTCTCTCTCCTTCCCTCCCTCTCTCATCCTCTCCGGCTCTCCCTTCTCTTCTTGTGTCGTTTGCCTCGTACCTGTAACAAATCACCCAAGACATAGTGGCTCGGAACAAGGGACTAGATCATCTCTCACAGTCTCCTGACGAGACGAGGACGAACGGGGCGGCTCCCCCTGGAGGGCGTTCATGCAATTGCAGCCACGTGGTCTCCGGCGGGGGTGGGGGGATCCCGAGCCTGCACTGCGTTGGCCATCCAAGATGGCGTCTCCATATACGCCCGGTGGACCCCCTGAGGTGGCTGGGGACTGACTGGACTCTTTCCTCCCTCCTCCCTTCTGCGTCCATGTCCTTCTACACCACACAGCCTCTCTACATGGTTACCTTGGACTTCCTTGTGGCGTAGGGGGTTCAGAGTAGTGGGACTTCTTACCTGGTAGCCATCTTGCCTCAGACATGCATCCCAAGACATCTAATCAGAGGAAAGTCAAAACTTAGGAGGTAGTCTCAGAAGTCACTCCGCACCACTGTTGCTGCCTCTTGTTGGTCCAGAGAAAGTCACAGAGCCAGCCCAGGGGAGAGCAACCACCTAAGGGTGTGAATCGCAGGAAGGTATGGTTTCCTGGGGGTGCCATACCTCTCCAAGGACTAACGTTTCTCATGTATTGAAATGTCTGTCCCTGTCGCTCTTCCTGACTGAAATACCTTGTCACTGCTTTGTACCTTGCTTTGCATTCATAGTTTTTTTCTGTTTATATTAATGACGTCTTTGAGGAATTCTTACACATTCTCTCAAAAGAATCTTTAACAATATGCTTTCATTTCTTGATACTAAAATTTCAGCACCCAAGAAGCCCTATAGAATAGCTCTGTAACTGTTTTTTAGAAAGTCTCCTTGGGAAATCAGATTCGGTTCACCTTTTAACCACTGATGATAACACAGCAAACTGAAAAGGCAGATCAGTTTTAGAGAAAAGTGATCCACCATCAGGTGTGGGTGTCCTTGGATGAACTCCCCAACAATGATGCTTTTCATGCTTGGCCACTAATTTAAAAACCTGTTCTCTTGTTGAGGCTAAATGGTGACTTGCTTTCTGTATGGACCTTTTTTTTTTTTTTTTTAAATATTCAAACTCTTTTACACAAGTGAAAGTTTACCCTTTTTTTTAAACAACTGCCTCTCCTCTTACCCTTCCAAAGGGATAAGTTGAAACTAAACGATTTGTTGCACAGTCACATGGCAGTTTCAGAAATTCTTGAAAATCTCATACCGATGGATGGCTTAACTTTCCCTAGCTTCTGCAATGCCATTGAGGTCTCAAGCTCACATAAAGAGTTATTGGCTTTTTCTTCTTTTTTTTTAAGATGCTAAATCTGCAAAGCTTTTCTCTGGTGATTATGGAGAACAGCACACGTGGGAGAAAGTGGGCCACTGGAGGTGGCAAAGAACTTTTTTTTCCTACCCACAAGCCTTGAAGAAACTCTGCCAACAAGGATTAATTTGCTCATGAGATCTTACTGTGGTTGCCATTAAGAAAGAAAGAAAAAAACCCAACAGGAACAGCAGGGCAGAAGCATTTCTGAGCTCGGGGGAGAAGAGTTGGGTTTTGTGGTGGGAAGTGGGGTGCTGGTTTTTCTCTCCTATAGCGATGAGGCTGACAGCATTTCTCTCCCTTAGACTCTGTGTGGACATCTGAAGGCCAGCTCCGAAGGAGGATAATCAGTAGCTTGTAGTTTTCTGTAGTTTGGCTTTATTAAAAGCAGGGGAAAGATTTCATTTTTAAAAAGCCTTCAGGCAGTTCCCTGGTGACCTCATGGTTAGGATTTGGCTCTGTCACTTCAGGGGCTCAGCTCCATCCCTGGTCAGGGTATTGAGATCCAGCGAGCCACGTGGAATAGCCAGAATATGGGGAAGAAAAAACTCGTCGATTTGATCCTTTCCCGGTTTTTAAGAAAGCCTTGGACAACAGCACGTCACCCCATTGGCGGTGTGTTTCCACGTTTCTGTCCTCATACTTGGGTTCAATAGACAAGTTAGGCAGACCCCGGCAGCTTCAAACTCAGAGGGTCCCTCCTCACAGAGTTATTCAGCCCCCAGTTTCCTCCAGGAGAAGGAAGCAGTGGACTTCAGTTAGAACAGTGTTTTCTACGAAGCTTCACACTAAGCCCCTCAACAAAAATTTCCACTGGCCATCAGGCAAAATATGGCAGACCGTGAAAGCTTCAGACCCAGGCGGAATGCGCCCCCCGACCACCAGGACCCCCACCAAAGGTCAGCTCAGGGCTGCCCTGGGTCTTGTCAGCTGCTTGGTGGGGAGAGAAGGAAGCAACCCGAGGGGCCAGGGCAACAGGAAGAAGAGGGGCTGGGAGGGGTGGGTGGGGGGTAGACGGCAGAGGCAAGTCCCAGTCACTGATTTCTGAAGTCCTGCAACTTCTGGGAAGCCCCCATTCTCCCACCTGTGCAGATGAGGACCCCTGAAGCGAAGCGTTTAAATAACTTGCTTTCATGCAACCTGATTAAGCTATTTAAAGTCTTTAAATAGAATCTAAGCGTTGTATTTAATCCTTGAGTAAAATGAAGGATTTTCGTCTGAGCCTGGCTGCCTAGCCCACGGTTCCTTCCACCACCCCTGACCCCCTCTCAGAAGCCATGGGTAACTGGTAATCCTCTTATGAATGAAAACGGGGGACTTGCTCGAGGTGAGCCTGTGGCACTCAGCCAAGTAACAACAGCTGTCACTCTCTCTTGTTTAATCCTATAGTGGAGTACGACAAGGAGTTCTCCCCTCGCCAGCGACACCACAAAGAGTTCAAGTTCAACCTATCCCAGATTCCTGAGGGTGAGGCGGTGACGGCTGCAGAGTTCCGAATCTACAAGGACTGTGTTGTGGGCAGTTTTAAAAACCAAACTTTTCTTATCAGCATATACCAAGTCTTACAGGAGCATCAGCACAGGTATGGAGGCTCAAGGAACCCCAAAGGGTCGGGCTGGGCCCCGTTTCTCACCCCATCACCCTGTAACCCCAAGTGTGTCTGGGAAAGGTGGCTTGGAGTTCAAGGGCAGCCCACGGGCGTGACGAGGGATGTGTTCCCAGTGCTAGTTTAGTGGGCGAGAAGATAGTTTTGCTCTTACGGTGAAGATTTCCCAATGGTTTTCTTTTCTGAAGCTAGCCAGTGAATAGTAATTACTAAGCATCCTTTGTGATCAGAAACAGAACCGACTGGGAACTTGTTCCCACTATTGCTTAGGGGAATGGAAGGTGAGGGTGGCTGACAGGTTCACACTTGAAAATTATATGAGGATGCTTACAAATGCTACTGGGTCAAGTGAATAGAAGGCTGTGTGTGCTAGTGATATAACATATACATATATATTGGTTGGTCAGAAAGGTCATTAAGATAATTGCATGAATGAACTTTTGGTCAAAAACCTGAATAAACATTTTGGTCAACACAATAGAATGTCTTTGAGTGTGTGTGTGTATATGAATGAATGTGTCTCAAATGTATTTTTTTAATCATGTAGATGCGACGGAATAGTAGACTTTATTTTTTTCCATGTCTGTATTATTCTTGTTTCCTGAAATGAGGCTGCACGTTTTACAAAAGAACTGTGTTCTTGGGGCTGCCTAGCAAGTAAAAGAATCCTTCCATGGGGTGATTTTTTTAGAACATTGGAGGGGCTAAAGGGTGAAGTAGTACAGCATTTTATTTCAGTCCTATAGAGACAGAGAACAAGCCCATGACCTTGAAATTTTGCTTAGTCCTTAGGGTTCAGCTGAGTGGTTGGGTCAGATGGAGAGCTTGGGGCAGAGGTCAGCACTGCCCGAGGTTCTTGTCGGGTAGCAACTCAGCACGTGATAGGATTTTCTGGCAATAATATGGTAAATCTGAAAATAAAAGTAAGAGGATGCAGAGGGAAGGGAACTCCCCACCCCTTCGTTTATGGACTCTGTTAGCTTGGGTTTTATAAACCAACTCCAGATTCTTGCTTTTGGTCCTGGAAGTCTGTTGACTTCCCAAGAAAGTCCAAAAATCTCGGCCAAGAAGGTCCAAAGCAATGAGTTTTGTTTCTCCTGGACTTACGGATCTGTGTGTGGGTCTGTCTCAATACACACACTAAAATAATATCAAATGTGAACTTTGCCCCACACAAGAACTGTTTTGAGAGCACTGCTGACATTTAACCCTGATGCATATCCAGGTCCATTATGAGGAAAGTGGAGAAGGAAGGATGTGCCAGGCTTTGAGGACACACGCTGGTGTGGGACATAGACACTGACTGTTGTAGGTGAATCTCAGCTACATAATAATAAATAATAAGTCAAATAGAGCCGCTATGAGATCTTTATTACAGACCAAAATTTCAGAGTGGAAGGGAAGTTTTCTGATGTCTGATTAACACTCCTGAATTAAAATATGTAGATCAATTTAACTGTTAAGGGCCTCTGTTGAGAAGTAAATTCTTCATTGCTAGCTTTTCATCTTTCAATATTTCAGAGAAATTCAGTATTCAGTGATTCTTTGGAATTGCTTTGCTTTGTTGTTCAGTTGGTTTTGTTGTGTCCAACTCTTTGCAACTCCGTGAAGCGCAGTACACCAAGCTTTCCTGTCCTTCGCTATCTCCCTGAGTGTGCTCAGACTCATGTCTTTTGAGTCAGTGATGCCATCCATCCATCTCATCCTCTGTCATCCCCTTCTCCTCTTGCCCTCAGTCTTTCCCAGCATCAGGGTGTTTTCCAGTGAGTGAGCTCTTCTCATCAGGTGGCCAGAGTATTGGAGCTTCAGCTTGGGCATCAGCTCTTCCAATGAATATTCAGGGCTGATTTCCTTCAGGATTGACTGGTTTGACCTTGCTGTCCACGGGGCTCTCGAGGGTCTTCTCCAACACCACAATTTGACAGCATTAGTTCTTCGGTGCTCAGCCTTCTTTATGGTCCCACTCTCACATCTGTTCGTGACTGATTTAACCATTGACTTTCAGTTTGCCTAATTATCAGTCTCATTGCCTTTCTGTGTTGGAAATAATCCGCTGGTGCCTATTTGGCTCAGACTTCTGTTTGGAAAGCACAGTTTCCTCTGTTCTGCAGGATAAGCTTCATGGTGAAAACACTAGATTGGAGCTTTTGTGACTGTGAATTTTTTTTGCAAAATTATTATTATTTTACCAAAGAGAGAGAGTACACACTAGCAGACTATTTGTGAGGTTTACATTGAGCTTCAGCCAGAAGTGAACAGCTGCCTTGAGCTTCAGATGCTGGTGTCAGGCTTCCTCCGGGCCAGCAGTGAGCTTGGAAAACAGACTCGCCAGTGGTCTCAACCTTTGATGACTCCCTGTCAAAGCAGAGCTGTAATCGTGCTGCCTTCTAGGACGGGAGTATTTGGCGATGGATATGTTTAACTTTTGTGCATAGGAAAGGGGAAATCCTGGGAGAATTGGGAGAATTTCGAGCTTTTGAAGAGTTCCTGCTTGGCCAGGAGGAGATTGTCTTTTCTTATCAGTGGCCTGGAGCCCAGGATGCCTGTGGCCTCCTCGTGTTCTTCCAGAGGCCTTCAGATTGAACCGCGGGACCCCTTCTGGGGAAGGTCCCATCTCCCCATCTGTACTGTCTTGGAGTGTCTTGGCTAAAAAGGACTCTCCCGGCTCATGAGGAAACATAGCTGTTTAATCTGTGTTTCAGTGAAATTGTAGCATCTGATGGATCAACTTAAGACATATGTGTGTTGCAAAAGAGTTGGCCTCCTTGAAAAAGGGAAAAAAAAAAGGCAGGTTTTTCATTGCTGAGTCATACCCTCAGCTGGAGCTGAAGGAGTTCTGTGTCAGACCTCCTGCTATAAAGGGCAGCTAGGGAGTCTGACCCAGGGAGGGTCAGGAAAGATGCTTGGAAAGGAGGCCCTTGCTGTGAACTCGGCAGAAACCTCATGCCGCTGGTAAAAAGTCACTGGACCAGGTAAGTTGAAAAACAATGATGACTAGATGGTGTTTGTTGAAGCAGCTGATACATTATTCAAAACCTGAGAATAAGCCTAGAGATGAAATCTAAGTCCTGAAAAGAACTGGAGCAACTCGTGGAGTGGAGAGGGGTTGGCAACGCAGAAGCACACATGTGCTCTTTGTGGTTTATTTATTTTTAACTTTTTATTCTGTATTGAGGTATAGCTGAGTAATAATGTGATCGTTTCAGGTGGACGGTGCAGGGACTCGGCCATACATATCCATGTATCCCTTCTCCCCCAAACTCCCCTCCCATCCAGGCTGCCGCCTCGTATGGAGCAGAGTTTCCTGTGCTCTGTAGTAGGTCCTTGTTGGTTACCCATTTTATTTTTTGAAATAACTTATGTATTATTTTTGGTTGTGCTGAGTCTTCGTTGCTAGGCGAGGGCTTTCTCTAGTTGTGGTATAGTGAGAGTTACTCTTCATTGCAGTGCACAGGCTTCTCCTTGGGGTGGCTTTTCTTGTTGGGTCACCAGCTCTAGGGCCCTCAGGCTCCGTAGTTGTGGCCCAGGACTTAGTTGCTCTCCAGCATCTGGAATCTTCCCGGACTAGGGATTGAACTTGTGTCCCCTGAATTGGCAGATGGATTCTTATCCATGGTGCCACCAGGGAAGTCGCTTTGTTAGTTATCCATTTTAAATACAGCAGTGTGTATGTGTCTATCCCAGACTCCCTAACTCTCCCTTCCCCCCATTTTTAACTCTGTAGTATGGAGTGGGGTTGGTAGTTTAAGATGAGTTTGCTGTTAAAATCTGACTTTAGGAATTGTTATATGTTTATGATGACGCTGGTGGAAACTGGCAGTTATATCATGCTCAGAGTTTGGGAAAGACCTTCCCAAATCCCTTCCTTAGAGTTTAGCCATGACCACATCAGACAGCTGGGCAGGCAGTTTACGCTATAGAAGGATGAAATATGGTGTATACACATTGTGTCAAGTCCAAATTAGGCCTAAAGTGTGGGCTGCTCTGCTTACTCAAAGTCACCCCCATGCCGTGGGGACAGTCCCAAGGTGAAGTGCCAGAAAGAGAGAAAGGGTCCCCTTATGGCACGTCTTGCGTCTTCAACTCCTCAGCTTGGATAAGAACGTAAGGATGCTCCTGTTTGGGTAGCACAGGAGACAGCTCTGTTGGGGGTAAAAATGTGTCTGTTAGAATTCAGGCCTTTGGTGCTTTGGCGTTTGAGGACTCCCAATGGGAAAAACCTCTGCAAACCTTCATGGATCTATTGGTCAACCATGGATCTGTTAGCAGCTTTTCCAAAGGAAAGGTGTGGAGGAGATGAAAGACTAAATCACTTGGAAGTAGCTGTACTTAGTCACGGTATGGTGTCTTTGTCCACTTACTTTGCATTTTCTCTTGCATCTTATCCATGCTGAGCTGTCTTCATATTTGGAGGCTGCTCTGATTAACTGTCAACCTTCTATTATCACGTGTGGCAGCATGATGGTAACATGTCGCTCATTTCATATGTACTCACGTACCTTTATATTAATAGTGCAGTTTGGGGGCCTTTAGGAATATCATTCTCATCTATATTTCTTATTTAGTTAAAGATATACTTTACCTCTTAATTCACTTTTGTATATCTGGAAGTCAAACAGCATCTCTTGGAAGCCAGACAGAAATGTTTTCAGTGTCTGAAAGATGCTTCTGTTTGGTCCATGGGTCGGCCCCACGTGCCTCTGCTAGCTGTGAAATTCTGTACTCTGCATGTATCTGTTGCTTGGCAGTGATAGTCTGTCTTCTGTGTGTGTGATAACTTTTTTGTGTTTTACCATGGTGCAGTCTTTTGGAAGACGTTTAAGCGAGAATTAATTAACCAGATTTAAGAGTCAGTTCCTCCTGGTATAAGCAATAGCACAACTTACTCCTGTGTTTGCAAACAGAGGGAGTGGGAGGCAAACAAACAGAGGTGAAGTGGGAGTTTTTTTGTATATATATAGTTTTTTCAGCTTGGATCATATGCTTCATCCTAATGTTAGCATCGTTTTTAGGACTGGAAGATGTGTAACTTTGAATCAAGGAAACAGGGCAATACTGTGGTGGAGTTGGGTTTTAAAACCGAGAAAGATTTCCAACTTAGACCGCCCAGAGGCCATGCTGATGGAGTCCCCAGAAACAAGGCCAGACTGAATTATTGTTTATGTGACTAAGTTCATCAATTCTGACCTGTTTTTAAGATAGAATATAATTGTCCCGGGAGAGAAAATAACTGTTGAAAGGCAAAAGCAGTTTTCCAGAATTTTAAACTTGACATACTACTCTGAACCATTCATAGAGATCGGGACCAGAGGAATCAGTCAGGAGGGGCTTGGAGAAGAGTCCAGGTTGGAACGGGTCTGAGTCATGATTAGATGCTGAGAGCCCGTGAGCTATGGAAGTACTTAGACCAGCAGAATGAGCTCTACTCTCTAGTACTGGGTATTTGAGATGACAGGTGAACTATGGACATAGATTAGAGAGTTTAGATAGAAGAATAAAAAAACCTAGTTGACCCAGGGCCACTTATTGAAAATACTATCCTTTTTCCATTCACATCAGTGGCATCTTTGTCATAAATCATATGACCACATAAGTGTGGGTCTGTGTCTGAGATCTTTGTTCTGTTCTGTTGGTTGATTTTTCTCTTGTACCAATATTACGCTCTTAAGCCTTTTAGTTTTATGGGAAGTCTTGATATCTGGCATGTAAGTTCTCCACATTTGTTCAAGCTTTCCTTGGATGTTGATGGTCCTTTGTAGTCCCATGTATACTGTAAAAGCAGCGTTTCAATTTCTACAAAAGAAACTCTGTTCTGAAATTCTGAATCTACTTGGAATTTCGTCAGATTTAGAGCTCAATTTGGGATGAATTGACTCTCACTAATTGTGAGTGGTCCAGTCCAAGAATGTTTGTTTAGGTTTGCTTTTAACTTCTCTCGTAACCTTTAACAGTTTGAGGGGTCTTGAATATTTTTATTAGAATTACTCCAAGTATTGAAGTTTCCATCCTATTGTGAGTGGTATTATCTTTTAAAAATTTCAGTGTCTGATTATCTTTTGCTATACCCACAGAAATACAATTGATTTTTAGATATTGATCTTATATCCAGCAACCTTGCAAATTTACATAGTCTAATAATGTTTCTCTGTAGAATTTTAGAATTTCCATGAATATAATCATGTCATCTATAAATATTTTTATTTTTTCATCATAATTCTTATATTTTTGCCTCTCTTATTGTGCTTGCGGGAGATCCAGTGTAATATTGAATTCCATACAGATTTCTGGTAGGTTTCTAATCTGAGATTGGAAATCTATCAGATTTCTGATCAAAGGGAGGAAGCATTTAATACTGTACCATTAAGGACAATGTTTGTTGTAAATGTTTTTGTAGATACTCTGAATAGACTTAGGTAATTCTCCTCTATTCTTAGTTTGCCATGAGTTTTTTAAAATTAGAAATTACGTGGATTTTTTTGTGAATTTTGGGGGATGACTGTAGTTAGTCCTTCATATTTCCATGGATTCTACGTCTGTGGAGTCAAGCAACCACACATCAAAACATTTTTTAGAAATTTCAGGAAGTTCCAAAAAATTTGAATTTGCTATGTGCTTGCAACTATTTACACAGCACTTACATTGTATTAGGTACTATAAGTAATCCAGAGATTTAAAATATATAGGAGGACATGCATGGGTTATATGCAAATATACTACATGATTTTACGTGAGGGACTTGAGCATACACGGATTTTGGTGTCTAGCTATTTTTGGTATCCAGGATTGGGTCCTGGAACCAGTTCCCCAAGGATACTGAGGGATGTCTATAACCAATGTCACATTCCTGGAACAAACCAAACTTGGGATTTATTCTTTTAATATAACACTAGATTCTAAGATCATGTCTGAAAATTCTGTTATTTGAATCACCTATGGGTCTATTTTCATGATCCGTTTGCTCCCTTGATTTTTCCTCATTTGGTCTTATTTCCTAGCATGCCTAATCATTTTTTGAAATTATATTCTGGACTTCATTTATGACAAACAGTTCTAGATACTGGTGTCTACTTCACTTTCTTCTGGAAGGCAGGCAGGTCACCTTGTTCTGTTCTAACTGAGGCCAGGTTTCTGGATATGTTAAGGCATCTCTGTTTCTTGTTTTCCCTTTCTCCTGCAGTTTAGCTCTTCAGGGGTCTCAGCTGAAGGTCTAGGTTGTTTACCAGAGGTTCTCTTCCATGGTGGGCTCTGAACTCTTAATTTTTAACTTCCCAGCATTGAGAGACTGCCAAAAACTCTGCTGTGCTTTTGTTTAGCCTCTAAGCAGTTTCTTTCTGCTTGTTTTCTCAGCTTCTTCCTCCATGCAAACACAGCCTAACATTTGGCAAATGTCTCAAATGGAAATATTGGAGTTCATGGCAGTCAGGCCTTGAAGAGCCAAGGTCCTAGAGGAAGGGACCCCTAACTTCTATGAGATCACATTGATGAGCTCACTTCTGTGCAGTCCTCTGGGACCTTAGCCCTCTAAGTCATAACTTCCTGAAGCTCCAGTTTGCATTGCCAGCCAGTGATACCGCTCCAGGCTCTGGGCTTCTTTCTGTTCGACATCTTTGCGGTATGCAGAGGCCCCAGGATGAAAAAGCAACGGCAAATACAGGGCTCAGCCTTGATGCATCTCTCTTCTCTCTGACCTCTTGCCCCATCAAGTGTTTACCTTTCTTGGTTGCTCTAAGATGGCTTCAAACAGGTTTGTGATTTTAGCTGTTCTTAGTAAGAGTGTTCATTTGATGCACCATGGCCCAAAGCACCCATCTCTGAAGTGTCATATTTTTATTGGGAAATCTTTGTAATGAATCCCCACAGACGTTGATGTTGGGAACCAAACAGTATGATTTTGGAAACCTGACCTGAACCCAGTCGTTGGGCCAGCATCCAGGAGAGTCATGTTCTTAGGAAAGCATTTCTCGCAGACTGATGCTCATAGAGTGATTGCTGTATGAATTCCGTCAGATACTCAGTGCTGCCTCCCGAAATGAAGTAACATGAACTCTTATCTCCACTGACCCAAAAGTGGGATATCTGGGACTGTTCTTTTATGAAGAGAAGGGCAAATTTGAGAAAGGCGGGATGAGAGAACTCGATTGATGTTTGGGCAGAAGAAAATCAAAGCCTTCTTATTGCTGTGCCCAGCCACGCCTGTTTCTCTTTCTGAATCTGGTCTGCCACAGGTTCCCACCCCAGGGACTACTGAAATCTTCCTGCTGGCTTGATAATCCCTGGCACACTCAGCCTGGGCCCCAACGAGCACTGACCTTCGTAGTGAGTGTTTGTTCCTTTGCTCCTGAGAAAGGGATAACGTGCCCGACCTACACCTGCGGTTATGTAACCAGTTAGTTTCATCTTCTTACTCAAGAGCTTAGACTTAGAAAGAACCCCCTGAAGTCAAAGGAGAAAACAAGATTCAAGAAGCTACCAAGCCTTCTTCCCCCTGCCTATGTTCTGTTCTTTGGAAGAGTAGCTGAGAACGTTAGAAAAGAATTAAAAAAAACAAGGACAAATTTTGGAGAGGGACGTCAGGGTGAGGGGAACAGAAAGAACTTTTTGTTCGGGAATTGTTTACCCACTTGGTAAACGTGGCAGAGAAAAGGAAATAGGTTTGTTTCTGGAAACGATGCTGCCTTCTCTATTATTCACACCCAGATGTTTTAGTTGCCAGCATCTCCCCACCAGGATGTCCAGCTTTATGGGAGGCAGGCCATGGTTGTAGTCAATATTTTTTTTTTTTAGCTGTTTTAAAATCACAAATTAGCAGCACTTTTATTGCCAGAGTTCCCCATGTTGGGCGAAGATGTGGGTGTGGGCATGGGTGATAAGAACTAAAACATAAAATTTGCCCGTGACATGTTTAAAAGGTGGCAGAAATTGAGAGGTTGTTGCTGACTCATGAAAAGATGCCAGGATTCTTGGCCTCCGGAAGAGAAGAATTCAATCGGGGGGCCAGAGACAATCAAAAGAATGTCTCAAGTTTGAGAAAATTTTACCAGACCCACTCCCATTCCCACAATTTACATTTTAGGAGAACAAGATTAGAATTTAACAATAGAAAGATCCTACCAGACCCACTCCCGTAATATACATTCTAAAATATCAGGATGAGTCAGAAGGTTTTCAAGAAGGAGAAACTGTCCTCAAGCAGGACACGTTGTTGTTGTATAATCCTTAGTACAGAGTTTAAACTGAGTTGTTTAAACTGAGTTGTTTGCTGTATAATCATCACTTCCAGGCTTAAAGATAAAAACGTTTTATGTGACTTGGGCTTCCCTGGTGGCTCTGAGGTTAAAGCATCTGCCTGGAATGCAGGAGACCCGGGTTCGATCTCTGCGTTGGGAAGATCCCCTGGAGAAGGAAATGGCAACCCACTCCAGTACTCTTGCCTGGAGAATCCCATGGATGGAGGAGCCTGGTGGGCTACAGTCTATGGGGTTGCAAAGAATCGGACATGACTGAGCGAATTCACTCACTCACTCATGTGACTAGGACTAAGGAATGTAGAGGGAAGAAAAATGTTTGTCCTTTCCTCCTCCTGGAGAATTCCAGATCCCTCTCTTCTTGCGGACCCCCGGACTTCTTATCAACCTACCTAGGAACTGACTCTCTCAAAACCTCATTCAGTCTGTACCCGATCACTGGGGCGTGGGGGGATATATACCCCAGTGTGTTGTTATTGTTCAGTTGCTAAGTCATGTCTGACTCTCTGTGGCCCCATGGACTGCAGCACACTAGGCTTCCCTGTCGTCCTCTACCTCCCGGAGTTTGCTCAAGTTCATGTCCACTGAGTTGGTGATGCCATCTGGCCATCTTGTCCTCTGCCGCCCTCTTACCCCAGTGTATGGGAACATTATTGCATCTGTGTGGTCACCAAGCACAGGTTAGGTAGTCTTGAACTTGAACAAAGTAACCTTCCATCTTCCCCTGCTCCCTGTCTTGGACACACAGAAGCAAGCCTTCTGATAATCCTGCTACTTTGGACTTAATCTCACCTGTGATTCTGATTGTTAGTCTCACTTGACAAATCCCCAGGGGTAAGGCCAGTCCCCAAGACCATCAAGCATTTACTCATGAAGTTTACATGACTTTGTACTATTTTAGAGAGAGAGGCAAGGTATTTTGAGAGCTAACAGCTTGAAACTTGAAGTCTAAACAGCAGGCCGAGGTCATTCTCCTTGTACTTTGGAGAGAGGCAGAGTGCTCAACAACAGTGGCCCTAAGTGTGGTCCCCAGACCAGCAGCAGCAGAGTCACCTGGGAATCTGACAGGGATGCAAGCTCACAGGCCCTGCCCCCGAAACTCTAGCAGTCTGTGTGTTAACACGGCCTCCAGGGGAGTCTGGTGCCCACCGGCCTTGGGAACCTCCGTGGTGATGGTTCAGGGCCAGGCTGCCTGGGTCCACATCCCCGCTGTGCTCATGCTGGCTGAGTGCCTGTGAGCAAGCCACGTGACACACGTGTGCCTCTGTTCCCCGCTCTGTACGCCTGGGATGGTATGAACACTCTTGGGCGGTTGTGAGGAGCTAACGCATGTAAGAGCTGTCCCGTGGTGAATAGCGTGTAAGTGCAGAGCTGTGTTACTATCCTGACAGCAAAGGGGTTTGTGTTGGTTTGTCGAAGAAGAAACATCCCTTACTGAGTTTTGGTGCCTTTGATGCTTGAAACTTCTCTCTATGCCATGCTTGTCCTAGAAGTGAAAACTGGGCAAATTCAACTGCCATAAAGTCAGTGGGAGCTTGGCTGATTATATAATATAGTGTATGCTATGTTTAGTCACTCAGTCCTGTCTGACTCTCTGCAACCCCATGGACTGTAGCCTGCCAGGCTCCTCTGTCCATGGGGATTCTCCAGACAAAAATACTGGAGTGGGTTGCCATGCCCTCCAGGGAATCTTCCAAAGCCAGGTCTCCCTCATTGCACGTGGATTCTTTACTGTCTGAGTCACCAGGGAAGCCTAAGAATACTGGAGTAGGTTGCCATTCCCTTCTCCAGGGGATCTTCTTGACCCAGGAATCAAACCGGGGTCTCCTGCATTGCAGGCAGATTCTTTACCAGCTGAGTTACCAGGAAAGCCCAATATATACCATATAGTGTATATAATATCTGGAGAAAGAAACGGCAGCCCGCTCCAGTACTCTTGCCTGGAAAATCCCATGGACGGCGGAGCCTGGTGGGCTACCATCCACGGGGTTGCAAAGAGTCGGGCACGACTGAGCGCCTTCCCTTCACTCCTGTGGGCTTCCCTGGTGGCTCAGACAGTAAGCCATCCACCTGCAATGCAGGAGACCCTGGTCCCAGAAGATCCTTGGAAAGGAATGGCAACCCACTCGAGTATTCTTGCCTGGAGAATTCCATGGACAGAGGAGCCTGGCGGGCTACAGTCCACAGGACTGCAGAGAGTCAGACACAACTGTGTGACTTTCACTAACATAATATGTAATATATACAATATATGAAAGAAAGTGTCAGTTGCTCAGTCATGTCTGATTCTTTGTGACCCCATGGACTGTAGCCCGCTAGGCTCCTCTGTCCATGGAATTCTCTAGGCAAGAATACTGGAGTGGGTTGCCATTCCCTTCTCCAGAGGATCTTCCTGACCCAGGGATTAAACCCAGGTCTCCTGGATTGCAGGCAGATTCTTTATTGTCTGGGAATAATAATTACCAGGGCAACCCTGTAATACATAATTTATATAATTTGAGTAACAAGAGTGAATGAACATATTATATATGTAATATATAATGTGTACATTATTATATATACAGCAATGTTCATTCACTGTTACTCAAATCTGTGTAGCAGTTACTCTGATTTGCAGTGTTGTGTTTTCAAATATTCTGTTCTATCTTTTTAGTTGGTAAAAGTTTAGATGTGACTCTGTATATACATTACATAAGAAAGTAAAAACCCTTGGCTTCGTCTCTGATTTCCTAAAATGATTGATTTTTGACTTTCATTCTGTTTGAAAATTGCACTCTCCTTCTTGCATAAAGAAGACCTTGATGCTCCTGGAGTGGTTTACAAGGGAACCTCTGCTGTTCATGTCACAAAACCGGGTGTGTCTTGTTAGAGGTGACCCTTTGACAGAGTCCGTAGACTGAGAAGGTCATGTATCATTGAAGAAAGGTAAACAGCTGTGGACAGACCAGGCCCATTTTGGTGACTTGCCATAAATAGTGTCTCTTACCCACCTGAGTCACAAGCAGCGTTGACCCAGCGGGGTTCCCCCTCAGAGGATCATTCTTGTGAAAAACCCTCTCCCTTCCTGGATGTGTGTCAGTGATGGCTGTATCTAGATGGAGGGCATTGGGCTCGGAGGGGAAGAGGGAGAAGCCGGGGAGGCTGCTGGCATGCCAGCCATGGATGTGAGGCATCTCGACCTTCTTCCTCCTGTCCTGACATGCCGAGTCACCCCTGACTGCTCTCCTTTGCTAGCCTGGAGCATCTGAAACCTGACTTCTGTATCCAGCCTCCACTGGCACTGATGGGCAGTGAGTTTGGATCGCTGACTTTATTCCAAGCCCTTGCTGGGTGTTCCAAGCCCTCTGCCCTATACATTACAAAAATTTCTTTATTAAAGTAGAGTTGATTTATAATATTGTATTAGTTTCAGGTGTATGGCAAAGTGATTCATATATATATATATTTTTTTCAGATCCTTTTCCACGATAGGTTATTACATGATAGGTGAAAATAGTTCCCTGTGCTGTACAGCAGGTCCTTGTTTATTTTATGCACAGTCGCATGTTATCTGTTAATCCCCAATTCCCAATGTACCCCTCCCCTGCTCTCCCCTCCAGTAACCATAAGACCGTTCTCTGTGAGTCTGTTTCTGGTTTTGTAATTAAGTTCATTTGTATCATCTTTTTAAGATTCCACAGATAAGCAACATCACACGGCATCTGTCCTGTGCTTTTCTTGACTCCACTTTTTGTATGCGTGGTGGCTGAGAGCCGGGGCTCCAGCTTCAAGCTCTGGTCGCCCCCCTGAACCCTGTGTGGCTGTCACACACCCCACCTCTGCAGGCTGCGCGCTGCCAGCTCCGGGAGGGAGCCATGACGGGACCGGCCTCCCCGTCCTCTGTGGGCCGGCAGGAGCGCTCGGCCGGCACCTGAGCGCTGGAAGCCCGGGAGGCATTTGCTGCTCCGCCAGCCTGATAGCCCAGTTATTATTATTATTATTATTTTTTATGTAGACCAGTTTGTAAAGTCTTTATTGAATTTGTTTTGGTTTTATGTTTTGGTTTTTTGGCCACGAGGCCTGTGGGATCCCAGCTCCCTGACCACGGTTTGAACCCACACTCCCCGCGCTGGAAGCTGAAGTCTTAACCGCCGGACCGCTGGGGAGGCCCCGAGCCTGGTTACTTTAAGTCCCCGTGCTCCATCTCCCCTGCTCTCAGGGGCCTGAGCACCCTTGTTTGCGTGGCTGTCTTTGGTTTGGCCTCAGTGCCCTGAGCCCCGGAGCTCAGCTGCAGCCCCCGTGTGTGGACCCCCTGGTCTCGTCATCGGTGAGGACCAGCCTTGTCCTCCCTGTAGTCACCGAGGCGTGTCCCTGAAGCACTGCCACGTCCTTGGGGGGCGGCGTGGGGGGCCCCTGGGTGACCTGGAGCAGCGTCAGGTTGCAGTGCAGGCTCCTGTGTCCACCAAGCCCACACACCCTGTGGACTCCGTTTCTTCCCCGTCATGGTTTCACCTGCCTCCTCTGTCCTCTTTAAACCACACCCTTCCCCTCTTTTTCCTGTCCTCTGCTGTCTGTGCCCCATTTTTGGATGATGGCCTTCTGGCCATCTCCCACTTTCTCAGCTGACAGACTCCCCCATTCGTCATGAGCCCTACTTTTGAAATATAAATCTCATTCTAGCTCAACCTAGATAGCTTATTAAAAAGCAGGGACATTACTTCCCCAACAAAGGTCCATCTAGTCAAAGCCATGGTTTTCCCAGTAGTCGTGTATGGATGTGAGGGTTGGACCATAAAGAAAGCTGAGCACCAAAGAATTGATGCTTTTGAACTGTGGTGTTGGAAAAGACTCTTGAGAGTCCCTTGGACTGCAAGGAGATCCAACCAGTCCATTCTGAAGGAAATCGGTCCTGGGTGTTCATTGGAAGGACTGAAGCTGAAACTCTAATTCTTTGGCCACCTGATGCAAAGAACTGACTCATTTGAAAAGACCCTGATACTGGGAAGGATTGAAGGCAGGAGGAGAAGGGGACGACAGAGGGTGCAATGGATGGATGGCATCACTGACCCAATGGACATGAGTTTGAGTAAGCTCTGGGAGTTGGTGATGGACAGGGAGGCCTGGTGTGCTGCAGTCCATGGGATCATAAAGAGTCGGACACAACTGAGCGACTGAACTGAACTGAGCTCTGCCAGCCATGTTGCATTCATATCTTGGGCTGTATTTCTTGGCATCCTTGTTACAAGTCCTAAGAACATGTTGCCAGTTGCCCCCATTGACGCCCAGCTACCAGTTCCCCTCAGCCATGGTGCCCCATGGGCCCTGTTGGCCCTCGGGGGCAGTCCTCACGCTGACATCCCCACCACATCCTCATTCTAGAAGCTGCTCCTCTGATAAGAACGTGTCTGGTGCTTCCTTCAGGACCAGACTGTCCCCACATCGCTGTTCCTGGTTCTGTATTATTTCTGGATGAGAGTCTTTTCCTACCTTCCAGAACAGAACTGATGTCTTCACATCTTCACTTCAAAGCTTTGGACTTGCGTCCCCTCTTGCTGTTTTCCACGAACACCCCCTCATCTGTCCGCCCACAGTCACCTTAGTGACGGGGTTGGGGGTAATTTGTCAGCAGGGGCTGTGACACACACATTGAAGGGAGGGCTTTATAGATGGCAGGCCGGGCGTGCCCCCCGCAGACCCTGTCCAGCAGCTGAGTAAACGCTGCGTAGCCACACCTACTGCTCCGAGCTTGGAAAAGATGACAATAGTGTTGCCTTCCAGCTCTGAGCCGTGTAAACAGGAAAAACTGTTTCCCCTCTGAGAAGTCTAAGACTTTTCACTGAGATGTTTCGCTGGCCTCCAGACCATTGGATGGACTAGAGATACATTTTATTCCTTTGTTGCGGGCTGTCTTTCATCATGATCTCAAAAGGCGGGAAGGCCCTTGTGGAAAACTCAGGGTCCACTAGCTTCTGTCTTGACCATGATGTGTCTGTGAACTCATGTCTGAGTCGCAGTTTCCTCAGCTGTAAAATGGGGGTAATGATACTCTGCCTACTTTGCAGGATGGCCCAAGCCAAGCAGATGCAGGCACTTTGTAACGGATTTAAATGTATGCTGCCCGTATTATGATGCTCATTTTAAGTTAAGTACTGAATTTAGTCATGTTTCTGTCCTGTAAGCTCTCCACGCAGAATGTTTCCAGCATCAGGGGGTCTGCGTCTTTCCAGGGAGGGCAGAAACCTCCCCCTCCCTGTCACAGAGATTCCAGGCCACTCTCTGCCCCTGACCCTGGGGCGTCAACTCACCCCGAGGTGACTGTCCCTCACGCCGCCTTGTCACAACATATGGGTCCCTCACCCTGTCTGTCTATGATCCCTTGGGTTATGTTAGCTGGAAACTATAAAAAAAAAAAACCAAAAAAAAAAAACCACCTGTGTATGTAAATACAAGAGCAGCCCTGTGGAGTCCAGTGGAAGGAATGGGCTTGGTGAGTTTGCCTCACAGGAGCCCAGGCGGCTCACAGCGGGGCCGACACTGACTCCAGTCTGCGGTCCACACAAGCAAGGACTCGGCTATTAATGCAGGCTGTGTGCAAAGGTGTTGATTAAAAAAAAAAGTATTGATGCTCAGAAATAGCATATGAATCCTGGTTTCCCCTTCCACAGAAAGTAAAAACGTGAGGATTGTCGGGCCCTCATTTAAAAAAAAAATCAAAACTTAGTAAATGTTCATCTTTGCTAATCCTGATTTTAGTATTTTTTTCATCCTTTTCTTCATGCCACCCCCCTCCATTTTCTTTTTAGAGTTCGTTAGCCATAAAGTGAACAATCGCAGGCCTGTTGACTTATTTTTTCTTAAATCTAAACGCCTCTGGCACGAGCAGTTGGGATCCCGCGGACGTGTCTCTGCCACACCCAGTGCCTGCGTACTCGCCTGGATGGCGCCGGGTGCGTGTCCTGTGTGATGGGTGGGCACGGGCAGCTGTCCTGCCTGCATTCTGATGCGGGGCGGGACTGAGGGCTGAGCCGGGGCCCTGTGCCCTCACCTGCTGTCTCCTCTCTTTTTCAGAGACTCAGACCTGTTTCTGCTAGGCACACGTGCTGTGTGGGCCTCGGAGGCAGGCTGGCTAGAGTTCGACATCACGGCCACCAGCAACCTGTGGGTCCTGACCCCGCAGCACAACATGGGGCTGCAGCTGAGCGTGGTTACGCGCGACGGTAAGTTCAGGGACTCGAGCCTTCACCTCCTTGGTGGCAGGTGTGGGCAGCCGTGGTCCCCAGTTGGCCCCCCGTTTCCCAACCTCCCAGAGCCCCAGTGGACAAGCAGAGACCTGCCCCAGGGCCTCTTGGCAAGGACTCAGGGACAGTTAAGATGGTTTGGGAGCCTCAGAGAGGGGTAGGAGCGGGGTGCTGAGTTAAAGAGGAAGGCCGGGGCGAGGTCTAGGTGCTGACATTGAGTAGGTTTGTGGAGGCCCTTCCAGCATCTCTTCCTGCAGTATCAGAGCTTGGCAGGTCCCAGTCCCCTCGGGCTGGACACAGTCAGCCCGTGAAGTCACCTTCCTGGGTGGGAGACATAAGATCGGGAAGATGGGCGTGAACAGAAGATAGCAGCAGAAGCAGGGGAACTGGGGGTCCTGCCACCCCTTGCCCTGCCTCCCGGGACCTTGGCAGGAAGAGGGGGGAAGGCTCAGGGTGCCCCGTGTCTCCCCGCACGCGGGCTCCTCTTCTCTGAGGGTACCTGGGAGGCTCGGGTGTCTGGCTGCAGGTGGACGCCAGGCTTTGGTACCACATCTCAGAGGTGTGCTTTGGTATTTGCCTTGCAGGGCTCAGCATCAGCCCCGGGGCGGCAGGCCTGGTGGGCAGGGACGGCCCCTACGACAAGCAGCCCTTCATGGTGGCCTTCTTCAAGGCCAGTGAGGTCCATGTGCGCAGTGCCCGGTCGGCCCCCGGGCGGCGCCGGCAGCAGGCCCGGAACCGCTCCACCCCGGCCCAGGACGTGTCACGGGCCTCCAGCGCCTCAGGTGGGTTGGGGACGCTGTCTTCCCTGTGGGCCCCGGGGCGTCCGTGAGGACACAGGACCTGCCGAGGCTTGCAGACACTGCGCAGCTTCTGCAGGCCCACATGCAGCTGTAGGTGCCCTGGATTATCTGGACGGCGCCTAGGCCGTCAGAGGGGAGCCCTTGTGACCCCAAGATCGTCTGCAGGTTGAGACAGCCTCAGTGTCTGTTGTTCCAGAAAAGCGTCCTTCTGTCTGATCAGATTTCTCCCAGCTCTTCTTCATTCCCATAAAGATCCAGGGAATGACTGCATTTTCTCCAAATTGCATTACACCCGGGAAGTGGTGACGAACAGACTTCATGCATTTGTAGAGGGTGGGCTCGTGTTGGTCAGTGCTCGTGGCTGGGAGTGATAGCAAGTCAGTTCCGGCACCCCTCTCTGACGGGTTTCATTGGTTTTCATTCAACTGGGAAGTTTGGGGTTCTGCCTTGAGATGTGGTAAGACCCACGGGCTCAGCGGATAGTAGGAATACCTTTTCGTGTGTCCCTTTGTTGGCGTTCTCAGAAGCCTGGCTTGACATGTGGTGCTGAGGAAGAGGCAACCTCAGCTTCAGGACGAGAGCGCCTCTTCTGCAGTAGCTTTAGTTAGGGGGTGGGGTGCGGCCCCCACCCCCCCACACCCTCCCCGCCTGCCCTGAATGGGCAGGTTCAAAGGGCAAGAGAGAGGAAACAGCCCTCTTTGCAGACAGGCTCACTCCCACGCAGAGCCGCAGCAGGAGACGCAGAAGTCCAGTCTTCAGAACAGGAGGCAGGGCGTGCAGGTGCTGATATGCAGCACAGAGCTGGTCAGTGTTGAATTCAAAGCAAGGTGCATCTTGCTCTAAAGTGGGTGCTTGCAGGTTCTAGGCTTCCTTTCCCTTTAGCCCAGAAATCAGGCACGAAGTTGAGGGTTCACTTTGGGATTCGTAGTCAGAGATCTTGCTTTCCTAACAAGCGCTCTGTAACTTTGCGTGTGTGCTTGTGCTAAGTCACGTCCGACTCTCTTCAACCCCGTGGACTGTAGCCCGCCAGGCTCCTCTGTCCATGGGGTTCTCCAGGCAAGAATACTGGGGTGCATTGCCATGCCTCACTCCAGGGGAATCTTCCTGACCCCGGGACTGAACCTACATCTCTCTTGTTTTCTGCATTGGCAGGCGGGTTCTTTAACATTGACACCACCTGGGAAGCCCTACTTTGTGACTTAGGATGAACCTAATCCAGTTCGGCTTTGGTTTACCCAGCGGTTAAGTGGGCATGGTTGATTCTTAGTGGCTTTGCTGGGACTGAATGAGAAGCATTGCTCTGGCTCAAAGATGAGGTGCCTCCAGCCATAGGAAGTTCTTAGCAGGTCTGTCAGACTCCTTGGAAGGGGTGTAAAATACGTCAGGAAGATGCATTAACTCTTCCAGGTGACTTTAAAACAATGTCATCTTCTGCGGCTGGAAAGAGTTCGTGGAACTTTCCAAAGCACCCAGTTTTCCTGTGGGAAGCAGTGTCTTCACTCTGGGTTCTGACTCAGCCGTTTCTGTTACCAGTAACTTGGATGTGGAACCAGAAGGTGCACCACCCAGCGTGACGTGACATTTTGCCGCTTGTCCTCTTGGTGTTTCTTGGAAGCGTCGCCCAGCATGGGTGTTCCTGTGTTTACCACTAGAAACAGTCAGGGCTAGGGTTTAAAGAAAAAGAAGTGATGACTTTCCTGTACGCGCTTTGGAGGAAGCCTTCTGAACAGCAATCATCCCGGGCTTCTCCTCGGGGCATGGCGATGCAGCCCACCAATGGCAGCCATTCATTAATGAGCTGCGGTCAGTTTGGTGCTGGGACCTCAGATGTGAAGGCAGCTCTTGGGATGCTGATTGCTTTTTTTTTTTAATGAAAATTTCACTTGATTTATTCCACCTCCCCTCCCCCGCCAGTACACACATAAAATTTCTAATTGAGAAAACATGTCATCTCTGATTTGGGTTTCCGTGGCATCACTGAATTATTCTCTTCCAAGTCCCTTTCAGCACTTTGTTTCCAGTTTGATGAGTTTAAATTAAATATGAGTATTAAAGGTGGACTGATTTGTAAGAAGAGGCAAGTATATCTGCTTTTTCTGGGTCTTCCCACCCACCACCTCCCAACCCTGTACTCTGGAATGGACTTTGTTCTTTTCAGGGGTAAGAAGGCAGGGTTCCTAACAAATGCCTCTGTCTTCACAAAAGGGGGTTTAAACCCCTTACTCTGGAGGGTCCTCCCCCGCCCACACTATCTTCAAAGACCCTCTCAAGATGGTCCAATTAATGATCCGGGTTAGACCCACTGAAGTATTGCTTTACTTTAAAAAAAACACAAAACATGTATTTCTTTATTTTTTGGCTGAGTCAGGTCTTAAGTTGCAGTATGCAGGATCTTCGTTGTGGTTCACAGGCTTAGTTGTTCATCCACGGATCAAACCTGCGTCTCCTACATTGCAAAGTTGGTTCTTAACCGCTGGACCGTCAAGGAAGTCCCCTGCTCACTCTGTCTGGTTCTTTCCTCCTTACTTATTCTTGCCGTCCATGGGGACAGGTGTGCAGAGGCACTAGCTCTTGGAGAAAGGATTTCCAGAAAGATAACGATCTGCTGCCCAGGGGCACAGACCAGCTGGTTCATTTTCTTTCTGGGCTGTTGTGGGGCCAAACGCTTCTGGGTCTTCACGCACTTTGTAGATGCTGCTGAGACCGGCAGCTGTGGTCATGTGTGACTGTGTGAGTCCAGGCAGGACTTCTCCTTGTGAGTCTTTCCGGAGGTTGGAGGAAGAGTGTTGGCCCCTGCTGCCCCCATCTTCCACGGTGTGCTCCTGGGGAATTAACATTTCTTCCCTCAAACGACCAGCAGCAGTAGCCCACCAGACACCGTCCTGCCACTGGGCAGAGGCGTGAGCATCAGTCCTCCAGCTGAAACGTGGCAGGGAAATATGAGTCTGTGTTTGAAACTGAGCTGCCAGTACTGGAGACGGCAGGACCAGTCCTCAACGAGGGAAGGGCCGAGCGCCCGTCTGCCCCTCCCCGTCCTCCCCCACATCTGCTCTCACATCTCTCCTTGGCCTTCTAGTGGACTTTCCAAACACATGCACCAAAACAGTGGGTTTGGACCCAAGTGTCCCTGGATGGGTTTCACTTACCCTCTGTTTGCACTTCTCCAGTGGGCTTGCGTATCATCTGGACCGTATCATTCATCGTTCTGACACGTTTTACTAGTCCTGGTGCAAGCCCGCTGGGGATTCTAGTGACTCAGCCACTGATCCTGCGGTGCCCACCCTGTCCACGGTTCCCAGAGCTCTCATTAGATGGTCTTGCTGCCGCCTACCTTCTTTCACAGTATCTTTCTCTCCGGTTCCATGATTTTATCTCCAGGGGGACTGACACCTGACCGACCCATTACAAGAGTTGTGAACAAATAGCTTTGAGGGATGGTTCTGTGTGGTGATTCTAGATTCTGTTCTAGCTCATTTTTCAAGATCTTTCCTACACATCTTTGGGGCAGGAGTAGTTAATGCGATTTCAATTCAGCTGGTGAGTCTGAGGTTTTCTGCATGTCTACCAGCTGGCTGCCAACACCACGAGTGAGACTTGCTCTGTGTTTTGGCAGTTGGTTTTAAAACATTTTATGCCACTTGGAACAATTATGTCAAATTGGATTAGCTAACTTTGGGTCCCCTTCATCCTTCATGTTCATGGTGCCATCACTCAGCCCTGCTGACTGTCATGAACCAGTAACTTCCCAAGACCCTCTCTGTCTTCAAAATGAGCTCCTCATTGATTCAGATGCTACCTGTGGGCATCTCTTAAATTCTCCTTCTATCTTTTTCCAGCCCACCCAAACATGTATCTTTAGGGATCCTGGGAGAAAAGGTGGCTCTGTAAGTAATCTGCTGACCTTCTGGTTGCTAGTTCATACCTTCTAACTCTTGAACTTCCCAGTTGGGACCATTCAGTATGCTTCCAGCTTAAGAAAAGTATGTAGAACTCATCACTTGCAAAGCAGCGATGCGGGTACTCTATTATAACTATCACATCTTTTGCTGTAGATTTCATGGAATTTGAGCCCGCAGACTAGGGGCTCTCCTCCTCACAGATCAGTGTTTGCTCGGCCTTTCAGTTCTTGGCAGGTTGTCCCCTCTGGTTCCTCGTTTTCGTCCATGGATGGACGTGCCAGAGGTGCGTGGGCTCACCCACTACGGACACGCGATGCTTGGGCAGAATGGACGTGGGTCAGGGCTGTGACAGTTCTTCAAAGGCATTGAGCTACCCTGGTGGCTCAGACAGTAAAGAACCTGCCTGCCAATGCAGGAGACATGGGTTCGATCTCTGGGTTGGGAAGATTCCCCTGGAGTAGGGCATGGCAACCCACTCCAGCATTCGTGCCTGCAAAATTCCATGGCCAGAGGAGCCTGGCAGGCTACAGTCCACGGGGGGTACAAAGAGATGGACACAGCTAAGGAACTAACCTTTTAAAAGGCATTGGGGATTTTGTCATTTTGACCTTAAATTCAAATTTTAGGGCCAGTAGTTTGGCTCCCAGATGTCTCGGTCAAGAGGTAGAGGCTTGTCCAGAGTTTTTTAAATGAAATCAGAACTTAATTCTCCACAGCTGTGGAGGACAAGTGTGGCATGAGTGATTGGAAAGTTGAATTGTTCCAAACTCCATATTCATAATACTTGACTCCCTTTTGCCATTAAGCCCCTTTAGGGTAAGAGTTGCCAAGGAGTGAAGCTGACTAGAACTTGACCTTCTCCTCCATCCCTAGGGTTCACCCCTTATGAATGTGCTATTGGCCAGTAGGCTGAATAATAAGAGGCATAAACAGCTGCTGCCAGACACTCAAATAATCCATCAAGTACTGCCATCTCCCAGGAGAGCACTGGGATCCAGGTCCTTCTAGCTAGGGACTGGGGACAGAGGGATGTGGAGCAGGGAGTCTCAGGGCTCAACCTTTAAGGGATGTCTCTGTCGTCAAGATCCTTCCTCCCTATTCTCTTATTCATCAAGACAAAGGCTGAGAAGAGATCAGAGCCCCGATTAAATGGAGCCATGTGAGACCTTGAAATCCTGCAGCCACAAACGAGTGGGATGGGCCTTCACCGTTGCCTCTCGTGCTAACCATCCCGCTGTAAAGAAAATCGAGACGCTGAAAATCAAGCTGCCCTCTCCCTGCCCGCCCCCCGTCCCCAAACACTTTATGAGATTATCGACACCAGAAATCCTGCAGCGTCACGGCACAGGAGCTGGGCTTTCCCTGGCAGGCCTTGGAAGCCTCGTGGATCATGGGGTACATGGGAGCCAGAGCCGCCTCTGGGAGAAGCTGGCAGATCCAGCGGAGGTGGGACAGAAGCGGTCAGACTGGTGCAGACGGAGGTGCCGGGGGAACAGCTGCTCTTTGTCCCTGACCTTGTCATTCTAGGCTGGAAGGGAGATGAGAGCAGGGAATTGTTGCCTCTAAAAAACAAGTTTCCTCTGGGAGGACTAGCCTGAGCTAAGAGAAACTGGGCTGTGTGGACAGCATGCTCTGTGCGCCTGCTGTTCTAGTGTTTTCCTGGCAGAGCCTGGGGCCTGCAGCTGGTGGGCCTGGGGTGGGGGAGGGGCAGGGCCAGCCCCCACAGCCCCGGGCGGGGGGCGGCAGAAGCCCTGGCCCCTCCCCCAGGCCCTAGTTTCTTGGGCCGCCCTGCCTCTGTCTCTTCCCTCCCGTGTTTCTTCTCTCTCTTCCTCCTGGGGCTGGAAAGGCAGCAGGCCTGCTGCTGGACCCCAGGGCTTGGGCTGGCCCGGGGCCTCCCCGGGGGCTGCCCAGCCCCGCCTGGGGTGTGAGGAGGGCCCTGCCCTTCTCGTCCAGGCCCACCCCCACCAGCCCCACTCCCCTGAGCATCTGCCAGCCTTTGGCCCCAGGAAAGAAAGAGCCAGAATGGCAGCGGGGTGGTGGGGGGTGGGGGGTGGGATCGTGGGTCAGCTAGAGCAGAGTGTCGGCCGGGAGCCCTCGCCCACGTCATCTCGGTTCCAGCTGGCAGGACGAGAAACTTCCCTGCTTGTACCCTGACACCAGCCAGGGGTCCTCCGGTCCGGTTCCATCCTGACCTCCCTGCCTGGGGTGGGCACAGGTGCCGTGAGGTCAGGGGCTCTGCCTCCTTCTGATGCCCCCTGCTGGTCTGTCTACTGAGGGGATTCAGGGCTTCCGGCAGCGGCCCCTCCCCAGTCTGATGATACTCTGGAGCAACTCCTGGACCTTGGGGGAGCGCTGCACTCAGGATTCCAGTTGGATTATAAGGGATGCAGGGGAGAAACAGCCCCTCGCTCCCCCTCTGAGAAGAGCGGCCGGGGACACGGGGCTCCCCCACCCCAACCCCCCCGCAGGGATAGGCTCCCCTGAGCCCCGTGTCCAGAGCCATCACATGGGGCTCAGGACTTGACCTCCATCTCCAACCCCCCTTCCCCGGAGGTCAGGCTGGCCTGAGCTCTTTCAGGGGAGCAGACCCCATCCTGGACTCTCTGGGGACCCAGGAGGAGCTGGAGTGATCACACAGGAAGTTCCACAATTTGGGTCACTCTTCACGCGTCCTCACGCTCATTCCACAACTGCTCTCTCCCCTTCTGCCTCGTAACTGTCCCTTCTCTCTAGCACCCTCCGTGCACGGCGTCCAGATTCTGTTTTGTGCTGGAGTGAGCTGGGCACGTCATGCATCACCCCTGCCACTCCCCGAGTCGCTGGAGGGCAGAAGCCTCGTCTGACGGGGCCCCTTGTTTCTTGGGGAGGGCATGTCACACAGAAGCGGCTCCGTCAGTCCTTGATGAGCGGGGGTCGGGTGAGAAACCAGACTAGCGGGGCCTGACTCCAGAGAGGTGTGCACGCTTCTGCTGAAGCGGGTGCTGCTCTCCTGGCGCAGCTTAGTGCGGGCTGGGGGACACTGACCCAGTCACAGGACTGGACAGCAGGGTCCACCCCCCCTGCCCCCCGGCCTCCTGGCCAGGCCTGGCTCCGGGGCGCCCCCTTCAGGAGGCCCTTCCTGACCCCCAGGCCGTCCTCACAGGCTCTAGGCAGCTTCAGGACGGTCCCTGGTAGAATCGGAACCTGCTGGTGTGTTTGTCTTGAACGTGAATCATGTCCTCAGTTAGGGCTCTGGGGACTCTTGGTCCAGCAGGGGATCACAACACGCCCCTGTTGCTAAAAGGGGTCCCTCGCGTCAGCGCAGGCGTGTCAAGACGGGAGCCGGTGTGCCTGACCCCGGGGTAGAGGGGAGAAAGCGTGTCAGACGCCTGAGCAGCTGGCAGCCTGCGGAGCTCCGGGTGCCCCAGGCTTCGGCCAGCAGGGGCTCCCCTGTGGCCAAGGGCCCGGATGAGGCTGTGAAGGAAGGAATGAGGGAGTTACCGGGCGCGCCTTCTGATCCCCAGCAGACTACAACAGCAGCGAGCTGAAGACGGCCTGCAGGAAGCACGAGCTCTACGTGAGCTTCCAGGACCTGGGGTGGCAGGTGAGTGCTCCCGACTGTCTCGGGGTCTCCTCGCGTCCTGAAGGCGGCGGCGGTCATCAGCAGAGACCTTGCACTTCAGGGTCAGGAAGGTTCCTCCTGGGAAGGTGCTTAGGAGCCTTTCAGATGCCCAGGTCTTGGAGGGGAGGGGCGACAGCCCACCCACTTGTGCTTGAAGCACTCCCACCCTTGCACCTCTCGGGGGGGCCCCAGGTGCACGGCCTCCAAGTCCCTGCAGATCCATAGCCAGCCCAGAGCGCTCCCCTCGTTCTCTCTCGGTCCCCAGGGCCTGCATTGCTTTGGCATTTCAACAATGTGCGCTGGGTTTTGAGAAAGGGCTGGAAAAACTGATCTGACAGTTATCAGCTCACCCAGACTGGAAGGGCACCCGTATGCTGCCTCCTTCCTGAAGCCGCTGCTCAGACAAATGCTAGGTGCCATGGGACTGGAGATGGTTCCCATGTGCAGGTGGCATTATGGGGACAGGGGAACCCTGGACTCCAGGAGGCACCTCTGGTCCAGGTTCCTAGAGCTGACCACCTGCGGGCCTCCAGGCAGGCCGGGGCAGGTGGGCCCAGCGGGGGGGAACCAGGGCTCCAGAGTCAGACTGAGCAGGTCTGCACCTTGCTCTGCCCCTCACGCATCCTTGACCCCATGTCTGTCTCCTTAGCTGCCCCGCATGAGCGAGGCCTTCTCACGGGGTTCCTCAGTGCCCAGGGCCTGCGGGGCACGTGTGCTGACCCCTTGTTTCCTTTTGCATTCGGTTAAGGACTGGATCATTGCCCCCAAGGGCTACGCTGCCAACTACTGTGACGGAGAATGTTCGTTCCCTCTCAACGCACACATGAACGCCACCAACCACGCCATCGTGCAGACCCTGGTGAGTGCTGGCCAGCTCCACGCCACGGGGGGCGGGGGGTTCAGCCAGGACCAGGGGCCGTCCCTAATGCTGCCCCCTTCTCCTGTCTCTGCAACAGGTTCACCTCATGAACCCTGAGTATGTCCCCAAACCGTGCTGCGCGCCCACGAAACTGAACGCCATCTCGGTGCTCTACTTCGACGACAACTCCAACGTCATCCTGAAGAAGTACAGGAACATGGTCGTACGAGCGTGTGGTTGCCACTGACTCGGGGTGAGTGGCTGGGGACGCTGTGCACACCCTGCCTGGACTCCTGGATCACATCTGCCTTAAGAAGCCCATAGGGGCCCCGGGATGCGGGAGGAGACCCCGACGCAGACCTGAAGGGACCCTGTCCGCCCCTTGCTCACACCATGAGCGTTGTGAGTAGCCATCGGGCTCTAGGAAGCAGCGCTTGAGCGTCTGGGGACTGCAGAAATGTAACTTGGGTGCCCCTCTGCACCCTCCCCAAACCCACCAAAATCAGTTACTGCTTTAGATCCAAGCTCCTTATGGTTTTAGAGAGTAAATAGGGAAAATAATCTTGAAGTAAAAGTTGTCTTTTGCTCAAATATCAGCGGGTTCAGTAGTTTCTCAAAGGCAGAGTTTGAAGACCAGGGGAGGGCCGGATACAGCTGCTCCGACCTTGCGCCGGGAACCTGGGTCTCAGCGGGGCGGCCTGCGAGTGCCTTTTGTCTGTCTTGCCGTCAAGTGTGGGCATTTTGCTGGTGTGAGAAGATACACTTATTTTAGTTCCACTACATCCTTTACTCCCCTCCTCGCCCCGGCATTTGCTGTTTTCTGTGCTAGGACCAAAAGCAGAGTGACCCCTCTTTGAGGGGGAGGCTCCACAGAAGAGAAGCCTTTTTAAAGCCATCGTGTAACTGAGCGACTGTCTGCACCCCTTCCCGTGGGGGACGGCTCTCTGAAAAGCTCGCTTACATTAGGACCGCCACCTCTCTCCTGTGTCGGTAACGCGGTTCTTGGACGGGACAGTGTCCTGCGTCAAGGGTTTAGACTAGTAGAGGCGACGGGCTGACGACTTCCTAAGTCATCCAGACTGCGGGAGGGGTTAGGACAGGCGTGTGGGTTGGGAACCGAAATCACGGTTTTCTCCTGTCGAAAACGAGACTCAGATCAAAGATGAGAATGTTTTCAAGATGTCTGTTTCACGATCATGTACTAGGAAACCAATTTCATACTAAACTGATTAAATAATACATTTATGATCTATATCTGCACTTACAGCTTTTTTGTAAATAGAAACTATAATTTATTGTCTATTTTATGTTTTGTTGTAACATTTAAGGAAAGACCAGACTTTTTTTTTTAAAAAAAGAGTTTATTTAGAAAGTATCATAGTGTAAACAAATTGTACCACTTTGATTTTCTTTTAAAACAAGACTCAATGCAAAGCTGAAGCCACTCATGAGGATTGTGCTTCTCTAGAAAGTTGGGGTTTTTTTTTTTTAAAGAACATCTGTGAACCATACATGATTAATAAAGATCTCCTTTAAGGCAGAGGCTGGCCAGGATCCTGCTGTTTCGTCTGCCGCAGACAGTGGACGGGGTCTTGTTTCTAAGCGGCCACGTCGCCTGAGCAAGGGCGGTGGGGCGAAGGGTGTTACCACGAGGATTGACTGATGCTGAAGGACGTACAGGTTACCGACCTTGAGGGAGCCTAGGCCTACGGCAGCTGATTTCCAAGGGCGTCGGTATAAAGGCTTCATAACCCAGGATGGTGTGAATCAGGACACCAGGGACGTGGCCGACTGCAACCCTGCCTGCCTTGGTCTGGAGGCTGAGTCGATCCCCTCTGCACACAGGAGATGGGCGGCCTCCCGGAGGCAGACCAAACAGGGCATGCGCCGCCACCTGCTGCTGCTTCCAGTCTGGGCTCAGCTGCGGGGCCGCGGGGTGTCCCAGGTCCCTGACACCGGACCTGGGAGAGTTCCTGCAGTCCTCCTGCCCCCTCCTGGGAGGCAGAGACATTCAGAACCTTCCTAGGAGTTCTTAGAAGGGTCACGACGAGCCATGTGGCACTTCCTACGTCCACAGTTTCCACGAGAGACATCAAATCCTGACGTTCACAGGGACTCTGGCTTCACACTCCCTAATCAAATCTTGCAGGAGAGACAGAAGTATTCCTTGAACAGTAACAAGCAATCGGTCAAGTGCCAACACCCACACAAGGCTATGGCAGCGGCACCACCTTACTCAGGCACGTGTTGGGCGCCACCCTCCGTGAGAGGCACCCGCAGAGACGGGAGGTCCAGGAGGGGCTGGAAAAGTGGCTCTTCCACAGGCGTCGGGGATTTGTGTGTTAAATCTGCTCCAAGCTATGGACCAGCCACGTATGAACAAGTCATGTGATCAAAGCAACTCAACAGGGCCACACGGCAAGGCCGCCTTGCTAGGACTCGTGGGCCCTTTGAAAACGCTTTGGATGATGCTGTCACCAGAATCACTTGGGAGCCAAAAGTAGTCTGGCAGTTGGGTTTTCCTCGACTATTTTAGTCTCAAACCATTTCGATTTCACCAAGAGCAGGTTAAAGGGGGGAATGGATGGTAGGTCGCCACCGAAAATATTTAGTTTGCAAATGGATCGTGAGTTACACATTTACTTAGAGAAACTTAAGAATCTGTAGGGTGTGTTGGTTTAAAAACACACACAGAGAAGACAGCACGAGTTTAGTACATTCGGATCTCTGAGTCACCACTGCGGGGAAGCAGGGAGCGGCCGAGGGACAGCGCCCCGCCGGGCTCACAGCTCGTCCTTCGCCTGACGCAGGACGAAGCGGTGCAAGGAATCCAGGTCGCGGCTCCCGCTGTGCTCGCCGACCTTTTCTCCTCCACGGAACAGCAGCAGTGTGGGATAGCCTCGTACCTTAAAAAAGAAAAGAAAAGCTTAAAAAACAGCCCAATTCATGCATAGAGGAAAATCAGAAAAGATCCTTGAGTTGAGCCCAAGGAAGCCTGCAGCTAGATTTTCAGAGCGCACAGACCCTCAGCAAACTGCCCGAGGCTGCAGAAAGCAGAGCCTTGGGGCTCTATTTCACTTTTCAAACCCAAACAAAACACTTTTAATATTAGCATTGAGGAGGCACTTCACCCTGAAGTGGCGTCTCGGACTTTCACACCAGCCCTGGGGAGCTGGTGCGGCTGGCAGGGGCCTGAGAGGCTGCACTCCCGACAAGCTCCCAGGTGACGTGCAGGTGCCCCGAGGCCACACTGAGAAGCGAGAGCCTCACGGACACACACCTGTCCGCTACGGCTCACCTCTTTTCTCTTGAAAACAGACACACCATCTTCTAGTAAGCAGATGACGTTTGTGCTATTCTCTCTTTTAATAAACTCCAGAGGCCTCAGAAATATTTTAAGAAAACAACACAGGTTCAAAAGCAGAAATTGCAAGTGTTCTAGGCTATTCAATGGTGCTAACAGCTCGGAAAGAAGGCAACAGCTGCATGAAGCCAAGCCACCCGCCTAGCCTGCTGGTGCAGCCCTCCCAGTGGGGAAGTGTAGGATCAAACACTTCCTGGATGGAGCGCCGCCTCGTGTCTGAAAAGCAAGCTCCTCAGGTGTTTACGGGGAAGGCGACGCGCCAGCTGTTCGGCCAACGAGAATGGTCCTGCAGGCGGGGTCCTGCCCTCCAGCTCTGAGTCTCGGCTACCGCCAGCCTCCCGCCAGGTGGGGAAGCTTCACCCCCCACCCAGCACCACAGAATCATGTGCACTCACGGAGGAAAGCCTTTCTTTTGGGAGAGCAGCTCTTTTTGCTTTTCAACTGAGAAAGGAAAAAACCTCAAGACTCTCAAAAGGACACGAACACTTTGTTGAGAGGAGGAGGGCAGCGTGAGTGACCTTGGATGAGGCCACACCACCTCATCACAGTCCCCCTGGGAACCCCCCCACCCCCTATTCTGTGCCCAGGAGGCTCCGGCCACGCGGACCCACCGAGTACTTGCTGCAGAGGTTCCGTTCGGCAGTGCAGTCCACCTCGGCGATGGTGACCTCCGCCAAGCCGGGGAATTCCTTCTTGGAGAGGTCCTCCCAGGTCGGGGCCAGGTCCTTGCAGTGCCCGCACCTGGGGACAGAACATGACGGTGCCGCTGAGGCGCTGGGTCCGCTCACCCACGTGCCACTGCCCAGACGGCCTCCTGGGCCTGAGTCTATAAACATCAGCCTTCCTCCTCTCCCGCCCCATCCCTGAATCCAGACCTGACACGTTCAGATAACTGGACAGACGCAACACGGTCTGAGAACGATATTGACGTGGGAAACCATCTCTGTGGTAAACTGCGGGCTCCCTCGTTTATAAGTGTACCATGAGCAGGAAACGAGACCCTTTTTAAAAAATCACTTGAACGCCAAAAGCAGGGTAGATTTCTCATGGCCTCAGATGTTTAAGACAATTCGAAACTTCCTTGAGGCACTGAGCCTCGTTCCAGCCCACCTTACCCTCTACAAGCTGCTCCCCCCCCATACTTGGTCCACACAGCTCTAGGTTGCCCAAAACACTGAAAACACCGACCAGTTTTAAAGGCATTATTTCCTCGTGTTTCTACTCTTTAAGAAGAACGGGACAACTCCAAGTCAAGCTCCTTAGCTTTGTAGCTGTTACTCATGAGCACTTGGAATGAAACAAACCAAGGACCAGAAGTGACCCGTGGAGACCTTACTTGTGTTTAGAAACAGGATCCTATATTCTCCTCCACATTTTTCCAAATGGGCTGTTTCAAGACAAAGCTCTCCTCCCGTTTCACAGCTAAGGAAACTGGGTTCCAGAGCTCTAAGAGGCTTTCAGGGTGACAGGTGCGAGGCACAGCCCGAACCCGCTGCATTCCCGCCGCCTCCGGTGCCTTGGTCTGGAGCAGCCCCCACCTCTGCTCCGGTCCCCAAAGGCCACAGGACAGGCAGCGCAGCTGACTGACACGCCGTACGGCTCCAGCGGCAACCCGAGCTCCAGTCAGTTCCCCTCTAACATCCCGAGACGGAGGGGCAAAGCTGTGTCAGGAAGTTCACGCTGCTGAACCGAAAGGGCCATCTGCGTGGAAGAGCACCCAGATCCCACACAGCTTCCACGGTTCAGTGTTTTCTCCAAAGCAGACTGAGCTTGAACCTCCTCCTCCACCAAACTTCCGCCTACCTGAGTGTGGGAGCCGAGCAGTAACACGTCCTTCTCCCCGAAAGCACGACTCTGAGTGTGGCATGCGCCCAACACTGAGTCTGGAGGCTCGGCGCGCGAGCGAGGAGTCAGGATGTGCCTTGAGGGCATGACGACAGAGCAGCTTCTGATCCAACAGCCACTTACCATGGCGCGTAAAACTTGACGAAGGTTACGCCTTCCGCGACGGCGTCCTCGAAGTTCCTTTCTGTCAGCGCCAACACGGTGCCCTTAGGGGAGAAAGCCGCGACTCAAACACTGCAGATACAAGTGGGGGTCAGGTTCCGGGATCCCGGAAATACCGGTCAGACTCCTTTAAAATGCTTCACTGTGTGCTCCAAGGCTACACACACACACCCACACAACTCACTTTTCACAAACATCAGCAACCAGTCACAGGTCCCACGGGCCAGAGCCCAGGAGATGCCGTGCGGATGGGCGGGCCACGCCCGGGTCTGCACTGCGCGGGCCCGGAGCCCCAAACACTGACCCAAGTCCAAACCGCCTGGCCTCCCTGAAGTACACACACGTTGTTTTTCTTGCTGATTCTATTGCTCTCATCTGTGGATTCGCAGAAAGAGATTTTCTTCTCTAAGGACCCTAGAGAAGCATAGGCACTGATGTGTTTTACACATAAACAGGCTACTTTCCATCTTAAAATGCAAAGTTAATATGAAAACTGTTCAGTCTCAATTCCAGAGAATTCAGGGCAAAGGGGCAGCGAGGCAGTCTGCTCTAAAGCGCTTCTGTCGGGATGGTTCTTTACAGAACTGTATCCGCTCCTCCAAAAGTGGACGTCCCATCCACACGTGGGGCAAGGGCACACGCTGTGTCACGTGACTGCAGTGCCCCGGCCGCCCCCTCGAGTCTGGCGCCGAGTCCCGGTGCCAGCGCCTGGGAGGACCTGCCACCTTTCTGTCCAGAGAGGTGACCACACTCCCCGAAAGATCCACTTAATGGTGGAAAGGGTGAGTATAAATAGAAACGGTCTGGGCTTGATGAAAGCATCACGGTATGTAATTAGGCTGGATCTGGGATGACCTTTACAACTGCTGCGACACACACTTCCCGACATGGGGTCCGTAACTACCAAATCATTTGTTTACTACTTAAACCAAAACGTCAGTGTTTAACCAACATCCATGCAGTCCCCAGGTGCTGAGGTTCCCGCTGAGGGCGGGGGAGGCCCACCATAGCCCCACGTGGGGCGGAGGGGGTAGGCGGCCACTGGCTTTTCTAAGCACGGATGCCTGGCCTTGGGACGTGGTGGTTCCAACCAGTCACAACTGCCCCGGGAACACCGAGGCTGGAGGGTCACTGGGGGGCAGGGAGGGCGTGCCCCCCAGGACCAAGGTGCCCCGTCCTGGGGAAGAACCCCACGGGCCGTGTGGACTGAATCAGCAACACAAGGATTCCACTTAGGAACTAAACTGACAACCACACCTTACGGTTCCTAGCTGAGCAAACACAATTCTGATTCCCCGAGTAGCCTCATTCCCACCCCCGGCTTCAGCTTCTACGCAAAGCTGCAGACATGGGACCGACTCATCTCAGGAAACAGACATCCGCCTGCGGCTTCAGACGCACACACTGACCTGTTGCCGCGTCCACACCCCCCGCCCAACCCTGAAAACCGCTTCCCTCCTCCTCCCGCCCTGAGCTCGGTGCACCATCCCCTGGATGCCCCAGTGCCTGCCCGGCGTCCCTGGCCAGGCTCCCCACCATCCACCTCGATGGGCTGGTGGAGCTGGACTCGCCTCGGCCGCGGGGGCCCAATGCCGCCCATCGCAACAAAACCCTTTCCTGTCTCTTGCACACGGGCTGCAGCCGGGCAGCTTTCTTCACGTCCCCTTCTGCTCCAAGCCCGCCACAGGCTCCCTACAGACCTAAGATCCTTGGCGGGCTGACAAGGCCTTCCCCGGCGCAGTGGCCACCTCCTCTCTGCTCTACACGGCGCCCTTGTCCTCCTCGCCCTGCCTGCCCGCTGGCTGCCACGGGCCGTCCTGAACATGGCCGGCTGACCCCCGCCTGTCGGGGTAGCCCCTCCAGCAAATACCCACTCGCCCCTCAGCTGTTCGCTGACACAAGGGCAGTGATGACTGAACCCAAGGGAAGAACGTTCCAGAAGCGTGGACACGTGCTTTCAGAGCCCTGGTCTCACACCTGCTTCAAGGCTTTTTAAAGGGAAGAACGCTCCAGAAACATGGACACGTGCTTTCAGAGCCCTGGTCTCACACCTGCTTCAAGGCTTTTTAAAGGGAAGAACGCTCCAGAAACATGGACACGTGCTTTCAGAACCCTGTCTCACACCTGCTTCAAGGATTTTTTAAAGGGAAGAATGCTCCAGAAACGTGGACACATGCTTTCAGAGCCCTTGTCTCACACCTGTTCAAGGCTTTTTTAGAGAGAAACCCCTACGAGCACGTAAAAGCAGGCGATGAGGTTGTGTCAAAACGTGGACCGTGGGCCGTCCCACACTGTCCCGGGCGGGCACCCACCTGGTCGGCCGCGGGCTCGGCGGCCAGTGCTGGGGCCTCCGAGGGCTGGGCGGGCTCCGGGGCGGCATGCCCTGCGCTCTGCAGCTGTGCCTCCACGTATTCCCTCAGCGAGTCCAGGTCCCGCTTGCCCTTGTACTGGTCTACCTGTCGGGGCACAGGGACACGTCAGCCCTGTGGGCCCTCCTGATGCCTGCCTGGGACCCCTGCCTTCAGGTGGCTCCCTCTGGGGGTCCCGGCCAGTGGTGTCCGCTGCTCAAATGTCAAGGCAAAGCATAAATGATCAACCCGAGCTCTGCTCTGGACAGAGAGCTTGATAGGGCCTTCCTTCAGGGGAACCGAGGGTCATCAGGTCTGGGCATGGTCCATTGGGCAGGGATGGAGCGGACACTGACCCCTCTCAGAGGTTGGGGCCAGAGCAGCAGAGTGGGACGTGGATCCAGCTTGTTCTAAAGAAAACCCGAGCCTGCAACGCCACGTGTCAACACCTGATGGTGCCTCTCAACCGCCAGATCTCACCAGGGGACCACGAGCCCCTCGTCCCGTGAAGCGTGTCCCTTTAAGCCAGAGCCCAAACCGCCTGTGCTGGCAGCTGTGCTGAGCTCAGTCGCTCAGTTGTGTCCGACTCTTTGCGGTCACACGGACTGCAGCCCACCAGGCTCCTCTATCCACGGGGATTCTCCAGGCTAGGACACTGGAGTGGGTTGCCGTGCCCAGTTAACCCACTCGACAGCTCAGCTGGGGCAAAGACACACCTCTTGTCTCCACACGGAGACCTGAAGACATACCTTTTTGCCGTCTCGGAACCAGAGGAGCGTAGGATAACCTCGGACCTGGTTTCCTGAGCAGAGTTCATAGTGCTGCGTGCAGTCCACCTGGAGAGAGACCGCACGCCCACTCAGTTTCTCTGAGGGCCTTCCTGACCAGCTGTCTGTCGGACACTCAGCACTTTTTTCAGAAAGAAAACTACTCAAGTCCCCCAAGGGCAGCGTCTCTGCAGATTCTGGAGAGACCTTTCCCAAGCGCTGCTCAGCTGCCCGAGTGGAGGGGGCAGGGGAACAAGATGAACTTCCGACACGTGATTTATTTTCACTCAAAAACGCCAGCTTTTAGGACGCGATCGTTTACCCTGAGCAAGTTAACAGGTGGAAAAAGGGACCCTACCCTGACGCCTGGAGAGGGGATGGCCTGCTGCTAGGGACAGAGTCACCCCCCGCCAGCCACAAAGTGAGCTGAGAAATGTCTTCTCAGGTCTTCAGCCAGACCACCCTCAACATGCCTGATCTCGTCTCATCTCGAAAGCTAAGCAGGGTAGGGCCAGGTTAGTACTTGGATGGGAAAAATGTCTTCTCAGGTTCAAGCTTACAGAGTTTTAAGATCAAGGGGGACAAAGGCCATCAGTTTTAAATAGGAGTATTTGGACTATAATAAAAAGACAAAACTGAAAAAAAAAAGGTCTAAGTCTTTAAGAGGCAACAGTGAAAACTTCCTTTAACGACACTCTAACTTCCGAGGCGTTTGCTCTGAGCCCAGGTCTGTGGTCAGCGCTCCACTGTCACCCACGTCAGGCAGATCTCGTCCTGGTTTTGCAGAGTCGGAGACAGGGGTGGAGAACTGCTTGAGGTGGCTGGCCACATCTGTCTGAACCCCAGGTTTGTGCTTTTGGCACTTCCCTGTACTGGGCAGATCCTCTTATTAACTACCGGACACATGGCGCTGAGTCTGTATACAAATCAGTCCCCGGCAAAGCAGAGGAGGAGGTTTTGATAAAAAGCAACGCAGGCAGGGGTGTCTGGTGGGTGCTGGGGGACGGATGAGATTACAAGTGCTTGAAGATCCAGAAGCTGCCCTAGATATTTCTAGAAAACCCGGTGGTTAGGCACCACTTCTGGCTTCCCCACGTGAAGTAGGAAAGGATTCCAGGCAGCAGGGTGAGCGGGTGGAGCTAACTTCGGGTGGGTCTTGCATGCAGCCGAGGTCCTTTAGCAACCTCCTGGGTGAGACCCAGTGTGGATGGTCTCCGAGGGTGTCCAGTGAACACTCTCTACGGCTCCATCCCAGGTCTTGGCAGAAAGGCCTCTGGGGCTGCCAGTCCAGAACCGGCCACTGCTTCAAAATCAACCAAGGAGCCAAAGCCCTAATTTTAATCTCTAGAATGTAGAAAAGCCAGCACTCTCGAAACCAGGTTGCCATCTGTGAAGGTGAAATGAATTATCAAATGGCACACTAAACGGAATCAATAAATCAAGTTTGTGACTACACACACAGAATTAATAATGGGCTACTCGGCTAATTAATCCAGCCAAAGGCAGTCTATCTCCAGTTCAACAGGGGCACGCACTCACCTTGCCAATCTTGACAGTTTCGGAATGTTCAAGGCCCAGAGCCAGCTGCTCCCAGGTCGGAGCCAGAGCTTTGCAGTGACCACACCACGGGGCAAAGAACTTGATGAAGTGGTCTCCTTCAGGGGGAGAAGGCAGGGACAGGGAGAGAGTGATTCACAGCTGCCCACACAGACAGACAGAACGGGCGCGTCGCAGCTCCGTCTTCCTGCAAAGCTCAGCTCAGGATGAACCCTTCAGCCGGGGGGAAGTGACTCCCCATCAGATATGTCTCTATCTCTGAGTTCATGACCATCCTTACAAAGGAATTTTTCACCTCTGAAGGACACCAGGGAACCAACTCATTATTTGGAAAACTGGCAATAAAGGGGAAGAAACGGGCGCTTGTATAGCCTGTCTTTCCTGAGATGAACTGCACTCCGGATAATGGAGTGATAAACAAAGGCCAGTCACCTCTTGCTGAAAAGAAATGAAGAAGGGACGCTGTCATTTCAGCAGTGGTGCTGGCTGGCATCCCTGGTGAATTATGGACCTGCATGGTGATGGGAGAGGCTGCTGACATCAGAGAGACTGCCCAGCCATGCAGCCGTGCTCACACCCCTCGAAACATCAAACACAGTGAAAACGGCCCTAGATCCAACTGCCAGCTCACGTGGAATAGAGACACGAGGGCCCAGGGACAGGGAGGCTGTATTCCACAGCCTAGAAATATGACGAGTCCCCACTGAGGGGAACGTGCAGGTCAGACAGTCTGTGTGCTCGGCAAACAGAAGGCAAGGGAGAAAGAGATGCTGAGGGAACAGACTGAAGGAGACTTAGGAGAGCAATATTTAAAAAAGGGGAGAGACAGACCAGCCTCAACTACCGTGCTGGAGGGCACGCTCGGGTGACGAACCGGAAAGGAAAGTGAGCAGTGGTTCCGCACGGTCAGGCAGGGCTCCTCGGGGGAGAGAAGGAAGCGGGCAGGAGAGGAGCCGGGATGTGAGCTGGACGGTGGCTACCGACTGACTGCTTTACGACCATTCACTGCCCCTACACTGCTTCCTGTATCCGGGTTTTATTTCACGATAAAATAGAAGATTAAAAAAACCCAAACACTTGAGTATCACTCTCTTGGCTAGGAAGTAAACCACATCATGACTGAGACACTGAAGACTTTTACCTCGGCTCTTCGACCTCGACCAGCCTAGGGCAAAGAAAGGTGTCAGGCTGTGAGCAGCCCGCGTCAGGCTGCAGGCAGGGAGAGAAGCAACCAGCAGCCCTGATGGGGGCCCAGGCTCCGAGTCGAGCTGGCCGGGTGACGCCCAGGGGGCATCTGGTCAGTGCAGCAGTGAGGGGTCGGAGGGACCTAGGGGGAAACTTGCTTCGACAGTCAATGTTTCCTATCAACTATACCTCAGTTCTTTAAAGAAAAACAAAAACTATATATAAAAGTAGCTGGTCTGTAAGGCTGGAACCCTGTCTCCCCAGATAGGCCCGTCACCACCCTGAGCTGTGAGGTGGAGACAGCGGGTGCAGGAGCGGGGTAAGGACGGGTGGGGCACCACTTTCCCAGCAGACCCATGGACTCGGCCCCTTGGAGGTTGACCCGCTCAGGGTTCGGGCTGTGCTTTGGGTGGTTCTGGTAACACGTCCTACAGGGAGTCCCAGCCCGCCTCAAAGTGACTCCCGGAGAACAGAAACCCTGAAGGTCCACTCCCAGAGCATCGGTACCAATAATGACCTCTAATTAAAAATGGAACGTGGCTTGCAGGCATCACAACAAGTGATTCCAGCCTTGGAGGGGGTGGGTTTTCACTCCCAGCAGGCAGGACCCACAAGGCCAGACACAATTTTAAGCCCTTTTAAAGAACGGTCCTGCCTCAAGTTGCACGGAGGATCTCTCTCCATGACAGCATCTGAGAGCCGAGGTCAGCCTGGCGGCTGGATTCACGTTCGAGCCCTTCACTGCTGAGCTGACGCTTCTGAGCGTGTGAAGGGAGGTCTTACACACATTATTAACTTAAGAAACTGTACTCTGGTCACTGACGTTTAGGAGACTAAGAAAGTGAAAGTGAAGTCGCTCAGTCATATCTGACTCTTGACCCCACAGACTGCAGTCCACCAGGCTCCTCCGTCCATGGGATTTTCCAGACAAGAGTACTGGAGTGGGGTGCCATTGCTTTCTCCAGGAGATCTTCCTGACCCAGGGATTGAACCCAGGTCTCCCGCATTGTACGCAGACGCTTTACTGTCTGAGCCACCAAGAAGTCCCAGGAGACTAAGATGTTGTATCAAAACGGTAGCTTAAGGGTAAAGAGCACCTATCCTGATTCATGTGTTATAACGGTCCCAACTAAATTCTGCTTCAAACAGGTACGAGAAACCTTTGTTTCTGCCTCAGGTCAGTAAGCACATGATTAACACTAACAGAAACAAACACCTCATCATCCAAGGGCGTGGGTCCAGCCTGTGCACAAATTAGGTGAGTGCACCCAGTCCTGTGTGCACTTCGCACACCCGAGGCTTCAGCCTGGCACCAGAACCGGCCTCTCCATCAGATGGAGACGTGTCCTCTCCGAGAGGAAGAGCGCTAGACACAGGAGTCGGTGGGGCTGCACGAGAGAAACCCTGGACAAACACCACCCATGCAGTGGCCTCCGAGCCCTCGAGCTGTGAGAAGAGAAGCCCTGGCCACCAGGGAGGTCGGACCCCAGGCACGCCCTGCCCCCAGGGTTGCGGCCCCGCCCCTAGTCACGCAAACATGCACGCACGCACGCCTACCTTGAGCCACGTGCAGCTCGAAGTTGCCGGCTGAGAGCTCATACAGTCCCTGCTTGAGCTCGGGGGTGCGGGGCGGCTCCACCGCGGGCTCTGGAGTCTGATGGGGGAGACGGAACAAGAGTCACCGCGGGCGTGTGTCGAGGCACCATGGAGCCCATCACGACTTCTGTATGGAACCTTCTGCCGCCACCATCCCCCGCCCCAGCCTCTGGGGGATGCTGCTGTGTCAAGGGGGGCCCCAGGCAGGAAGCAACTTAATCGGGGCAAGAGGCCCCTTGGCAAGTGCTGTCAGACTGATGCTCCAGGGCAGGCAGGTGACAACCAGCACCCCCCACCCACAAACCTGTCCTTTGCTGCCCTCAAACCCAATCCAACAGAGCAAACTGAAGAATGGGCCGCCTCAAGCCAGCACCCTGTTGGGTTCTTGGAGACGAGACCTGGGTCGGCTGGCAGAGCACAGCAGCGAGCGGCACCGAGGGACACAGAGGGGACAAAGCAGACAGCAGGCAGACCCAGCCAGCCTGTATGCGCAGCAGCAGTAAGAAAGTCTGGGAAGGAAGCTGAAACTCTGAAGAGCTGATAAAAGAAAAAAGGTGACGAGGGAAATCTGGACGGATGAAAAACCTCAAAGAGAAAAACCACAGGGCAAATGTGGGCTGCGCCTTTAAGAATGTAATTCACGGGACTAAGCTTTGGACAGAAACAGTGAAGAGACAAGAAGCGGCTTTTAAAAAGGCGCTTCTCCAGCACCTGAGCAGACCCCGTGTGACAGCTAAGTGCTAACCCCCAAACCACACCATTCCAGATATCTCCGTTTTCTCTTAGGCCAGCACGTCTGTGGTCTCCAACCAGAGCAAGCAGAGGAAGAGAGATGGTCACTGAGACACGACTGTCCTACAGACACGGGGGTGTCTATTATTCAGTTCTTATCTAGGGGTTCGTATTTCTATTAAAATGAGTATCCAAGTTAAGTCATTTGAAGCTTTCAAAATGCTGAGAGCTCAAAGCTGGGCAGGGTTGTAACTAAAGCAGCGTGAAGTGTTCTACTTCCGTTTCGTTGACAATGCTAAACCTTTGACTGTGTAGATCACAATAAACTTCTTAAAGAGATGGGAATACCAGACCACCTTACCAGCCTCCTGAGAAATC
Organism: Capra hircus; assembly: GCF_001704415.2. NCBI lineage: Eukaryota > Metazoa > Chordata > Mammalia > Artiodactyla > Bovidae > Capra > Capra hircus. The sequence goes on from NC_030830.1 coordinate 2,880,829, forward strand.
TGTATAGTTAGAACCGGACATGGAACAACAGACTCATTCCAAATTGGGAAAGGAGTACGTCAAGGCTGTATATTGTCACCCTGCTTATTTAACTTACATGCAGAGTACACCAGGAGAAATGCTGGGCTGGATGAAGTACAAGCTGGACATCAAGGTTGCCAGGAGAAATATCAATAACCTCAGATATGCAAATGACAACCCCCTTATGGCAGAAAGAAAAGAAGAACTAAAGAGCCTCTTGATGAAGGTAAAAGAGGAGAGTGAAAAAGCTGGCTTAAAGCTACACATTCAAAAAACTAAGATCGTGGCAACCGGTCCCATCACTTCATAGAAAATAGATGGGGAAACAGTGACAGACTTTATTTTCTTGGGCTCCAAAATCACTGAATAATGACAACTGCAGCCAGGAAATTAAAAGACGCTTGCACTTTGGAAGCAAAGCTTTGACAAACCTAGAGAGCATATTAAAAAGCAGAGACATTACTTTGCGGACAAAAATCTGTATAGTCAAAACTATGGTTTTTCCAGTAGTATATGGATGTGAGAGTAGGACCATGAAAAAGGCTAAGCACCGAAGAATTGATGCTTCTGAACTGTGGTGTTGGAGAAGACTCTTTTAAGAGTCCCTTGGACAGCAAGGATATCCAACCAGCCAATCCTAAAGGAAAGCAGTCCTGAATATTCATTGGAAGGACTGATGCTGAAGCTCCAATACTTTGGCCACCTGATGCGAAGAGCTGACTCATTAGAAAAGACCCTGATGTTGAGAAAGATTGAAGGAAGGAGGAGAAAAGAACAACAGGATGAGATGGTTGGATGGCATCACTGACTCAATGGACATGAGGTTGAGCGAGCTCTGGGAGCTGGTGAAGGACAGGGAAGGCTGGTGTGCTGCAGTTCACTGGGTCAAAAAGAATCGGACACAACTGAGCAACTGAACAACAGCAGCATGAATCTTTTGGCTGCCGGCTTGACTTTCACCCTACGTTTGCATCAAGTGCTAAGGACCCACTGAGAAGGGTGTCTGAGAGAGTGATGGCTAAGGGACAGTCAGTGAGTTCCAACAAAGTGAAAGAGGAGACGATGTCGCTATGTATAAGATGTTCAAAGGGCCTGCAGTGGTAAAACGCCCGTTTGTGGCACCAAAGGAGCACGTCTTTGGTCCTTGTTCCATGGCAGGTAAAGATAACTGATCATTACAGGAACTTCACAGTGTATCACAGAATGGGTACCGTCCCCACGCTGGGCACAACGTGGGCTTAAGCGTCTTAAGAAAGCAACCTGGGGCTTTCCTGGCAGTCCAGGGGTCAAGAGTCCACCTGCCAATGCAGGAAACGGGTTTGATCTCTGGTCTGGGAAGATCCCACATGCACAGGAGCAACTAAGCCCGGGAGCCACAGCTACTGTGTGCCCCAGAACCAGGCTCCGCAGCCAGAGCCGCCTGCAGCGAGCAGCCTGTGCCCCGGAACCAGAGCGAACTCCCGCGCCTCAGCCAGAGGAGAGCCCGCGCAGCAGCGGAGCCCCGGCACGGCCGAAAATGAAGACGTTTGCTAGCTCGGCACTACTCAACAGGAGCTCGAAAAGGGGTCTGGCTTTTTTATTTTTTGCCTTGCAACGTTACGTTTGGATCTATATTCTAAAAACTCACGCCAAAGTAGGGGGAGAAGTCCTTCTCAAAGATAGCGTTTCTGATGAGAGAAAAATTATCAACCTGAATATCCAATGACAGAAAAAAGCTGACAGAAAAAAATGACAGGAAAATTCTGGCATATCCAGAAGATAAAATATGATCACTGTAAAGATGTTCAACTATATAAAAAGATCATTAATGAAATGAACCATGTCTATGGGATGATGACTCTACTTAAGGAAAAAATACAGAAGGAAACACGGAAATATAAAAATTGGAGAAGGTTAAGAAATGGCAGATTTTCCTTGACTTTAATATATTACCATAATAATATGAGGGAAAACCCTAAATTCATCCTGTTTAAATAGGAAAATGTATATATTATTTAAGTATAAATACAGAAGGGCTTCCCTGGTGGTTCAGATGGCAAAGAATCTACCTGCAATGCAGAGACTCAGGTTCAAACCCTGGGTCGGGAAGATCGCCTGGAGAGGAAATGACAACCCACTCCAGTATTCTTGCCTGGAGAATTCCAGGCACAGAGGCAGGCTACAGTCCATGGAGTTGTAACAAGTCGGACACGACTGAGAGACCAACACTTTCATAGAAGTTTTTTTAAAATGCTTTCACTTAAAATATAAAGCAAAATTCACATGGAGAAAAATTTTGGTTTGTAATATGAAGTCTGAATACTTGAATTTTTCTGTAATAAGCCCCCCTATCATCATTTCCAGCAATTACCTGAGATGCCCACGGCTCTGAGAAGCCAAGATATGGCAGGGGGGTGACTGAGGTCCGGGGTGGGGTCCATGTGGCCATGCCCCCAGGACAGGCCCTGAGGTGGGCAACGCTGAGCCTCGCACCGTCCCTAGCCCGTGCTCTGGGCTCCACTCTGAAAGGGATGTCGGCTGGGGAGATGACGGCTTTCTGCCATCCTGACCCTGGCTGATGGCTTCCTGAATACAGTCGTCACAGAAGACTGGCTTTTTGGTGAAAAACTTACTTTAAATGTTTTTGGAGACTATGAACTCTCCTTTAAAACTGGCTTCCTCCCCCCTCCAGAGAACACCAAAAAAACAACCAAAAAAAAAAACCACCTTTAAGTTTAAATCTATGTGAAAGTTACACCTGCTGCTTTCTTGTCGTGACAAAGATGCAAATTTACTCTGAGGGGTTTGTGGTTTCCCTGTTACCTAAAATTAGACACAGCTCTGGTCAACGCTTACTCAACATTGTATGCCAGTGGTCTTCAGCACACAGTTCCGGGTGGTGGCGCTCAGTCCTGTCCGACTCTGCAACCCTGTGGACCATAGCCCGCCAGGCTCCTCTGTCCACGGGATTTCCCAGGCAAGACTACTGGGGTGGGTTGCCATTTCCTTCTCCAGGGGATCTTCCCGACCCAGAGAGCAAACCCCCTGAGACCTTTTAAAATGTGAGATAAAAGCAGTACTTGGGAAGCAGCTGGGTTTCTGATTGGCTCTGACCTCTACCCAGAATGTAGGGGAGAGCTGAAGGACCACACGGACACCCTGGAAGGGGACAGCAGAAGACCCCTGCAGCTGCCCAGATGAGCTCCAGGCCAGGGGACGCTCTCCTGCCTCATCAGAAGCATGCAGCAGGCACACTGGCCACCTCTCTGCTCCCATCCAGGCCCAGCTTGGCCTCTGGGGGCCCGGGCCCTCGGCACTACCAGAAAGCAGCGCTCACGAAAGGACACTGTGTGGAGGGCTCGCGGTCGTCACGATTTATGACAAGATGAAGATGCCTACCATCCACTGGAGGACTGAGGACTAAGGATTTTTCTCAGGAACGCTACACATAACTATGTCTTTAAAAAACATCTCAGCAACACAACACTGTAAGTCACTACACTTCAATTAAAAAACAACAGGCCTCAGAAATCAGTTTCCACAATTATATCCTCAGAGTAAGGAGTAGTGGCCATCAAGACACACAGAGTTCAGGGTATTAAGTTTTGTCATCAGCAACGCCACTAGGGCCGTGGGGCTGAGAAGCAAAGCAGATTCACACTGGGGGTACGGCCCAAGGCAGTGGGGGGGAGCGGGAGGTTGTGGAGGGGGGAGCTGGGCTCAGGGCGTTGGGCTGAGCTGGACTGGACGCCCCGGCAGAGGCCTGGCCCCCAGGAGGCCGCAAGTCCATCTCTGGTGCTGCGGAATCAGCGTGATTTGAATGATGTGTGAGAAGGGAATGGAGGGTATGTTAAAAAGGAGTTAAGTGCGCTTCTGTGGGCTGTGTTCTGAAACAGTTAACGACGACCCTGACCGCAGCCAAACAAGCAGTGGGAAGACCGGAAGACCAAACTGTCGGCGCTGCTGGGGCCAGAGGTGGACACACAGGACCATCTCCACTGCACTCTGCCCGCCACTCACCAGACTCTTCTCCCTACTTCTGTGCATGTTTGAACATTTCCATAATAAAAAGCTTTCTAAAACGTCATCTTTTCCCAGTAAGGTACTTAGAGAGTACTCAGATTCATAGAGACAGAATATAGGGTGACGGGTGCCAGGGGCTGGGGCAGTTAGTGTTTAATAGGAACAAGGTTTCTGCTTATTGTCCATTTGCTCAGTCCTTTCCGACTCTTTCGCAGCCCCATGAACTGTAGCCCACCAGGCTCTCCTGTCCATGGGATTCTCCAGGCAAGAATACTGGAGTGGGATGCCATGTCCTCCAGGGGATTTTCCTCAACCCAGGGATCAAACCCATGTCTCCTGCTTGGCAGGCGGGTTCTTTACCACTGAGCCACCTGGGAAGCCTGGGTTTCCACTTGGGAAAATGGAAAATTTCTGTGGGTGGATGGTTGCACCACATTATGAATGTATTTAATACCACTGACTTGCACACTGGAAAATAGTTAACAGGGTAAATTTTATAGTGTATTTTATCAGAATTTTTAAAAACTGCAACACCACCAAAGTGAATCTTTACCTATGATATCACTGAGTTCTAAAAAGTTGCTTTAAGATAGTAGCTAATCTAGCCTCTTTACTGCCCCTCAAACACAGGAAGAAAGAGGGTGGCCGTGTGTGCACTCACGGGGGGCTCCTCGCTCAGTGTCTGCAGCATCCATTTCTCCAGGGCCTGGAAATCCCGGGGACCCTGGTACTTCACAGCTTCTTGGCCAGGCTTGAAGAACTTCAAGCTGAAAGAGTAACAGAGGATTAGACGGAGTGGATTTTAAAGCACTTCAAATTGCTCCGAGCAAAGAATAAACTCATTTAGCGAAGCAATCATAAAAACGGGGTGTCGGCGGGCCGCAGCCAGCTCACCCCTGCCCCTCTCTGATATCGCTTGGAAAAAAAAGAAAAGCAGCGTTCGAGGAGGTGGCATATTCACTTAATCCTCAACTTTAAAAAGTTTCTCATGTTATTCTTGAAACACAAAACCAAGGTGAACATGTCGGGCTGGGCCCCACAGACCCAAGGACTTGGGCAAGGGTTCCCCAGGCTCCCCTGCCTCGTATCCGCTGCCCTTTCCCGGCTTCAGTCGTTTTTATGTTCAGCATTTTGAAGAACAATCTAGAACTGTCGTGGAAACTGCACTGTTCTGCAGTGAATTTATTTCCCGGCTATTTCCTGTCAGCTACTCAATTTTCACAAGGCGTGACTATCCAGCTACAGTGAGAGTTCGGGTTTCCAACTTCAAGCACAACCCTGTCTTTGGTTGATAACGGCCTGTTCACTTGTCCCCAGAAAAGGACTCTCTTCTATTTTCCACACACACGAACCTCTAAAGGCGTCTGCAGATGGAACACAGAGTTCTGCCTTTGGAGGGGAGCGGGGACATCACCTGGCTCAGTGGCAAAGAAATTGGGCGCCAATTCAAGAGACGCAGGTTCAATCCCTGGGTCGCAAAGATCCCCTGGAGGAGAAAACGGCAACCCACTCCAGCATTCTTGCCTGGGAAACCTCATGGACAGAAGAGCCTGGTGGGCTACGGTCCATGGGGTCGCAAAGAAGAGTCAGGCGTGGCCGAGCGACGAAACAACAACAGAAGACATCATCAGAGCCTGAGACGAGCAGGTCCAAACGCTGGGTCACTGCCTGGCGACGGGACAATGTGCTCCCAATGGAACGCAACAGAAGGCGTCAGGGATGAAGGGAGGGGAGCGAATAATTCTTCCGCTGACAGAACAGAAGGGGTCAGGGACGGAAGGGGAAACACAGCTACTGGAAACAGAGCAACACAGACTCGCATCTGGGGGCAAGCCTACCCATCGAAACACCCCCAATGCTTCCTGGCATGTATGCGGATTTTGTTAGGAGATGCCCAATGTGCAGCGTCAGAATATAAGAAGTTAAGATATGCAGAAATCAGAAGTGTGTGTGTGGATAGCTAACCCCGCAAAGGTCTTAATTTGAAGCTTCACACCAAACAAGAAAACCAACACACTGGCTGCAGAAGGCGTTCAAGTGAGAATGGGCTTACCAACCTCACGCAGAAGCTCAGATCCTGTGAGGGGCTAGGGGATACCTCGATGTGACTCCAAGAGTATCTCTCCCCTTCCCTGGCAGCTTACACTTTTATAACCATGACAAAACCCACAATCTAACTAGACTTGGCCAGTGTGTCCCTTCCTTCATGAAGTTTAACATTTCAAGCGACTCGACCTGCCCTCACACCTGTGACCACCGGCGCCCGCCCCCTTGAGATGCTCTGGAGATGTGCACCGCGCCCATGGAGGACCGGGGCGACCCGTCCTCCACGCTTCCCTCTCGGCCAGGCACCTCCCTCCAACAGAGCCCTTCAGGATGGAAATGAGTTGCTCCTCAGGGCGTTAGAAGGAACCAGGCGTTGCTCTTGTTTCCACCTCTCGTTTCTTTGCTAAGGCTAAATGCAAGAGAGCCTCATCTGTTCATTTTTCCTCACTTGGTATACACTGATTGAAATGAAACTGATTTTTAAAAATCTCTTTCTGCTGTTGGATTAAAAACCTTTCTAAGCTGCCCAAGTCTGAGATTCTGGAGAAGTTCTGGAGAAGTTCACAGACCCTGGGGAGAGACAAGCTTCCCTGACAGGGCATCTGACTTCATTTTCACCATGGATGGAGAGGCAGGCAGTGGTGGAGAGCAGGCCATCAGGTTCAAGCCCCAAGGACAGCCCCAAACCTTTCTGCTGCTGCCGAACCTCCACCGTGGGCACTTGTTTTCCTGGTGAACTTTCTCTCTCTGAAGGAGACTGCAGGGGAGACAATCCCCACTGACAGGGCTCTCTGGAAAACAGCAAGATGATGTCCTATCACCATAGATGGGATGATGTTATGGGGTGACTAACAGGAGATCTGCCGGAAGTCCTGACCCATGCTACCACAGACTGTGACCTGAATTAGAAACAGGATTTGCATGGAAGCAATCAAGTTAAAATGCGGTCAGTAGGGTGGGCCCTAAGCCAATATGATGTTTCCCTGACAGCTTAGTTGGTAAAGAATCTGCCTATAATGCAGGAGACCCCAGTTCGATTCCTGAGTCAGGAAGATCCCCTGGAGAAGGGAAAGGCTCCCCACTCAGTACTCCTGGGCTTCCCTTGTGGCTCAGCTGATAATCTGCCTGCAATGCAGGAGACCTGGGTTCGATCCCTGGGTTGGGAAGATCCCCTGGAGAAGGGAAAGGCTCCCCACTCAGTATTCTGGCCTGGAGAACTCCATGGGCTGTGTAGTCCCTGAGGTCGCCAAGAGTGGAACACAACTAGGCAAATTTCACTTTCCTTCTAAGCCAGTGTGACTGATGACTGTATAAAAAGGGAAATTTAGACAGAGAGACGGCACACAGGAGAAGGCTGTGTTAAGGAGGAGGACTGAGGTGGTGCTTCTCCAAGTCAAGGAACATCAAAGATTGCCGGAGCCAGGAAGAGGCAAGGAGGATCTCCAGGGGCTTTCAGAGCCTTGGTTTCTGGCTTCTGGCCCCTGGGACCATGACAGTTTGCCTCTCTGTTCTTTTTGGGGCACTCTGCATGGCAGCTCTAGAGACCTCCTTCAGCTCTGCCCCTGCTAACATTTTCCCAGATGACAAAGATGCTTTAATGGCTCAACGGGAAGATCTCAAAACAGCTTCCCGAGCACAGGCAGCCTTCTCTAGGGACCTGGGAACCCAAACTCCCTCCCTCTCCAATCCTTTACCCCCATTAAAGGTGTCAGGAAGGGAGGACACAAACACTAATGTGCTGACCAACCCCCACCCCCAACCCAGCATCTCAGCATCATCTGATCCAGGCCTCAAAACGCCTCCAGAAGCCCACACAGGTCAACCTATGAAGGCCCTAAGGCCCCTACATTTCATGCAGCACGCCCCCACCTCCTGCATTCTGTGAAAAGAATCTGGTGGTGGCTGTGATGGGTCACAGGGCTCCTTCCCAAACCATGCAGTGGGAGCTGGTGATTCTCTTTAACAACTCTAAAGCAGGGTCTGGTTTTCTTGCAGACATCACATCTTCTAAAAACCAAATCAGGATGCCTGCTCCAACATGGATGATTTGATATCTGTGAACAGCATCTGTGGAGTCACTGATGGTGCTCCCAGAGAGCTGAGAGGAGCACCCTCCCCGCCCTCTATGACACCCCCAACCCACGCCTGCTCAGCCCTGTCACTGGTTTACGGTGCACACGGCCACACACAGCCAGACGTTCAAGAGTGGACACCAACCATCTGCAGCTCCTGCCCCTGGAAGTCACAAGCCCTCAACAGGGAACTGGCTCCACAGGGCACTGGCTGCTTCTCCGGGGTGCTCTTCATCTAAAGTGGAGTTTACTTTAAAGGCAACGCAGTGAAGCACAGGACAATGATACCAACAGGCACGTACGTACGGCAGGAAATTCTGTCTCTAGTGCTCTGATCTGATACAGACTTGAGTTACAGTGCCCAGATCAGCAAACAGTCACCAAAGATCAAGAGTCCCAGAGCCCTTTGTGGAAATGCCAAATCTGTGAATGTTGGGGGAAACCTTAGCATGAATTGGGCACATTCAGACTGGTGGCTGCACACACCAGTGCGGGGGTGGGGTGCCAGCATCCGACTTCACACTCGAGGCTGAGAACCGCGGCCAGAGCTGCAGGAAGTGAACGGCGGAGGCAGGGTCCAAACCGCGGCATCCAGGTTCCAGCTCAGAGCGCCGGCCACTTTCCATGTGGCCTCTCGGGTTTGAAGATCAGCTAGGGTCTCAAACAGGATCGACTTCATTCATCAGTTTGAACAAACATGTTGGGACCTGCAGTGCCCGACCCCTCCCCCAGCCTTTTGGAAATGGCATCTTCGCCTTTTTGAAGATGTACCCTTCACCCCAACATCGAATGCAGAGTCCGGAAGGGGCTGCTGTCTTCAGACAAGATCCCACCTCTCTGGCCACGAGGTCTGTTTCTGGAATGAATACTCCATCCAAGGAGGGCCAATCAGGGATGGGCCTAAGCCCACTATGGCACCAGAGCGATGCAGAGCTGGCAAGTCGAGTCACCTTGAGCGGGGTGCAGAGAAATAGGCCTCCAGACCCGCGGAGCAGCACCTCAGTGCTCCCACAGCCTGCAGACTAAGCCAGCTCCATCAAGCCCCTCTTCTGTTCATTTAGCCAGTTTCAACTTCCATTCTTAAATCTACTTTAACTGCCAAGGAAAGAGAGTCTCACTTGACAGAATGACTGCACTTTCTTTCCAACAAAAACGGCCCTTGTGCTGGTCACGTGGGGAATAACTCTAGAAAAGAGACTGAAGAATTAACAGCATGACGGGGCTCCCCTGATGGTCTAGGGGTGAAGACTCTGCCTCGCAGTAATGCAAGAGACACCAGTTCGATTCCCGGTCCAGGAGGATCCTACATGCCTTGGCGCAGATAAGCTGGTGTGCCCCAACTTCTGAGCCTGGACTCTAGCCTAGAGCTGCAACTACTGAGGCCCGAACGGGGAGAGCCTGTGCCCTGCAGAGAGAAGCCAGCGCAGCGAGAGGCCTGGGCCCACAAGCAGAGAGCGGCCCCTGCTCATCGCAACTAGAGGAGAGCCTGTGCACAGCCAGAGACCCAGCCGAAAACAAACGAACCTTACAAAAAAGAAAAAAATTAACAGAGTGGTCAAAAATTCAGACAAAAAGTCCTGACAGTCGGCGTTCACTGGAGCATCAGATGTGACAAGATCTCAGGGAGAGCAATACCATTTTTGTCTGGCAGACACGTTCTTAATTATATAAAAAGGAAAACTCAATTAATTGAAGCCTTTTTCCAAACAAAGTACAAAAAAGCATCTAACACACAGCGCACATATAAACCCTCCCTAACAACAGGGCCTGCCGGCTCCAAGCTGGCATCGCCTCCCTTCTCAGAACTACTAAGAAGTTGCCAAAACCGTAACTTGCACTTCGTTTGGCCCGAGGTGGTTGGTGAAACACCAAAACCTGGAGGGTGCAGGGCGTGCGCCCGTCACTCACGTGGGGCACCCGCGCCCGGCACTCACGTGGGGTACCCGCGCCCGGCACTCACGTGGGGTACCCGCGCACGCCCTGGGCGGAGCACACCTCCGAGTCAGCCGTGCAGTCCACCTTGGCCACGTACACCTTGGCATCCTCCATGCTGTTATACTTGTCTCCCAGGTCGTTCCAGGTTGGCTGCAGCCGCTGGCAGTGTCCACACCTGCAACAAGGGGGCGGTAAGAAGCGTGCTAAGCGCGGGGGCAGAGGGGGCCCAGCCCAGCTCCTCAGCCAGCCATCTCCTACGGTAGCAGGGCGCTCCGATCCTACCCTTGTTCACACCGCAGCGGAGATGCAGCCGACCAGCCCACCGCGGCTGCGGAACCTCCCGAGAGTCCCGGCAACGTTCTCAGCGCGGTGCGGCGCCCGATGCCTTTCAACTTGGCCCCAGCTGACCTCTATCCACCTGCCTTGCTTCCTGGGCCGCCCCCACTGCTGGGCCCTGCTGGACACATTTCCAGGTTCCTGCAAGCGACCTATCTTGGCCGGGCCCTGGGAGTGAGCACACCTTCCTCTGACCCTTCCTAAGCCCACCCAGCCGATCACTACTTGTTCGGCTTGGGCGTCACTTCCTCCAGGAAGTCAGCCCGGACTCCCAAGCTGGCCGGTGTTCCCTCTCTTCCCTCTCTGGGGGGTCCGGAGAGCCCCCTCGCTCCTCCTCGGCAGCTCCCTCTGGTCCGGGGAGCCCCCTCGCTCCTTCTCGGCAGCTCCGCCCTTCTCGCTGCCATGGTCCCTTTAGGGTCAGGTCTTCTCCACCATGTAACCCACTCTCTCCAAATACAAACCAGCCTCAGAATGAAATCCGTTCTGCATTCTCGCCAGTGAGAAGATAAAAAAAAAAAAAAAAGCTTGTGGCCACCCAAAACTTCTAAATGTGACACGCTCAAATGGACACTTACAATATTCACTGTAAGAATTTAATGACATATTTTAAAATCATCTATCATTTAAAATATGCTAACTTAAAATGATTGCTTGTCCCATTTCTTGACAGCATCAGTCTCTTCCCCATCACTAAATCTTTTTGAGTCATATGGCTGATGACCCTCTTTTAACTGTCAGCTGTTCACAGGGCCATACTTCTGACAATGAAACCTGGATCTCAGACCCAGGTGCACTCTCACAGAGTTAGAGGACATGGTCTGCTCCCCCTTCTCCTGGTGAGTGAATTCCTGATCTCTGCGACGGAACTCCTTGCTGTAGCGCTTTTTAGAGTGCTGTCAGAACACCTAGCACTTCTGAGTTCATCCTCAAAGCAGTTTCTCCATAAAATCAGTGTTAAATCCCCTTGCCTCTTTTCTTTTCTGACAGATGATCTCACCAGGAAGCATCTAAAGGCCGCATTAGAAGACCTTGCTTTAAGCAAGCCTGTTTCCCCTAAGCAACACCTTCTAGGCCAGAGAAGAGAATCCTGCTTGATAACAGACTCAAATACAATATGAATCCTTTTCTGGAAGATAACTGTGAGGGAAAACCACCGTCAGATTTAAGTAGATGTGGTACAAGGGCTAAGAAGACAACCATCTTCCTTTCTACAACTGGATGCCCGAGACATGTACCAAGTGCTTAGCAACTTCCTAGCAATGGTTCCACGGGTGCCTCACAGTCGGCACTCTGGTTTTGAACCCTTGGGGATACAGCACAAAAACTCAGACTGCAGCTGCATTGAGGCAGTTTGTGGTCAGTAACACAGCAAATCCACCTGGCCCTTTCGAGGCAGCGGCCCCAACCTTGACCTTGTTGACACCAGATTCAATGGGACCTGAAAAGTGGCCATACATGACCCGACGCTGGCGCACCACTTACCGCAGGACAGCCCTGCTGCCACTAGGCTCAGAGCGCAGGCACAGGGTCAAGGCTACCATTGGCTCCTGCCCCCAATCCCGCGTAGGCAATCAACATTCCAGAGACTGAAATGCAGAGAGACCAGGGGCAGCCCAGTGTACCCTAGCTGAACTCCAATCTGCTCTTGCTGCTGCTGCTGCTGCTGCTAACTCACCTCAGTCGTGTCCGACTCTGTGCGACCCCACAGATGGCAGCCCACCAGGCTCCCCTGTCTCTGGGATTCTCCAGGCAAGAACACTGGAGTGGGTTGCCATTTCCTTCTCCAATGCATGAAAGTGAAAAGTTAAAGTGAAGTCGCTCAGTCGTATCCGACTGTTAGCGACCCCATGGACTGCAGCCCACCAGGCTCCTCTCTCCACGGGATTTTCCAGGCAAGAGTACTGGAGTGGGGTGCCATCTGCTCTTAAAGTCTGTAAATGCTGTCACAGAAACCCACACATCTGTGTAAATATTTCCTAGCAGACTATGAGAAAGCAAACAAAAACTTTAAAAGTTACTTTTTCTGGGAGCATCCACCTAAAACTCTGTAAGCCGCACACAATGAAACGGGAAGGTACTAGTCCTCTCTGTCACTCAGGCCAGGACTAGATGGTGAGCGTTACAGAGACTCCAAATCCAAAACTCCACTGTCACTGAGGGGACCTACAGTGTCTACATGTCAGTCTTTCTTTAAAAGTGAATAAACAAACCCAGGGGCAGATTTATTCCACAGAAGCAGACTTCAGTTAAGTAGCATATTTAACTCCAACAGCTACTCTGAGAACACCCTCCACAAATAAAGTATCCACAACCATTACTTTACATTTCTATACCACTGGGTTCTAAAAATTCCCCTCCTTTGGTTCTTGAAACACAAGCTATCCCATAAATACAGTTAGTAAATGACAAGTCTGAGCCCGACCAAAAGTGTCGATGGAACTCCAAAGGAACTGAAATGCAGTAATAACCTGAATATGGGGGGAAAGTTTCCTCCAACTTCTGCCGGCACATTTTCTCAACAGGCAGCTTTTCTTGGGCATCTTCTTCCTAACCCTTTTTGCATCCCTTCCCCTTATCTTAAGGAGTCTCTTGGCTCTGCGCAAGAATGCCAAATTCTGCAGTGAAGCCTGCAGAGGCCTGGGCCATAGACCGGCTGGCTGCGCCGCCCACAGAGGACCCCCCTCAGCGGACAGCTAGGCCCTGGGAGAAGGCCCTCGGTCCCTCTGCTCATGTCAAGCGCCGGCAGTCGCTCTCTTGGACGACTCGCAGGGCAAGAGTCTCTGGGGTCGGCACCGAGGCTCACAGCAAAGCCCCCATCCGGGAACCATGGTGGGGGCGTGGTGGGGGGGCTGTCTGTTCAACCCCTGTGCCTTTTCCCACCTCAAACTTCCCAGACGGCCAGGCCCAAAGAAAGCAGAGGGGAGCGCGCGCCCAAAGACAGCCTTGGGTCGGGGGTCAGTAGCTCCTGTCACCTGGAGCACAGCTCGCTGCGCCCCCGGAGCTGCAGAGAGGCCCCCAGCCTCCGCACGGCACCCCGATTCCCGGGAGAAAAGTGGGAACCCTCCAATGTCCGGACCAACCCATACCACCTCGCGAACGCAGAGCCTGGAAGTCCCTAAGTTTCAATTAAACCCCCAGGCCCGCGTCCGCCCTGCGGCGAGCGCACGGGACAGGAAGTCCACGTGTACACCCCGGACCCCGGGTGTCCGCGCGGCCACACGTGGCCTTCGGGTACCGGCCGAGCCGCAGGCCACTGCCTCCGACCTGCGCATTAGTTCGGGGCTGGGGGACGCGGGACGGGCGGGTTCGGGGCTCCCAGCGGCCCCGATGGACAACGACCCCTGCCCCGACCCCCCGGTGCCGGGACCGGGGGACGGGGCGAAGGAGCCTGAGCGCCGGCCTTTTCCGGTTCGGCCCTCGGGGACCGCCCCCTCTCGCTTGGTCCCGGCCCCTGCGCCACGTCAGCGGCGAGCGCCCGGCCCGCGCCGCCCCCGGCGCCCCCAGGCGCGAAGGCCCCCCAGCCCCTCGCCGGGCGCCCCAGAGCGCGAGCCCGCGCCCCCCGCGCCAGCCCCGGCCCGACCAGCGCCCGCGGAGCCCCAGACGGGCGGCGCGGCCAGTTACCAGGGCGCGAAGAACATGACGAAGTGCGCGGCGCTCTGGATGCCGTGCGCGAACATGTCGGCCGTGTACAGGTGCTTGGCGTGCGGGTCCTGCCCGTCCCCACCTCCGGCCGCGGGGGTCCCGTCCGCCGCCGCCGCCGCCCCCGGCTCCTGGGCCCGGGCGCCCCCCCGCCCGCCGCCGGCGTCCAGCAGCAGCAGCAGCAGCAGCAACAGCAGCGGCGGCGGCGGCGGCATGGCAGGGGCCAGGGCCCGAGGCCGCGGCGGGAGGAGGCGTCCGGCGCGCGCGGGCATCTCGGCGGGCTGGGCGCGCTCTCGCCCCGGCCGCCGGTCCCCTCCGTGCCGCCCGCCCCGCCCCGCCTCGGAGGCCCCGCCCCGCCACGGAGGCCCCGCCCCGAACCCCCGCCCTCCGGCGCGCGCCCGCCTCCCCGGCCCAGATGGGCCCGCGCGCGCCCGGGGATCCTCGCTAGGAGCCCGGGGGAGGGGTGGGCCGGGCCCCCGCCGGTCTCCCGCGCTTGGCCTCCCGCACCTGAGGGCTGGAGGGACCGCTTGGGCCAATCGCGCGGGGGCCCCCAGCCCCGCTGGGCCCGCTCTGGCGTGGGGCTGCGCCCAGGACTGGAGGGTCAGAGAGGCCAGGCCCGGAGGCCACCGAGGGCGATGTCGGCCTCGGTTCACCTCAACTACACAAAGGCGAAAGAAAGAGTGAGCTGCCATCAGCAGAATTCAGGAAACTGAGAACTGGGCGAGGTTTACACCTGAATGAATCAAATTCTCGGACCTCAATTGTGATTCTGGGTCCGAGCCCAGGGGTGTGATGGAAACCTGCTTTCTAAGCGAAAGCTTGGGGGCGCGCCCTGCCCAGCCCTACCTCGGGCTGAGAGAAAAGCCGCTCACAGCTTCTTCCGGGACACAAACCCCCGCAGGGTCTTCCTCAGCCGGCGCCCGCCTGGCGTCCCAGGGCGCCCGCGCCCCCAGGAGCATCTGGACGCGCCTGCTCTGGCCCCGTGGGCTGCGAGGCGAACCCAGGGGCGACGCGTGTGAATCAGGCACCTCAATTCATACCTGCGCACATGCCCGAAGGCACGCCGTAATTGAGGGTTAGGCCTCGCCCTGGGAATCTGAAGCTGAATCAGGAGACTCAGGTTGCCTCGTGGGGTCTGCAGTCTGGGGAACCCCAGGCAGTGGCTGCCGGCACGGCAAGGGGAGCGCCGCATGACTCACCTGTCATTAACACTGCTCTGGCCACTCCTCAACCTAAGACCGCGGTTTGCCAAATACCAAGCCATCAATTTCCCCTCCGAACCAACCAGCTAACACTCAACAACCTGGGAGCCTTCTCCGCATCACTCCCTCCTCCCCCTTATCTCCTGTAATTCAAGCCCGCCGCATTTCTTGACAAATCCCCTTTCTTTCCACCATCCGCAGTGTTTACACCTTGATCAGCCCTTACTCCTGGCCCGTGCAGTGGCTTTCTAAGGGCCTCTTTCACTCCTCAGGCTGGAAAGTTAACTTTCCCTAAGCGTGCCTTTGACCATGATAGTTTGAACACCCTCCCCCAGCCGCCACCTACAGGGTAAAACGCAGTCCTCAGTCTACCGCTCCACGCCCCTGGTTCCAAAAGTTCTGTGAAACTCACCATTAGAAGCACAGGGATCCTCTCCAAAAGTCTCCTATTTGCAGGACTCCCATTTCCCTGTGCCTCGAACCTCAGGCTTCCCAAATTTTTCCACCAAAGCATCAGCACACATTCTTAGAGCCTCGCTACTTGACTTATCTGAATGCAAACACAGAAACACAGGAGCCGCGTTAGCTACTTGTCTTTCACACCTTGGCTACCTACCTCCGAGTCGGGAAGAAAACCCAGGCCTCCTTGCTCGCATTATT
Organism: Capra hircus; assembly: GCF_001704415.2. Taxonomy (NCBI): domain Eukaryota; kingdom Metazoa; phylum Chordata; class Mammalia; order Artiodactyla; family Bovidae; genus Capra; species Capra hircus. The sequence continues at coordinate 2,896,742 of NC_030830.1, forward strand.
CCGCCCATGGCACTTCTCCTCCTTCCTCCAGCAAACCGCCAGCTCCCTTTCAGCGGAAGCTGCTGAGCATGGCCCGCACTGCTCTTCTGGTTCCAGGTAGCACCCTCTTCCCTCTTCACTGAAGATTCTGGCTCCTTGTCACGTCTTCCCTGTTTTCATTCCCAGCACCTTCAGCATCCAGGTTGATGACCCATCTCTCTGTCCCCCAGTGACTCCCTCCCCAAGGGAAACCCCAGAGCTTGTCATAACTTGACATCACAGTGTCTCCAAAATCTGCATTAAGGCCACCCCACTCTGCCCGCCCTTCCGGTACTTAAAGTTCGCTGGCTCAGTGTCCCCTCCTCAACACCCCTGAGGGTTCACCCCTGAACCCTCAACGCCCTGTTCTGCTCATAGTGTCCTCACAAGCCGCCCAGCTACGATGTTTCCCTCACCTCCTGGTTAGATCCCATGGATTCTCATCCTATACTTACCGCCTGGCCAGGCCCTCTCGCAGTGACCCTGGCCAGGCTGAAATGTGGTTGAGTTCCCCACTCTGTACGCAGCTTCCAGACCTCGACCAGTCCCCTGCCCTCCCCGCCCTCCTGCAGTTACCATCCCTCTCGGCTGTCAATACTTCCTGCAGAAAGTTGAAGCCAAAAGCAGAAACTCCCTCATCTTTCTGCCACCAAATCTACAAAGCCCTGCATGAGTCCCTTTCCCTCCAGTTACACAAAGTAAGGAAATCTCCCTGCTCCAAGCAAAGGCGGGTCATCCACAGCACTCCAGAGCCCGTCCATGTCAGCTAAGGGTTACCTTACGGGACAAAAGAGACTTTGCAAGTGTAATTACAGTATGGATCTTGTTGGGGGGGGGGGAACAGGCGGGAGGGAGGGTTATTCTGGGCTGTCTAGGTTGGCCCTAGACGTCCTCACAGGAGAGGAGCAGGGGGGAAACGTGGGCATGGTAGATGGTGTGACCAGAGCAGAGAGATGTGAAGATGTTCAACACCCCGGCCCACCTTTGAAGATGGAGGGAGCAACAAAGAACAAAGGAAGCAGCTCTAGAAGCAGCTCTGGAAGCCGGAAAAGGCAAGAGACAGGTTCCAGAGGGACCTGTGGCCATACTGTCAATCTGACTTTATTGGTCCAGTGACACCGATCTGGACTTCTGCCCTCCAGGCTGTAAAAGGAGAAGCGTGTGTTGTTTTCATGACACCAGGTCCAGGGTAGTTTGTTAGAGCAGCCCGGAGGACCCATAAGCTGGCTGCCCCCGCCCCCATCGCAGGCCTGCTCTCGGCCTGGCTTCCGCTGCAACCGCTCTCTCTCCTGCATGAATTCCCAACCGCTTCCCCTCTGCGGGATCATTCCCACCCATGGACAAACATACCTTCCTATTTCCTAACTTCAGAAAACATCCCTTGACCGCAGGAGCCTCCGGCTACTACCCCAATTCCGTAGTTTTCCATTACAGCAAAATCCTTCCACAACTATCTACAAGCCCCTGTCCGTTCATTCTTTGTGCCCTTCTGGCTCCAGCACCCAGTGGACACCAAAGTCACCGACGATATCATACCGGCAAATCAGAGGAACACTACACTCTATCTTACTGGGCTTCCTGGCAGCTTTGGGACAAACAAAACCGGCCGCATTTTGATCAGTAACCCACCCGTGATGCCTCCCACGCATGCATCCTCCTTGGTGCCCTCCGCCCAGCCCTGAGATCGAAGCTTCTCGGCCTCCAAATGGCTCCTCTTGCCCTCTCTCTGAGCTCACGCACAACCCTAGTGGACACACTGTGTGCTGATGACACTGACCCTTCTGTTAACCAGCTGAGACCTTTCTCCACGTACTCACTGCCTATTTGATCTCAGCATCTGCCTGTCTCGCAGGCAGAGCCCAGCCTCACACACGGGATTCCCCACAATTTGCTTGGCCTTCTGTTTCTCCACCTCGGAAAACAGTCCTTCCTTGTGGTTGGCTCAAACCAGAAACCCGGCGGGCTCGTTTCGATGCCCTTTTCCTGCAGCTGGTCTCACCCCACTGCAGCCCCCAGGGCATATCATCAGCAGGCTCATCATTTCATTTCTGAAACAGCTCCAGTCCACCCTTGCCTGCCCGCCCCCGCCCACGACCCCAGGCCCCTGATCTCATCTAGGAGATTCTCCTGATCGTCAGGCCCCAGAGTCCCTTCAGTCTGTCCACCCAGCAGCTACAAACGAGTCATAACATTGACTCAATTCCCTTCAGTGGCCTCCTTTTCTCTTAGGGAAAAAAAAAAAAAAATCCCAGCTCTTTGCTCTGGTGCTCAAGGGCCTGCAGAAAAGGTATCACCTCCTTTCGGCCCATCCTCTGCCGCCCTGGGTCTCAGTCCACGGATTACCCTAATCCCAGTCCCCTCTGCATTTCTGGCCCCTCATCGGCACAGCTGGGCTCGCTGCCCAGCTCTTTTCCTGGGACTGCCCTCGTGGTGCCCTCAAGTCTTTTGCCCCCACGGCACCTCGCAGCCCTCCGGAGCCCTGCCCTCTGCTTCGTGTGCTCTGTCAAGGGCCACACAGTTGAGTTTCCACGTGGCCCTTTCTGCAATTTGATGGTACTTGTCGCACATTTCTGTGCTCACGTGGTTGCTGGCCCTCCTCCCTGTCAATCCCAGGAAGGACACTCTCTCCGGTGCGCCCACCACTCCCTGCCTGGAACCTAGAGCCCATCTCCTCCCCATCTCTCTCCCAGGCTCCACCAAGACAGATACTGGTCACTCGCTCTTCCCAAGGAGACGTCAAGCTGCTCCCCCTGCCTGCACCGCCACTCCCCTTCTCTGGGCCAGTCACAGCCCTGCCTTCCCCGCACGGCCCCGACACCACTGGCCCAGAGCTCTCGGCCTCCCTGGCCGGCTCTGTCAGGTTCCTCCTGTCAGCTCCCAGGTCCCGCTTGGAACACAAACGCTTTCCCAGCCCTGCAGCCGGGAGGTGCGGGAGAAGCTGTGCTGCACAGGGTTGGTGGGGAAGAATGCCAGTGGGAGGAATCCCTGCTGACGGGCGGGGTGGGGGTTGGGTGGGGTAGGGATCTACAGCGTTTGTTTCCCACCTGCCGAGAGTGAAATGAACCCCCAGTGTGTTGCCACTTTGGGAAGAGGACCCCAGAGAACATTCTCTAAATGTGGAAACCGAAAGGCCACCATTTGAACTCTTTACCAGGTGCGTCCTGAGTTATAATTGGGCTACAAATGCTACTTTTAGGCAGGTACTGAAAGTACTAACTTCCTGTTGTTTTGTAGGTCAGAACATTCTGGAAGGTGTATCTGAAGAAGAGAAACCATAGTTTCCTCAAGGAGCTTTTGTGATGATTCAGATGTGATCGCTGAAAAAGAGAGCAGAGCTGGACGACTGCTCTCAACAGAGAAAGTGCAAAGAAAAGACCAAAGCAATTTCCCAGTTGGTGACGCTCAGAGAAATGGGGCTATTTTTAGTGCTTTAAAATAGTTAATGGGGGACTTCGCTGGCAGTTCTGTGGTTAAGACACTGCACTCCTGATGCAGGTGGCGTGGGTTTGACCCCTGGTTGAGGAACTAAGATTCCGCATGCTGCAGAGTGGGGGGAAAAACGAAAATGGTTAATGGAAACTCATCTACAAAACAGAAATAAGAGTTACAGGTGTAGGTTTATGGTTACCAGGTAGTAAGGGGCGGGAGGATAAATTAGGATTGACATTCAAATACTATATATAAACTAGATAACTAATAAGAACTACTATATAGCACAGAGAAGTCTACTCAATACTCTGTAATAACCTATATGGGAAAATAATCTTAAAAAGAGTGGATATATGTCTATGTGTAACTGGTTTAAAACTCAACATTCAAGAAACTAAGATCATGGCATCCAGTCCCATCACTTCATGGCAAGTAGATGGGGAAAAATGTGGGAAAAGTGTCAGATTTCATTTTCTTGGGCTCCAAAATCAATACAGACGATGACTGCAGCCATGAAATTAAAAGACACTTGCTCCTTAGAAGAGTAGCTATGTCAAACCTAGACAGTGTTTTAAAAAGCAGAGACATCACTTTGCCAACAAAGGTCTGTCTAGTCAAAGCTATGGTCTTTCCAGTAGTCATGTATGGATGTGAGAGTTGGACTACAAAGAAGGCTGAGCACCAAAGCATTGACGCTTTTGAACTGTGGTGCTGGAGAAGGCTCTTGAGAGTCCCCTGGAAAGCAAGGTGATCGATCCAGTCCATCCTAAAGGAAATCAGTGCTGAATATTCATCGGAAGGACTGATGCTCAAGCTGAAACTCCAATTCTTTGGCTACCTGATGCGAAGAGCTGACTCACTGGAAAAGACCCTGTTGCTGAGCAAAATTGAGGGCAAGAGAAGGGGCTGACAGAGGATGAGATGGCTGGATGGCGTCACCGACTCAATGGACATGAGTTTGAGCAAGCTCAGGGAGACAGTGATGGACAGAGAAGCCTGGCGTGCTACAGTTCATGGGGTCACAAAGAGTCAGACATGACGTAGCGACTGAACAGCAACAATAACTTGACTCACTTTGCTGTATACCTGCAAATAACACAACACTGTAAATGGAGTAAACTACAATAAATTATTTTTTTTAATAACATAAAATGGTTAATGGAGAGTTGGTATTTACTCACTACCCACATAACCTCCTTGGTTAACACTGCCCATCTCCTCCTAAATGATTAATAGGTGCAGGAAGAGATATTCTAACATAAGAGATTCAGTTGTCTGGGAGATAAATCTTTTGAAATTCATGTGGGATGCACACTGGTTGGGGGGTGGTGGGGGGAAGAGTTCCCATGTTGAATGATGAAGCTGAAAGAACCATGCTATTTCTCCATGTCTGGGGACATCCGGCTCCAGCCTTCCACCGGGCGCACGGGCTCTGTGCACGAGCTGCTCTTCGGCGCGTTCCCGCCCTGCCGTCCTCCCAGCACCTCCTTTGCTGGCTGCTACCATGGCAGCTCGTCTTCCACACATTCCTTGGATGCAAGGCCAACAGGCTGATGCAAAGCTTGCCCATCAGTACCTGGGCTGGGGCGCAGTCTTCCCACCAAGGAAGAAGGCCACTTCCTCAGCATCTCCTTTCTCTTCTTGGCTGCGCTGGCTGGTGCAGATGGCCACTGGCCATGGCCTGCGGTGTTCCCTGTGAGCACGTGGACACATCTCTCTCACGGTGCTCAGAGGCCACCTCCTAACAGCTGCCTGAATCCCAGAGCATTATTCCAAACTCAGACTCCAGGGGAATGGTGGACCCAACCCAGTGGGTCTCATGGCTGTAGTCAGCCGTGTTCCGAGCACAGCGCTGGCGCCCCAGCCCTGCTCCAGCGTGGGGAAGCACTGGGCCCAGGTGAGGCACCATCAGGGTCTCTGCCCTCAGTGCCCAGGAGAGGGGTGCTGCAGGGCCCTTTGAGCACAGATGTCTAGCTGTCCTCTTCTGGTTGCTTCCATTTTGTCCTAAAATGGGAGCTAGTATCATGAACCGGGACCAAAGCAGTCCTGGAGTCTGGAGAGGGAAGAGGGAGTCTGAGGCCCAGAAAAGCATGGGAGACTGATGGATCAGGGTGGTCTGGCATGACTGACTGGTGGCCGTGGGGACCCACCAGAATTCAACGGGACACACCTGGACTTCCTCCAGGTACGTTCCGTTGTGCAGAACAGACAAGGAGCTGGGTTTAGCCAGCCCTGTGTTTTAGTCAAGGGAGGGGAGCAAAGAGGGAGACAGGGAACACAGTGAGAGCAGAGGCAGGAAAGAAATGATAGTACTTGACTATGGAACTGAAGCCGGTAAATTAATCAAACAGTTCTCCGAAGCAGTTGTGATACTTAGCCACGTCTACATACAGTGCGTGAGCTCAGGACAGCCTTGCTAAGTAAGCTCCAGGTCACTTGGCAGTTAGCTTGCTGGGAAGTCATATGCATGCTCCCTTCTCTGGTTCTGCTTGCACTGATCGGCGCAGCCCAGCACCACTTCCTGCCTGGCTTGTCTTTCTAGTCTCCTGGCTCTTAGGATGAGCTCTGTGTACTCCTGTCCAAACCATGTGCAGCCGCTTTTACCAAGATCATCTTGAGATAACAGGTCCAGTGTGTCACTGCTGAGTCTCCAGTAAAGAATAGCTCTATATTTCTTATAGGGCTTCCTGGTAGCTCAGCAGTAAAAAAACAAAACAAAACAAAAAACTACCTGCAGTGCAGGAGGTGCAGGAGACCCGGGTTCCATCCCTGGGTCGGGAAGATCCCCTGGAGGAGGAAATGGCACCCGCTCCAGTATTCTCGCCTAGGAAATCCCATGGACAGGGGAGCCTGGTGGGCTACAGTCCGGGGGTCACAAAGAGCTGGACGCGGCTGAGCAAGCGAGCTGTATGTCATCTTATGCCACGTCGCAAACCCTCTGCGTGGCTTTCGCGGCCCCCTCTACTTCTGCGATCTTGTCTCTTACGCTGGGTAACTGTTCCGGAAGGCTGGTTTCCTCACTGCCTGCAGTAGGGTATATAATGCACAGCGATAGCACTGGGTGCAAGAGAGGAATGGGATTGGAGTAGGGCTGGATGGACGTGATTGTTGAAATTTGACAATACAGGTAGTTTAAATTTAAATGAGCACATGCATACCCTTGACCCAGCAATAGGTTAAGCACCTTATCTTTGGGAGATAACTTCACAGGTTCATTGTAGCATTGTTTAAAATAGCAAACCTTTGGAAACAACCCAATATCCCTTAAGAGAGGACTGAGTTAAAAATATGTGTGGTCTATTCAGACTATTTACAATATGAACAGCAGTGCATTTTAGTGGTTAATAATGGTGCAGTCTCTGCATTAGACTGCTGAAGTTTGAATTCCAGCTCTTGCCCAGCTGTGTGGTTTTGGATAATTTAAATGTTCTGTGCTTAAGTTTCTTCATCTGTTCAATGGGGACTCTAATAACACCTACTTTATAGATTTGTTGTAACAAATTATTACAACATGATGAGTTATTACATACAAAGTGCTTCAAACCATCCACGGTTCCATCTGTTGTTGTTGAGTTGCTGATTTAGAAATATTATAATAGTTATTATATATATATATATATACACACACACACACGTATACATATATATGTATCAATTCAGAGTGAATTAGCACTCATCTATGAAAAAATTACAGAACTTCTCAGTGCTGGAACGTTCAAGTGTCTAAAGAATTAGCATCATTTTATTTCTCTTTACTTCAAAGAATGATGCCTCATTCAATATTTCTATTTCATTTAATAAGCAGGTCCAAATTTTCTTTGACTCAAAATTCCTGGCACTTAAGGCAATGCACTTAATTTTTAGAATTTTTAAACAGACCTTATGGAAAACTTTGGGAAATATTAATATATATATATATGTACACATATATACACGAGTACATTTTCATCTACTTCTATTTAAACTGAGTAAAATTGTATCTCCATAGAAATAAAAGTCTCCTTTTAAAGAATTTTAGTCCAAATTTAACATCTTCTGGATATGTCATTACCTTCTACTTTTTTTAATTCTTCCTTTTTTTAAAAAAAAATCCATGTGTATAAAGAAAACCAAAGTTTAAGACACTTTAATAACTGATTCCATTAAGGCAACAAAATCAGGTCTTCCATCTACATGCACACAAATAATGCGATGACCATGAACCTTTGACCAGCAGCACAAACTGGGTCTTGAACATCTAGCATCTAGCATTTAGTCACTTGTGCCTTCTTGCTCCATGGTTCCCTAAACATGGAAGAATCTACAGTCCCACACAGGCAGCCGAGACGTCATATAAACTAAACTGAATGCGTTTCATGATGGGCAAGCCCTCGTGATGTAACTGTAACTTTTCTGCTCCATTGAAACTCCCTTTGCAGTTTTCATCAACACGATGGTGTTATTCCCATCCTTCCAGCCAAATCCCAAAGCCCGCAGCGACCTCCTCCCTGGGCTGTCAGGGAGGGCGCCCGGGGCATCGTGAGGGCGTGGCCTCGCTACGCGCAGGCGGGCAGCTCCGGTTGCCAGGGCAGCTGCCCACATCTGTCCTGGAGAAGCAGGAACACGGGGTTTCTGAGTTACGGGGCTGTGTCTGCCGAGACTTCCTGCCAAAGCGCCGTGTCTGCAAAACAGACACAGTGACAAGGACCTCCGTATGGATCTTTAAGACATGCCCTACACTCTACAAGGGCTTCCCTGGTGGCTAAATTGGTAAGGAACCTGCCTGCAGTGCAGGAGATCCAGGTTTAATCCCTGGGTCACGAAGATCTCCTGGACAAGGAAATGGTAACACACTCCAGTATTCCTGCCTAGAGAATCCCATGGACAGAGGGGCCTGGTGGATTACAGTCCCTGGGGTGGCAAAGAGTCGGACACAACTGAGCAACTAAACCACCACCAAATGCAAAAACAAGCAAACAAACAAACAAACAAAAAAGGCCTAGTGACAGGACTTAACACCAGAGCTCGCAAGTCAAGGTCAAGTGGGGTGGACTTTGAGGTCCTTGAGGGGTCCTTCCTACTTACACCACTGCCAGTCCGTCCAGTCTGACCAGTAAGAGTGCCTGGGTTCACCTGGCTGGAGACAGGTGCTGTTTGTTATCTAGGGGGATGAAGGGTGCTCCCCACCCCACTTCATATATTGTAGTCTGAACCCTCAGTACCTTGGAATGCGACCATATTTAAGTTAAAGAACTTTAAAGAGGTAATTAAGTTCAATGAAGTCATACGGGTGGGTCCTGATCTCATATAATTGACGTCCTCAGAAGAGACTAGAACGCACACAGATGGAAAGACCACAGGAGGACACGGGGGAAGAAAGCCGTCTGCAAGCCTCAGAAGACACCCGCCCTGCTGGCACCGTGACCTTGGATTTCCAGCCTCCGGAACTATGAGAAAAAATACTTCTGTTGTTTAGGACCACCATCTGTGGTCCTCTGTTGTGGAGGCCTAGGCAAAGTCAAACCCCATCCAAGTCTTCCCTTCACTGGGTGAGACTGAGCCTCAGGATGTCCTTCTGTTTTGGAGGGGGACCTGTGCCCGGGAACAGCCACCTAGGGGGCTTCTGCCCTGGAACTCAGCTCGGGGAAGGAGGCACCTCTTCTCTGATATCACAGTGAACTCCCTTTTCTCATTTTCCTCTCCATGCTTTTTAACACAACAAAATACAAGACCAGTGAGAGGCAAACCAAGCCTAGTTGTTAAGGAAGGTCCAGCCATGGTCCCCATTGTCCAGGAAGGGGGACAGCCTGCAGTCCCCTGAAGCTCACAGTTCAAACGTCTGTGACTGTACGGGCGGGTCCCTGACTTCTCAGCAGGGGCCATTTTCACACGAAGAATTGACAGGGAAAAAGAAATCTGACTCCATGTTGGATCTGTTTCTTTCCCCTGGACCTTTGTATTCTATTGCTTCTGCTACAAGTTAATCACTATAATGATATTGTGTGCTCAGAGGTGTCCGACTCTTTTGCGACCCCAGGGACTGCAGCCCACCAGGCTCCTCTGTCCATGGAATTCTCCAGGCAAGAATACTGGAGTGGGTTGCCATTTCCTTCTCCAGGGGATCTTCCCCACCCAGGGACCGAACCGGCATCTCTTGTGCCTCCTGCATTGGCAGGCGGGTTCTTTGCCACTGCACCCGCCACCTGGAAAGCCCAAACGACGTAGCCTATAACTTAGAATGTACATAAAGGCCCACCCACGGAAACCCTGCCTCCCAAGCCTAAACATGAGGCTAGAATGCCTTCCTTCAGCTCACAGGAAATTGTCTGACCAGGCCCACCTGTGAGTGGCTGCAGGAAGGAAGAAACTGACACGTCCCCTCTGGAGTCTGGCCAGAATCAGGAAATAACTGCAACAACGTATCACCTTTTTACTTTACTGCATCCCTCCCCCACTCACACCCCCCTTCCCCCCCCCCCCCACCGCCATAACTCGTTCTATAAAAGAAACTATTAATAGCATCACACCTGGGCAAGGTGGTTCTTTGGGACACTAGTCTGCTGTCCTGACAGTCTCCTGGCTTTCCCGATAAAGCCACTATTCCTGCCCTAATAACTGTCTCGATTTATTGCCCTGTCATGCAGTGAGCGAACAGATCCAACCAGTCCATTCTAAAAGAAATCAACCCTGAATATTCACTGGAAGGACGGATGATGAAGCTGAAGCTCCAGTATTTTGGCCACTTGACTTGCAGAGCCGACTCACTGGAAAAGACCCTGATGCTGGGAAAGACTGAGAGCAAGAGAAGAAGGGGACGATAGAGGGTGAGATGGTTGGATGGCATCACCGACTCAATGGACGTGGGTTTGAGCAAACTCAGGGAGATGGTGATGGACAAGGAAGTGCTGCAGTCCACAGGGTCACAAAGAGCGGGGCATGCCTGAGCACCTGAACATGGGCAGTGAGCGATACCAGTTTGGACCTTTAATAGTCTGGGCAAAGCCTGGCTGGTAACCACGGAGTAGGCATTGTTGGTGAGTTAGACAGTTTTTGCCATTTATGGAATAAAAGACGTGAACGTTCCTTTGCTTCACATTTCAATTCACTCTCGGCCATTTCTGATCCTCTCTCATCCATCACTGTAACATCTTTTCAGCCGAAGCTTATTTCCGACACTGGGAACCGCTTTTGCTTTTGCATTGCTAGGTGACAATATCCAACCACTGCATGCTTGTTCTATTTATTTGTTCCTACTGGGCTGTTCAGGATCGCTTCTCCCTAACTCACAGAGGAACCCTCGCTCCCAGGCAGGAACCAGACCCGTGACGGAAACACCATCCGCTGGGTCCAGCCACGGCACCTGGGTCTGTTCTGAGCTCCCGAGTCCTGCTCTTGACTCACCCGCAGCAGCCACGTCTCTCACGTTATATTTTCGATACGACTTTAAAAAGGCAAATGAATTAATGTGTGCCTTGAGGATTTAACCAAGCTGCCAGTAGAATGTTTTGTTTTCACAGCTGTGCTCGCACGCTGAGATGATGCCATTTCAAGAGAGATAGCCTGATGTAATGCTGTGACCGCGCAATTGTCATCGGGCTGAAGAGGAGAGCATTGTGATCGCAATGGAAAAGAGAAGTGAGGTCTGCATCCGAGGGCTCAGATTCTACTCACTGCAATAATCTCAACCTTTGAGCAGGGCTAGGAGGGGAAATTACTGCAACCTGCTGAATACACATGACATCATCTCGCCACCCACAAATCTTAGGAGCATGACAGGCCAGAAGATGGCATAGGCGCAGAGGAAGACAACTCCAACCGAGCTGACAGGTTCTGTGGGTTTGAGGGGAAACACTGTCGCAACAGCAATTCTCTCCCCCTGTGTTCTTTTTCGGTTTGGCACCTGTGGGTACCGTGAAATTAGGACTGTGACAACAAGCCATTAGCTTCCCCCAGAGCCACGATCAAAGCTCCCTCTGTGAGGTGTTCTGTGAGCTTTAGAGCCCTTTTCCATTAGCGCTTTCACAGCCTGGGGCTTGGGAGGCTGGGGTCTGAACACGTATGTGTGCAACTGTGTGGTCAGTCCTTAAGCTCCCTTTCCTGGTCTCACCACAGAGTTCCTACGTGCCATGTACAGACCCGAGTTGTCAAAGGTCACAAAGAGGCTGCTTCCTGCCTGCTCACTCTGCAGCTGCTCCCCCGTGTTGGCCGGAATGCGGGACACATTTTTGTGTGTGTGTTCAAATTCTCTTCCATTAAAGGACACACAACTTCTTGACATGTGATTTTGGAAATGCTATTATATCCATATCAAGGAACTGTGAGATGAAATATTTCCTGCCATATTGGCGGGCAATAAATGTCACAGCCATCAGCGATTTTGGGCCTCCAAAAACATGAATGAGGGCTCCTGAAAGGGGATACAATGCCTGCTATTCAGCAGATGCTTATAGTTAGGTTTTAATCAAACTTATTCTAAAAATTGTTTGGGAAGCTCTTTGGATTTCAGAACAACAAAGGATTATGGAGCAATACCCAAAGAGAATAACAAATAAGTTACTTCTTTTACATTAAATTTCCTTAACTGATAAAATACCCTTTTAGGAAGACACCCCCCACAGTGATTGCTCCAGAGCTGCGGGCTGCTTGGGGGATGCAAGCAGCAGCGCGCTTCGCCACTTCCGCTGCTCCTGAGTGAACAGGAATTAAGGACGCAGACCCCTCGGGAAACAGGATCTGGCCCCAGACGGCCGAGGTGCCTATAAAAGGAATGAAATCAGTGAGCCCAGAGGCTTGAGAAGAGCGCCAGATTCCTTAGCCTGATACCTGGTTTTCCTTACTTGATAATAATCTTTGATGTTCAGGCTGCCCTCCCCCTTTGCTGCAAACTTGTATATAGCCTGCTGACTCCCACCTGTGCCTCCTCTAAGGAGTTTTCGCAGGGCTATGGAGATGCTGTCTCCTGGGCTCAGAGTCCTTAACATTCCCACCGAATAAAATAACTCTCTGCTTTCAGATTGTGACTAGTTTTTTAGTCGACAGAACTGTATATGCTATAATCATCATAGTGGGAAGAAATCAGAAAGCTACAGTTTAGAAGGAACAGCGCCAGAGCCACAAGGCACCTGGACACAAGGCTTTGGGGGAAAAGAAATCCCTACATCTCCATTCACTCACTTTCAGGGCTTGGTCCAGCACATTTAGGAGTTGCCGGGAAAGCTGCTTATAATTAGGTTCTAGTCAAACTTATTCTAAAAATGGTTTTGAAAGCTCTTTGGATTTCAGAACAATGAAGGAATATGGAGCTATACTCAAAGAGAGGAACAAATAAGTTACTTCTTTTACATTAAATTTCCTTAACTGACAGAATATTCCTTTAAGAAGACACAGTTCTATTTCTGTACTCTTTCAGTTTTTAAAATTTTATAAATAACCTATTAATACTTATTGTTGGAAAAATGTTAAAAACTCCATCTGTAGAATTAAGGCAAAATCTTCCTAAATGACTTCCCTTCTAGAAGCTCCACAGATGCAGCCCAAGGCAGGGCAACACCTAGTCTGTACAAAGTCCTCTTGTGAGGTCCCTCACCTCCCCCTTCCTCCCTGATCCAGCCTTACCTTGATGCTTAGAGACAGGGAACAAGCAGGGTTAAGGACATCAAGATTTTTGCCAGCTGAGATAGCCGAGTGGCAGAGACGGGATGAGCGCTCAAATGTTCCGCATCTCAGCAGCCTTTGTGTTTTCTGCTGAGACAACGGTTTCCACTGTCATGGGGATTATTCTTAATACCTTGTCAGCGGTCAGGGGTCACTGGTGGGTAGACATCGTTCACCTAAACCAAGGTAGACCGGGTCTCCCAGGTTGGTGGGGCCCAACCGACCGTCCCCTGGCTCCTGTCCCAGTTTAGCCTGGGAGTTTGGGAGCACTTTGCCAGATTTGCATAATGTCCCATCCTATCCCCCCAGCAGCTCGTCAAGTGGCCATTTCATTTGCTCTAAATTTACCATCATGTTCTTACAAACGTGTGTGATTTATCAACAGTGATCTGTCCCTCGAAAATCACAGTACGATCCTCCCATGATCACACTTGTGTCACGATGACTCCCAAAAGAGAGTGCAAATAACTCCACGTACTGTCTGTCTTGAAACTGAATTCTAAGCAGCAGCACTCGGCACTCTTCTCCTTCTCCTCCTCCTGCTACGGCTGGCTTCTAGGGTTTCCAGCCTGTGTCTCCCCCATTCCAGAAACGCATCTTTTCAGGAATCGAGAAAGCCTTTCCCATTCAAGGGAGAACATTCCCAGACATCGTCTAGAAACCTTCCGGCGTAACATTCTGGAGGGGTAGTACAGAAAGCTCTCAGGGACAAGGAGGTGTCAGGAGAGACGTGGGTTTGTTTGACTGATTTGGTGTCCAGTGACATCCGTTCATAAGCGACCAATGCCCGTGACCAGCCAGGTCCTTCCAGACCCAGGCGTTGTATTCCTCTGGCAACACCCTCACGCTGTGCCCTCGGCAGTCAAGGAGACACTTCTCTGTTGTCAACGACTCTCTTTGAGGTGACTCACCTCCTTTTTATTTGTTGACTGTCTCCCTTCTCCCTATACCAGAAGCTCAGAGATGTCAAAAGTGGTCTTTTCTGCATCTCTGTTTTCCCAAGGCCTAACACCATTCTGGGGCCCTCCAGAAAGATTTGTGAATTAATGACAGAGGTGGCATCTCTTCCATTTCAAAGGAGAAAACATCTTTTGCCTGAGGAGCAGGAAAGCTGTGGCTTCTTTACTGCTTCTTTCCCTCAGCAGTGAGGAGCAGGGGGACACCCGCCCCGTCTGTCAACCCCGGGGACCATCTGTGGGACAAGGAGCAGCTCCCGCGGAAGGGCTGTAAGCCAGAGGCGGACTCAGACGAGAACCGGGTTCCCGGAGGCTGGTCTCCCCGTCCCCATTTTAAAGTGCTGCATTTTTTCAACTGCCCGAAAGTTTCTCGGAAGGCCTCATTTTAATAAAGTCTGGAATGGGCAGCTTTTAAGGAGAGAAGCTAAAGGAAATCGATCAGAGAAGGGAGAACTGTCATGAAGAGGGATTTTGCAATAACTTGGGGTGTTTTCAGAGGCATATAATTTCTCCCAGTCCAGCAATCCAGTGGGAATTTGCGGGGGGGGGGGGGGGAAGGGAGGAGGAGCTCAGGCTTCCCTGGGGGCTCAGACGGTAAAGAATCTGCCTGTGATGTAGCAAACCCGGGTTCGATCCCTGGGTCAGGACGATCCCCTGGAGGAGGGCATGGCAGCCCACTCCAGTACTCTTGCCTGGAGAATCCCATGGACGGAGGAGCCTGGAGGGCTGCAGTCCATGGGGTTGCACAGAGTCGGACACAACTGAGCAACTAAGTGACGCTTCCACTTTCATGAAGGAGCTTAAGGAGAGGCAAACACACACACACAGGCAAAATACTGATGAGGGCGTCACTAGTAATTTGGGGAAACTATATTAAAGCATTCCTATTGAGAAATGGAATATTTCCTGCTCTATCACGTAAACAAAGGATGTCACGGTCATCAGCGGTTACAGCCCTCCAGCTTGAGCCGGTGAGCCCTGAGAAAACTCAGGAAAGAAAAGAATACCTGCTATCCAGCAGCCACCACAGTACAGCCCCTCCCTCTGGTGAGCCTTGAGGACGCGCACGCAGGATGTGAACACTCAGGAAACTGTTCCCAGAGAGCTGCGGTGCACACCAAGGGGATGGTTTCAGTGAGCCCAGACTCCTGCAGCTTCCCACACACAGAAAAGCACTTCATTCCTTAATTGCACATATCTGGTTTCTAGGATTAACAGTAATCTTTTGATGTCCCAACTACCTGCCCTTTGTTGCAACACATCCATATATCTTAGCTTCCCCGGCCGCCTCCTCGGAGAAGTTTCTCAGAGCTCTCAGAAACACTGTCTCCCAGGCTGCAGTCTTCATTTTGCCCCACATGAAACTCAACTCACAATTTAATGTTCTGCGGTTTTTTTCAACACTTTATCTTGAAAACCACTACCAAACCTGTCTTCAAAAATAGAAGCATCCACAAGTAACTAAAGTAGCCGTTAAGTGCCATCGAAAAGCTGAATGCTTAACTGTCATGAATAAGGGCACACTGAAGACTTTTTCCACAGTTACTATCACTTCTAACAACAACCACAAAAATTCTTGTTAACGACTTGGCATACAACAGGGTCTGACACAGGATTAATAAGTGTTCCTTTTGAATATAAAGAATCATATTTTCTTTTTTAAATACTGTGCCCAATTTTAAGAAGTATGTGTGTATACACACGTATGTATGTACATGCTATAAGCAGTACTAATGTTTAAGTTTACCGAATACAGTAAAAATACTGTTAAATACTACATATAATCATTTAAACTACAGTACATTTTAATAGATTTCACACCAGCCAACTCATATGTCATTTATGGGGTAGAGTTCTTTTTTGAAAGTTGGTGAGGAAATATTTTATTTGATGATGAAATGTTTTATTTGATGATAAAACATTTTGTCTAGTTGGTGATAAAATTATTTTATCATTGTTAACTTTCCTTATAAAATTGGAGGTATATTCCAACATGCAATAAATATTATAGTAAAGAATATTTGGAAATAGTAACACTTCCAATGGAAAACCTGTTTGGAAAGCAACATCTTGTAACTCAATATATAATACTGAGACTTAAATGTTATACTTAACATTAAAATGGAGACTTAAAATGGAGTTACATTATTTGGGGCTTAGCTAAATCTAACAGGAGATGGAAAAGTGGCCTACTTTAAATTAAATTAAATTAATTATTTTATTTCTCCCTCAAGGCAAAACATTCATATTTTAAACCACAAGCTTATCAAAGGACACTTACTAAATGCACCATGGATGGTATAAGAAGTGTTTTTAGCCTTAAAAATACTGTAACCCAAGAAATAATTCTAGACTGACTTAAGTGCTTCTTTGAAATGTGTAGGTAGAATATGAACTCAGGAAGCCTATTATAAATGACTCATGAGTCATATAATTTGGAACAAAACAGAACTCTCAACCAGCACCCATGGCCAAGTAAAGTAAACAGGTTCACTTCTCCCCACCTTCTAGACTAACACGGAATAGACTGCCTACTTCAAAGTACTGACTGAACACGCGTGTGCAGGGGTGTTTAACTATTCTTTACCATTTGAGTCCTTGAAAAAAAGGAACTATCCATACCAGTCACTTATCAGTGAATTCCTTTTCTGAAGAGCCCATCTTTTTTTTTTTTTTGGCTGCCCCATGCAGCATGCAAGATCTTAGTTCCTGGACCAGGGACTGAACCTGGGCTGTGGCAGCGAAAGCCGAATCCTAACCACTGGACCACCAGGAACTCCCTTGCTTTCCTCCTCAACTGGGAAAGATTTTGGGGGGGGGCACAGGTTCCTTGAGTGAAACTTTTCTTATAGCCAGCCTACAGGGTCACGTCACTATGCCGCCTGTACAGTTTTGCTCCCTGTCTCCAGGAACATACACCTGAGTGGAATCAACCCATGGAAAATTCCTGGTAAGGTTCAAAAGCTCCTCTCAAAGTAGGAAATTATTAACTGCTGCGTTTCCCAGGCTAATTTTACAGACTAACCATAAAAAGGAAACTCTTGATGTGGACAGGTGTCCATGTTATGTTCTCACTGAAAACCCAAGTGTCTGGTAAATAATTCCAGCTACGAAGTAAAGACGAAAAGTGGCACTTTAAATTCAGATGATTCAAAAGTTTAGCTATTGCTCCTAGGAGTTAATCACTCAATGACATAGTTCCTTTCCTAAATAAACGCTGACTTTTTGACATCTGGGCTGGAGCTCATACACTTATGACTACGGCTTGGTTCCTGGAGCGAGTGGAGTCAGTTACAGGAGACGAGTCATCAGGCCACACCTCAGTGTGCTCACCATGAGGACGCTGAGAAAGGACTCTCGATAATGTCACAGATTCCATCTCTGCAAGGAATGCCATCAGAGGAAAAACGGTTCTTACACGGAAAGCTGGCAGAGAAAGGTTGCAAAGTCTTACATTTAACACATCAGGTTTGGTTATTCTGTGGGAACAACTTAGCACAGAGTAAGCTAGGGGACAGGGCTTCCCTGGTGGCTCAGCAGTAGAGAATCCACCTGTCAGTGCAGGAGACGCAGGTTCCATCTCTGGGTTGGGAAGACCCTCTGGAGAAGGAAATGGCAACACATTCCAGTATTCTGGCCTGGAAAATTCCACGGACAGAGCAGCTTGCTGGGCTGCAGTCCGTGGGGTCGCAGAGTCAGACACGACTGAAGCGACTGACGCGTCGGAACACAGCACAGCAGCAAGCTAGGCGACGCTGCGCAGGACAGATCCATCCGCGGGAGAGGCCGCTTCACAGCCCAAACTTCCACAGGTTACCTGCTCCCGCTCATCACAGCTCAACTGCCTTCCAGATCTTAACGTTTCCCACTTTAGAGACTGAAATTCTTCACAATTTCCTGTGATTTGGAGATTTCTGAGTTTCCCAGCCAAATAAAACATTAACACAATCTTAAAACCATTTCCCTGATTTTTTCTGATTTCTAAACATAATCATAAAATTCACTAAAATTTTAAGAGGAGCCTCGATATAACTGCATGTTCAGAGAGTCAACAAACTCCTTGAGACTGAAAACATTTCTGAAAAAAAAAAAAAGTTACCCAAATTGATGAAATTCTGAATAGACCAAATATCAAGAAAGAAGTGAAGATGCTTATCAAAGAATTCTTTTAATAGGCTCTTTGTTTCTACTGGTGAATCTTACCCAATTCATACACACAAATTCTATAGTATAAAAACTGTTCCCAAATACAGAAGATAACTATTTATCTAGAAAGCAAATGTAAAACTCATGTTAAAATTACTATTATTGAAACTAGAAAAAAATGAAACAGACCAATTTATCTATTGCTAATGGAATCAACTTCAATTTCCATAAAGTTCAGTCCAGAGTATTAGGTTACATTGTGGGTTCTATCCCAGATGGCTGTGTTTACCCATACAAGTGCTGGTGGTCTTTGAAAGGGCAGCAGCCACTTAGGTTGATTATAAGTAGTAAGAACCAGTTCTGGGGTTCCAGCAGGTCGAGATCTGTCACCAAGCAGAGGCTCTGACCAATAGGGCTTTTTTCCTAGGAAAAAAGGCACAATCCCTAGACAGTTATATATATATAACTGTATATTATAATATATAATATATAATCAATATATTATACATTATATTAAACATTATAATATATATTATAAATATATATTATGTATTTAAATATATATTATATAATGTATATAATTATGTAAAATATATGGTATATTATATATTACATATAATTATATATTAATATATAATGTATAATAATTGTATTATATATAATATATAATAATACATAACATGCTGCTGCTAAGTCGCTTTAGTCGTGTCCGACTCTGTGACCCCATAGATGGCAGCCCACCAGGCTCCGCCATCCCTGGGATTCTCCAGGCAAGAACACTGGAGTGGGTTGCCATTTCCTTCTCCAATGCATAAAAGTGAAAAGTGAAAGTGAAGTCGCTCAGTTGTGTCTGACTCCTAGCAACCCCATGGACTGCAGCCTATCAGGCTCCTCTGTCCATGGGATTTGCCAGGCGAGAGTACTGGAGTGGGTTGCCATTGCCTTCCCCAAATATATAACATATATAATATATAATTATATATTAGTATATTATATAAATATATTATTAATATTAAGACAACATAAATAATACATTAATATTATATAATATACAATAATTATATTGTATCATATTGTATATTAATATTGTTATAATTATATATAATATACAATATATAATATAATATGTGTAATATATAGTATATAATAATATGTGGTTTTTATATATATATATATAATTTATTTACTTGGCAGCACCAGGTCTCAGTTCTGGCACACAGGGTCTTCAATCTCTGTTGCCACATGCGGGCTCTTTAGCTGCAGTGTGTGGAATCTAGTTCCCTGACCAGGATTCAAACAAGCTTCCCCTGCAGAAGCTTTGGAGTCTTAGCTACTGGACCCCCAGGCAAGTCCCTAAGATGGTTTTAGTCTCAGTATCAGAGTCTCTATTTCAGGATGTCATATTTTAAGCAATTCTAAGAATGTGACATTGCAATCCTTTGCAGACTGCTCATGTGAATGAGAAAGTAATTCACACAAGAAAGAAACCATTCCCTGGCACTCAGTGCTTTCACTGTCGTGACCTGGGTTCAGTCCCCTAAGATCCCACAAGCAACATTGTACAGCCAAAAACAAAACCCAAAACCAAAAAACTAATATTCCTTCTAATGGAAGAGCAAGGAAAACTCAGGGCATGTAAAAGCAAAGGAAAGTACAGAGAGGAATCTGCACAAAACGAAAACCTAAGGTTCGGATGTTTCTCCTGGAGGCAGGGGTCGGGCACTGCAGAATGTTTCAGGTAACAGGGATGAAGCAGGCCTGCGTGGGCACCTGGGCACCAGTCCTGCAGAGGTCCACCGCAGCTGGTACCTCTGAGTGGTACTCTCGTACCACAGAGTGGCCAGGTCCTCAGATGACTTGTCAGAGCAAAGCAGAAACAGCCCCAAGCTCCTGAATCAAGATATCAGATGAAGCAAGAACACACAAGTGGGAAGTCACGGTGTCTCACTGCAGGCTGCGGAGTCTGACCCGCGGGTTCACGCCCCGCCCCCGCCGCCACTGGCCCCAGCTCCCTAAGGATGTCGTCTCACGGCGGAGGAAGGGCAGGCTCTGGGCAGGAAGGACTGGAGTCTGCTTCTACCGTCTGGCACACGGAGAAAGACTAATAAAGCTAATTATTTTTAAACAGCAAAACTCTTAGGATATATACCTTCAGCTGAAGTACCTGTCAGTGGTATTGCATTAATCATTCTGCAAATGCTTGTTAAGGATCTTCGAGGTATTTATTCACTGAAAGACAAGAAACAATTGCTGTCCACAAGTGGAAGAGGGAGAAAAAGAATGAAAATACAACTCAGCCATAGAAAAAGAATGAAATTTTATCATCTGCAACAATATGGATAGACCTAGAGATTCTCATACTATGTGAAGTAAGTCAGACAAAGACAAATACTACATGATATCACTTATACATGGACTCTAAAGAGCAAAACAAACTAGTGAACATAACGAAAAAGGAACAGGCTCACAGATACACTGAGTAAACTGGTGGTTACGAGTCTTTCTCGATTCACAAAAATTAATTTAAGATGGTTCTTTGACCAAAGTGTACAGGTTAAAAATACAAAACGCCTAAATGAGAACACAGAAGTTTTGCACAAGTCCTAATATCGTCAAATCCTTGGATCTTTATCCCGGGTACGGACTCCAAATACACTTCAAGCATTTTGTCACAACTAGTCAGATGAGCTCTCAAAAAAGGGTGATACTGGCTCAGGTTTTGATGGGTGAAACCTCCGACAAAGACCGCAGAGGCGGATGCAGGTGTCACGGTGGTTGTGAAGGTGGGCCGGGCTCTGGCTCTGATGCCCTGGCTGTGGTGCTTGGGTGAGTTAGGTAATCTTCCTAAGCCTTATTGCTACCTGGTAAGGTGTGTGTGTGTTCGGCCAAACCTTGCAGCATGAGGGTACTTCCCTGACTCGGGGTCGAATCCGTGCCTCCTGCATTGGGAGCTCAGAGTCGCAACCACGGGACAGCCAGGAAAGTCCAAGCTGGTGAGTTATTGAAGGTTAAAGTACATGAGAAAATCCATGCAAAGCTTTTAGAATAGTAGCTGTTATCAAACAATACTTGATACGAATATGTAAGTTATTATTGTTGTCACAGGACCTTTGGACAAAGATCTATCTCCACCTCGTCCACCTCTCCCAGGCTGTACAAATACAGAGGAACACATGTGAACTACGAATAACACCAAGAATACATACATTTCCATTCACACACAACATCAGTGTTTTCAGGAAAAGAAGTGGTTGTTTTTATAGAGTTTTTAAGAGTAAATTCTTAAAATCGAATTTAAGAGGTGAGGGATACCGTCCATGTTTTATCGGGGAGAGGTTCACAATGGGAGGGGAGAGGGTATTGAAAGAAGGGGCTGGAACATGACAGTGGGGACCGTCCCTGGAGGTCCAGTGGCTGAGACGCCAAGCTTCCACTGCACGGGATGTGGGTTCCAGCCCCAGTCGGGAACTAAGATCCCACAGGCCAAGCGGCGAGGCCAAGACAGTAAAACAAAATGCTAAAACAAACAAGTTTAAAAAAAAGAACGCGTGTGAGCGATACAGACAAATTATAAAGAATTCAGGAGGAGGAAAAGCAAAATGCTGAGGGGACTTGAAAAAACATCTTGTAAAAATTATTCCCTTAAATCCATGTGTTTAGCCCAGAGATAAGACAGGATGGTGTTTTTAAAGAAAAATTGGGTCTTTTTTATACACCTTTCCCCCTTCTCCCTTAGACGCAGAGCTATTGCCAGTGGGCAGAGCGGAATTTCAGTTCAATAAAGCTGTCTCATTGTGAGAGCTGGCCCGTCCTGGGACACAGCTTCAGAAACTAGTGAACCCTGGAGGCTTCCGAGTTCTTGGAGGCTTAAGGCGCTGCTGACAAAGGGATCTTGGGAATTGCTGGCTTGTTTGTTTCTACCTGGAGCACCATTACCACTTATGCCCTTGAATGGAACACACTCTCCCTGGGCAACTTTTAATTTAATAATCTGTGAGCAGGGTTTCCTGATATTTCATTCAGTTCAGTCACTCAGTTGTGTCTGACTCTTTGTGACCCCACAGACTGCAGCACACCAGGCCTCCGTGTCCATCAGCAACTCCTGCAGCTTGCTCAGACTCATGTCCATCGAGTCAGTGATGCCACCCAACCATCTCATCCTCTGTCATCCCCTTCTCCTGCCTTCAGTCTTTCCCAGCATCAGGGTCTTTTCCAATGGGTCAGTTCTTTGCATCAGGTGGCCAAAGTATTGGAGCTTCAGCGTCAGCATCAGTCCTTCCAATGAATATTCAAGACTGATTTCCTTTCGGATTGAATGGCTTGATCTTCCTGCAGTCCAAGGGACTCTTGAGAGTCTTCTCCAACACCACATTTCAATAAGTCTTTATAAAAAAGCTCTGCTCTGCTCATATCTGACTCTTTGAGACCCCATGGACTGTAGCCTGCCAGGCTCCTCTGTCCATGGAATTTTCCAGGCAAGAATACTGGAGTGGGTTGGCCCTTCTCCAGGGGATCTTCTTGACTCAGGGATTGAACTTGCGTCTCCTGCTTCACAGGTGGATTCTTGACCGTCTGAGCCACCAGGAAAGCCCTCCTGACATAGCCAGGTGTAGGCTAGTGTTCTGGTTTGGTGTCAATCTCTCTGCTGACTTTCCTTTTCTGCGGATTCACACAGGGAACAGCCATTAGTTCAGCAGTAGCTGGAAGGGAAAACGCTCCCTAGTTTATCCCCAGGGAACAAGCATGAGAAGCTCTTCCATTGCTCAGAGGCCAGAATAACACAGAGGAAAAATCAAGAGAGATTCTCACCAGGCCATGCAGAGGGATGGCCCAGTGTGGTGCGGGCATGGATTGGATCGAAGAAAAAAACAGGGAGCCCAAATGAATTTCCAGGCCTTCTGGACACAAGCGGTAGACAGAAAGGTATTTTATAATCTGTTACATTAATCTGGATTAAACACAGCATTGTCCTGATGAATCAGAGGAGACCACTGGAAACGGTATCACATATGAGCTACCATTACAAACTGCAACAGAAGTGTATCTTTAAGGCGGATTTATATGGACTCAAATATTCACACAGAACTCCATATAAAACATTCCGAGAAAGCTGTCTTTGGTGTTGAAAGCTCCCATACCTGGTTTCAGGCCAGAAGTGACTTTTTCCTTGCATGACTTAACGATGAGGCATTCGGTCAGCCAGGGCCTACCTGCCTGTGGAAAAGCGCCACGGGCCGCAGCGTGCCCCCCCCCCCCCCCCCCCCCCCCCGTCTTCATATCTGCCCGACACTGCCTGCCCCTTCCTAGGACTTCCCAGCACGACGCCCACCGAGATTCCCGGCGTGGAACGCCTGGGGAGGGCCCTGAGGCTGACTGTGACCTTGTGTGCTGTGGCGGTAAGAGACCCACCACCCTAGAGAAACAGAAGGCACGGTTATTTATGGAGAGAGAGGGGCGGGGAGACAGGCAGCCACGGAGTCTGAAGGAGCAGCGGCGGGTCCATGGCTGAGCCCTCCAGGGCAGGGAGCCAACAGAGACCCCTGGAGGCGCTTCTGGGGACAGAAGGGGGGTGATGGGGTGGCCCTGGGGGGCTCAGAGGTAGAGAACCTGCCAGTAATGCGGGAGATCCTGGTTCAATCCCGGGGTCAGGAACAGGCCCTGGAGAAGGATATGGCAACCCACTGCAGTATTCTTGCCTGAGAAATCCCATGCACAGTGGAACCTGGTGGGCTACAGTCCACGGGCCGCCAAGAGTCAGTCACGACTTAGCAAGTGTACGACACCAACAAAGAAGGGATGCGGGAGGCCCGGCCTCGACACCCTGAGCTTCCCGGAGAGAGCGCTCATGCTCGCTCAGAGCAGAGAGCTTCCTTGATGGGAACCAGGAGCCGACTCGAGCGGAACACACTGTGGCCCAACTTTTCTATTCAGAGTTAAGGTCAAGTGGGCCTCTGTGTTCCTGAAACAGGTGCATTTGCTTCCAACTCCCATGTGCTCAACACCCCAGTGGCTTCTGCACAGTGTAACCCTAGATTGCCCTCAAGCATCCACCCCCCACCCTCCCCGCCTATCATCTTAGCCTATTTTAATATTGCTTTCACACCACGCCTCGCACCTGAGGTTCTCGTGTATGCCGGTCTATTCACCTGAGACCCTAGAACAGGACCTCGCAGAGGCAGGGGCTGCGCTTTGTTAGATGCTGCTCATCCTGATGCTAGAACAGTGCCTGGTCCAGAGGAAGAGCTCGAGAGATGGGGCTGAGTGGATCGGTGACCAATCGAGCGAGTGAATGCGTGCGCCGAAGACGTGGGGTAGGACATGGTGGGATGTATAAAACAGAATATCAAGGAAATGGGAGAAAAGGGAAGCCGAGATCAGTTTGCTTGCAACCTGCAATCACCCACTATCTGCCAGGTCTGCCTGCCACTCCCAAGACACCCAGCCTGACCCCAGGGCTAAGCCCCAAACCCGACCTGTGAGATACCTGTGGGCCATGTGGTCAAGGGCACACAGAGGAAGTTCCCTGGGAATGTGACTGACGATCTTTGATTCAGAAGGGCTGAGGATGACTGTGGTCACATCTGTGATTCAGCTGTAATCCAGCCCTGAAATGCTCAACCATGGAGGACACCCCTCATCTCTGGAGTGAAGGACAAAGTGAGGAAGAGTGTGGCGTTAAACACGGTCTGGGGTCTCACAGCTCGTTCACTTACGGATCTTTTTTCTGGTTTTAGTATTTATTTATTCGGCTGCACCTGGTCTTCATCGTGGCATAAAGGCTCTGGTTCCCGCATTAGGGATCGCAGCAGGGCCTCCTGCATGTGAAGTCTTAATCCCTGGACCATCAGGGAAGTCCTGCTTCTGGGTCTTTTAACAATTATCACCAGGGAGCCAAGGCTCAAAAAAGGTGTACAGTGATCTACAATGGGATCAGACAAGATTTATAAGACTTATAGAAAATCTTAATAACCAGAGAAAGTCAAAGATGAATCCAAGACTTGGAGCTGAATCCGAAACTTGGAGCTTCCACGCCCGGGAGGACAGGGGTTTCTATCAATCATGATGGGGGATTTAGGACAAGCTAACTCAGGGAATGAAGTTAAGCATAATTTGGGATTTGTTGAGCAGCACATGGCAGCAAGAGAGAACCCTCAGAGCCTGCAGTGGGCTGTGAGTAAGCCAGTGCAGAGAACCAAGCTAGAGACACAAGCTAGAACTGTACACAAAACCTGGACTATCTTTGTCCCCAGTCGTGGGAGATTTCGAGACTGACCGAACTGTCTTTGTTGTACTAACGAGATGACTCAAGTTGGGTCAACTAGAGAGCTTCAGGATGGGGCTGATTACCAGAAAGACCAACTACTTGGAATTTGGGGCAAGCTCAACCCCCATGGTTCCATGGTAAAGAACCCGCCTCCCAATGCAAAAGATGTGGATTCCATCCCCGGGTGGGGAAGATCTCCTGGAGAAGGAAACAGCAACCCATTCTAGTATTCTTGCCTGGGAAATCCCATGGACAGAAGAGCCTGGTGGGCTGTACAGCCCCTGGGCACACATGCACAACGTCCAGAAAGGGGGGGACTGGAGATGATTTAATCAACTGTGCCTACTTAATGGGCCCCACCCCTTGAAAACCCTGGAGTCTTCCGGTTACTGAACACACTGATGTTCAGGAAGGGTGGCCCAGCCTGATTCCACTCGGAGAGACACAGGGCTCCGTGCCTGGGACCCTCCTAGACTGGGCCCTGAGCGTCCCTTCCATTTGCATCCCTTCTAATAAAACCATAGGACACCTTCCTGAGTTCCGTGCGTTATTCCGTGCCACTCCCGGAATAACGGGAAACCGGTCCATCACAAGCGTGGGCACCTGCGACTCTGGGCTGGTGTCAGGAGGGAGGGCAGGCTGGTGAGACTGAGCCTTTAACGCACGGGCTGTGACTCACTCCCGGCGGCTGGTGCCAGGGGGCACTGCAGGACACCCGCTTGGTGTGTAGACGGAGCACGCCCGAGCGAGTTGCCGCGAGTGAAATCCACAACAGCTGCGAAGGAGTTCGGCGATCTTTAGAAGCACAGCTCCAGATGGAGACGTTACTGAATCTTGTATTTTCTCTCTCATCATCTGGAGCCACTAACAGAAAGTCTAAACGGCGTGACGGGGGAGGATCTTGCATACACCTTATCTAAGAGATACGGCGCAGGACAGCCACCTTCGCCCTCATACTCCTTTGAGGACAACCATGTAAGGGAAAACGTAACCTTTACACTTCAACATGTATAATGACAGGCTCTGAGGAAATATGGGAAAACTGATCTCTGCTTAATTCTTGGCATCTTTGTTCCACTAATTCTAAGATGTCACTGATTTTTAAGACGAGTTTATAGCAGACTTTTGGTGGAGATGAGGAAGGAAGGTCACACTGACACATTAAATACAGAGAGCCAATGTAAGATGGTATCTATTCCAGAAAAGTAACATGTAAAAAATAAAATAGTATATCTTAGATTTGAGAAAACAAGGTTTAACATAGCAATAATTCAGATCGTCTGTGCTTCTCTTTAGCGTTCAGATGATTTGCCTTAGATGTGTTCAGTGTCATTACTTTTTCCTTAATCCATTCTCTGTTCTAAAATATTACTGTCTCAAAGTATAACGGTTTATAAAAAAACCAAACCATCTAGATTAAAGTGGCTGAGATAAGGGCCTACCTCATTCCATTGTAAGCATTCTGACAATCAAAAAATACTTAAATTTGTCACATTAACTGAATTTTGGAAAACAATTCTTCCCCAATAACCTGTTAGTACCTTCTATGCTGATAGGAACTGGCTTCGTCTCATATGCATTCGTAAGGTGCCGGCGTCCCCCCTCCCCCCGAAGTCCTACTCTCCTGCCTGGAGAAGACGATTCGGGAGACACCCTGAGGGCTTCTCCATTGCTGCATCCTTTCCTACCTGCCCTCCAGATGGCTGGCCCAAGGGAGGCAGGCCGATAGAATCCAGACTTCTATTAAAATCCCCTTATCACAAGGAAGTCACTGCTATGCCTTTCTGGCCTTGACATTTCTGATTTATCTATACTGAGTTAGTCAAGTGCCTCATGCAGGAAAGGGGCTGCTATTGAAATCAGATGGCTAATTATAATTACAATCTTACACAGTCCAAGAGACTAATGACAAAAACGCTTCAACCAAGATGTGTGGTCCTTACCCACACCGAAGCAATCTCTAGCTAAGCCTCATCTTCACTTGCCAAAAATCTTACTGAAAGTAAGGAGAGCCAGGAAACATGGCTTTCATTGGGGTAAGACTCATACGCTGAGATCCCTCTTCAGGGGATTTAAATGACCAACATACAAAAACAAACCCAGGCACACATTCAGAAGACAAGGAGTGCCGTGAGATCCGAAGGGCTATTTTTAGGTGACCTAGCACAACCCGGTAATAGATGCCTGACAGACAGCTTTTGGAGATGATGCTGATTAGCTCACAATAACTGACAGCATGGGAGTGGGTGTTACGTAAGGAGAAAGAGAACACTGTATTTACACACAGTGTAATTAAACTACTTACACTGACAAGGGAGCTTTCATGTTGGACTCTTAAATCACTCTGTAAACATCAATTATATATCAAGGTTCTGATAACGCGGCTCTGACATCTGCTTTGAGTCCTTTTGAAGGACAAGCCCTGTAACTTTGAAACAGAACTCTGATGGCTCTCCACTGCCCTCTTTCAAATGAATCAAGTTCGTTTCGTACTCACACTGCACAGGACTTGTAGTTTAATAAGTGATTTACAGTTTAGTATTGTACCACTAAAAAAAAAAAATCATTCCTTTATTGCTGTTTTAATTATCTAAAAAGTTCTATGAGACAAAGAAGGAAATTTTCAACAGAAACTGGCAAGGGAGGTGCCACCTGATGCATCTAATGTCGGTAATTGGAACAGCCTGCAAAGCAATGTGTACCACCCCGAATTCTAAGGACAAGTGAGGTGAGTTGCACAGTTACTACTAGTTCTATATACAACCAGGTCCAGCCTGCTAGACCGCTTCAGCTGCATCTCTAGGTTATCAAAGCCACCCCTGGAGAAGGAAGGATGTGTCAGGCTGTAGAAAGCATTGAGAGGCTGATTTATAAGATAATCACAGCCTCATCTTGGGACTTCCCTGGTAGTCCACTGGTTAAGCCTCTGCGCTTCACTGCAGGAGACACGGGCTCCATCCCTGATCAGGGAATAAAAATTAAAAAAAAAAGCAAAACAACTCCCATCTTGTCACACTATCATGTATGTTTTAACCCAAGCAACTGAAAATAGATTCTCTTTTTCAGATGAGTTGCTTGTATTAATAGTTTTTTTTGTGTTTTTTTTTTCTTTTTATTACATCTCTGGAAACTCTTCTCTGCAGCATCAAGAATTAAGTATTCTTTACACGACTCGGGATCACACTCCGTCCTTCTGGCTGACTTCAGAACACTGGCTGCTGTTGACGGCGAGGACCAGGCACCAGGAAACCATGTGCTAACTGGCTGCTCCATCCCTCTTTCCTCTTCAGCGTCTGCCAGGTGGAGCCCCAGCACGTCTGGCTCTCCGTCGCATCCTGCCTGCTATCTCTGTCTGGCAAACAACCACGCTGGGCTTCCAGAACAGGCACCGACGATAAGTAATTCTCAGCCCGTTCTGCCAAAAGTGTTTTTGGCCGACGGACCGAGGAAGACCATTGTTGTCGCTGGCGGTTATCTCTCGCCGACTCCGCTTGGCAGATGTGCAAACCCATCTCTCTGGTGGGGGGATGAGTCAACACACCGATAAACAAGACACATGGAGGAAATGGCAACCAGTCTTGAAAACAGAAAAAAAAAAGAAAAGAAAAGAAACACGTGGAGGTTTACTGGATGCCAAGACGTTTGTCCTCTATGGCTTGCCCCTGCTTTATCTCACTTCCCAGCCTTCCTATCAAAGAAAGGGGAAGTTTAGCGTTTATCAAGTGTGAATCGGCTGTGATGTTTGTGTGTAACTTACATAGCATGGAAAGTATTTTGGGGGGTTGTGGGTGCTGTTTTCTTTTATTGTGAAACTGTATCTCCATCCTTCATCTCCCCTTTGGTCAGACCCCGTGTTCTCAGAAGCACTGAGTCTGTCAAGATGTTGACTGTCTTCTGAACGGCGGGCACGCATGCTCAGTCGCTCAGTCGTGTCCTACTCTTTGTGACCCCATGGACGGTAGCCCGCCAAGCTCCTCTGTCTCCGGGATTCCCCAGGCAAGAATACTGCAGCGGATATCCATGTCCTCCTCCAGGGGATCCTCACCACCCAGGGGTGGGACCTGAGTCTCCTACATCTATCTCCTGCCTTGGCAGGCAGACTCCTCACCGCTGAGCTCCCAGGGAAGCCCCTCCAGAACAGATCCCCCTGTCATCAGGGAAACCATCCTGAATGTGGCGGTGGAAGTGCCTGTAGAGAGAGAAAGGCAAGCCTTCTCCTAAAGCAGGCGGGCACCTGCTGCAGACAAGGCTCCGTCCCTGAGCAGAAGCACAGGGCGGAATGGGGGGGGGGGTGCGTCGTGCGTACCCTGCACACACGGCAAGACGCTGGGTCCAGTCATGGGCTGCAGGGACCAGCACCTCTTGGCACCTGTGCAGGTCACACACAGCGGGGTCAAACACAGGCTTTGCTGATTTAGCAGGAACCCCCTGGGCGGGCCCAAGGGAGATGAGTGCTCAGCCCTGAAGGTGTGGGTCACAGTGAGGACAGGCAGGGGGACGAAACCTGCTCCAGTCCCAGGAACACCTTCCCTGCAGAGGTCCAGGTCGGACAGTTCGGCGTCATGTGGGCCTGGGATCACAGGAGAGATGGAACTTCCCTGGGTGACTCAGGGCCGCCTCGTGTCGCCCTGCAGCACATGAGGGTGACCAAACTGCTCAGTGAGACTCTCGAGCGAGGAGGGACCATCTGGGGCACCTGGACTCCTTTCTCCCCATATTACAGAGGTAGGAAACAACCCCACGCAGGGCAACTCATCCGAGATCACACAGCCAGCTACTGGCGCGAGCAGCATTTTAGGTCAGTTATCACACTTCCCAGAGCTCCAGGTCCTTCCTTCCATAGCTGTCTGGCTTGCTGTTTGAAAGCATCTGCATTTGAGCTGGAATTTCAAGTATGCTGATACTAGGAAGGAACCGAGGTTAGAGCACTTGACCAGATAGGACATTCCAATCGTTATGCAGAACTTAAAAAAAAAAAGGGCAAGCATGAGTCAACTGGGTGAAGAATCTGACGGACTGCTGTGATGACAACGATGAAGAAAGCACACGGGCTGGACCACAGGTGCCGCCCAGCTCAACAGGGATGCAGATGGCGAATGCTGCTGTCTGCAAAACCAACTACCCTGAGCTTTAGTTCACAAAGCAATTTCACACACTGGATCACAGTGATGGTAAAACAGCGCAGGAGTCACGGCAGGGAGGGACTGGGCTCGGTCACATCCTTCGGTCAGTGTGGTGGTTAAAAGCAGGTTCAGGTGAAAAGGAATGGCAGGAGGGGAGGAGGGTCGGTCATCCTACAAAATACATTCAATGAGAAGTTAAAGTCTGGTGGAAAGTGGACACTTTTTTTCTGGATTCATAGATTTTATAAATCTTGTTCAGTCGCTAAGTCATATCTGACTCTTTGCGACCCCATGGAGTGAAGCATGCCAGGCTTCCCTGTCCTTCACTATCGCCCTGAGTTTGCTCAAACTCATGTCCATCGAGTCAGTGATGCCATCCAACCATCTCATCCTCTGTCGCCCCCTTCTCCTCCCACCTTCAATCTTTCCCAGCATCAGGGTCTTTTCCAGTGAGTTCGCTCTTCACATCAGGTGGCCAAAATATTGGGAAGCTTCAGCATCAGTCCTTCCAGTGAATATACAGGTTCAAATGTAGGCTACCATTTATTCTGTATTCAAATTAGTCACAGATGAGTCTGCAGTGTTTTTGTATTAGTTGTTGCCTAAGTCCAAAACTCGGAGAAGGCAATGGCACCCCACTCCAGTACTCTTGCCTGGAAAATCCCATGGACAGAGGAGCCTGGTAGGCTGCAGTCCATGGGGTCGCTAAGAGTTGGATATGACTGAGCATCTTCATTTTCAGTTTTCACTTTCATGCATTTCACTTTCACTTTCAAGACTCCAGTGGTCTTGCCTGGAGAATCCCAGGGATGGGGGAGCCTGGTGGGCTGCCGTCTATGGGGTCGCACAGAGTCAGACACGACTGAAGTGACTTAGCAGCAAGTCCAAAACATGATTATTTACAGTGTGTGTATCTGTAACTTTACTTCTCTGCTAGGAAAGATACCTGCTGGGATACTGGGGTTTTAATGAGAGGCTCCTGGGAGGTTAAGTTACCAGCATCCTTTCTAAGCCATGTTCATTTGTTCGTCCACATACTAAACCACTCATTGGAGAAGCCCTTATTAAAATTTATGCTAGGAACGAAGGAAACAGATAAAAAGACAGGGTTCCTGATGCCAAGAAGTTGCTTGGCTTACTGATGGATTTTCCCAGTACCCCATGTTGCTCTTGGCCATGCAAACCTAAGATTTTTAGATTTTTGCTCGAGGTTTTTCCACTTAGAAAAAGAGGCCTCCCTACTGTTCACTGAGGTTGCCATTCAGGTAGGAGGTAGGGGCTCAGGCCCCATGACAGCGCCTGAGTCACAGCTGCAGGCGCTGGTGGTAACAAGACTGCACTCCTTTCCCTGAAACAGCGTGAAACCGTTTCTTAGTGTTGCTCTTAAATCTCCATGGCAATGCTTTGCCCAGGAAGGGAGAAAAGAGCTGCATCACTTCTGTATGTGCTGAGACACTAATGTCACGATGGGCTGGGATGTAAAGGACTGAAGCTGGGTGGCGTCGATGTTTACAAGTCAGCGACAGTCAGACCCTATCAGACACCCTGGTCACACCAGCCCACGGCCGGTGGCTGCCGTTACAGGACCGCTCACACACCTCAAGCACCGCAGAAAGTTCTACTAGACGATGCTGGAAATGGACTGGGTCTCCTTAAATGGTGGAAAAGTGGGGGTTGTATGTGGTGCCCGTAGGCTTGGCTAGCAAAAAAGGAATCATAATTAAATATAATGAGAGATCTTATTTTAAAGGCTCAGCTGGAACTTCCTAGCATGTAATTAAGCCAAACAACAATGACGGAAGCAAGTTTCTCCTGGCTCTGGGTATCTGGATGACCAACTGTTTTGGATCTTGTCTGTAGGACAGACGAGATGCCACGCCCCTGTGCTCAGCCACCAGACGGGCCCGGGATCATAACTGTGTAGACGCCATCCAGCTGCTGGCCGATGGCAAAGGCCCTGCAAGGCAGAGCACTGAGAATACAGGCGGCAGGACTCCCCTGGGGGTGGAGTGTGAAGAGGCCGAGCCTCCACCACAGGGGACCTGGGTTCAGTCCCTCACCGGAGAACCAGGGTCCCCCAAGCCACTCAGTGTGCACCCCCCCTCCTGCAAAAGAAAGAAAGGAAGCACGTTGATTCTGCACATTGAACAGATAATCCCTCCGGCCTGCTACTGGATTCCGAAAGGGGGAGAAATTCCTTTAACAGCAGAGTCACCTTATACACGTGACCAGACACTTCAAAGGTCTGCCCTTGACCTGATCACACGGCAGGGACAGAACAGAGTCCTTCTGCAGTGGAGTCTGTTACAGTGCAACTCAGCTTGACATCATATTCTATTTTACACCCCGTTCACTTACTCAAATTCCAGTCAACCCGATACACATTACTCTTGGTCTTAAAACATAAGAAAGAGGTACGTGGGTGCAGTCTTTCTTGGGTTGTGTGGATGTATGAGACCCGTAAAGATGTCAGATTGGTTAACGAGGGCTTAATGAGCCTGGCCGGCGCTAGTTTATGTCCTGTCTACCCCCTGGTGGAGGGATTCATTGCTAGTTGGAGCCGAAGAAGGAAGCGGAGAGAGAGAAAGAAAGAAAAAAAAAAAAGCATGAATTATTTCCCGAGTATCTATTCAGTCGCTTGCTCAATAATCTGGGGTGTGTTGTTTAGAGGAGCCAGCCTGCTCCGCGGGAGGGGAGCTGAAGCCTGGTCTTCCCCTTTGAGCTTGTTCTTTGCCGGGAACTGTGGCAGCAGTACAGAAGCGGGACAGCTATCCCACCAAGAGGCCTCATTCTGAACTGAAGGAGCCATCACTCTGGGTGCAAGGAAAACAAACAAACAAACAAACAAACAAAAAATATATATATAGTGAAGAGCTTTGCTTCTGGCAGGTCTGCAGTCCTTCCCTTGGCTGCGGATAATATCTAATGATTCAGAGGAAGTACTGTCCATTCTTCAAAGAGAACACAGCCAATTGTGTAATGTTATTCCGCGGCACTGGAAGAAGCCGAAAACGAAGGGAGGCTGGGGAGAGTCCTTCCTTCCCAGCGACCAGCTCACATCCTGCACCAGCAGGTTTGATTACCCTTATCTCTTCTTGCATAACGACAAGTGTTATGACTGCACAGAAGCGACTGGTCTTCCAAAAAAGAGAAAAAAAATCCAGCCACAATATTTGCCTCCAGGACTGCCTGTGGCGGTAAATTCCTTAGACTGGCCACACACTGTGTGAAAAGCTGTTTCTTTTGATTTATTCGTTTACCAGCTCTTAACTCCATCAGGCGCCCGCTCCCCGTTTTCTTACATTAGGGAACGAGGCAAAAAGAAAAGTCGGTTCGACTCACAGGCACAGAGGGCGGGTTTGGGGTCGCCAAGGGAGAGGGGGCTGGGGGAGGAGGGAACTGGGGGTTTAGGGGGAGCAGAGGGAAAGTGTTACGAGCAGGATGGACAAACAGCAGGTCCCACTGCACAGCCCAGGGAGCGACACCCAGCATCCTGCAGTAAGCGACAATGGGAAAGAATGCGTGAACTTTCGTACATATACGTACGTAACTGAATCAGTTCGCTATATAGCAGAAATTAATACATGTCAGCCCCACTGTACATCCAGAAAATAAACGAAAAAGTCTGTTCATTTTGAAACATCTCTTTCATTTAGGCGGATTTCATGTAATCTAAATATTCTTTCATCTCTGTTTCTCATACTCCCTACTGATTTTAAAAATTAGTTTGTTTTAAAAACTAGCTTTAAAAAACTGAATACTATTAAGGACCCAGTTAGAATCATTCGGGTACCACAACACACAGAAAAAGTAAGCGTCTTCCCCCGCCCCCTCCAGAGGACCCGTGTCTCCCAGCCCCCACCTCCAAGCCAGTCGTCATTACCAGCTGCTGGTGTAAACTCCAGAGACAGCCAAACCCACATGTGTGTGCATTTCCTTTTAAAATGCATTTTCACATTTTAGTATATTCTGGAGATCATTCCGTTTGGTCATCAATAAGGCTGCTCAATCCTTTTTCATGGCTGCATGGTGTGAAGACGTGATAATTTATGTAACCAGTTCCAGGTATTTATCCTGACAGGTTTTTATGTTTCCAGTTGCTCAGTCATACATTTAAGACTACAACAGAGACCTCTGTGTACATGTCTCCACACCCAACACAAGCACGTGCACTTTAAAAGCTGATAGGTATTTCCAGATTGCCCTCCAAAGAAATAACATCAATTTCTACTGTCATGAACTGCTCCCACTTCCTTGCCAACACAGTCTAATAACAGTCAATCTTCCACCAAGTGGCAGCTCTACCTGAAAAACCACACAAAGTATAGGGACCCTCAGACAAAAACAGTTCCTAACACTGAGCCTTCTATCCTGGCTCCTGTGAAACCAGGCCGCTGCATAAGCCCCGAAACCTAACAGAGCAAAGCAAACAGGATGAGCAAAGCAGGACGGGATATACAGCCAAGCCAGCCAGCGCCGCGTGGAGGCTCCTGGTTGGGGGCCGCCAAGTCTGTGAACCGCTCACCTGTGTTGCTAACTGTCGGTGTGTGTGCTGTTAGCAGGTGGGGGTGTGAGAAGAATCCAGGGTTTTCATCAGGCTCTCAACGCGATCTGTGACTTCTGCCAAAAAAGCTAAGAATCACTGACTTAGGATAATAAAAAAAAAGAGAGAGAAAATTAAATTTGTATAAAAATTCAAGTGCCTGGCTTAACGGCTTAACATAAACTAAGAAACACTGCAAACCTAAACTCTTAATACATAAATATTGAAATCATGCTAGAGCACGGATTCTCAAATTCTGAACTCAAAAAAATTTCTAAAACAAAGGCTGTGGACCAGTGCGGTGTTGCCGAAGTTCCATTATATCAAGTAGGGATGGTTAACAAACAAAACAAAAGAACCGTGTTTTGTCATCATTTCGTAAGACTGTCTGAACACCAAAAAAGGAAGGATGTGACCTGGGAGCAACAGGCAGGGCTTTACCTTGGGTAAGTCTAACTCTGTCTGAGGGGCCCCTCACTATCTTACTTCACCACCAACCCAAGAGCTGAATGGCAGCGAGGAAACCCCATCATGCATTATCGCCACCTGCGGACGGGCCCTGGGGACTGCTGTCAGGGACTTGCTCTGACTACTACATTCATGAAAGTCTTGCTTTTGGTCTGTGCTGCCGAACGAGGCAGACGAAAAAGCTCCAGATTCTGAGTCTTGGATTTCCCGTTAGTTAATTTCAGCTGAGTTATTTAAAGCCTCGTTGAACCTCAGCTCTTACATCAGATGAGAATACTAACACCTGTCCACCTCACAGGACAAGCTCAGATAGATAAATATGTGAATAGGTAAGCAAGGTTTTTTTTTTTTTTTTTTTGTAAATTGGGGATCACATATTCTTAATCATTATGATACAGTCTTTCCTAACATTTATTACCACTGTTACTACACCTCTTACAAGTCTTCATCCCAGCCACTGGCTAAACATACAACAGTTATTAATAATTTGCAAGACTTGGGCTCCTTTAATATGTTAGCAACAGCTATGCCTCGAGATGAGAGCTCTTAGTTTAATTAACAAAGGATTTGCTCAGGAAATACTCAGCCTGATTACTTTTTATCTTCAGATATTAACCTTTGTAGATGATCTTAAGACCTATGAGGTGGACCCACTTGGCTATATTGCTAAGGAAGAAGGTTGGGCATTACTGTATTCAAACTGGACATACCTGGTGAAAACGTAAAAAATGGGGAAAAGGATGTAACGTTGGAAATGTCAAGTCTTTTGAACAGTGTAGTCCATTTACTAAATTGTAGATTATAGGTTGGCATTAAACCGGTATGTGAGGCTTGCTGAAGACAAAAAAATCACACCCTAATGGACTCTCTGGTACACTGCACTTTCCTCATTCATTCAGTTTTGTGATTTATGTAGAAGAAAACACTGCGGACTTTTTCTGTTAATCAAGACAGAATCATCTCTAGTTAAAGTCGACCGTGGCTTTGGTAGGTGAGGGAGGTCAGGGAGGGGAGGGAGGTCAGGGGTCCCTCGAGGGGCAGCCATGGCTGGGGCATCGGCAGTGGGACAGGGTCCCCCAGCAGAGACGGTGGCACCGGGAGCCCCCCAGTGCTGCCAACCATGCTTGGTGCTGACTCGTGCCAGATCCCCCCTGTGCCCCCCATGGTGCCGAGCCCACTCTCTCCCCGTCCAAGAGCTCCCTGGCATTTGGGGCCCCTGTGGCCCCCAGCCTCCACCCTCTGCCCGGCGGCTGATGGCCCTCAGCCTCGGCTTCCAGCAGACTTTCCCCATCGCCCCCCTCCTTCACCAGCCCAACCCCCACTCAGGCAGGAGGGGGCTTCGCCTCTCTTCAGCAGACATGTTGCTTGCACTGATTCTGTCTGGATTTCCTATCTGCTCCCTCTGCAAGGGATAGGCTTTAGAGACAGACAAGGTGTATGTGTGCATCTCACTCCAATTCTCTCTATATGAATTTTTAAAACATGTATGCAGTGGATACCGTATGTCAGAAACGGCTAAGTTCTTGGTCTCATTAGTTTACTCATCACACTAAATCTATGAGGCGGCTATTATTATTTCCCCCAGTTTACAGGTGAAAAAAATAAAACACCTGAAGTTCAAAGATATTACATACAGTCAGTCGTTGAGAGGACAGGGGATACAAATTCCAAACTTCCAGGAATTCAGAGCCAATAAGCTTAACCACCATTTATTAGCAACACTAACCTAGTTGCAGGAGCTTGAGCAAGCTTTGTAATCTCTCTAATCCTTAATACTCTCATGTGTACACAGGGATATAAATGTCCACTTGGCAGGATTAATGACATTACATACATGAAGCTACTGTCTAAAGAGTCTGGCGTTCAGAAGAGGTTCCTCAATGTTTTTCCCACTTCTCTTTTCTGGCCAAAAACACTGCCCTCATCTTTTACATCCTGCCTCTTCCATGAAGGCTCCTTGGAAGGTGGAACGAACTATGTCAGCCCACCGTGGTCTCTGCCTCATGCACAACCCAAGAGGTCTAAAATTTAGTTCTGAATTGTTTTCCAACCACTCTGAGTAAGGTAGCTTTTGTTTTTCCACCGGAAGTTTGTATAAGCAGCAGCACTGTTATACTTCACTTCCATCTTCTGTTCTTCGCAAAGTACGCTGTAAGAACTAAATAAACGTGGACTGGGTGAGTGATGCAGCTCCCAGATCCAGTCCAAAATAGATTTTTGCTTTAGAAACATTTCATTCTATATTTTGAAGTAATTATTAAAAAGGTATTACGGTAAATGCAAATTCATAACTGCTCCTTTACCCAGTATGGTAACAGTGAACTGAAAACAAGGCGCAAGCTGGAATTTAACCGTGATCTGCCTTACGGAACTGCTGCATTACCGAGGAGATCACGGTGATACTAGAAAACATTAATGGCATCCATCCCTAAATGTATACGGCAGCCGTTAGGATTTAAGTGTTTCGATGTGTTGATTACTCACAGCTGGTTGTTAGAAAGACGATGAAGGTAACTGGGATTTATACAATGGCCTAATGGTTGTGCTGAGCCAGTCCTGGGAGTGAGAACTGGAACGCCTCCACTGACACAGACGAGAGCCAAACGCCAGCGCAACTGACTCAAGACTCCAGACACAGTCTGTTCTCCATAAGCTCCTGAACCGCGCCGAAGACCACTGGACCCGGCCCAGCAGACGCCACGGGAGGAACAGGGCGCCAAGACCTTGCCTGGCCCTCTTCCACCCACCCGATCGACCTCACCAGGACCCGGAACCGCACGGCCAGCCGCCCACCGGCCACCCCGTCCGGGCACGAGCCCTCGTCACTTAGCTTCATCACACTCCTCGCTAGGCATTCGGAGTGTCACCTGCTACCTCTTTAATGAAACCAACTGACCCATTTCCACCTGGAGTTTCTCAATTTCAGTCTCTGGACTTGAACAGAGCTTTCAGGAGTCCAAAGGAGACAGGTCCACAGCGTGGACACATGGACCACTGGGAGCCAGGTGGAGGCTGCCAACAACACCGTCCAGCCAAGCGAGGTCAGGCAAAGTGGAAGGATGTTTTAAAGGAACAAAGTCTCAGGTGAGCTATTTCCACTATTTCCAAAGAATCAACCAATTTCTGACATGGTCAGAAAAAAAAAATTTTTTAATGCTGGTTTCACACTGTGTTTTTAAAAGTTACATATTTCCTTAGAGAAAAAAGTCAAATACTTTTGACTCAATGTATCTGAATGAAAGGGGACTTCCCTGGTTGCTTAGTGGTAAAGAAACTGCCTGCAAGCGCAGGAGGTGCGGGTTCAACCCCTTGGTCGGCAAGATCCCCTGGAGAAGGAAATGCAGCCTGCTCCAGCCTTCTTGCCGCGAAATCCCATCAGAGGAGCCTGGCAGGCTGCAGTCCACGGGGTCGCAAAGAGTCGGACACGACCGAGAGACTGAACAACAACAATTTGAATGAAAAGACACTCAATAAATCCCTAATATTCCAGGCAGGGAGAATACTCATGAAACCCAACCAACCAGACTGAATATAGCCTACCTTTCTGTGACAAACCTCTGAAGACAGCCTCTACAACCTCCCTGAGTCATCAGCGGCTCAAGTTTCTCTTCCTTCTGCTGCTGCTCTGGGGATACTTGCACACAGTATATTACACCTTTTATTTAGTAAGGAGAGGTGTGTCAATACAAACATTCAGATGCAATTCAAGGCAGTTAACCCCCTGAAGTGTCCAAATACCTTTCAACTGGCATCATTCAGGATCACCATCCAAATGACTGTGCCCAGTTTTGTCTCAGGACATGAAGAAGAAAACCTGTGTGTGTATCCCTGATGTAATGTGTTGCAAAGGTTTCTTTCAGATGAGAATTCCAGAAGGCATGGTCTGAATATTCATCTCAATTGCTAACTTTTGCCATGAATATCATTAGGCTACATCGGCGATGCCCTCATGGTTAAGGATCACAGAGAAAACAGCTCTTGTTATGAGTATCTTGAGAGTCCCTTGGACTGCAACGAGATCAAACAAGTCAATCCTAAAGGAAATCAACCTTGACTACTCATTGGAAGGACTGATGCAGAAGCTGAAGCTCCAGTATTTTGGCCATCTGATGTGAAGAGCTGACTCACTGGTAAAGACTCTGATGCTGGGAAAGATTAAAGGAGAAAGCGGCTGCAGAGGATGAGAGGGTTAGATAGCATCCCTGACTCAATGGACATCAATTTGAGACAACTCCAGGAGATAGCAGAGGACAGAGGAGCCTGCCACACTGTAGTCCCTGGGGTTGTAAAGAATCAGACACGACTTAGCAACCAAACAATAACCACCACCAATCTCTATTCAAGAAAAAGGAACCAAAGGGTTGAGAAAGCTCTCACAATACCATAAATTGTATTACACTGATTCTTTCTAGAGAATATACATTTCTTACGTAGAAAGTCTGAAACAACTGTCTCAAATTCTCTTTAGGAGCAAAAGGAAACAATGTCATTAAACAAGTGTAGTTCCAGGAACTGCAGGTCCTCTCTGGGATGGTTCCCGTAAATGGACAACAAATAGTCCAAGGCCATCCCCATACAAGTACAGGGTTCCTGGAGCAAAGATAAGCAGCTCACTGGGCCAGAGCCCCTCTCAGTAACGCCAAGTGGGTAGGAATTCATTTCTGCTGGCCACTGGGCTCCCGTCAAGGAAACTGAATTGTCACACCTTCATTCACAGCACCGTCTCATGGAATTATTTTTTCCGGATTCCTTGGGAAGTTAAAGTATTTGAGAAGAATATCAGGAACTGTTGTTTCAGCCTGTTTTGTGAGTAGATAATTGCCTTCCAACTCCATTACTGCAGGAAATGATGTGTGTGGCATTGTTCCTAGTTGGGGGGAGCGCTGTGCTTTAGCCAGACCGATACATGCTTATTAAACAAAGCAAGAGCGTGCAGCCCGTCACTTCGATGAACTCAGACTTTTTGAATCTGGTCTCTAGATAAGAGGCTGGCCCCAGACAACCTACCCACATACCAGTAACATTCTTTTGAAAGGGTGTAAGCAAAACTTGTTTTGAGAAATGAAGAAATTTCACCAATATTACTAAATGTGGTAACGAGTAACTCCAGTACATTATGTGCTATCAAAATGGGTTCGGCAGAGACCTATTTGCAAGGCTAGAGTTTTCCCCTCATCTGAGTCTGAATCAAGACCAGCCTGGGAACTAGAAGTCAAACACGTTTCATCCTGAGAAGTCCCTTTGAGTCCATGGAATATATTAGCTGGTCTTCCTGAAATGTGACATCATTTGTGGTACCAGCTGTTACGGGTGTGCCATGTAAGGATTTACAAAACCAGTATTCCTTTGGCTTTAATACGTATTTTGGGATCACACAAAGTAGTCTAATCGAGCTAAATATTCCAAGGGGAACTGCTATGGACTTCACTTGAGGAAGCTTAAACCACTTATGATCTTGACCGATCAACCTTTTTACGGGTGGATTACAAAGAGTAATCTCCTAGTGGACATCTAGAACCGATGGTGATGATGATAATAAAACTTATAAAAGCAAATATTAAACACAGCACTTACACGTCAGGCTCTGTTTAAAATATGTGACGAAAGTTAACCAATGAATTCCTGGAACAAAGCGGGTAGGTTTTGGTACTTTTATTGCTGATATTTTAACAGGCGAGGATACTGAGACAGGGAGGTTAGGTAACTTGCCCGTGGTCACCTAGTTACCACGCAGCAGAGGCAGAATCTGAGCTGACGGTGAATACTCGGACCCCTCAACTATCCCAGCGCTCGTGATTCTCAGACTCTTCTGATTCAGCTATGATACAAGGATCGTACCTCCGAGATGATTATTTGGATGGTTAATGATATGACAAGTACTGAACATTTTAGAAGTATAAATATTTTTTAATAGAAACATCACAGTTCTATTAAAATTCTAGTTTTCAACAGTTGCTACAGAAAGATTTTAGCTTTCCTTGGAACAGTATGCCACAGTGCCATATAAGGCACATGAATGAAGAGGAACCCATCTCTATGGAACATCTATGCTTGGCACCGTCATTCAAAAGTTTAAGGATCTTTAAATGATTTTTAAAAATCCATTACCAAATGTAGAATTAAGCTCTTAAGAAATACCTCAGCTGCTTCATGTTACACTTTTAAAAACCCAGATGTAAATAAATCCAGGTGAAAGGGTGCTAGACTACAGCATACCCACCCACCCACTGGTCCACTCACTGGTTCAATGAATAAGTCCCGCATGCCTGGATTACATATGGGAACACAGAATGGATAAGCAACCAAGCTTCCTGCCCTCAGGACTCGTGTTCTAGTCAGGGAAACACTAGGTACCAAAGGGAAGGTGCTATTTTCCAGAGTGGTTGGGGAAGACCTCTCAGGGGACGGGGGAGGCGTATGAACAGAGAGCTAAGCAGAGCGGTGAGGGAGCTGGTAGGATCTGTGGACACAGCATGTCAGGCAGGGCGCCCAGGTCAGATGTGTCTGAAGGACAGAGAGAACCGCGGTGTGGCCGGAGGGGACTCGGCGAGGCGCGCGGGGAGGGAGACGAGCCGTGACATCGACAGGACCCCGGCAGCCACGGGTCGGGGCTCTGGGTTTCACTGCGAGCGACAGGGTGTCAGCAGAGGGTTTAAGGAGGCGGGCGGTTGGGGGGGGGGGCGGTCAGATCCGGTTCGTGCCTTCTGAAAGATCCATGGCTGCAGCGAGAAAAACGGACTGGGTGGGGCTGGGGCAGGGAGGGGCAGCGGCGCAGGGGTGGCGGGGGCTGCCGAGAGCAGGGCTGCAGCGGGAGCCGGGAGAGCTGCGGTCACGGCGAGGACACGCAGCGAAGGTGGGCTCCTCGGCGACAGAGCAGGAGCCGCGCAGCGAGGCAGAGCCGACCCGCAAGCCGCTGGGTCGGGCGTGGGGTCTGGGGGAAGAACCCAAGTCCAGACTGCTTCACGCAACTGGATGAATAGTTGACGCTGCACACAGCGATGGGAAGTCTGGGGGAGCAGGCGGGAGAGGAACAGGGGTCAGGAGGTTCAGGCACTGGAGCCTGACAGACATCCTGGATTCCTAACTGGAGATGCTGACCAGGCAGTGAATCTGTGAGCGCGAAGTCAGGGCCGCAGGTACAAGCTGGGGCGTTGATTAGAATCAGGGCCCGGCTTTGGGGCAGACAGCAGGCTGGAGACCTGACAGGCAAGGCAACGGTCTGAGAGCAGAGGGGTCCACACAGCCGGGGGAGGCAGGGC
The DNA here is from genome assembly GCF_001704415.2 of Capra hircus. Lineage (NCBI taxonomy): Eukaryota > Metazoa > Chordata > Mammalia > Artiodactyla > Bovidae > Capra > Capra hircus. The sequence continues at coordinate 2,939,581 of NC_030830.1, forward strand.
GGCACTGCGTCCACCAGGATGCCCAGGGGAGAGGGACCCCTGAGGAGGGAGGGGTCACCTGCTGACCGAAGGAGGGGGACAGAGGACGGAGCAGGGATCTGGCCCGATGGTGGCTGCTCGGGGTGCTGACAGAGGGGGGTCAGTGGAGGGGGGGACTGGGAGGGGTGCAGGGCCTGGGAGGGGTGCGGGGCTGGGCTCAGGAGGAAGGCAGGGAAGGGAAGTGCAGACAGCACCGAACATCCAGAGTCCTTCTGGGCATTTCATTATGAGCATGAGCAGGTGGACCGAGCCGCAGCTAAAGGAAGGGCCAGTGTGGGGCCTGGGGGTGGCTTTTCCAGCTTAGGGGTCAGTTCCAGTACATTTGTAATATGTTAAATTAATGATTCTGCATAAGCTTTAAGTTTGCATCTTTTCATCTTCTGAAAAATTAAAGAAAATTAATTTGATTCTAACTAATGTTTGAAACAGGCATTTTTTTCCTTCTGTACACATTTAATCAAAGTCTTAAAGATTCACTGGGCACCTAGGTTTGGCTCAGCCAGTCCACTGGCTGCTTCAACTATGAATATTGCCTCTTACTTTTGGACTTGCTGTAACCTTGAATTTTCTTTTCCCAAACACTTAAGGAGGAACTTGCCCTTTTCTTTACTAAAACTGAAACCAGATGCTCCCAGGCAGGCACAGGTACAGTGCCTGCCTTCCACTCGGGGAGCTCTCTCCCTGTGGTCCCCACCAGATACCTGAGGTTGAGGGCCAGGTCCTTCCTTAATTCCCGCCACTCAGCTGACATCATCTTGCAACATTCTAAAGATTGGGGGTCACAAAACAGAAATAGTCACAAAAGTAAAATATAACCAGGTCAGCTGGTTTATAAAGCGTAACTCACGCATCTTTGACCCTGGGCCTCCTATGAAGATGACACCCTGACCACCTCCATGGCACAAGGTCATCTGCAGCCTGCAGCCACTAAGAATGCTACCAAGTGCGCTGAGACTTCTGAAATTCCACATGAGAGTGGGGGGTGGGGGAGGGAAGCACCGGGGGCGAGAGAGGTTCTCACACCCACCTGGTCCCAAGAATCACCGTGCCGTCCACACTCAAGTGTGATCTCACTCTGTGCTTCTCATCAGCCACCCCCATGAGATGGTAAGACCATGAACCCAAGATTAACACAAGAGATCCAGGCAAACCGCATGTGTCTGGTGCAGAAAAGAGGAAGGCGCCCTGCTCTCCTCCTTGGATCGGAGACACCACGGGGGGCCTGGGATCTCCACCTGGAGATTCACTCACGTCTGTGAAGGGGAGATCTGCTGGGGCAAGAGAGAAGGGAAGAAAAGAACCGAAAACAGAGCCTGCGGGCTGCTCGCCCCAGCCCTCTGTCACTCCTCCAGCCCCAGTGAGAGCTGGTGGGCAGCCAACCTCATGGCCAACTTGGCGGCTCACAGCATGTCCCACCTTAGAGAACCAGGGCACTAACGCCGTGGGAGCTTTCGGAATCTGCAGATGGAGACCCCTTTCTCCAGCAGTGGGTCTAAAGAATTACCACCGTCCCGTGAGAATGTTAGACATGTGTCTGTGGGCGGTGGTGAGAAGGAATTCTCTCATCTTACTTCTTATCCACAACAAATCACTGAAAAAAAACTTCAAAATCTCTTCAGCACCAGACCAGAAACTGAGCCTTCACTGGGGAATGGGATGGAGAACTCTGTTTTGAAGCAGTAAGTGTAACAGCAAGGAGAGAAGACAGGAGAGAGGCCACAGGGGGAACCAGGAAGGGTGGGGCCTCAGCCGCAGAAGCCTCCCTTCAGCAACGAAGGGGTTCTGCCTCCCCCATTTGGCCACCTCCGAAGGGGTTCTGCCTCCTCCCCTGGCCACGATGCTTCCAGAGCTACATTCCAGCTCCCACGAGGTGAGACTCAGATGTATTTCTCAAAAAAAAAGAAAAAAAAATCATTCAGTACAGTGGCTGATTACTAGCTTATGGTGAAGGTGAAGTCGCTCAGTCGTGCCCAACTCTTTGCGACCCCGTGGACAGTAACCTACTAGGCTTCTCCATCCATGGGATTTTCCAAGCAAGAATACTGGAGTGGATTGCCATTTCCTTCTCCAGGAGATCTTCCCAACCCAGGGATCAAACCCAGGTCTCTCGCATTGGAGGCAGACGCTTTAACCTCTGATCCACCAGGGAAGCCGCCATACTTACAACACGACATATTACTGGTTCTGTGGCTGGTACTGTGACGTTTTGAGACTGTGACACAGTCTTTGTGGGCTAGAACAGCCTAATCACTACCTACATCGCTGCTTCTATTGAAGATTCATTCCAAGTTCCAAACAGATGACCTAAATTTTTAAAGGAAAAAGGGTCGTCAGGAGTCATTGTTCTTTTTCAGGGAGATAAAACGTCAAGTTTCAACTTTCACAGTACGCGGTTTATCTTAGAAGCTTCCCTGAGAGAAAGAGCAAATATTCTAAGCTAGGTGACGACAAAACAGAAACCTGATGATGTAGGCTAAAAATATTAGAACATGTTCGTCCAGTCTTTATCTTCATAGTCAACCGCTGTGAAACAAACATGAACAGAAATAGCAAGGGCAATCCAAATCTCCCTTAATCAAACTCATCACTGAGCCTGATACTATGGAGAGAACTTTCCTTTTTTAAACACACAGCACAAGTCCTAAGCATGGGATATGAAACAGCATGAAACACGTTCTTTGTTCTTGAACAATTTAATCTTCTGGGAAAGGAAATGGGAAATCCTTAAATAGGCGTAGCTGCCTACTAAAAGCCCATAGTATTTTCTCACTGATTACACAAAAGCAAAATATTTATCTAAGGCAAAGATATCTTTTTGATATCTTAACATCTTTTTGATCTTAATAATAATGATGGTGTTCTCAAAAGCAAAAAAAAAATAGTAACTTTAGTCACTTGAGCTGATTATGAACACATGTTAAAAAAAACAACAGGGCAGATAATCTAAATTTTATTGTTGAAAGAAATATCAACAGTGTATAGACATACCTATATATGGATGTTAAAAATTCCCATGATCTTAAATTCCAAACCAAGCTCTTCATCACTATCCCTGCCCTGTCTAGACTAGGAATTGCTATTTTCAGCTTCGTTCTCAGAAACCCACGTGCTGGGTAGCAATTTCCCCTATCAGTCACACAACTGACTCTACAGAGCAACCTTCCTGTCACGTGGTAGTCTAATTAAACTACAGGGTGAACACAAATTAATAAAGTCGCAAATGTGAAAACTAAGTGACATTAAGTCTGTAAATTTAGCGATGGAAGCAGAACTAAAATTTAGGTCTTTCGACTCTCAAAGCCAGTGAACTTTCCAATTTCCAGTTTTATCTGATGTTTTCAACATCAAAGATGTCTGTTAATTATCACTGGAATCTGCCAGTATTTTCATCTGTATTTTTGATAAACAAGGGCAGAAACCAAGCTTTATTAGTTTTTTTTTAATCCCTACCATTTATCTAGGAATATAAAGTGACTGGATCACAGGTGCTTCATAAATGCTTACTGAACTAAACCAAACCAGATATTCTGCCATTTTTTCACTGTCTAAATCCTAGTAAATTCAAATTTTATCTTTAATCCTAATGATTCTCTGACAGTAACGTACACAGATAGTTCCTACTAGGAATTCCCTGATTTTAAGCATAAACTGCTCGCTTATAGGGCACGGTCTTCGCTGTGATACTGTGTAATATTACAGTCCTGGTCTTTCTATTTCATTATTACATGTGCACAACTAAACTGCAAATCCCATTAAGATGGAGTGCTACTATTGACTACAGCTCTCTCTGAATACAACCAGACGTAGTACAATGCTTCAGTGAGTAAATGCGTATAAATTCTACCTTGGATCCCATCAAAGTGTCAGCTGCTTACTCGTGTCTGACTCTTTTTGACCCCGTGGACTATGGCCTGGTAGGCTCCTCTATCCATGGAATTCTCCAGGCAAGAACACTGAAGTGAGCTGCCATTTCCTTCTCCAGGGGATCTTCCCAACCCAGGGCTTGAACCACGGTCTCCTGCATTACAGGCAGATTCTTTACAGTCTGAGCCCCCAGGAAAGCTCTTGGTTTCCATACTTAGTGGGAAAAAGATACCCTGACAACTAGCTCTTTAATTCTTATTATTATTTTTCACCAAATACCATATTTTTGTCTCTAGAAACTTCATATTAGTTACATAATTTAAAGATCTGCATGTATTAAATATGAAGAAAATAAGAAAAAAAATACAGTTCTCAAAAGTACTACTAACTCTCCAGAGATACTGTACATACTTTCCAAAATTTTGACGTCTTTGCTTAAATTTATTATTTCTTACACATCTTTGTTCACAGACGGTATGCACCCATCTACACAGAACTGCTGAGAGGGGGGGAAAAAAAAAACCTGTCACCATAGTGACACCTGCTGGTTTTTAGCTGTAAATTTTAGATCCTAAGTAAAAAATAGATTCCTCAGCATCAACATTTTTCATAGTAAAATTAAATGCTGTTTTCCATTTTAATAATTTACTAGATATATAATTAAAAACAAATTTAGTCTATATACAATTGACCACATCAGGTTTCCGTTTGTGTGTGAGACCACAATGTCACTGTAATTTTATGAACTATTTTTCTAAAGAAGATACATCTCCCAAAAAGGTGCTTAAGCACTTCAGAGTACTGAAATTAAAAAAAAAAAAAGATTTAACTTGTGGTTTTCTATTAAAATTCTCTACAAATTCTATTTTAAGGGACTGCATTATAGTAAGCCTTAGAAACATTTATAAAATTATTTCTCTGCAGAATTATAATTTTAGCAATACTCTCATTAAAGAATCTGATCTATGAAAAAGAAAAATTTTAACAATCTAGCTATCACTGAGCTATAACACTGTATTAGTTTAAGGCATACAATATGATTTGACGTGTGTCTATCAGGAAATGATGACAATGTTTAGTTAACATCACAGTTACTATGTTTTTCCTTGTGATGAGAACCACTCAGCACTTTTCAAATACACGCTGCAGTATTGCTAACTAGTCACCACGCTCTACATTACACCCAGAACTTGTAACTCGGTATTTTGTGACCTTTGATCTACCTTATCCACCCCTATACTCCTGCTGCTGGCAATCATCAACCTGTTCTTGTCTATGAAGTTTTTGTTTCAGGTTCTAAATATAAGTGAGATCATTTAGTGTCTTTCTCTGACTTATTTCACTTAGCATAATACCCTCAAGGTCCATCCATATTGTCATAAATGGCAAGACTTCTTTCTCATGGCTGAATAATATTCCATTGTGTGTGTATATACACACACATCAGTTTCTTTATTCATTCATCCACTGATGGGACGCTTAGGTTGTTGTTCTCAGTATACAAATCTTTCATCTCTTTACACTTATTCCTAGGTTTTTTACTCTTTCTGATGCAACTGTAAATGAGATTTTCTTAAATATTTTTAATTATTTTATTTTTGGCTGTGCTGGGTCTTCATCGCTGTGGGCGGGCCTTCTTCAGTTGCAGAGCGTGGCGGCTGTTCTCTAGCTGTGGGGCACAGATGTCTCACTGCAGTGGTTTCTCTAGCAGACTCTAGGTGTGTGGGCTTCAGCAGCTGTGACGCACAGGCTTAGCTGCTCCACCAAATGTGGGACCTTCCAGACCAGGAATCGAACCTGGGCATGTCCCCTGCACTGGCAGATGGAATCTTTACCACTGAGCCACCAGGGAAACCCCCTTAATTTCTGATAGTTCATTGTTAGTGAACAGAAACAGCAGATTTTTTGTATACTGATTTTATATCCTGCAAGTTTACTCAATTTATTACTTCTAAAAATTATTTTCATGGAGTCTGTGACAGGTAATATCACAGAAAAAGTAAAACTCTTATTTGCAGATGACACTGACTTCTATTATAGTTGAATTTTTCACTCATAAATCGTGTTAACACTTCTATGGAGATTAACTTTTCCATGCCCGCCTGATTTCAACTAGAACTGATACAAGTTTGGGGAGGAAAACAATTTCTCCAAAGGAACAAATGAAGCCATATATTCTCCATTCACTTGAATTTTTTAAAGGCGTAGTACTTCCTGTGTTGGCTGCAAAGTGGATCTGCTGGCCCCAGACACATCGCAAGGGGCTGGACCGCACACTCGGCCCTTTTGCTTTAAATGTTAGACCTCTTTCATCCGGTGATGGGCCACGTACTGGTCTCTTTCGAGTGGCATTCCTATTATATTCCAGCCTAGGGTGCAACCTGACCATCCAGCAAAAAGTGACATAGTTCTTTTTTTAAAATAATTCAGCATATTTTAGAAGGCTCAAATTCACATTCAGGAATTCCCTGCTTTCTGGAAGCTCACTTCATGCTGTTTGTCATGGTGCATACGTGGGTTGGAAAAAATTTCCAGATATGAGACAGAATGTGAGAAGAGAGTTTGAGTCGGAGACACTGTTAGAACAGCAGGCAGGCTCATGGGAGAGCCGACCCCTTTCAAGGGCTAGTAGCCAATGTTTATAGCTTCGAGACAGAGAAAATTCCTTCTGGAAGGGTGGCATTAGGTGATGGGTTAGGATGCTATGGGGCGGGTAACAGGGTGGTACTTCACCTAATATGGCGTCAGGAAACTGGCGGGTTTAGATCTAGAGGCTCAAGGCAACAGTTGCTATGGCGATGGGTCAGTTCCAGAGATGTTTGTCCCAAGACCTTGGTATAGGGTGCCACGTTCTTCACTTTCACAAAAGACATATATTAGTACTTGTTTTTGCTAACCAAAAGAAATCCAAAGAGGGTTTTCATTTTTATGAAAAAAGGTAGAAAACACATAGCTTTCAGCGTTGATCTTACAAATGGTTATAGAGGCAGCGTGTACCGAGTAGCTCCTTCACTCAGCATCTCAGCATTAAGCTGCCACAGCTTTCAACTCTGTCTGGGAGCACTTGGGTTTTATCTCGATTTATCTGTATTTTGTGCGTCCATTAGCAAGATGTGCTCTAACATCACTGCTTCTTCACTCTATGCCATCTGGCTTACAAAAGGCTGCACAGTAGGGAAGAGCCATACTGACGTCTTAGTGTTTGTAGTACTTGAGGTGTTCTTTAAAAAAAAATACAACTATGTAATTTCCAAGAAAAATTGGGGGACACATCTGTACCATGGATTTTCCTATCACTTTAGGAATTTTTTTCATTATAAAAATTATTGGTATATAGTTGATTTATAGTGTGTTAGTTTCTGCTATATAGCAAAAAGTGAATCAGTTAATACGTATTAAGGAGTTTTTTTCTTTGAACCATAGAAGTACTGTTTATCTGATGTGTTGCTGCCGGTTCAACATTAGGTGAGCACAACACTAAATTCCCTGTATTTCTACCGTCTTACTCTTTCTCTAAAAACAAAGTGAACACATCTGTTTAGAAGGATGAAGTAAGATTACATTATGTAAGGCACTTAAAAAGTACACTATAAGCTGTGTTATACAGATATAAGTATTGTATTTACTTACCATAAATTGATTTTGACTATTTCCACAGACAGTTTGAATCCTGACTTTAGTGTAATTATTAATTTATTGCTCTGTTGAGTGCATCATGTTCGAAAACCTACATTATTTTCCTCTTGTTTATGGAACACAAATATGAAAATATCAGAGAAAATACGGCTTTGCTAAGGCGGACAGGCAAGTCACAAGAAAACATGGTTTTAGCAGTTAAAAAAATAAGAACAAGAAAGAGCAGGCAGTAAGTGACATGTCTAATTACCATCTGCTGGAGAAGACTCTTATGAGTCTCTTGGACTGCAAGGAGATCCAACCAGTCCATCCTAAAGGAGACCAGTCCTGGGTATTCATTGGTAGGACTGATGCTGAGGCTGAAACTCCAATACTTTGGCCACCTGATGCGAAGAGTTGAGTCATTGGAAAGACTCTGATGCTGGGAGGGACTGGGGGCAAGAGAAGGGGACGACAGAGGATGAGATGGCTGGATGGCATCACCGACTTGATGCACATGAGTTTGGGTGAACTCTGGGAGTTGGTGATGGACAGGGAGGCCTGGCGTGCTGTGATTCATGCAGTCGCAAAGAGTTTCACTGTGACTTTGAGTTACACTAAGTCAATAAAATATTAATCTCTGCATTTAATTGGAGTTTAAAATTAATGAAATAATTGTAAAACCTTTCTGAAGGACTAAAAAAAGCAGGCTACTAAAAATGCATTCTCTATGATGATCTAGCTTCAAATAGTTTGACTGAATTAACATTTAAAATATATTTTCTGATATTTTTCATCCCGAGATAAAGACTTACAGCTGTAAAATGACAGAAAAGAGGCCCGAGGGTACAATTTCAGAAAAGGCAGTCATTACGCCAAATTACAAAGCAATAAAACCCTCTGCCTTTTAATTTGCAATGGCAACCAAAACCCAATGTATTGAAACATACGTACTGCAGAAGACAGTTCAAGAAGTAAACAGAAGTGTTCAGACTGAAAAACCTATGTGTGACAGAAGCAAAAAGGAGAATTCACAATGTACACTGTAGGCCTCCGTGATGTCTCCAGATTTTCATGGAGCTTTGGGGTTAACACTACAAATCTAGTACTTCTATCTACATACTTATAACAGGGACCTGGCACATTTTCACAAACTACAATAATGTCCTAAAAAGAAAAAAAAAAAAAATCCAAAATGAAGTACTCAGGTAAGAGTCATGCAGGTTCAAAACAAGGCTACTATGCTCGTATCCGCTTTTGTTAGCTCACAAATAGTAAGGAGAATTCAACAGAACAGAAACAGCCGCATTAGCTCACAGACAACAAGAGACCTAATAGTAATAAAAAGAAACTACCAAATAGAAAACATCAGGCAGAACGACTGAAAGAAAAGATACCATCCTTTATACTAGAATCCGGACATGCTGTTTTAGGAGGGAAATTTGAACATAATAAAATCAACGTATACCTATCTAACAGGCCATTTCTTTTTTTTCTGGTAACTTTATTTTTTGACATTTCTAACTTTTTGCTTTGTACTGGGGTATAGCCGATTAACAAACAATGCCGTGATATTTCCCGGTGAACAGCGAAGGGATTCAGCCATACAGATACACGTATCCCTCCTCAAACTCCCCTCCCATCCAGGCTGCCACTTACCACTGGGAGGCGTTTCCTGCGCTGTATCGTAGGTCCCTGTTGGTTATCCATTTTAAATAAAGATGTGTCACACACTATTTCTAACTACTGAACACCTGAAATGCTAGAAAAAATTTTAACTGTATATATATATATTTTAATATATATGGCTGAGTTCATGGCAAATTAATGAAACAACTGAAGGCAGACTGGGAAAAGGTGAAATGCCCTAAGACAGTATGGCTGCGGAGCTGGTGACTGTCCCAGGTCCCACCCCTGGCGCCTAGAAGGACCCCAGTTTTAAGGACTACACCTGCACGGGGGCAGGAATCACAGCCTGGGACTGTGCTGGTCTGCTCAGGCCACGGTAACACAACTCCACAGATGGGCAGCAGACACGCAAGAAAATTATTTTCACATGGTTCTGGAGGCAAGAAGTCCACGATCAAGGTGCCAGGAAATTCTGTCCCGTTGAGACCTCTTTTCCTAGTTCGCAGACAGCTGCCCTCTCTGCTGTGACCGTTTATGACCAAGTGACCGTGTGCACAGGAAGAGAGGGTCTCTTCTAAGAACACAGGTTCCGTCAGATCAGGGCCCCACCCTTCTGACCCCACCCAACCTTAATTACCTCCGTATAAGCTCCATCTCCAAATACAGATGCACTGGGGGCTGGGGCTTGAACATATGAATTCAGGGACACGGCTCAGTCCGCAGCAGGGACTGAGTGACTCCCCAAAGGGCACCTCTCAGGGAGTGAGCTAGGAAAACACCGCAAGTTTCTCGTCTGTGTTCCAAGTGGAGACATGAGAGATGAAAAAAGTCTCTAGCCACGTCTTTTCACAGCCTGACACTATTGTACGTCTGAGGAGGAAATTCACAAGGCTTGTGAGTGTTGGTGAGCACCCATACACACTGAAGGACAGCGAGGGAGCAGGGGGAAACCCAAGGGGAACTTTGACTCTGAAGTGGTCCAGGGTTAGTAGGGCCAAAAGGAACAAAATGGAGGTGCTAGGAAAAAAAATTAAACAAGCACAGCAAAGTTCCCTGTTGGAACGTATCAAAAATTCCCCTAAATGGAGTTCAGAGGAATGCCGATTCACGGTGAAAATTCACTGATCACATCAAAAACAAGTCATGTACTTATTTCAGAAAAAACAAACTATAGATCCAGATCCACAAAAAAGAGGATAAAAACACTGAAATTATATACAGAATGTAAACATTGAAATTATATACAGAACACTTAATATGTTAAAAGCAAAGAAAAAGAATAGAGGAACTACCCCAAATGACCTAGAAAGTTTGAGGAAGAACCAAACAACATTTCTGGAAATGAAAAAATATAATCACAATTAAAAATGATAGCTAGGTTAAGGAGAAGACGCAATTAGTGAACTGGACAATGGATGTAACGAAATTATCTAGTGTTCAACAGAGATAATGAGATAGAAAAATATGAAACAGAGATTATGAGATATAAAGAACAGAGTGAGATGGTGAAACTTAAGTCTAATTTGATTTCCTAAAGGAGAGAATTGAGAAAATGCAAGGTATATTACTCAAAGAGGTAAAAGCTGAAAATTTTTCATAATTCATGAAAGGCACCAATTCTCAGATTCAAGAAGCTCAGTGAATCTGAGCAGATTAATAAAAAGAAATCCACAGCAGACAGGTTGTATTTTAATGGCATTTGATTGCAGAATGTCAGAGATAAAGAACTTAAACATAACCTGAACGGGAAGACTCACTGCCTAACAAAGGAACACTGATCAACTGACAAGTGTCATTTCAGAAGCAACAATGGAAGCAAGACAACGGTGGGACAGTATTATTATAAAATGAGAGAAAATAACTGCCAATCTAGACTCGTATACCCAGCTAACTTTCAAGGATAATAAAATGGTAAACTTACAGGTAAATTTAAACAAATACTGACGGTATATAATAACTATTTTGGAATTAAACTGAGATGAAACTAAAATTCCAGAGACTTATAAATTAAGGGAAGGCAATCAGATTTTGCTCGAAAGTCTGATGTTCAGCATAAGAGTGAAAATACAAAACTTTAGATTCTGTTAACTAGGCAAACTAAAATTCATGGTAAGCATTAAAAAGACAAAATTTTAGTTTTACCTTTTAAACTAGCAGAGAAAAAGTAAATGGAACAACAAAGAACTCAGTGCGGAAGATGGGGGCGGGGACACCCAAGGGCAGAGAGGTAACAAACGGCAGAACAAAAGCCACAACATGGTATAAACAGACCCCAGAACGTCAGCAGTTCCTACAGATGTGAGCCGATGAACGTCTCCAGCTAAACGACAGACAGAAAGAAAACAAAAACACCCAGTCAGCTTTCAGTGGGTACATGAAAACACATCATCAAGGTCTGACTGAAGAACAGAGAAACATACACCGTACAAACACCAGCTGGTGTGGCCTATACAAATATTCCTTTCAGAAACATAAGATTTTAAGGCAACAGGAAATGATATTAAACATTGTTAGAAATAGAAGCTGTGACAACAAATGTCGTGGAAGATAAACAATTCTAAACTTGTAATATACTGAATAACAGAGTTTCAGAATATATAGAACAAAATCTAATGTAATTACAGAGAGAAATTAGAAAATCCATTAGAACAGAAAATTTTAACACCTCTTAGGATCTGAAAGATCGACAAGAAGAAAATTAAAATATAAGAGAATTTGGCCAATACAATTAACAGTTTGGTCTACTGAACACCCAACAACTGGAAATATGCGTACTTTCAAGCACTAACACAACGTTTACAAAAACTGACCTTATTTTAGGTCAGATGGCAAATCTCAACAAATTGGAACATTTCAGTCTTATGTGAATCTAGTTTTGGACCACAGTCCAATGAAAGCAGAAATCAATAAGAACAGAACTGAAAAGTCTACATTACGAAATTAAAAAAAAAAAAAAATCCACATATGCAGTTAAAAAAAAAGAAATCATGACGAAAAATAAAAAAAGAATTTTAAAACAAACATTTGTACAGCACTTTATATTGACAAAACATTATTTCATTTGCTCATTAGAAAGTAATCCTGTGAGCCACTCAGAAGCTATATTCTCTGCTAGACAGCGTAACAGCAGAAATGCTGTTTATTATGTAACTACCAAAGCAAAATTTTATATACAAATAAAATACATATCAAAAGTGATTTAGAAACTCAAATATAAGTGAAAGTGTTCACTACTAAAAATATTAAAAGGAAAGAGAACCAACCATCTCTTTTAGAAGGTATATTAAATAGCTAAGAAAGTTACAAAGAAGAAATTTAGCATCAAAGTTTAAAGCTCAAAAAGTTCATAAAGTCATTTTGGTTTAAGAAGGCCCTCAGATCCTCATATAATATATACAAACTCATATGGTAAAGTCTTCATTATTCACACGAGATGAATGAACAAGGTCAAAAATCTGTGCACAAGTGGAGGCATCGTTACTGCTCACACACACGGTCCTGGTTTCCTGGTTCCAGCCTCTGTTCAGTGGTGCACTGGCAATTAATAGCTCTTCTGAAACTGCCTACAGTACAAAGGGAATTTTCATTTAGGGTTCCCCTCCCTTTTCATGTGCAGGATATTTCTGGAAGTATGTTTTCTTTTTCCATCCACTGAAAAGAGAATTAAGAAAATTCCAACATGCCTGCGTGTCAGCAAGTACTCTTTTTGGTCCAGGTACCAGAGGATGATGGATGAGCTTGTCAAGCCTACAGTAGCGGACAGAGGGAGTTGGCAGAAGTTCTGTGTTATTGAAAGAAATCTCAAATACTTATTTCATCTCCTCTATTAACTTTAATCACATTTTCAACATGCAGCCAAGAATGAGGCTTTGACAGTAAGCCATAAATTTACACAGGCAGGCATTGTCACTTTTCTGCAGGAGCAAAACTAAGATAACACAAGCGAGCTGGGTATTTTCTTTCTTGTGCCTTTCTTCACTGAAGAGCAATGAAAAAACACCTGAAAGTTCTATCTATACCTCACATTCATTTGCCATAAATCTCTTGAAATTATTGCATATAATTCTGCTTGGTTCATAGTAAATTAAAAAAAAAATCTATTTAGTTCCTCAATTAGACTGTTAAATGCAGACTTTTAAAGATCACAGTGATGACAGAATTGGTACATGTTTCATCATAATACACCTGCTTATGAGAACAGACGTTCAACACTAAAAAGGATTTACATTTAACATGGATCATTTGCCGTGTGGGCAAATACTTCTGGTTTACTCAGAGCCAGGATCTTTATACGGTTCCAGAGGGAGGCCTTGGCAGAATTTGCTGATTACTCATTAAATGGCTGAAACATGTAGAGACATTATTTATCTTACAAAGCTTACCCACAGCAAAAACAGACGTAAAAATGAGGTAAAGACTATGGGCAAGATTATGGTTCTTGGAAAGGTTAAAAGTCAACCGTGTTTCTGGTAAGCTTTTCCTTGTAAGCATGTTTTAAACAAAGCTGAAAACATGAAGTGTTGGAAGGCCACAATCTTAACAAGCATGTCTTGTTGTCCAGAGAAAACACAGCATTATACAACTTCTCCCAACAAGCCGCTCAGAGACCAGCAGGGCCCCATGTCACAGCAGAGAGGCGGTTCTGACGGTCCTCTCTCTTCAATACGATCTCTGCTCCCGGGACAGCTGTTTCTGTCTGCATTACTCATGGAATAACACTGTATACATTCCTTCACGAGCCAAGGAGGCCACGACAGGCAGACACCATCTCTGCCTTCTAAGCCGATAAACCAGCATCAACCCTGCCGAAGGATGAATTAAATTGCTTCCCCAAGAAGCCTGTACTTACGGTTAGTTCTCTGAGATAATCAATGGAAAGTAAGACTGGCCCACATCACCCGCGAGCACGTGGACACCGCTTTCCTCCAACTCCTTCCCCTTCGAATGATCATTTAGAGGCACTTGAAACTGGAAAGACGCGGCACTCCTCTAGGAAACAGGGAAGACTCCAGGAGAGGGCTCCGCCTTCCGACAGAGGAGTGCCATCGAATATATTGCTAAGCTTGAAGCGGAGGCTAAATGGTTTGGTGGGAGGTGTTTCTGCGGGGGCGGGGGATGTCAGTTTCTTCTCGTTCGTTTGTCGCTGCTGCGGCCCGCGTTCTCAGAAGGCTGAGAGCCTTGCCAGGCCCCGCTCCATCTCGGCGTACTGCGCTCGCAGCTTCTCCACGGCCTTCGTGTGCTCCTCGTCCACTTCCGCCTGCTTGCTGCGCTGCTCTGTCATGAAATCCTCCCACTGCGTCACGTGCTGTTTCTCACGAGCTATTAAAAGGTCACTATGAATCTGGGAAAGGAAAAGCTGAAAGTCAGGTGACATTTTTAAGACAGTTATTTTGCCATGCAGGGAGACAAAAATAATTTTATCTCTTGACATTTGCTCACTGCAGCATGACAATCAGCTTGTAAGTCGCAATGATAAAACTCCCCTAACAGTTTTAATGTCCAACAAGAAAACAACATATCAGATACATCTAAGGCTTCTCTTACTATGCCTAAACGTGGGCATTCACAGTTCTGAAATTTCAAAAATATCTAATATTTTAAACAACAGATCCAAACGCAATCCAAGTAAATTTACATACCTCTATTTCTCAAATTCCATTTAACTGCATATAATTTAAAATTAAAGAATATATGCCAAAAGAATCACTGTTGCAAGAAATTAAAATGCATGTCTTACACAAAATATCTTTTAGACACATTTAAAAGAACCACAGATTATTAATCAGTGGGCAAGAACTCAAGCAATCTCTTTAAGTTCAGTTCCAATTCTTAAACCAAATAAACACCAAAAGTATCGGGATCAAATATCTTAAGTTCAGAGATGTTCCTTACTATTTCTGGATGAGGACACTCGATGTTCTCTTTCATGGCCACTGAGCTCCTAAATCACACATGCAAAGGTAGGACTCGCTGACACCCAAACCTACGCCTTTTCTATCACCAATGCAAATCAATCATTTCAGGGAAGTTTTCACACAGATGGCTGAAAGTCTTACATACACACACATACACAAAGCTATTGCAAGAGTATTTTTCTGCCAATCTGATCTAAAGTTCCTCAGCACCAAGGCTTTCCAAGTAGAAAGAGGTCAGGAGTGAATCTGAAGTTTCAGTTAGAGTGAAACAACCCCCTCAAGTATACCCCTCGACCCACGGGGTCTGAGCAGTGGACTGTGGTGCAGAGAAACCAGGGTTGGGGTTTGCCGATCCAGTGCATTGGGGAAACAGGTTAGACAAAAGGCAAAACATGACTTTTTAACCTTTCAGCTTCAGAGGCGGTCATTCTTCAAAAGATAATAAAACATTAAGATTTCATTAAATTCTTTTCATGGAATTTTGGCAAAACTATTATATTCTAAGAGAAAAGCCATAGTCAGATAAGAAAAATGCAAATAAACTTTATCAAAATGATACCCTGGCATTAGCTGGAAATTAATTTCTAATAAGCACGGAGTATACTAACTAACCCTGCATGCTCAGAAGCAGGTTAAAAGTATTCTAAGCTGACAGGAGTGAAGGCCATCTCTTCCAGCTGTCAGGAAATGCGGTATGCTTAGCTACGACTTCCCGACTTCCCGACAGGGAGCCCAACTGCTCCTCCACCTGAAGCAGCAAAGATGCCCCCAAGCATATCTCAACAGGAGCTCGGCTTCTGGCCTAACAAGCCAGTGACTCTGTTTACAATTAAAAAGGACTCTCCCAAATAAGGGACAGGGTGGGTGGGAGGCAGGCTCACGAGGGAGGGGATATATGTATACTTATGGCTGATTCATGTTGTAGTACGGCAGAACCAACAGAACATTGTAAAACAATTATCCTCCAATTAAGGTCTCCCCTGTGGCTCAAACCGTAAAGAATCTGCCTGCAATGCAGGAGACCCAGGTTCGATCTCTGGGTTTGGGAAGATCCTCTGGAGAAGGGAACTGCAACCCACTCCAGTATTCTTGGCTAGAGAATCCCATGGACAGAGGAGCCTGGTGGGCTGCAGTCCATGGGGTTGCAGAGAGTGGGACACGACTGGGTGACTCACACTACTGCTACCCTCCAATTAAAAATAAAAACAAAAAAAAAAGGAACAATCTTTTGTAAACAGTGAGCTAACTTCAGACGACCATCTCCTGCGCGCAGTAATTCTGCTTTTAAGGTCAAATAAAGGGACTCTGTGTCAGTTTGAAACAAGGATTCCTCTGGCTGAAACAGTCTTGAAGAATCATAGTCTCATCTGTCCTTATGCTCAACAGATTCACACACAACCAACAGAAGAACACAATATAGGAATCAAACTATTTACCTGTAATAAGTAGTTAAAATAACCTGTAATAGGTAATTATGGTTTGCAGTTAAAATTTCTAGCAGCTACCAAAAATGTGCATCTTAAATTATACATTCAAAAGTTGATGTTCATGGTGGTGGGAGTAATTAGTATTTTTGGCGAGCAATCTGCAAAAATCTATCAAAACAGAAAGTGTAAATATTTATGGCTCAGTAATTTCTCTTGGATTAGCATTTCCCCTTCATTTTTATTAAAGAAGTATTACAGAGCGTAGAAACAAATTCAAACACAAGAATATGAAGGGACAGTCCCCCTCCTCTACCCCACATGCACATCAAATCCATTTCCTTTTTTCTAGTGCTGTTACTAGGCGGATGGCTATACTTGTAGACTTTTTCCTCTGTTGATACAAACATTTACTTAATAACAAAAGGGTCATATCACACGTGCTGGTCTGCATGTACAATTTTTCAGTAATGATACAATTCATACTAATGGCGCACCCAGCAGGAGCAGAGAGAGCTCTGCCTGAGCAGAGGCAACAAGAGGGCGCCCTGTCCGAGCAAAGCTTACATCAGTGACACACACAACAGAGACAGTGGATCTCCTTATCGCCAGGCACTGGCAGCGCTGAGTAAGGTCAGCGACACAGGACTCCTCCCCCCCAATCCTTCTTTGGTCTAAGTTCTAAACAATTGCTGAGGTTACAGCTGAAGTTCAGTAATACCCAAGTTTCAAACTAAGACAGTTTCATTGTTTACCCTTTAATAATAAACTCTGAAGTTAATTTAAGGGACTTCCAGTTTCAGAGCCAATCCTGGACAAACTGAGTCGCCTACACACGTTCATTTCCAAAGTAAACTCCAAGCAGTTCAGAATCATGTCACACGCTTTCCTTAGATGCTCAGCCCCTCTAACCCCTGGGCTACTCAATATTCTTGCGTTTAAAAAAAAAAAAGACAGCAGAGCAATTGTAGAAATAAAGCCTGAATTAGTTCAAATCTAGAATTCTACACGACAATGTTTACCTAAGTTCACATATTTTTACTCTGTACTTAAAATTTTTACCCTGTGGAGACTGGGACCCACTACAATGGTTTCCAAAGAAATAAAGATAGTATTGCAATTTCTAGAATTTACTGTGAAATGTGCTTTTTATGAATCTCTTCCAGACTTATGTTTAATACTTCCCCAAACTGTGTGTATTTTATCACAATTTAAAAAACTTCAAGTTTTGGGGTGGGTGGGGTTCCCAAATGAAATCAATTGCATACTCAAAGATGTAGACATGTTTGTTTTCTCAAGATAAAAGAAAACCCCATATTAAAAGAAAATAAAGGAAAAGTTTACTAAGGAGCTGTAACTCGGTACTAAAAGTAATCAGCTGTAAAGGTTTGTTTCTTTCTACAACACAGAAATAGTAATAATAACCCAGCTTCCTTATGTCCCCTTGGAGATAAATGTGAAGTCAGTCCTAAAGGCAAACTGTGTCCAGGACCAGGTCTATAAAAGAAGTGATGGACACATAAACATTTTTGCACGCTTTACTCTAAGTTGGTAATTCTCACCTGGGGGGTGACTCTGACACTCCTGTCTTCTGTCCCCCAGATTTTTGGTTATTACAATGCAGGTTGGGAGGAAGGGGTTATACTGGCATCTGGGGGGTAGTGGCCAAGGATGTGTAAACACCCTACACAGACTCTACAACAGAGATTTATCTGCTCCAAAATCTCAACAGTGCAGAGAGTGAAAAGCCTGGGTCTAAGGGAAAACTCTGAATAAACCAACGGCTGTCTAAAAGGTTCTTTGGAATATCTGTAAGCAATACATGCGCCTTTAATCTTACATATGCCTTATGCAGATAAATGAGAAAGTATTAACTGTCAGAATAACAAGTGCAGTTATTTTCAGTACTTAAAACACTATGTACGGTCACCCGGAGGGATCTGTGGGGTGCTGATTCCAGGACCCTCACGGATACCAAAGTCCGCAGATGCTCAAGGCCCATAGAGAAATGGTATAGGACACGGCATGTAATCCGTACGTAATCTTTTCACACATTTAAAGTCATCTCCAGATTATGCATAATACCTAATACAATGCAAACGCTACGCAAGTACAACGTAAGTGCTACAGACACAGCGGCCGGCATGTGGCAAATTGAAGTTCTGCTTTTTAGAACTTTCTGGAATTTAAAAAATATCCATTTAAAACATTCTGGTTGAATTGAGAACCAGTGGATACAGACAGCCTAGTGTACTAACCCACTACCTGCCCTCTCCAAACTCTATCAAGAGAAATATGTAAGCCACACTACCTCACTGCTCTCGTAACAAAACAAGAAGACTAAATCTCGTAAGTACTTGTGGACAAGACGAATCAAAGGATTCACATTCACTTAACTATCATCTCTAGCCTGACTGAACAGAACTTCAAAGGTGACGCTTGTGCGTGAACCTCAGTGTAGACTAGCTTTTGACGACTTATTCAAGTCGCTGAATTTTACCAGCCACGCGTCTTCACCCCACTCCTCTTACTGGCAGCACCTTGCATTAGTTACTAGTTTTTAAGGCCTATGTTGAATAGCTGGGGAAGGCGCACTGGTTGGTCGGAGTGTACTTTTAGGTATCAACTGCGGGAAATGTGACTTGGATGAATGACGTTTATCATGATTTACTTCCCACAGAATTCCACAAACTGTCTCGATATGAAAGCAGTGACGATTAAAGGCAATGGTCCATTTTATCCCATTACTACTCCCATCTTTCTTGTTCTGAGAGCCATTCAAATACACAAGATGCAGCCAAGGGAATAAGCAAGGCACAGTTCACGTTAGACTGTAAAATGCAGCTAGAGGTCAATTTTGCTTGGTACAGACTTGCTGGATGAGAAATTAAGCCTCACTTCTCTGTCTTGTATATATGTAGTCCCAAACCTCTGCCACACACAGTTTTGGCAAAACCAGGTATGATGGTCGAAAAAGAAAGACTTTAAGGATCCGTATTTCAAATGCTCTGCTAACTAGATAAGTACAAATAAAGATATTTCAATGTATTCTAAAATCCTGATTTTTAATGTGTATTCCATTTTAAAAAACAGTTCAATAACAATCTCTGAGGTAATACCTATACTTAAGAAGAAAATCCCCAAGGGCTTTACTATTTCTTGAGGCTCTTTTTTTTTAAACCAAGGGACAGTATCTTTTAATTTAGAAAATTATCAACAGGCAGGATTCTCAAGAACTTCACCAACTCTACAGACCACAGCAGGGCTCTTATCCAGAGTGACTGCCTGCATCTTAACCAAAGGATCGAGCTGGTGGGGGGAAAATGCCACCTGACATTTGGAGAGTAACACTATTTCACATAAATTACACAATACAATGTATCAGGTACAGAAACCATCAATCCACCCCGTGAGAACAACCAGCATTTGTGTTGAAGCTCAAGGGCTTACCCAAGGGCATATGGTTAGCTAACAAAGGCAAGCACCTAAAAATAGAAGATACTATGTATTTTTTTTCCCAATCTGGTAATTTGCCTCCTTAGACACTGTTAATACACCAAATGTGAAAAAAGTTCAAAGAATCAAGAAGAACCATCCATCCCCAATATAATTTAATTTTAGGTTAGTTCTGCTCAAGAATGGCAAGAATTGCCATTTTATCAAAATCAGAATTGCTCTGAGAACAAATGTCTTAGAAACAAAGATCAATAACGAGTGCACAGTCACATTAAAAAAAAGACTTTTTCATTTTTATTTTGAAAGCCCTGAGAACTGTGTATGTTACAGCCAGGGCTCTATCACAGTCTCCCCGATTCTCAAACACAAACATGTCCCTGGTGCTTCTGCAACAAACTGCTTCACATCTCACACCTGGTTCTCTGCGCTCCTCTCCGCAAAGACCCACGTGGACACTTCATGGGCCAGCTCCCTGGACCCCTGACCTCTCCCATCCATTGCTTCGCTCCCCCTGTCCCGTCCTACAGTATCTTTCTTCCCATCTTCCATCACTCGCATTCCTACACACGGGTCAAGGTTGGGCTGGGGCACCCCCATACTCCTAGTAAATACACTTTTTGCCCGGACCATGCACAGTTCCCCACAACGTTACGACAGGTCTTAACTTGATCCTACACTATATTAGTGTCACTGGTTTGGGATTCCTAGATCTTTAGCTTCTGTGTGTACAAAGTGCTTAAACTAAAATCTTTCAGCCCCAGTGGCACCTAGTCAAGTAGAGACCAGAGCAATACCTGTGGTCCAGCCGGGCCCCGCCCACCCCCGCCATGCTCTCTGGATACCGGGCGGTACGACGTCCTGA
Source organism: Capra hircus (assembly GCF_001704415.2). Lineage (NCBI taxonomy): Eukaryota > Metazoa > Chordata > Mammalia > Artiodactyla > Bovidae > Capra > Capra hircus. Next base: position 2,960,385 of record NC_030830.1, read on the forward strand.
CCTGCCCAACCAGCATGGCCCTGCCAGGTCACAGGTGTGCTGGCGAGAGCCCGGCTTCCCCTTGGCCCACTGGGATCCTGTTCCTCCCAGGCAGCCTTCCCACCTGGCTTAATCATCAAGTCCTTTTGGTAAGGCTTGATTCATCAAACTGCTGAATCTTTAAACTTCGTATCAACATTAAGAGTTGAACAGTAAGTTGAGAAATTTAAACCTGGGCAAGGTTCTTTTTTTTTTTTTTTTGCAGTGGCAGATCCATACCATTATCATGGATTAACCAACCACACACTGCAGAGAAATGGAGACAGTAATACTTGCTGATATACTACATGCAAAAAGGCAGTATTTTCCATATTTCTTAACAAGTATATTTCTACTGGCTTAGAGTAATAAATAAGTTATAAAAATTCTTTAAACTGAAAACACCAAAGTATCACAGGAACTTAAATTCTTGTGTTTTTCCACACCTGAATTTAGTTAAGATATAATTTAAATAAGCAAAGCACTACCCAGCAAGCGATTCACACACTCTCAGATTAGTCATTAAGGAGCCAGTCCACAGGCAGGAATGCCTCCTTCTCTAGAAAAAATATACATCATACACTCAAGGCTTCAGGCTCAAAGACTGCTGTTTCCAAGCTGGTGGGTATTTTCTGGTCCATGTAAAAGTCCTATTCTTTCTCCTCCTAGAGAGAAATCCATTTTCAGGGAAAAGATGGAAATGTTGAAAAGGGAAAAAAAGAAGTCTGCAATCTGAATTATAAAAATACAGAGTGCAACTATGTGACTTCACTGACTCAGCACATCTTCAATGAATCAGCCATTTTTTAATCTTTAAAAATCACTGCATGAAAGAAAACAAATTCAGAGGTGTGTGGTTTTTTTTTTAACCCAAAGTAACTGCTAATAATATGATGATAAAAGCCCTGGAGTTACAGGCTCCATTATCCAAAGGTTCCACTTTTACCTTTTTTCGCTCCTGTTCCCTCTGCTGGAGTCTACAGACGGTGTCAGTAGCTGCTTGCACTGAAATAAAACAGACAGTGGATTTTCAGTCACCAGCCCTTACTCAAGGGGAGACTTATCTGGATTAAAAAACAAAAGGACAAACAAAAAAACATTTGGATTGTCTTAGATCTCAAGAAACTACACCAAAAAGCTGGTTTTCTTCATGGCACGGTGGCTAAAAAGTGAAAAAAAAAGAAAGGATTTGGAATGGCATAATGAGAACCACTATCATTTGTGAGCCAAGGACATTTAGTACCAATTTCAATGACAAGTCATCAACAACCTCAAGATTCTCTGAAAAGATATAAAACACCTGATAAATGTATTATTCCCTTCCAACGGAGGCAGCCTTTACAGCGTCTCCGATTCGTCCACTCCCTCTCTCCTTTTCCTCATCCGTCCTGCTGCTCCCTTGCAGGCAGGACGTGATAGATACCCAGAGAGCTCCAATGACCCTCTGCTAGTCTTCTCGCCTCCTCTCCCATCCTTTCACTCACCCTGGCTGCCACTGCCAGACCCAGGCTTCTCTGGCCTGCTTGCTTTCGAGTCAGTTCCTTTTCAATGAATTGCAACAGCTGGTAATAATTACTGCAGCTAATTGCTGAGTATGACTGTGCCCAGAGCTGTGCTAAGTACTGTCCACGTTTCACTCCTCTCCACTCTCCTACTAGGTGAGGATCACCGTCCCATTTTATAGATTTTTGGCATCTATAAAAAAACTGAGGTGTGAAGAAGTGAAATGTCCGTAATGGCAGTAACGTGACTAACAGACACAGACAGCAGGACCTAAAATCAGACCCCAACTCTGCAGACTCAGCTCTCACCTTCAACACTCTACCCCTCTTACGGTTTCACTAAGGACAGTGGTCCATCACGCCAAACCTCTTCATTTCCCAGACCCATTTTATTTCTGCACACACGTTTCACTTACTTCACTGGCTGGCGTGCAGGCTGAGAGTCAGCCTCTGTCAGTTGCATCTAGAGCTGAGCTCTTATGCCCTGTGTAACTGCTCCGGGGCGTGTCTGCTTCCTCACTCACTCAGCCGTCTGTTAGGTGATTTCCTGAGCACCTACTAGGTGCTACCGCTGCTGCTCCTCACCTCTCAGAATCTTAGTTCCTTCATTTGTGAAATGAATGTAACGACTGGTGAGAGGACTTAAGAGCTGATAGGAGAGATAGGTAACGAAGTAGATAGCATGCTTAAAAACCACGGAGATTAACACTAATAGTAAAAGCCACTCAGAGCAGAGGTTCTTGCACATAGTAAGCAGTCAAGAAAGTTACTGCTACTATTATCCTACACCCTGGCCTCTCCCTAGGCAAAGTGCTTTCCTTATTCCTCTCCTCTAGTTATAATGTTTACGTTTCAAAAGCCTACTCCCACGTTTAGTCCCTTCATAGAGCCCTCCAGATGAATCCCTTCCCTATATGGATTTACTTATTTGAAATTCTTTTATCAGGCAGGTGTATATCCTACCACGTGACCTTGCATTGCCTCAAACAGAGGCTTCCCCAGCTGTTTCACAAGAACACCTTCTACCCACCCTGAGCCAGCCCCAGGGAGCTCAGAGCTCTGTGCAGGGCAGGCGCCGGGACTTCCTTCAAAAGAATGTTAGGCCCCTCCCTGGGGGAGCATGGCAAAGAGGAGGATGCCACTGCTGAAAAGTCGAGTTTTTATCAGTAGCCATTTGTTCTAGTCAAATCAAAGATAACACTGAAGTAAGAGTGAAGGTTCCCAATCATTGTTCTAAAGGAAAGCTGAAAACAAAACAAAATAGGAGTTGATTAGATCTGCCTTCTTTCTGTGGTATATTAATATTACATCATCTCTCCTGAGCAGTGGTTCCATCATTTCCTGTTTTCCCCCTTCCCCTGGTTCTGAACATAACTTTTAAAAAATCCATTTTATGGACTTTGGGTGCTTCATCATTTTCTGGGCTTAATCTAAGAGTTACAGGGACGTGACATTTATTTTGCCGTTTAAAAACTTAATTAGAATGCATCTGACGAAGGCACACTTTTCTTATCACAATTATCCTCGTACTTAGAATATCCATCTGTAGAAATCTCAGTCTCTGAAGTAACGTATTTTTTAACTTTTCATCCACATAACCAAAAAAAGGGTTGCTTTCCGAATTTAAGGAAACCTGCTTCCCTAAAATCTAAGAAAACTACCTTAGAAGTGACTACACTTTTCTTTTCCTTTTCATCTCAAGTCGAGACTCCACGAGGAAAAGGCTCATTTCCCTAACCTTTCCCGTCTCTTCTACGCCACGTTTAGGTTGTTCCTAATTCAACAGAAACAGGAACAGACTCTATGAAGAACCGAGACGCCTCATCCCACCCCGAGAAAGAGAAAGTGGGTTGACAAAATTCTTAGAACTCTAACACGCTTTAATTTGCAGAGAAACAGAGCAGGGGAGTAGGGAGAAAGGGATTCAATATGGGAGAGGCAGATAAGACAACGCATCCATCCTGAAAGAAAGCCTCGGCATTCTCCACAGATGCTCCCTAAGAAAAATAATCATACGAGTTTATTAAAAGACATCAGACACACGGCATGAAAAGTGAGACCGCAGAGCTAAGGAAACAAACAGAACGATAATCACATCATTATAGATCTAAAAACCAACCAAAACAGAGAGAAACTGAAGGAACCATGCTGAGGCTGAAGCTCCAGTACTGTGGCCACCTCATGCGAAGAGCTGACTCACTGGAAAAGACTCTGATGCTGGGAGGGATTGGGGGCAGGAGAAGGGGACCACAGAGGATGAGATGGCTGATGGCATCACTGACTCGATGGACGTGAGTCTGAGTGAACTCCGGGAGTTGGTGATGGACAGGGAGGCCTGGCGTGCTGCGATTCATGGGGCTGCAAAGAGTGGGACACGACTAAGCGACTGAACTGAACTGAAGACTAAACAGTTGGCAGCATTATTACTGCAGAACGGAAAGCAAATACTGTAAAGCCTCACTTGTAAACAAAGTTAGGGGTCACAACTGAGAGGCTGGAGGCGGAGAAGCAGAGGGAAGGGGTGAGGTCCTGAGGCTCCCCGCCCCTGGCACCTAACGCAGAAACAACGGCGCTCTAACTTCTGCCCGTCTTTTAATCATTATTTTTCTCTGAGTGATCTTTCAGCAACAACTCTCTCTTACAACAAAGAAACAATTATTTTAATGTATTTCCTTCAGTTTTACTTGAGATTCTGTTCTGCTAAATTCAAGTAAAATTTAAAAATTAATACCTTAACTTAAAAATTGCCCGAGCCCATTCTTACCAAAAGTTCTCTTTTGCCCCTCACACCTTCTCAACTATTCATTCAGTTAACACCTCCACTCAGCCTTGTATTTTGATATATATATACACAAAGATGTCGGCATGATAATTCACCAAAGTTAAAAACCAACGGTTATCTTTAGATAATTAAACTGATTTATTGCTTTCTTTTTCTTATTTTCTTATTACTACTTTCTTGTTACTTAGACATATATCCATGTGTTTAAATAATGAAAAATAAAGTTTTAAAAAGAGAGAGCAAGGCAGGAAGGGAGAGAAAATTCTTTCACTATGGCCTTGTTAGTTAACTTAAATTGAGAAACACCCTAGAGACCTTCTGTCCTTACCCTCTCAAAACACAGGACACCCTCTGTTCCTGGACAAACAACAGCATCAATGTGGGTTTGAGGGGAAGCCCCGAGTTTCTTCTAACACCTCTAATTTTAAACTTAGTTACTCATAAAACTCCTTTGATTTTGTAATTTGATATGTTTAAAAAATATTCTTTTTAGCAAACATCCTTCCACATTAAAACATTTGGCTTAATGCAAAAAGTGATAAAACACAAACATTTTACGACAGGACTTTTTTTTTTTTTTTTAAGTTAAAAACTCTGGTGTCCTGCTTGGCAATGAAGCTTGATTCCATACCCTAATTCCTGGCCATCAGACATTTTCTTGCAGATACATTTTTTAAGGTACAAAAACGTTTCAATTTTCTTACATCCTGGAAGGGAAATCCTGCACGCCCACCTTGCTGGGGAGGTTGATGCTCTGAACATCAAGGGCGACACACACTAATCACCTGATTTCTGAAACTGGGCGGCTTCCTCTCTCATCTCCACCTCCCACCAAACACCCTGGGAAATCCGTTTGGGCAGAGCGTGCGTTATGAAATGAAGCAATATTTAAAAAAAAAACACTGGCTTACATCTCTGGAGAACTTGGTTTAAGCTGTCTTGCATTGTTGCTCTACACGTCGGAAGAGTATGTTCATTTGTCTCACGGATCATATTCTTCAGATTTTCAAGAACTCGCATTTCTCGAAGACCACGTTTTTCCTTTTAAAAGAAAAGTACATAATTGTGCCTTAAATCTTAGCAATTACTTTCTGAGACTTCCACCCAAGTTCTGGTTGCTATGTTACTACTTATTACTGAAATTCATATAGCCTTCTAATTATTTGGCGATGACTGAGGTCACAACCTGGAGGTATTTTTTTTTAATTATGAAATGCTTCAAAAGTTGCAAATATGAGTCATATTTTCATACCAATGTTTAAAAATGGGCATAAGAAACACTAAAGGAATAAGAAGAGAGACCTAGATTCCATGCATTTCATCTGTGGCAAAGAAATTATCAGACTTTAAATTACACTTTGTTGTTATTATCATAAAGCTTCTATTATTATGCTCTGATTGCACTTCACTCAAATAAAAGTGTGTGGAAAAAGTAGCAACATGTGGGTTCTTCCCTGTGTAGACGAGAGTTATCACTCAGGGCCTGAGACCACCTTACAAAGGCCTGCCTGCATGGCTGGCCTTTGTGGGGACTGGGAACTTGCCCAGTCAACAGCCCCCAAGCAGGTAACACTTCCTGTGAACGACAAGACACCTCCCTCCTTCCAGGAGTCCAGAACTCTGATATGTGCCAGGCACAGGCTGTCTGCTTGTCGCGTCCCCAGTAAGAACCCTGGACCCCCAGGCTCAGATGAGCTTCCCTGGAAGACAACACATCACATGTTGTCACAACCCACTCCTGGGGGAGTAAAGCGTGCCTCGTATGACTCCGCCAGGTGAGACACCCTTGGAAGCTCCTGCTTGGCTTCCTCTAGACGCCTCCCCAGGCACCTGTTCCCTTTGTGAGTCTGCTGTGCCTCCTTCAGCCATGATAAACCTCAGGCACCAGCCTGCTGGTTAGTGCTGGTGAACTGATGCACTTGGGGGTGGTCCTGGGACCCGCAGCCCAGCCCCAGCTTCAGAAAGCTGAGCTTAACCCACCTTCCCACTTGGGTGGGCTCGACTGAGTGACTCGCTTCCAGAGAATAAAGTGGAGAATGAGAAAAACATAGACTTCAGGGTGGAGCCAACACAGGTGACTTCGTGAGTGACGTCATGACGACGGCATGCACCTCCCGAGGTGACGTGACCAGAGGGACGTGCTCCCTTGCTGGGACGCCTTCCCAGAGTGTGTCAGCCCCGTCTAATCCTAAGGAAAACATCAGACAGACCCAGACGGGGCCACACTCTGCAGGATACTGGCCAGAACTCAAGACTGTCAAGATCAAGAGAAACAAGGAAAGCCCAAAAATTGTCACAGACCAAAGCGGACTAGAGAGACATGCCGATTAAAAGCAGTGTGCTGCCCTGGATCAGGTCCCGGGACAGGAAGAGCGCTGTAATGGAAAACTGGTGAAATGCGCGCAAAGGCTGGTGTTTCATTAGCAGTAATGTTCTGGTGTCAGTTTCTTAGTTTTTACCGATGTAGCACAGTAATTAATATAAAAGATTAATAATGGGAGAAAGTGGGCGAGGGGTACACAAGACCTCTGTGCTGTATTAGTAAGTTTACTGTAAATCTTAAAATAATACAATGCAAAAAGTTCATTGAAAATGAAGCGTGGTAAATGTGATTATGAGGAAATAATGGTATAGTAGTTACTAGAGGTTTCGTTTTGAACCATCTTATGGAACAGCTGGGGTAAGATATTTTACTCTAATTTTAAACTTTTACAGAAGTTGAGAGGGAATGAAAGAATGAAGCTTGGTTTCTGATGTATAACACCCCATAAAGTTATAGATCTGGTGAACTTTTCTCAAATTGAAACTGATAACAAGCGCTCATATAATGTGCTTAAGACAGTACTTGGCACAAAACACTTAAAAATGTTAGCAATTATTCAAAGTATTAGTACAGTTATTATATTTTTACATTAAAGACGTAATAGTATCAGAGAGGAAATGAGAGACTGATGTAATATTTAAATTTTTCTTTCCTTCAAATAATAGTCCCACAAGTCCTAAAACCATACTGTGTATATATACATAAGTTTATGTCATATGGGGGATAGACTTTTTCCTTATATTTAGTAATGTGAGATACTTTTACAACCTAACCAAAATGAGAGATCAGATGTCAAGTGAAATTTTACTTTGTCCTGCCTTTCAAGGGATTTTCTCTTTAAGAAATCAACGTTCAAATGCATCAACATGAACCTTCCCAGCTCTCCTCATCACTGCACCTATCTGAGCAACCTTTTTCCTCCCTCCAATTTAATCCACATGCCTCCACTTTCTGTGTTTCTCTAGCATCTATGTTTCCTTCTCAGGTCAAACATCAGCCCCTCTTCTGAAAAGTTCCCTCCCAACGCAGTTGAGAGCTGTTCCCTCATGAGATCTCAATCACTGTGCTGAGTTTATCATTATAACCTCATCATCACAATCTGCTCTCTGCAGCTAGTAAATCCCTGGAGGAAGAGACTGTTTCTTATTTGTGTTTGCGTATCTGCTGAGGCAGACAGTTCTGGATCCGTTCCCCTCGTCTCTCTTCCTCTGAACACCCAAGTACCATTTGGTGGTGATCACCAGGCATTCCCGGAGTCACTGCGGTGGCGGTGTGCCTGCTCGGTCGTGTTCAACTCTTTCCGACCTCAAGGACTGTAACCCACCAGGCTCCTCTCACCCTGGGAACTTTCCAGGCAAGACCACTGCAGTGGGCTGCCATTTCCTCCGCCAGGGAATCTCTCCCACCCAGGGATCGAACCTGTGTTTCTTGCATCTCCTATGTGAGCAGGTGGATTCCTTACCACTGAGCCACCTGGGAAGCATTTGGTGGTGAAGGTGCCTGTAGAACAGATACCACCAGCCGCTTCCCACTTGCCTTCCCTTCTGCTGCAGGAAACGCACACGTGATGGCTGGCCTCCCGAAGCCACCGTGAGCAGCCCTGCTGGAGGAAAGGCTGAGGTCGTGGGGCTCTGGCCGCTGTGAGAGGAAAGGAGAGCCACTCTCTTCAGGGGTCTGTCCCTAGGAACCAAATACCTTCCTTCAGACACAGTCGGGTATATTCAGGAACTCTTGAGTAAAACAGAGAATGAAGCTTGCTAACGGTGAAGCAAGGAGCTGGCGCAGGACCGCAGGTCATGAACTGTGACCCGCGCGGGCCTCCCCTCTCAGAGGTCTGGCACCTCCTTACTCGCTGAGACCACCAGGCGGATGCACACCCGAGGGGCCCCGCCGGGATCTCTGTTCACAGCACTGACTGGAATCGGGGGAATGAAAGCGCTGTGCCAAGTCAGGAGCAAGACAGTGAAGGGTCCTGAAACACTAGCAAACACAAAAAGAGGGCCTACAGTATTATAGCAGGATGCCGAAAACTGAAGCAACGCTGCCACCGTGTGGCACTTACTCCTTTCTTTTGGAGACAAAATTTTATCAAGAACAAGATCATTGTTGCCAGGTGCATTAACTTTTAAAAATACAAAAACTACAAACAAGCTTCCCTTTAAACGTGAGCCGGTTTGCTTCAAGTGAACCACATTTAAATGGTCTAGAGAAGACGAAACTCAAGGAACCATGTTCGACGTCATGTAATAATCTAATGGAAAAGAATCTGAGAAACAATGTGTATGTGCATAACTCAATCCCTCTGCTGTGTGCCTGAAACACTGTTAATAACTGTACTTCAATAAATTAAAAAAAAAAAAAAAAGATGGGAAACTTCCAGGAAGCTCTGACAGCGCTCCTCACCCTTCCTCCAGGCCCAGCTGTGTGACTCAGGGAAGATCGCTTTCATTAAGTAGAGGAGGGCATTATTTGGGCCAAGAAAAGAGCTGTAAATAGCGCACATATCTAACTCTAAATCTCTAAAACACTCTCAGTGTCTCCCTCACAATTTGAAGGGGAAAGGTTAGAGTGTAACAGAAAAGGCAGCTGAGCCCGATGTAGAGGAATTTCCACTGAACTCCCAGAAAGACCGCCCCGGAGGTGACTGTGGGAGAGGCCAGGACCAGGGACCTTTCCTGAAGATGAGTGACGAGACAGGCAGCTGCAGGGAGCGCCAGCACAGTGACGAAACACTCTGAGCCCTTCAGACACCATTCTTCCGTGAGGACAGGAGTCAGCCCGGCTGCTTGGAGGGGCCTGGGTCTGTCTCGCCCACGGATACAGCGCTGGCTCCTAACTCGAGGTCTCCCGCAGAGTAAGTGCTCAGGACGCCCTGTTGGACCTTCTAAAACAAGCTTACGTCTGCCATTTCCAGTGTGAAAATGTTCTTCTTTAGTAAACAATCTCCTTCCCAGGTAGTGCTAGTGGTAAAGAATCCACCTCCCAATGCAAGCCACATCAGAGACGGGGGTTTGATCCCTGGGTCGGGAATATCCCCTGGATAAGGGAAGCAACCCACTCCAGCATTCTTGCCTGGGGGGAATCCCATGGACAGAGGGGCCTGGTGGGCTGCAGTCCATGGGGTCGCAAAGACTTGGACACAACTGAGCGCATGCACACACACAGGTCTTTAGGGACACATTTACAAACTTTAAAAAAAAACAAAAACTATTTAGTATTTCAAATTAGTCAGCCTGGCACAGCGGGGAGAAAGATGACGCATGGAAAAACCAATGCATGTTGGAAAAGCCAAGTTTCAGTCCAAGCTCTGCCAGCTGCTCCCCTGGATCATACTAGGTACCTTCAACACACCAGACACTCTTTCAGGCACTTGGATACAACAAAGCATAAGAACGGTTAACTGTCTGCATTCTCATGAAGGGCAACAGGCAATAAACAAACAGAGAGTAAGAAAAACATAGGTAGTAATAAGAGCTTATGGGAGGCAGAAGTCTACGGTGGTCCCTGAGACCCCCACCTCCAGATACAGCCTGTGCTGTGCTCTAAGCGGCGTCAACAGGACGAGAACTGAGAACTTCCAGAGGGTCAAGCTGGATTTAGAAAAGGCAGAGGAACCAGAGATCCAATTGCCAACATCCACTGGTTCATAGAAAAAGCAACAGAGTTCCAGAAAAACATCTGCTTCATTGACTATGCCAAAGCCTCTGGCTGTGTGATTCACAACAAACTGGAAAATTCTTAAAGAGATGGGAGTACCAGATCACCTTACCTGCCTCCTGAGAAATCTGTATGCAGGTCAATAACCTCAAATGTGCAGATGAAACCACCCTTATGGCAGAAAGTAAAGAGGCACTAAAGAGCCTCTTGATGAAAGTGAAAGAGAAGAGTGAAAAAGTTGGCTTAAAGCTCAACATTCAAAAAACTAACATCCTGGCATCTGGTCCCATCACTTCATGGCAAATAGATGAGGAAACAATGGAAACAGAGACAGACTTTATTTTCTTGGGCTCCAAAATCATCGAAGATGGTGACTGCAGCCATGAAATTAAAAGACACTTGCTCCTCGGAAGACAAGCTATGACCAACCTAAATAGCATATTAACAAGCAGAGACATTACTTTGCCGACAAGGGTCTGTCTAGTCAAAGCTATGGTTTTCCCACAGTCATGTACGGATATGAGAGTTGGACCATAAAGAAAGCTGAATTGATGGCTTTGAACTGTGGGGCTGGAGAAGACTCTTGAGAATCCCTTGGACCGCAACCAGCCCATCCTAAAGGAAACACTGGAAGGCCCGATGCTGAAGCTGAAGCTCCAATGCTTTGGCCCCCTGATGTGAAGAGCTGACTCATTAGAAAAGACCCTGATGCTGGGAAAGATTAAAGGCGGGAGAAGGGGACGTGCCACAGTCCATGGGGTTGCAAGGAACTGGACATGACTGAGCGACTGGGCAACAGCAACACTGCTCAGTCCTGCTGGACTCTGCGACCCCACGGACTGTGGCCCGCCAGGCTCCTCCGTCCATGGGATTCTCCAGGTAAGAATGCTGGAGTGGGTTGCCATTTCTCACTCCAGAGGACCTCCATGACCCAGGGTCAAACCCCTGTCTTCTGCATCAGCAGGCAGATTCCTTACAGCTGCACCACACGGAAAGCCCACAGACACCTGTCAGTTATTCAGTCAAACCCTAATGGAGGTCCTGCTGTGAAGCTACTCTACGGTTTACTTAAAGTCTCACATCAGCTGACTTTAAGGGAGATGATCCCAAGGAGGCCTGACTTCATCAGTGAGTCCTTAACAAGGCCGGGGCTCTTCTCGGCAAGAGACTTGAAGCAGGAAAGGGATTCCACCTGATGGGGTCTCCACTTGTTAAGTCTTTGAGTGAATGAGAGAGTAAGTGAAGGTCGCTCAGTTATGTCTAATTCTTTGCGACCCCATGGACTATACAGTCCATGGAATTCTCTAGGCTGGAATACTGGAATGGGTAGCCATTCCCTTCTCCAGGGGATCTTCCCAACCCTGGGACTGAACCCACGTCTCCCGCACTGCAGGGGATTCTTTACCAGCTGAGCCACAGGGAAGCCCGAATCTTTGAAGAGGAGACCATATGGCAAGGAAGGTGGGGGGCTTCTCGGAGCTGAGTGACTCCCAGATGACAGCAAGCAATGAAACGGGACCTCCGTCTACCTCAGTGAGGAAGTGAGTCCTGCCACAGTCACAGGAATCAGGAGGACCCTGAGCACCAAGTAACGATGGCGCCTGGCCCAGCCCCGGATTTTCACGCTGTAAGACCTCAAGCAGAGTACCCACCGCACTGTACCTAGACTTTCTTCTCACTAAGGAACCACCAACGATCTTTACATAGCAGGATAAGGGGACAGGGTCTAGTGAGTTTTCTGTGTGAGGGATAACTATTCTTATCCTGCAACAAAAGTAACGATGATGAAGAAAACCAACAGCCACCTTCAGGTACCAGAAAAGATTCCAAGAGACACACACCTTTCATCTTCACAACACTGTGAAGCATGTGTTCTGCAGACTCTGTGTCTGCTGAGCCCAGAAATGGTGTCCAGTGCAGCAGCCCTGTCCAGGGCCTCCTGAGTGCTCTGTACCAGAGGCTTTCTGGACTTGTAAAGGGTTTATGGAAACCCTCCCTCCTTTTGGCAGACCAAAGACTTCCTGCTTGGAGTCTCACGTGAAAATAAAATCCTGACTCACAGAGAATCACAAAATTGTTTGTGTGACACCATTAACCACCACCAACCTACGAGGAGCTTGGGGTGTTACTATGCAATGCACAATGAACCAATTATACATGTGCAAAACCATAGTCAAATGCAACAGGACGGCAGGCTGGTGCATCACGACTGTGGGGACAGAACGTAAGACGCTGGGTGGTAGATGGTCCAGCTAGAAAGACAGGGACCAGGTCACAACAGGATACTGGCTTTTGTCTATAGACAGAAAATGACATCCAAGGGTTTTAAACTCTCTGGCAGAGTTTCTTCGCCTGTCAATCCTACAGGAAATCAACCCTGAAAATTCACTGGAAGGACTGAAGCTGAAGCTGAAGCCGAAGCCGAAGCTCCAATACTTTGGCCACCTGATTCGAAGAGCCAACTCACTGGAAAAGACCCTGATGCTGGGAAAGATTGAAGGCAAAAGAAGAGGGCGGCAGAGGATGAGCTGGTTAGACAGTATTACTGACTCAATGAATTTGAGCAAACTCTGGGAGAGTGGAGGACAGAGGAGACGTACATGCTACAGTCCATGGGGTCACAAAGAGTTGGACATGACTGAGCGACTCAACAACTATTACTCTGGCAGCAGGGTGAAGACTAGATTTGACTGGGTTGATAGGGCAGGCATACCAGTCAGAAAGGATACATTTATGCAGTAATGTCTAGAAACTTGATCGCTGAATGTGACCTACAGGAGAGGGAATAGCCAGGGGTAATTCTCATGTTTTAACTTAAGAGCTTTGGGTAGATGCTGCTGCCTCAAATGAGAAAAAAAGAATACAGAAAAGGGGTCTGGAAAATTGACCCATCCATCTTTAAAATTTTTTTCTCTTTTTTTTTTAACTATACCTCATCTTACAGACAGAGAAGGCAATGGCACCCCACTCTAGTACTCTTGCCTGGAAAATCCCATGGATGGAGGAGCCTGGTGGGTTGCAGTCCATGGGGTCCCCAAGAGTCAGACATGACTGAGCGACTTTACTTTCACTTTTCACTTTTATCCATTGGAGAAGGAAATGGCAACCCACTCCAGTGTTCTTGCCTGGAGAATCCCAGGGACGGGGGAGCCTGGTGGGCTGCCGTCTATGGGGTCGCACAGAGTCGGACACGACTGAAGCGACTTAGCAGCAGCAGCAACATCTTAACAGAAGAAAAACTGAGCTCAACAGACAGTAAACAAGCCAAAGCAGACCCCAGACCTGGAGCCCGAGGCTCCTCCCACCTACACTTGTGCTCCCTCTATTCATGTCAATGTCTCTTAATAAGTTTTACACTGTATATTTTATGGACACAAGAACAGAAATCAGAGATTTTAAAACTAGAGAATTCCCCTTCTGTGTATTAACACACTAGCAGATCAGGGTGGTATTTTTGCAAAATGAGTTGCAAATACTCACTTCAAATTCTTTCACAAAATAACGGGTTTCACCTTGGATAACTGGTCTGTGATCTAAGAGCCTTGAATGAATTTCTCCAAGATCTGTAAAGAGAAAATGAAATTCACGGTCAATGCATTCTAAGTGGCACAATCTCTAGCTTGTTTCACACTTCCTGTTCCCCATAAACATATGCAGGTTAAAATTCAGTTCAGACCATGGATTATCCGGTTAGTAAATTGGTAAAGCCGTTTTGAGAACAATTAGGCAATATCTAATAAAGTGAAGGTATATACACTCATCAATTTCATACTGAGATTAAAATCCAGTTCAGACTATGGATTATCTCGTTGGTAAATCGCTAGTTTTGAGAGAGCAATTTGGCCACATCTAGTAAAGTTAGAAGACATGCACACCCAGCAATTTCATGCCTAAGTATGCGCCCTTGAAAAACCTCTTATACAAAAGACAGACAATGTATGATTGCTTACTACGGGACAAGGAAAGGAAAAAAAGGCGGGGCGGGGGGAACAACCTAATATACTCATGGATACTACTAAGCAGTGAATTTAAATGAATACAGTGGGGTAACATTTAATTAACATGGACAAATCCCACAAATAAAACGTCAAGCACAAAGGCAAATTTCAGAAGGATAAAGCGATTAATATAAACTTTCAAAACAGGTGGCTTCTACAAGGAAGCAGGAGGGGCTGGGTCGGTTTGCCGTTGCTGGGAGGCACCAGGCGCGGAGAAAAGGGGCGCACCCAGGCCAGGGTCCCCACCCCAGCCTGCCGCCAACGCGAGGCCGCCGGGGCTCGACCTGCGGCTCGGCCCCGGGTCAGAGGGAGCCGCCTGGTCGGTGGGGCTGCGCTGGGACCACCAGGCGAGAGCCCTGCTACGCCATACCCCTGATAATGAGGTGCGCCGGCGAGGGCGCGAACCCCAGAGAGTCCTTCTTCTTGCCGCCGCCGCCGCCGCTGCCACCCGGGGCGGCCTCGCAACCCACAGGGGTCTCGGTCCCACCGCCGCTCATCCCGACCAGCTCCGCCCACCCGCGACCGCGCTGCGCCTGCGCACACCTCCGCGGACTGCTCTCCCTGCGCGGGGCTTTGGCGTCATCAAAGGGTGTCGGGGAGCCGAGTCAACCCAGGGGCGGTTCCCGTAAGGGCACTACGGTGTAGCCAGTGACCTGACCTTGAAGGAAGCCGGTGCCGCCATGCTTGTTTAGGGCAGGTGCTGCCGGCAGAGGCTGTCTGAAAGTTAGAGCTAAACTTATTCCTTCTCCTTAAACCCGCTGGCAATGACAATCCACTCCAGTACTTTTGCCTGGAAAATCCCATGGATAGAGGAGCCTGGTGGGTTGCAGTCCATGAGCTAAGAGTTGGACACGACTGAGCGACTTCACTTTCACTTTTCACTTTCATGCATTGGAGAAGGAAATGGCAACCCACTCCAGTGTTCTTGCCTGGAGAATCCCAGGGACGGGGGAGCCTGGTGGGCTGCTGTCTGTGGGGTCGCACAGAGTTAGACATGACTGAAGCGACTTAGCAGCAGCAGCAGCAAACCCGCTGGAGAGGTTTGGAGAAGTTGGTGGAGAGGGAATTTAGTTATAGAATAATATTAATAATGTGTGTGTGTGTGTTACTCAGTCGTGTCCGACTATTTGCTACCCCATGGACTGTAGCCCGCCAGGCTCCTGTGTCTATGGGATTTTCCAGGCAAGAATACTGGAGTGGGTTGCCATTCCCTTCTCCAGGGAATGTTAATAGAGGCGTAAATATATTATGCGTACTGTTACCAGCCACCAGTATTTACAGAGGGTTTTGACGTGCCTGCTTTGCCACCTTGGTCATCATGCCAACCCTGGGGAACAGTTTTGTCATCTCCAATAAATGAGGAAATAGGTCTAGAGGTTAGTTTGCCCAGATCACTTCTCCGAGTCATTCATGCCCATGTAAAAAGCAAAAAGTGTCTGTTCTTGGCATCTGTATTTACAAAATCTCAACCAGTTGTTCTGTAGGCTAAGAGAAAACGCGTGTAATTATGGAAGGGACCGTTCCTGGCGAGGGTGCTTTGATTTGTAGTCGTGAAGAAACAAATCCACTGCTGACAAGAATCTAGTGCTGCTGTGTTCAGTTCAGTTCAGTCGCTCAGTCGCGTCCGACTCTTTGCGACCCCATGAATCGCAGCACGCCAGGCCTCCCTGTCCATCACCAACTCCAGGAGTTCACTCACACTCATGTCCATCGAGTCGGTGATGCCATCCAGCCATCTCATCCTCTGTCGTCCCCTTTTCCTCCTACCCCCAATCCCTCCCAGCATCAGGGTCTTTTCCAATGAGTCAACTCTTCGCATGAGGTGGCCGAAGTATTGGAGTTTCAGCTTCAGCATCAGTCCTCCAATGAACACCCAGGACTGATCTCCTTGAGGATGCACTGGTTGGATCTCCTTCCAGTCCAAGGGACTCTCAAGAGTCCTCTCCAACACCATAGTTCAAGAGCATCAATTCTTCAGTGCTCAGCTTTCTTCACAGTCCAACTTTCACATCCATACATGACCACTGGAAAAACCATTGCCTTGACTAGACGCACCTTTGTTGGCAAAGTAATATCTCTGCTTTTCAATATGCTATCTAGGTTGGTCATAACTTTCCTTCCAAGGAGTAAATGTCTTTTAATTTCATGGCTGCAATCACCATCTGCTGTGATTTTGGCTGTGTGGTAAACTTTATAAAGTTCATTTTGTAGTCTCAACAAGTCTTCCTGCCTGTTGAAAGGAGAGGACAGTACAACTTGACAGTGTCTTCTTCACCTCCTATATTCATCCACTCTTTCTAAGACTCATCTCTTAATCCCTCCCTTTCTCCCTCCTCTCTTCCTGCACAGTGCTTACCCTCAAGGGCTTCTCTAGCCACCAAAATTTACAACCTAGGGCGTTATAAATGATAGTGTGGAAGAAGGCGCAGCACACCTGGGACACCTGGGGACAGGAGGTGGTCAGGAGAGACTTCCCAGAGGAGGTATATTTTGTCTTCAGATCTGAAATGAGGTGTTATGTGGGGTGGGGTGAAGATGGAACTTAGGAATTTCTAGCAGAGGAAATAAAGAGGCATAAAATAGATGAATTCATAAACAGAATGTGAACTTGACTTATTGCAAGTTATTGAGTCAGGCTTCTAACTTTTCATTTCCCTCCCTTTGGCATCCACCTCCAGAAAACATAGTTATTTTTAAAGCCCTTCATTATCCTCCGCACGTCTAGGCACTTCTCTTACTCGTTTCCTTCTGCACCCGCAAGACCAAGTCCTCTCTAAGCTTGTCTCTTAGTGTCTTTGAACGACTGATAAACCTGGGCAGGCTTGATATCTAGCAGGACCCTGTGGGGTTCCTGGGCACAAAACCTCTCAGTGGCCCCCATTTCTTGATTACAGGGAATAGAATTCATTCAGCCTCCATGACCTTCCCTGAGTTCCAAGGAGCAGGTTCAAACAGTTGTTAATTAGTAAAGGGAGGGGATGTGGAGACGAGAGGAACAGTTAACAGAACCAGTAATGTCTACAGTTCCCTGGTGGTCGAGTAGTTAGGACTCCGTGTTCTCACTGATGTGGATAGACAATGAAAGTCGCTCGGTCGTGTCCGACTCTTTGCAACCCCGTGGACTACACAGTCCATGGAGTTCTCCAGGCCAGAATACAGGATTGGGTAGCCTTTCCCTTCTCCAGGGGATCTTCTCAACCCAGAGACTGAACCCAGGTCTCCTCTATTGTAGGCGGATTCTTTACCAGCTGAGCCACAAGGGAAGCCCAAGAATACTGGAATGGATAAATTATCCCTTCTCCAGCGGAACTTCCCAACCCAGGAATCAAACCAGGGTCTTCTGCATTGCAGGCGGATTCTTTACCAACTGAGCTCTCAGGGAAGCCCCTCACTGCTGTAGTCTGGGTTCAATTCCTGATTGTGGAACTAGGGACCCTGCAAGCTATGAGACCAAAAAAAAAAAAAAATAGTGCAGCCTTGGGGCAGGGCGCTGGTTCCCCATCAAGGGATACACAGAACAATGTCCTTGAGCTTTTCTGCAGATACTGAAACCCCTACCAGGTGGGAGAAGTTAACTGAAAGCTGCCCACAAGCATGTGTAGACCCCAGACTGGTTGGAAAACAGAAGGTTGATGATGCTGACTCCCGCTTACCTCATCACCAGCCCATCAGAAGAGTGTCCACGAGCTGATCACACCGTGTTTGAACCATTACTATAAAACTCTCAATACCCCCTCCACGTTGGGACACACAGTTTTAAAGCTGTTCTTTTCTACTTCACCCAAAACTCTCTTTCCAAGGTTTAATTCGGTGATGGGGCACAGAGGCTGGATTCGCCTTCGGGCTCCCTCTTCATGAGTGATCGCTTCTCCCACATTAATGTGGAGTTAAACGTGAACATTCCGGGTTGTGCCTCCCCAAATTCTGATTTAGTGGTTCTGGGGTAGCTGCTCCTCCCCTTCTCCAATTGCCAACTGATTAGGAGATAAGCGATAGAAGAGCTCCAGGTGCAGTAGTTAACACTCTGGAATCAGATAGCTGCTGCTAAGTCGCTTCAGTCGTGTTCAACTCTGTGCGACCCCACAGACGGCAGCCCACCAGGCTCCCCTGTCCCTGGGATTCCCCAGGCAAGAACACTGGAGTGGGTTGCCATTTCCTTCTCCAATGCATGTGACCCCATGGACTGCAGCCTACCAGGCTCCTCCGTTCAAGGGATTTGCCAGGCAAGCGTACTGGAGTGGGGTGCCATTGCCTTCTCCATGGAATCAGACAGAACTGGGTTCAAATTTTGGCTGTGCCGCTTGCTTGAATTTCCTTTTCTACAAAATGGCTATAAAATATCCATATTATAAAGCTGTAATGATTAAAAAAGATTAAACTTGTAAAGTACTTAGAACTGTGCCTGGAACATACCAAATGCTCAATAAATATTATTTCAATAACCTCCTGTATCTTCTTTTAAAGCCCTGTATAATCTGCTCTCATTCTTCCAGCCTGCCTTTAGCTGCCACCATTATGTCTTGTGTATGTTTTGCACTTTACGATTTATAAACTGTTATCACACATAACATGGGTTTCCCAGGTGACTCAATGGTAAAGAATCCACCTGCAATGCAGGAGATGAGGGTTTGACCCTTAGGTGGGGACAATCCCCTGGAGAAGGAAATGGCAAACCACTCTAGTATTCTTGCCTGGGTGATCCATGGACAGAGGAGCCTGGTGGGCTACAATCCATGGGGTCGCAAAAGAGTTGGCCCAACTGAGCAACTGAACAACGACAACACATAACATACCACATTCTCAGTCTTCACATTAATCTATTTCAGGAAATATTAAAATACCCATTTTCAGGACTTCCCTGGTTGGTCCTGGGGTTAAGACTTTGTGCTTCCAATGTAGGGGGGATAGGTTACATGCTTATTTTGAGGGACTAAGATCCCATGTGTTGTAAGACATGACCCCCCCCAAAAAATAATTAAAAAACCAAAATACCCATTTTTTAACTACAGAAACTCACGATTAGAGAACTTGGGTGAGACTCTAACATGTCTACAACACTTCCTCCTTGCCCTGTATACTCGGGACAGCCCACTGCTCTGCCATGAAGAGAAGGACTTTGTTCCCCTTCCAGGTCGGTCAGTCTGGACTGACCTTGTGACTTCCTTTGACCAGTTGAACCTATTTTTGAAGTGGGTTAACAAATTAAAAATGGAAGAAACTGATGAAAAGAAAGGAAAATATTAGATGGTCTTTAGGGATAATGGCAACCCACTCCAGTGTTCTTGCCTGGAGAATCCCAGGGACGGTGGAGCCTGGTGGGCTGCTGTCTATGGGGTTGCACAGAGTCAGACACGACTGAAGTGACTTAACAGCTTAGCAGGGGTAAATATACTTAATATTACTGTGTCTTGATCATATAAAGTTTTGGAAAGGCCTCTGGCATGCTAAGCCCAGAGGCAGGTGTGTTGTGAAATAACGCTCTGCGTGTTGGTATCAGCTGTCTTCTAGGAGCAGCTTTACAGTTCTGAGCTTTCCTGGACCGAATCCCTCTTGTTGCCCTGAGGGCTGCTGTCAGCGAAGCTGTCACTTGAGAACGTGCAGTGCTTTACTGTGAGAGCTGCTGCTATGAAGCTGCTATTGGGACAGAGACAACCGACGGGAAGTCAGGATGCTCCGACAGCACACTGGGCCCACCTCCAGAAAACTGGACTCGGATGTGAAAAACCAGAGGACCCGTTTGTGGATGAGTGCAGCTGCTCTGTGGCACCCAAGCTTCCGACAGGTGGTTCTCGTGGTGGGGTTGTCACACCAGAGCTGTTGAATCAGAAACTCAAATGGGGACCCAGCAATCTGTGTTTTGGGAAGCCCACGGTGATTACCACTCACGCTCAAGCCTGAGAACCACTGCATTCATGCCGCTGTCTGTTGTCTACGCCCCAAACTTCTGACAGTGACAGTTAACTCCAGTGTCCTTTCATACAAGTCATGAGGCTCGAGTCAAATGTCCAACAGTCAGGAACTGCAGAGCTGGTGAGGCCAACCAGAGGGCTATACATTCCCTGGTGGCTCAGATGATAAAGAATCTGCCTGCGATGAGGAAGACCTGGGTTTGATCCCTGGGTCGGGAAGATGCCCTGGAGAAGCAAACAGCAACCCAGTCCAGTATTTGTGCCTGGAGAATCCCATGGACAGAGGAGCCAAGCCTGGCAGGCTAGAGTCCATGGGGTCACAAAGAGTCAGACACGAGTGAACGACTGTATGTGTGTTGCAGGAGGTCGGGAAAAACTGGGCTAGTGGAAGAAGGATAACCCATTTTTGCACAGACTAGTTCGTGGACTGCACCAAAGAAACTTTGTAATCAGATGGCTGGAAGTTTGTGGTCTTGTGCAAAGCATGCCTGGGGCCTTGCTGTTTAGAGCAATGCCTTGTCAGGTTAGCTGTCTGACTATTGTATTTCAAGCTTAACTTGGACAGACAGGCCTGCCAGGCACAGATTTCTCAAGCAGATGATGTTCGGGGTGGGGGACAAAAATTATCCAGAGCAAGGCCTCAAGCACAGATGACCCTCAGCAGAAATGGCAAGCCTAGTCCGTGGGATCCCTCCTACAGCTCACTAGCCCTGGGGACCCAGCCTCTCTGAAGTGGAAGAGACAGCACGGATGGGCCATCACATTAACTCGGCAGGCTGGAAGAGCTGCGGCGCTTTCATTCTCCCCACAAAGAAACGCAAGTTTAAAACATGAAAATATTCCTAAAGGAATAGTGCTAATGGAAGAAGAAACCCTTGAGCCACAGAAGCAAAAGTGGCCAGCATCTCAAAATCTCCTGACTTCCTGTCTCCCTACTTTTGGTCTCGCTCATAAGTGAAAGATGAGTTTTGCTAGATAAGGTAGCAGTTGGAATTAGTTTTATTCATCAGCAGGAGGGAGAATAAGGCAGAGCCTGCAGGAATATGGGCTCCAGCAACAAGTAATCATTATTGCAAAATCAAATTCCCCATCTCATCTCGGATATGCCTGTATGTAACCCTGGAGCTGGGCTTCAGTGTTATAAATCCAGACCTAAGACGTGGAGGAGTGGGATGAGGAGCCCCTTGTGTACCAAGAACCTCTGCCCAGCAAGAGATATATGACGGCAACTTTCCCCCATTGCTTTTGCAGTAAAATTCACCCAGAACTCCAGGAAGAGTTGGGAATGTAATTCAGCTTCAATAAATCAAGACTAAAATTAAGATAGCCAGAAATGTAGCGGCCTACTCAGGTGCATGGAGAATTTGAAATTTAGTGCCCTGGTAATGGGTCGCAACAGATTATCCAATCATGGAGAGAAGGAAGAAATATTGCTCTCTGGGGTTGGAAAGCTAAATGCTCAAATCCATGATACCACCACATCTCTGCCAAAGCTAGATTAATATTAAAGTTTGTGTAACATCTGATTCTTTTTTTAAGTAATGAAGTCAAATGACAGGAAAAAATACACATACATGAAAGAGCTATACTTCATTCTAATTGTCAAAGAACTGTGTCTTTCATCTCTTGGTGTGATATATGTGTAACTGATTGTTACAGTTCTGTTCTTAAATTCTTAATAACTGATTGTTATTCTTTAACTGATTGTTAAAGTTCTATTCTTTCCTTAACAATACTTCTGTTTAAACTTTCATCAATACATCTTGAAGCGTTTCTGGAAGGACTTTAGCAGGGCTCTCACATTTAGCACCAGGAGAGGGTGATCTGCCCATTCATTCCACTTCAACCTCCCTGCCTCGGTCCCTGAAGGAGACCTAATGTGCCCATTGAAGACTGTGGGGACCATGGCTTCAGACTTAACTGGGTAGAGCCAATGGGGGACCTATATGCTTAACGGGGAGTGAAAATGAGAATGCTCACACTTGTTAAAACTCCTTGGTGTGGGGCTTCCCTGGAGGTCCAGTGGTTAAGAATCCACCTTGCAAGGTAGGGGACACTGGCTTGATCCCTGGTTGGGAAGATCCCAGATGCCATGGGGCAGCTAAGCCTGAGCACCACAACCACTGAAGCCTGCATGTCCTAGCACCTGCTCACTGCAACTAGAAAAAGCCCACACGTAGCAATGAAGACCCAGTGCAGCCAAACACAGATTTGAAAAAAAAAAAAAACAAAACAACTCAGTGCAATGATCTTACTGCTGAATGTGGATGGTGATGGGATAATTTAAATTAGGTCACTTTTCCTACCATCTTGGGATAGTATCTGCCTGCCAGGGACTGACAACCACAGAGCTCCACAAATCACTTCAAACCCCAGTGTGTGCAAGGATGATAGGTGATGTCCTCCAATTCTGCAATTGTATGATTGCCATTCACGCCAGCTGTGGTCTCACTGGGTGATCAGCATGTCAGTCAGTCTCAGCCTCTGCCACGGTTCCTAAATTAACATGAGATAATGTGTATGTTGTAAGTGCCTGGTACAGAGCCCAGAACACAGACATGACTACGGTTATCTCATTATTTCTATTTACTTTCAGAGAATCCACAGGCTCTGGGGATGACACAATTACACACTTGCCCTCACAGTTTCCAATCCAATCGTCTGTAAACAAATTCCAGAAACAGCACGTAAAGCATTCTTGGAGAGGCTGCCAGCTGCTCAGCACCCCTTGAAAGTATGTGAGAACAGACTTTCCTGCCTGCTCGCTGTGACAGAGATAGCCTTGTGCCTACCCATCTCTTCTTCCCTTCCTCCTCACTGACAGAGCACAGGTTTTACTCTGGCGGCCGATGTGTGCCCTAAAGAACTACATTTCTGGCCTCCCTCCGGGCAGGGAGGACCAAAGTTGTGAAAATAGATAGATACTGTTGAACAGGGCTTCCAGGAAAGGTCCTTCGAGTGAACTGACTCAGCTGGGAGAGGAGTCTTCTTGCCCTTCCTCCTGGCTTCCTTCTCTGGTTCTTAATCATGGACTTAATCTGGAGCCAATCGCCAACATGGACCATGAGGTGAACTTGAGAAAACAGGAAACCACTTGTTTTGTATGAAGCAGCAGCTGGATGCCTACCAGCAACTATGGACTATCTTCTTTCACATGAGAAAAAAAGCAGTCCCTTGGTTTTTCTGCTATCCACCTGCACCTAATTGCAATTCGCACTCACACTTTTCTGGGTTAGCTCAAGATGTATTTAATACTACATTCTTTCAACAAACACATCCAGAATCTACTGTTATGTGCCACTCATTGTTTTTGACGGCTGCAAAAAGTACAGCTGGTGGGAGACAGGCGATCAAAAAGAGCACAGTGACGTTCAGTGCCAGAATGGGAAGTGGGGGAGATGGGGTGGTCAGCATGGACCCGATTTTCAGGACGTGACAAAGTTGAACACTAAAGAGGTTATCAACGAATGGGCATTTCAGGCAGAGAAGTGCCTGACGGAGATGACCAGAAGCCCAGCAGCCTAAAGGGAACTGAATGGTTTCAATTTAGGTGCTAAGAGCATCATTTAATCTCCACCTGGGGTAACAGGTTTTTCTCTTTTCTGCCATCCTCTCACTGTCCAAGATCATCCTGGCATGTAGTACGTGAGAACCTGTTTGTTTTTCATTTGATTGCACTGGGGGGCTCGCAAGATCTTAGTTCCCTGACTAAGGATGGAACTCAAGTCCTCGGTAGTAAGGCGTCGAGTCCTGACCAGTGGACCTCCAGGGAATTCCCTGGTGATAACCTGTTGAAGCAACGTTGAACTCTGCAATGGAGAACTGACTAGCAGATATAAGGAAGCCCAGAGAGTTAAGACTCACAAGGCACAAGTAGGAAGAGGGTCCATTCAGCAAAGAGGCGTCCTCCGCCCCTTTCCTCACAGCGGACCTACACTGAAGTAAAAGAATGAAATGCTCAGGATGGGAGGGCTGGCTAGCCCATCTCTCTTCTATCCTGTCTGTCCTGCTTACCTCCCCGGGTCCAGGGGAGACCAGAGAAGTGTTAGGGGGAAGTGTGATTCGCTGTAGTTGAATTTAAGGTGGAAGGCTTACAGCAGACCCAGCTGGGGGAGTGGTTCACAAACTCCCAAGATGAACTTGAGCCCTCCAGTCTCTGAATATGCACATATAAGTTGACAGTTTCTAATACAGAGGCTACTTTGTAAAAATTAAAAATGCTCCAAGTAGCAATGAGCTGTGAAATCCAACCCTGTATAAACTGTCTTCATCTAAGGGCTTCTCTGGTGGTTCAGGGATAAAGAATTGGGAAGATCCCCTGGAGATGGAAAGGGTAACCCACTCCAGTATTCTTACCTGGAATTTCCATGGGCGGGGGAGCCTCTCGGGCTACAGTCCATGGGGTCGCAAAAAGCAACTACACAACAACAAACTCCAGTATACTCAACACTCTTGCCCATCAACTCTCTTGACTCAGGAGGGGTGGGGCTCTTATAAAGGAAACCTTGACCGATAGCCAGGGGCTGCATGTTAAGGCTTTTCCACACACACTGTCTCCACGAATCCTCAGAGTTTAGAGTCATCTTTATTTTTACATTTTATCTTTATTTTTACATATTAAGAAAACGTGGTTACCTGATTTGCTTCAGGTCACGCATGCACCTAGTCTGTGATCAAAGCAGCGCGAAGCCAAAAGGACGTGATGGACATTTCCCAGGTCTCTGCTCTTTGCACTTGAACTTTGAATTGTATTCTATGGACTCGGCGGGGACACCAAAATATTACATCACAATAAAGTGCCCAAAGACTCCGCTTTTCCTACAGTTTGTAAATGTAAGCTCTGTAGCTCTCAATCACTGATTATTTATTGACTCAGCTGCTAAGAGTTATAAATTATATCGGTTTGTTAACAAAGTGTGAGTTTTTGTTCCTTAGGGCATTGAGGCAGCCTTTCTGTGTTGGTTTTTATTAATAGTTTAGAAAAATCTAGTAGTTACAGAGTCCAAAATTAGGGGGATGGTGGGAATGTCCCGTCCCTGGTTAGCTGCTGCACATTCCGATACGCCCAAGGCCAGCAAAAGAACCATTAACTTGAGGGAACATATTTTATCCCATTTCCCTCTTGGGCAGAGCAGCAGTTGGTTTCACTTCAATAAATACTGACTACAGGAAAGAAAGAAACAAAAAAGGTTTTTCTCAACCACCTTTACTGGCTCACATAAATATCGAAAGACAAATCCATCTGTCTCCCCCTTTTGTCTCCTTGGTGACAATTTACTCTAGCTGTTAATCAACAAACTACTAGAAACACGCAGAAGGGGGAAATGAATTTTACAAGATGAAAGAGGTCAATAACCAGTCAAATACATCAATCACTGGAAGGACTTTTTTTTTTAAGATTAAACCACTGATTTGCAACTTTTATTAACAGAAATTTCATCTATATCTCTAAAAACCAAGATAATTGATAACTTGATTTCAACTCAAGTTTTGACAGCAGCTGAAGTTTTACATTAAAAAAACTGCAAAATGTCAACTAAAAAAAAAACAGACAAAACGCTGGGACATGAGTCTGTACTTAAATTCTACCAACTTCAACAAATAGAGAATGGGTGCGTATCAGTTCACGTCAGTCCTCTGGTCTGAAACACTTCCCACTGGACAGGGGTTACTCCCTCTTCTGGGCGGGGCGCGGGTGGCTTCTACTGGGAGTTAGTATATAGTCTGTTCTTGATGAAGACAACACTAGACAGATGCTGCCTAATGCCTGGACAGTGCTGAATGTGACAGAACCAGCGCGACACGTTTAGGTATTTCTCCTTCTCTTGAACTGTCAGGTCAACCTGAGTAGAGACGAAAAACACAGACATTACACAAGCGCCGCTATCAGCATCACTCGAGCGGGAGACAGACACTGGGGGGAGCCCCACGGGGGTCACAGCCAACCTATTCAGATAGGAGTGAACCATCTCAGCCACTTGGACGAGCTCTCCACTTGTTTAAGGCTTTCATATTCCCGTCAAGACCAGACGTGCTTCTGAGCGAAATCTCAAGTTTTCAACAAATGAAAAGTCTACATTAAGTCAGGATCTGGAAGACCAGAGGGTTTTTTTTTTTTAATTTTTTTGAAAAGGAAGAGAATAGCTTCTGAGAGACTAAGATATGGTTCTTTCTCCAGTATTTTTTGCAAACCTAAAATAAGGAAGGTTTATCGGCATCTAACATACTTAACAAGGGAATACAAGGTAAACTCAAATACATACACATCTACAAATACACATACACACATTTCAGGATGGCTGCTGTGTATTAACGTGCAGACAGCTGCTGATTTCTACTAAACTCGGGAGAAATACACAATGACTCTTTTACTGTTAAGTAATTATTGCTTAACAGAAGAAGGAAGGGCTATTTCCAGGGTGTGTGCCTCGGATGAACAACAGCATGCTGAATTCTCTTTGCAGTCAAGCTGAACTTGGTCTTTAGAGGATGTAGCAGCTCTCGGGAGAAGGGGATGGCACCCACTCCAGTGCTCTCGCCTGGAAAATGCCATGGACGGGGGAGCCTGGTGGGCTGCAGTCCATGCTGAGGGTCGGACCAACTGAGCAACTTCCCTTTCACTTTTCACTTTCACGCACTGGAGAAGGAAATGGCAACCCACTCCAGTGTTCTTGCCTGGAGAATCCCAGGGACGGGGAAGCCTGGTGGGCTGCTGTCTATGGGGTTGCAGAGAGTTGGACACAACTGAAGTGACTTAGCAGCAGCTCTCAGAACTGACTATCCCGCTACCAGGAGGCCCAGAGACTTGGTTAGGGAAAGATGCAATCAACACCGTGGGTCAGACCCCCGATCATTTCACTGGGCTCAGACCCCAATGCAGGCAACTTGAAGCCTTTTCTGAGCCAAATGTTGGACTGGATCATGAAGAGGTGTCAGGCAAGAAGAGGCCAGCAGGCCAGCCACAGACCAGGTAAGACTAGTATAGCTGCTTCTCCTGTTATTAGTTCATTTATTTAACACATTGCAAGTCTCCATGAAACTGACTAGGAATGTTCACAAACACACAAAATCTCAGTCACCCTCTGGGACTGCAATCCCATTAGCCATCTGCTTGTCGTGTATACCTGTGTCCTAAGGCACAGGTTCAGCAACACTGAAGAACAGTCACTCTGGCA